>NC_137895.1:15229766-15853112 GCF_963455335.1 Martes martes
CATAGGATACCTAGGAATAAACCTAACCAAAGAGACAAAGAATTGGTATTCAGCAAACTCTGAAGTACTCATGAAAGAAATTGAGGAAGATACAAAGAAACGGAAAATGGGTATTTACCCTAAAGATAAAAATGTAATGATCTGAAGGGGCACGTGCACCTGATTGTTTATAGCAGCAATGTCAGCAATAGCCAAACTATGGAAAGAAACTAGATGTCCATCAACAGATGAATGGATAAAGGAGATATGGTATATATATGCAATGAAATACTACGCAGCCATCTAAAGAAATGAAATCTTGCCATTTGCAATGACGTGGATGGAACTAAAAGGTATTTTCTGAGTGAAATAAGTCAATCAGAGAAAGACAATTATCATATGATCTCTCTGATACGAGGAATTTGAGAGGCAGGGCAGGGGGTGGGGGGGTGGGCAGAAAATGACACAAGATGGCATCGGGAGGGAGACAAACCATAAGAGACTCTTAATCTCACAAAACAAACTGAGGGTTGCTGGGGGGTGAGGAGGAAGGGAGAGGGTGGTTGGTTTATGAACATTGGAGAGGGTATGTGCTATGGTGGATGCTGTGAAATGTGTAAGCCTGATGATTCACAGACCTGTACCCCTGGGGCAAATAATACATTATACGTTAATAAAAATAATTTTTTTAAAAAGCCAACGCTGGGAAATTCCCACAACTCAGAAAGGCGAGTCTTTTCTGTTCTGCTTAAGTGTTCACCTGATTGGATGAGGCCTGGTCACATTATGAAGGGAAATATGCTCTAGCCAAAGTCCACTTATTTAATGGTTAATCTCATCCAGAAATGCTTTAATGGAGGGACGCCTGGGTGGCTCAGTCAGTTAAGCTGATGCCTTTGGCTCAGGTTGTGATCCCAAGGTCCTGGGATCGAGTCCTGCATCGGGCTCCTTGCTCAGTGGGGAGCCTGCTTCTCTCTCTGCCTCTGCCTGCTGCTCTGGCTGCTTGTGCTCTCTGTCTCTCTCTGACAAACAAATAAATAAATAAAATCTTAAAAAAAAAAAAAAGAAATGCTCTAATGGAAACACCCCGAATTATGTTTGACCATCTGAGCATTGAGGCCCAGCTAAACTAATACATAGAATTAGTCATTGCAACTATTATCAAATAAGCAGAAAACAGCAAGTGTTGGCAAGGATATGGAAAAACTGGAACCCCTATGTGTTGCTGGTAGGAGTAGAAAATGGGACTATGGCTGTGGAAAATTGTATGGTGGCTCCTTGGAAAATTAAACAGAATTATCATTTGATTAGCAATTCCACTTCTGGGTATAGACACAAAAGAATAGAAAGCAGGGACTGGAACAGATATTTGTGTAATTGTGTTTATGGCAGCATAATTTACAGTAGCCAAAAGGTAAGAACCTCTCTCCCCAAATAATTGGTATCCCCAATATCTACTCCAGTCAGAGGCCAGGCAACCACCTGCCTTGGACCCACACTCTGGCAATAACCACAGACTTGCAAATTACAATAATAATAATAATAATAGCTAATACTTATGTATAATCTGGCCCAATTACTGTGTAACAGAAACGTACGGATTCTGTGTTTCACATGTATTAACTTATTTTAGTACAATAGTCCTATGAGTTGAATACTATTATTATCAATCCTTTTTATAGGTGGAAAAATTGAGGCACACACTGATTTCATTTACTAAGAAATGACAGTCTGGGATAGCAATCTAGCCAAATCTAATTCCAAATTCCATGCTCTTCACCAGCGTACATTACTCCCACATCATTATCACTTAGACAAGTGATCCTCAACCTGTGACCACAGGGTGGCCATTGACACTAATGCAAGGGGCCTGTGAATGCATATGGCAGGCAAGCATAATCTTTAAACAAATACAGAATGCCTGAGACATTGGTGTACAAATATTTTTTCAAATATATACAGATGCTGTTGTGAAGAATAAAATATCAATTTAAAAATACAGAATACATTGTGGCTTTTACTCACTATATAGTTTCTTGATCACTGATAAAAAGGAAAAATCAAAACCCATAGTGATATATTCAATTACAGTCTTCTTTTCGCCTTGTTTGGAGACACTGGTAGATTTGCTCTTTCCTAATATTTTAGAGAAATATAAATCAAGAGAATAAGCAAGTGTAAATTCTTCTAAACAAAGGGGAATGAAAAAAAATTTTTAATCGACGCATAACATCTGTAGAGAAAAGTACACCTATTAGAGAGGAACATTGCTGGGCAAATTTTCATAAACTGAAACCCCAGTGTAACCAGCCCCCAGATAGGAATAAGAACATTGCCAGCGTCCAGAAGATTCTTCCTGCTTCTCATGGTCACTAGTCAGCTCCCTTCAGGTGTAGCCATTTGTAGCAGATAGAATTGTGTCTCCCCAAAAGATATACTTAAGTCTTAACCACCAGGACCTGTGAGTGGGAATTTACTTGGACGCAGCGTCTTCGCAGATGTAACAAGTTAAGAAAAGGTCATCCTGGATTAGGGTGGGCCCTAATCCTTGGTTTTTTTTTTTTTTTTAGGCTCTCTTTTTGTGGCTATCTGATAAACTTGCTATGGAGGTAAATTATCTGTGCTTTTCCTTTGCTGTTTCAATGAAGTAATTTATAAATACCATAATAAACAAATAATAAAACCGTACTTGAAAAAATGAAGAGCCATCAGATTTTATTAGTTTGCTAGGGCTACCATAACCAAACACCACAGGCTGGGTGGCTTAAACAACAGAAATTTATTTACTCACAGTTCTGGATGCTGGATGTCCAAGATCAAGGTGTCTTCCTGAGGCCCCTCTGCTCCACCGGCAATGGTCGCCATTTTGCTAAGTCCTTAGTCCTTACGTGGTCTTCCCTCTGTGCACAGGCTTGTTCGCGTCCTAATCTCCTTTTAGAAGGAAACCAGTCAGATGGGATTAGCACCAACCCTAACAGCCTTGTTTTAACTTAATCCCCTCCATAAAGGCCCCATCTCCAGATACGCGCACATTCTGAGGTACCGGAGGTTAGGGCTTCAACGTATGAATTGGGGTGTGTGTTGGGGGGTAGCACAATTCAGCCCATAACGGTGACTTAATATTGTTTTCACTTTGAACTTCTAGGATCGCTCTGATCTCAACAGGGAAGACTTTTGCATAAGCAGGTTTTAGACAGTAAAGCCTGAGCCCGGGAGATGGTGCATGGGCAGCCCTAACCCAGTGGCCATCTCTGAGGCTGCAAGATCCGATCTCCTTTTCTTCTTCTTTTTTCCTTTTTTTTTTTTTTTAATTTTATGTAAAGAAGTTCTGTTCTTAAAACGTGGAAGGAAATGCCAAGTGAGGTTTTAAATCGCCTTCCGTAATGAGGTCTGATGCCAGGATTTTCATATGTAACAGCTGAACTGCCCATGACTGACAGTGATGACCTTAGAAGAACACTTTCCCACTCTTTCTGCTCAAGCACTTTTCAGGTTTGTCCTTTCCACTTTTCCATAAGAGTACACACTTTCCAAGGTTATGGTGCATGACCCCCCCCCCCCGCCCCCGTTGTTGTCGATTACACGCTGTGGTGTGTTTCCTAGATTTTATGGACAGGTTTTTGTGTTTTGTTTTGTTTTGTTTATGTTATGTTAGTCACCGTACAGTACGTCATTAGTTTTTAGGGTTTTTTTTTTTTAAGATTTTATTTACTTGTTTGACAGAAAGAGACACAGTAAGAGAGGGAACATAAGCAGGGTGAGTGGGAGAGGGAGAAGCAGGCTTCCCACGGAGCGAGGAGCCCGCTGCGGGACTCGATCCTAAGACCGTGGAATCATGACCTGAGCTGAAGGCAGACGCTTAACGACTGAGCCACCAAGTGTCCCAACGTCATTTACAAGTTTGTAAACAGGGGCTTTTGTCATCACTTACAAATGGAAGTAAATGAATAAATGCTCCTTCATTTTAGGAGTCTTTGTTGGGTGTTCACAATTCCCCAGGCAGTGTGCTATAGAGATGAGCCCCCTGGGAGCTTCTAGTGTAGTGGAGGAGAAGAAAGATGGGTAGCGAAAGATTTCTAGGTGTTAAGATACGGTTACCACAGTACATTTAACCCAGACTGTCATTTCTCTAAGAACTGCCACCTTCTGAAGGAAGGGACCTAGCAATCCTGTGGGACAGTGATCCCACCCTCCAGCTGTAACAGATGAGAGAGGAGGCGGACAGCTATCCAGACTGGGTGAATTAGGGCCCCTCTTCTCTGGAATTGTGGTTCAGAGATGTCATCAGCCTTCGCTGGTCACTTGAACTAAGGACATGTGAATTTGGGAGCTGTGGGTGGTCACCTGCTGCTGCTGCTGCTGCTGCTGCTGCTGCTGCTGCTTAGCAGAACAGACAGCCAGTCTACGAACCAGCAAGAATAAAACTCAGTCTTAGAGAAGGTGCAAGGATGGGCTACTACATGGAGAGATAGAGAGGGGGGAGAGAGAGAGACAGACCAAGACAGAGGAGAGAGGGGGGAAAAGACTGGCACTATAAGTACTTATGGCTGGATAATTCTTTGTTGCTGGGCATCCCTGGGTTCTAGATACTATATGCTAGTAGCACTTGCCAGTTGTAATCATCAGAAAGGTCTCTGGACAACGACAAATGTCCCCGGTGGGGGGTTGGGCAGGAGTGGGGGGCAAAATCACACCTCCATGGAGAACCACTGTGCCAGAGCGAGTGAGGTTCTGTATTTGCAACCGAAAGGGCCCAGAATGAGATCCTTCCAGGAGGAGGCTGGGCTCTCCCTGAGCATTGCCAGATGCAGAGACAGCAGAAGGGGTGATCAGATGGAGGCGTTAGACTGGACTTTGGTACCAGACTCTTTGAGAAGACGAAAAATTGAGAGAAGTACAGCCTTTTCTGTTAGATGTTATAATGGGGAATAATATAATTTTAGATTGAACAGCTCTTTAACATTTGAGGTATAAATATGGTCAAATCTCTCTTTTTTTTCTAAATTAAATTTAGACTGGTCCACTCATTTACGACATTATCAGGAATACTCATTCTTTTGGTTCCTTTTCCCACCATGATTATCTGAAACAAACAAATTTTGGAACTTAGGCAGCCCAAAAGGGAATTCAAGTCTGCTTTTAACCCCAAAGGAAAGAGAACGTTGGTCTAATGCAGAGATCTTCAAACTATATTGATGGTGAATCTCTATCAGTAAAGCCTTTCTTAAAATTGTCTCCCCGGTGTATGTATGTTCGTATGTTTGTGCTTATTCATTTATAGACCACAGTTGAATCCTTTTATACTAATATATTAAATTTTATACTAGTATTCTGTGTTCTGTTATAAAACACAGAAAACATCAACATTTTTAAATAATTAAAAGTACATGTAATCCATACAATGGAATAGTATTAGGCCATAAAAAGAACGAACTATAGGTGCATGTTATCACATGGAGGAATCTTGAAAACATGCTAAAGGAAAAAAGCCCATCACCAAAGACCACACAATATGATTGATTCCCTTTAAGGGAAAGTTCAAAATAGGGAAATCTGTAGAGACAGAAGGTAGACTAGTGACTGCTTAAGACTGGTAGGGTTATCAGGTGATAGGAGGGTAATACCTAGGGGTATGGGACTTCTTTTTGAGATAATGCATTATTCTTAAATGCCTATGATAATTGCATATATTGGTAAATATACTAAAAGCCATTGGATTATATACATTAAATGAGTGGATCTTATGGTTTATGAATTAGATCTTAACAAAGCATACAAATACAAGTTCTCTTGCATCCCCTGACCCCTTAGTTCATGCTTTTTTGGGGAAACACACCTCACTTTGGAGATCTCAGGGGTCATGGATGAGACCCATTCTGGCACTTGCTTTCCACTGCCACATTCCAGGGCTATATGAAAAGCGGGTCATCCTTCTGCACACTCAATATCATGACTAAGGTCAAAGAGTCTTTCAACATTGACAATGATGTAGAGAAGCTGGTACGGTGACACTGTTGCACTCATTCAGTCTTTGGGGGAGTGTAAATTGCACAACCCCTTTACCATTAAATCTGCATAAACCCATTCCCTAAATCCCAATAATTTCATTCCTGGTATTTAGTCAACAGAAATGCAAACACGAGATAATGTTTCTAGTAGTATTGTTCACAATAGCCCCAAACCAAAAACAACCACATGGGCATCAGCAGTAGAATGGGCAAAGAAATGATGACATACTCATACGAAGAAAATTGAGTCAGCAGTGATAAAGAATGTCACACCCAATAAAGGAACGAAGCTCATGAAAATGACTTGAGCAAAAGAAGCCAGACACAAAAGAGCACCTAGCGTATGGTTTCACGTAGACGAGGAACAGGCAAAACGAAGCTATGTTGTCGAGGTCAGGCTAGGGTTGACTTCTGAGGATGAGGGTGGAGGTTAGTGACCGGGCATGAGGTGGGAGAGTTCTTGGTGGCCGGTAATGTTCTGTCCTGACTAGGTGGTGGCTTTGGGGCTGGGCTCACTTTACAAAAATTCGTTGAGTGGCTGCAATTAGATTTTTGCACTTCTCTGCATGTGTGTTACACTTTAAGAATACATTTATTAAAATAAGTGAAAAATGAAAAAAATATAAATAGATAAAGTTGAGGCAGGGTCTCCCAGAGTCCTGATAGGAGCAACTGGCTTACTCCCACGTGCTGCCTCTGGGGGCCAGCTCAGTTCCCAGGACAGAAGGCCACCGGGGTTCTCTGAGGGACTCCAGGTCATGGCTTCACCTCCCACAGGCCTTACAGGACCAAGGATGCCTCCAATTTCCCGAGTTCTCAGCTCCTTCAGCTGGTCCTTTCCACCCCCTCCCCTGCCTCCCTGCTCTGGCTGCCTGGAGGCTTAAATCAGGATCATTTAAGCATCATCCTCTCTCATATCCAGAACCACTTTCCCCTGACCTGGGAAATACAGAAGGAATCAGACCAGTTCTTTTTCACACTTAAACAAAGGATTTATTTCCCAGTTCCCACTCTCTCCGGTCAAGGGCGCTATCTGCTCCACCGTCCCGTGAGAAACTCCGGTCAAGACTCGTGCACGCTGCGTGTCTACCCCCGAGGGAGGCTTGCCCTTGGCAATGTCTTGTTCACGGAGGGCGCTCTCTCCACCACCTCTTGTGGTAGGCACTTTCGATGCATCATCACAGTTAATCTTGGGAGGTAGGGACTATCGCCTCCAGATGAGGAAGCCAGAGACAGCAAACCATTTACCAAGGCAATTCATTCCTGCACGACAGCTTCCCCAGGGATTCTGTCCTTCCCGTAGTTCCTAGGTGAATTCATAAAGCATCTCTCAGAAGAGTGAGGGGGAAAAATGTGTTCTTGCTAGGCCTCTCGCTTCACTCATAAATTATATAAATAACAAGGACATGAGGGAAGTGTGTTAAATGCCAACGAGAAACAGAAGCGAAGGAGGAGGGAGGTATCGTCACACTGAGGATGACACGAGGCATTGCGGGGAGGCATTGCGGTGTTGGCCTCCGTGATGGGCAGGAGCTGGGCAGGCAGAGACCGTGGGGGGAGAGGGGGGGGACCCTGATGGAGCAGCGCAGGGAGGCAGGCTGTGCTGGGCGTGATCAGAATGCAGCTGGGGTCCAGAGTAAGGAGTAGAGCATGTGGTAGAGTACTTGAGATTTGGGACTGGGAAGGAGGCAGGGTACATCTTACGGTCAGTGCGCTTGGTAATTGTATGTGCCCACTTGACTGGGCCACAGGGTGTTCAAGTGTTTGGTCAAACATTATTCTAGGGGCGCCTGGGTGATCAGTGCCCTGCCTTCGGCTCAGGTCATGATCCCGAGGTCCTGGGATCCAGCCCCACATCGGGCTCTCGGCTCAGCAGGGAGCCTGCTTCCCTCTCTCTCTCTACCTGCCTCTCTGCCTACTTGTGATCTCTCTCTGTCAAATAAATAAAATCTTTTAAAAAAAGATTATTCTAGATGTTTCTGTGAGGGTGTTTTTGAGGAGTTTAACATTTAAATCAACATGCTGAATAAAGCAGAGTGCCTTCCTTAATGGGGGGGGGCTCCCTCCACTCAGGTGTTCTAAACTAGAACACAAAGGCTCACGTGATTACGGAGGACGACAAATGTCGGGACCTGCAGGAAGAGGCAGCAAGCCACAGCCCCAGGAGAGCCAGTGGTGTAGTTCCAGATCAAAGGCCATCAGGCTCAAGACCCAGGAAAACCAATACAATCCTCTCCCCCAATCTGGTCTCTACTCAAAAGTCTTCCCTGACCACCCTTTCTAAAGTAGCCCCGCCCACCGCCACTTTGCATCCAGGTATCCCTCTCTGAATTCTTCACAGCACTTACCCCTACCTGAAACTCTATATTTGCTTTCTATCTCCCCAATAGCACATAACTGCCATGATTATTACCAAAAGTTTACGGCTACACCCACAGCTCCAAGAAAAGCAGCTGACACACAAAAGATGCTCAATAAACATTTGTCCAAGGAAGGAAGGAAGGAAGGAGTTTTCACATTGCATTCTTCCTTATTATGGTACCGCTTCTCCCGGGCTCACCACTGGGCCTCAATCATCTTAGCACAGCGCCTGGCCAGTGAGAGGTCAAAGAAAACACACTGTGTGTGGAACCGCCTGGATTCTGGTTATTTCTAGATTTGCTTCTCTTCCACCTTGAATTATAAACTCTCCGAAGGCAGGGACCACCTGCCTAGGCCTCCATCACCTGTCACAGAGCCTTTTGCCCTGTAGGCCATGAGTGTGTGGAAGTCGATTGAACGGTGTAGATAATAGATAGTAGATAGTAGATCGTAATTGCTGTGCACCTACAAGACACCCTATCAATAGTTTTAAGTTGCTACCGAATATTTCTATTTAAATTTTCCATTATTGGGCTCATAATGAAGAAGGAACACACACATTAAACAAGGGAATGACCACTTGGGGAAGATTTGACCCTCATTTTGTTTCATTGGATGATTTTATGCCTACAACACCAGCAAGTTGCTATTTGTGCCACAATTATTTTATTGAATACAGGATCAGATCTGCTTACAGTGGGACTGGGTTCTTAAAGTGCCGCTTTTGCCATTTTTAAAGGCTGCGTCTTTGAACTACCATTTCGGGACAGAATATAACAGAAAGTTGCATCTTCAGTGAAATTCCATAGCCTTGATGAGAAACTCTTTTTAGAATAAGCAAGTGAAGGAGAAAGGAGACTTTTCCTTTTGATCGGAGGGTCACAAGAGAATGAAATTGTCAAACTTTTGCCCCCGCGAGAGAGCTAAAGTGCTGAGCTTAAGCTGTTTCATTACAGGGGGAAGTGAAGAGTGGAAAGAAGAGGGAAGGAATGTTAGTGTTATTTAGTTAATTTCCTATGGAAAACCCTAAGCATACTGCAGAAGTGAGTTCGAGCGGCAGTGTCCATCTGGAGCATGGCTTCTTAGGTGGGGTCGGAGCTGGGTGCAGGCTCGGCATCGCGGAGATGAGACAAGTTCTCCTTTTGTCCAGACCTACACTGCTTCTACACAAAGCTCAGGAGAATTTGTATTCTCTCTGGCTCTGGGGACATCAAATTTAGAAACAGGACAGAAAGAGAATTTTTGAGAATCTAATGACTCCCATTATAAGCCAAAGGCAAAATGGGAGCTCAGGGCGGCGTGATAATGAAGTTGATCATTAGCAGCTAGGAATACCATTCCTGCAGATCTTGCTCTGGTGAACCACGTGACACTGGCTGGAAGAGGACAGATTGCCAATTTATCCTGCTCTCCCTGATCTGTCACACAGCAAGAGTTGGGGCTTGTCACCGGTTGCCTGTTTGTGTGAAAACAAAAGAAGCTTAATAAAGCTGAAAGGAATCTGTAAAAAAAAAAAAAAAATCAGGAAACAATATGGAAGGGTGATTTTTTTTCAAAGGTGATCAGAGTCTAAGGGATGGAGCAGGGTTTCTCATCCATGAGGAATGTACACACTCATTTTAAAGGAAAAAAAAAAAAGTGCCCCCCCCAAAGAATTCATTTCTGCTAAGAAATGCTAAGAAAAAGGCTTTTTTGCTAAATGGGTGTGAATCATGCACAAAGAGAAATTTTGTCCTTATATGTGATAAAGTTTTTTAAAATTACTATGGCAAACAAGTATTAAAGGGTGCCTGGGTGGCTCAGTGGGTTAAGCCTCTGCCTTCGGCTCAGGTCATGATCTCAGGGTCCTGGGATTGAGCTCCGGCATTGGGCTCTCTGCTCAGCGGGGAGCCTGCTCCGCCCCCCTCCCCCCTTTCTGGCTACTTGTGATCTCTGTCTGTCAAATAAACAAATAAAATCTTTGAAAAAAAAAGAAAGAAAGAAAATAAGTATTATATTTTTAAATTGCAGCAGAACATGAAGACCCCGGTTTAAGAAATACTGTGTTGAAAAAGGTCTAGCTTCTGTCAACTTTAACTTCCATCATGTGGTTCCTGGCTTATAACTGACATTTCTGGAATAAGCCTTAAAGTATGTTAACTATTACTTAGAGGTAAGAGAGAAAATGCATACAAATTTAGTGCATTTCTTTAATATGACTTAGCTTCTATTTCTGTGAGTCATGAAACACCAGGTTTTACAAACACCCCTTCCCAAAGAAATGGTTTGTTGAGTCAGTGCTACAGGTTAAACCCCGCAATTTACCAGAACACTCAAGGATGCATGTCGTTCTGGAGCTTTGACCGTCAAATTCTAAAGACTAAGAGCCAAGATCCATGCAATGCAAAGGCATAGAAGCAGACATGTGCTGACATTGCTAATACTGGTTCTTGAATGCTGACCATTAAATATTCAGGAATTTTATGACCTAATTGTTCAAGTGATCTTATCTGAAAATCTGCTGTGGTAGGAATATTTACACCATGGAAATTGGTACACACTACATATCCTGAGGTTTTTTGTTTTTTTTTTGTTTTTTTGGAGACCCATTTTACCAGCACACCTCACTACACTGAAGGATTTTTAGAGGCATGCAAAATCAGAATCTGGCAAATTAAGCCCAGGAGTCTGGGTCAACTGAGAGGCAGGTTATCGATTAACAACACTGGCTTCAGAGTCATGCAGACAAGGTTCCTGACCCCAGAGTGCCAGTTAGAGTTGTGTGATCCTGGCCAAGTCATTGCCTGAGCCTGGGTTTGCTTGTTTATAAAATGGGATGATGGTGACCTCACATGTTTGTGAAGATTAAATAAAACAATGTGTGTATGATCACAACCTCGCCTCAAGAGAGCACCTGGCACACAGTAACCACATATGGGTTGAATATTGAGTAAATCAGTTCCAAGCACACATTATTAGCTCAATTGCCTCATGGACATCTGGATCCAAGCCACTTCTTATCCAGTTCTCTTCTTTTAATTCAATTTCATTTAATTTACATTAACATACAGTGTACTACGAGTTTCAGAGGTAGAGTTCAGTGATTCATCAGTCTTATGTAACACTCAGCGCTCACAATCACATGCCCTCCTTAATGCCCACCCCCCCACTCCCCATCTCCCCATCAACCTCCCCTCCAACAACCCTCAGTTTGTTTCCTACGCTTTAGAGTCTCTTTTGTTTGTCTCCCTCTCTGATTTCGTCTTGGTTTTTTTTTCCCTCCCTTCCTCTATGATCTTCTGTTTTGTTTCCTAAATTCCACATGAGCGCAATCATAGGATATTTGTCTTTCTCTGATGAACATATTTTGCTTAGCATAATACCCTCTGGTTCCATCCATGTCATTGCAAATGGCAAGATTTCATTTTTTGATGGCTGAGTAATATTCCATTTTTTATATATGCCATGTCTTCTTTACCCGTTCTGATCCAATTCTTACCACTCCTGAGGTACCATCTGGGCTCTCCAGGCCTTGTCTTTAAGCTCCTGTATGCCTGTGCTCTCTTGCTCCCTTGCGCTTGCTCTCTCTCTTTCTCTTTCTCTCTCCCTCCCTCCCTCCTCCTCCCTCTGGGCCTGAACTCCAGGGCCACACAGGGTGGGTGACAGGAGGTGAGGAGTGGGGGCTGAGTTTATCTGTAATCAGTATGTTAAACAAGTACAACATGTGACATAAGCAAAACACAATTTTATATTTGTCTCCTACCATTTCTTTAAAAGTGGTTCAGTGGGGCGCCTGGGTGGCTCAGTGGGTTAAAGCCTCTGCCTTCAGCTCGGGTTGTGAACTCAGGGTCCTGGGATCGAGCCCCGCATTGGGCTCTCTGCTTGGCGGGGAGCCTGCTTTCCCCTCTCTCTCTGCTTGCTTCTCTGCCTACTGGTGATCTCTGTCGTTCAGATAAATAAATAAATAAATAATCTTTAAAATAAATAAATAAATAAAAATAAATAAATAGAAGTGATTCAGTGACCACAAAAAAAAAAAAAAAGTGATTCTATGATTCGGTGACTAGTCAGGTGGTTCCTTAAAAGGTTAAAAAATAGAGCTAGGGGCTCCTGGGTGGCTCAGTGGGTTAAGCCTCTGCCTTTGGCTCAGGTCATGATCTCAGGGTCCTGGGATCCAGCCCCACATCGGACTTTCTGCTCAGCAGGAAGCCTGCTTCCTCCTCCCCCTCTGCCTACCTCTCTGCCTACTTGTGATCTCTCTCTCTCTCTCTGTCAAATAAATAAAATTAAATTAAATCTTAAAAATAAAACCACATAGACCTAGGTGTATACTCAAGAGAAATGAGACATATGTCCAAACAAAAGTTTGTATACCAATGTTCATAGCAGCATTGTTCATAGCCAGGAGTGGAAGCAACCCAAATGTCCGTCATCTGGCAAATGAATAAACAAAATGTGATACTTTCTTATAATGCAATATTGGTCAGGAAAAGAGAATGAGGTCCTGATATATGAGATAGCATGAATGAACCATGAAAAGATGCTGTGCGAAAGAAACAAGTTACAAAACACCCCATTACTATGATTCCATTTCTATGAAATGCTCTAATTGAGCAAATCTATACAGACAGAAAATAAATGAGTGGTTGCCTGGGGTTGTGGAGCTTGGTGGGGACATGAGGATTGCCTGCTAATGGGTACGTAGTTTCTTTTGGGAGTGATGCAAATGTTATGAAATTGGCTATAGCAGTGGTTGTACTAGACTTGGGATGAAGGAGAAGAACTGCCCCCGCTTTTAGGGGACAGAGAGGACTGACACAGCACCTGCCCAAAAAACATGTCCCCGAGATTCCTTATCCTATTCTCTGACCCCTTTTATATCCTTGATCTGGTCCAGAAATTCAGGGGTCACAGGATTGTTCTTGGCAATCTGCTTTGTACATTCTGCCCTTTGGCCTTGAGGCACTGAACTGTGTACACATGGTGAGTACAAATCCCATACTTGCTTGTCACCTGGCCAGTCAGGTGCTTGTTCCTTGCTTGTTCCTGGGCGGTCTCTGCTCTCAGGGGGCAGGCCTACTTAACTGATCTTTAGACCATAGTGAGAGACCTAGGAGACATGGCTGCTGTGTTGAAAGGTTAGCCACAGAGATTTCTGGATGAGCCTGGGCTTTCCATATGGAGAAACAGTGGGGATACAAGCAAATCAATTTATTCCTTTACTCTATTGCTTATAGTTAACTTAAGAGCAGAAGTTTAGTGGGAAAAGAAATTAGTCCACAAATCTAGGGTGCAAGATATGTCAGTTTCCCATTTCTTGAAATCAAATGTAATCTGCTCGTGGCCTTCTCGTGGCTGGCAGGAGACATACTGGAAACTCAGTAATTGGTGTGTGTCAGGGGGAAGGGTAGAACTCTCTCTCCCTCTGCATTGGGTAATTCAATAATTCTGGAATTAGTGCGGCCAGAAGACTGGGATAGGAGACAACTCCTCACACTGGGGTGATCGCCAGCTTTGCCACTGCCTCTTCATGTTTTGTCGGTTGAACCCTGGCCTCCACCAGACATCCCATGGATGCTGGTCTGCAAATGGCCCCAGAAATCACCTCTCAGGGGTGGTCCCCATGGCGCGAGGACATGGCATCCTGCAGTCGCCCTCCAGTCCAGGACCCCATCTCCACATTCCTCCCGACTCCCACCTCCCGTCCCCACAGTCTCCTCCCTTCACCATAATCTGGGGTGGGTCTTTCTTTTTATGTTATTTTTTTAAAAAGATTTTATTTATTTATTTATGAGAGAGAGAGAGAGAGAGAGAGAGAACACAAATAGGGGGAGCAGCAGGCAGAGGGAGAAGTAGGCTCCCCACTGAGCAAGGAGCCCGATGTGGAACTCGATCCCAGGACCCTGGGATCATGACCTGAGCCGAAGGCAGATGCTCAACAGACTGAGCATCTCAATTTGTGGTGGGTATTTAGAAATCTAGTGTTGGTCTCATTTCCAGGGGTTGGGTGGGGGGAAAGTAGATACTAAGTTAATTAGTCTTGTGTGTGTGTGTGTGTGTGTGTGTGTGTGTGTGTGTATTAATAATTTATCCTGTTACAGAACCTCTACAAGCCATAAGACTCAGCATCCAGACTCACAACCTGTTCAACAGAATAATTCTGGGCATGTGGACCCCTAGATGGCCACATTAGGGGATCCAAACCACAGATAACAGAGCAAGCCGATCAAAGAAACATACCAAGGAGGTTTCACCTTCTAGTACTCTCCAGCCACAGTCTCTGGCTACCCAGAGGCCCTGCCTCTGGGATTGGCCCCTGTGAATACATCCACTGTCCCCCTGCCCGCAGCCCAGCCCCAAGCTGTGTCTATAAGTGACACACGTGCCCCAGGAAGGTGCAGACATCTCAGTGCTCTGGCCAGTGCAACACGGTCCCTGGTGCCAAGCCAGCCACTCACCTGAAATAAATTACAGATTTAGCATGTTGTGTAGGAAGACAACAACGGTCTTAATTTGTATTCCCTGAGAAAAACTAGACAGGCCTTTGCCCCACTTATATTTTATTAAAAACCCTCTGCTCCATCAAAGCAGTTTATGTACTGACCTCTGAAAGCCCATTACGTCCTCTCTGGGGAATCTCACCATCTTCCTTCCTGCCATCCAGATGTAATAAGGCCCAGCTCCTCTCCCACCCATGATGGGAAGCCTCTGTTGACCACATCAGTCTGAGAGGCTCGCATCCCCTCTGAATCCTGATGTCACCTCTGCCCACCCCTCCCTGGCACTCAGTTCATATTGGCTTTCATTGTTTTCATGTTTTATGCATTTGTCTCCTCAAGGTCACAGACTGTATCCTCTGTTTTGTGCTTTGTGCCTCCCATCTTTCCGGGCACATGGTTGGTTTGTTTGTTTGTTTGTTTGTTTTAATTAACATAAGATGTATTTTTTGCCCCAGGGGTACAGGTCTGTGAATCAACAGGATTACACATTTCACAGCACTCACCATAGCACACACCCTCCCAAATGTCCATAACCCAACGATCCTATCCCTACCCCAAACCCCCAGTTTGTTTAGTGAGATTGAGAGTCTCTTATGGTTTGCCTCCCTCCCGATCCTACCTTGTTTCCTTTTTTCCCTCCCTACCCCCCATAACCCCCATCTGCCTCTCAAATTCCTCATATCAGGAAGATCATATGATAATTGTCTTTCTCTTATTGACTTATTTTGCTTAGGATAATACCCTCTAGTTCCATCCATTCATTGCAAATGGTAGGATTTTGGGTTTTGGCGGCTGCATAGTATTCCAGTGTGTGTGTGTGTGTGTGTGTGTGTGTGTGTGTATGCCACATTTTCTTTATCCATTCATCTCGTGATGGACATGTAGGTTCTTTCCATAGTTTTGCTATTGTGGACATTGCTGCTATAGACATTTGGGTGCACGCTGACACATGATTTTGATAATTACTGTTATTTGATGATTATTTTGTTACTTTGAAATTTTTTATATTGTGCTATTTTGATCATCACTATTATTCCACTATTCTAATAGTTCACCCTTGTCAAGGACATGTCATGTGACAAACACTGAACCAAGTGTTCACATGCACCCCTTATTAATCCTCACAACACCCCTAGAAAGTGCGCACCATTTTTAACGCTGTTTCATCAAGGAGGAAACACGGGCTCCCAGAGGCTGAGTCACCAGCCGGAAACAGCCAAGCTGAGTCTTAACTTGGCTCCATCTGACCCCAAACCTGTGTTCTCAGTGTCCCAGGGTTACTGTAGGTCAGATTGCAGAGTAGAAAGTGGAAGTTTCAGAAAGGGGACTGGCCCCCAACACAACAGCATACCCAGGGCGGAGAGGGGAGGAAACGCAGGAGCCCTCTTTCTTCCACACCCTGGTGCTCTGCTATAGGACAAAAATACTCTTTTTGGAAACTTAGTCTTTTTGTACTTCTGTACTGTAGGACAAACCACCCTTTAGCAAAAACCAAAATAGTAATTTTCTGTGGAGTGGATAATCACTCACTCCAGTAAACTAAAACAACATATTGTGGTTAGAGCTGGAGAAATGCAAAACATCTTTTGCTTTGTCCCTCTCTGTAGATAAAAGAATACATGTGTGCCTGTTGTATGCACTGTGTGTACACGCTTTCCACTCCACTGAACTTAAGCAAGGAACAGCCATTCCTGGTCTGGCTGCCCGCCCACTGCTGCTCTTAAGCCTTTCAAAGGCGAGAGCAGAGCCAAACAGAACCTCAGTTTCTGTCACTCTCATTTGAAATCTCTGGTTCTAAAAATCCACATCCTGGAACCCTTCTGAACAGTGTGGCACTGATGAGGCATGGGCAAGGGTGACAGTGAGAAGGGATGGGACAGGGAGGAGGGAAGGCAGGGAGGCTGCACTCTGCCCAGACGCCCCTCCCAGCTTTCTACACATTTTTAATAGAGGTCAGCTCAGCAGATGTTTACTGAGCACTTATTACCTGCCAGCCTCTGCTGGATGGTAGAGATGCAAAACTGAATACAACTTCATCTTTGGCTTCAAAAGACTTACAGTGTCGGAGTCAACAGACATGTCAGAATAAACCCCTGACACAGATCGGGAAGATTAAAAGAAAGTAAAAAAGACTTCAAGTATCAAAGGGATAATTTTAAGGAAGAAATCTGGGGGGACGCTACGGTATAAAGGGAGCAGTCAGACTGTCCCATTATACCCCAGCTCCATTACAGAGTTCTGGTATCTGCAAAATGGGGGTAATGTCTGTATCTGTACCCTGAAGTTGTTGCCAGGATTAGAGAAGACGATGTGTAGCAAAGACTTCTTGCATTGCTCAGCATGGAGCAAGTACTCAATAAATTGCAGGAGAATAAAAGTTCAGTTAACACGGAAAAGAAATAAAAAAGAAAAAAATCTATAGTCATATAAGTGCAATAATTTTTGCAAAACTCCTTGAAAGGAGAGAATTAATTTTGAATAAAAAATTATATTTACCAAAAAAAAAAGGTCAGTTAAAAAAATAAAAGAGTTGAGTTCCCCCTAAGTGGAAGCATGAAAGCAGACAGTCACATAGGCAGAGATGTGGAGGGACCCACGGATCAGATCGGGGCTTGGTCACTTGAAGGCCTCAAAGGAACCTCCCTTCCCTGAGACCTATCCCTTGGGGAATACTCCTTGAGCATCATAGGCTGTGTGTGCGGGTCCAAGGCAAGGAGGGGGGCATGAGTGGAAGACAGAGGGAAGACAGAAAGGCAGCATATGGTAAGTATTCCTTGGGCAGTACAATAAATAAATTCATTAATGCATCAGTGATGATAGAATTGAAGAGACGGAGGCAAGCCAGGTGAAATGTTTTTGAACAGATGAGCCCTCTGACGTCCCTCATTTCAGAGATATTTTTATTTTGTATGGCAAGCGTTTGTATAGACTTATGCATTTTTTCACTCTTTTGAGCACTCTACAAATATTAACCAACCTAATCCTCATAATTACAACCTGATGCCTGCATGCCTGTTCTTCTCCCCCACTGCACAGATGAGGAGAGGTTGAGGGACATGCCTAAGATCTCACAACTGGTAGGCAAGGAGTCAGCCTTCAAGCCCGGGCCATCGAGCTCTGGAACTCTCGCCCTGCACCTGTGCTTGCCGACCACAGTGGACCAGGCATGGTGCTAGAGATGGGGGGCTCAGCAGTGCACCCCCAGTCCTGATCTTCTTGGAGCTTTCATTCCACTGCAGCAGCAGCAGTGGAATGAAGCAGTGGAGACAGCCACAAACAAGAAAGCCAATAACCATAGAATGCCATGCGACTGAGCTACGAGGCTAAATAAAGTGGGATAAGGGGTTAATGAGAATGGGTCGGAGGGTTTATTTTTAAAACAGCCATTGGGAAGACCTCTCTGAAGAGCTGGGACCCTAATGGTGTGAAGAAGAAAGGTATAGAAACTGTACCCCAGGCAGGAAAGCAGGAAGTACAAAGTCCCTGGGGTCAGCAGTGTGTGTGTCATGTTCAAGGAAGAAGGTTGTTGTTGGGATGGAGATGAGAGGGTGAGGAGCAGGAAGACATGGAAGAGGTAGCCAGGCGCTAGATCTATATGAAAATACTTTGCCTTTTGTTTCAAGAGTGATGGGCAGGCAGCCGATCACGGGTTTTGTGTAAGGCAGTGATATGGTGTGATATCTACATAGGTTACTGGGGGAAGAACAAGCATCAGAGTACCAGGAGGGGACACAGGGCACCAGTTAGGAGTGACCAAGGCTAGAAATGATGTTGGCTTGTGCAGTAGTAGCAGGAGAGGCAGGAAGCATGGTCAGATTTGAAATATCTTTTGAAGATACTTTTCAGAGGATGTGATGCCTGAGTATTCATTTACTTGTTTATTTATTGTCCACTTCTGGTAGTAGAAAATGACCTCGAAGAGGGCCAGAACTTTGTGTTTTGTTTGGTCTGACTTTTCTTCTCCTCATTTTATGAGCAGTTCCTAAAATAGTGCTTGCTGTATAACCAGTATTCGATATATATTTGTTATGTATTTGTTTAATGAATAATACATTGACTATGAGGTGTGAAGAAGAGAGAGATGTCAAAGTGACTCCATCTCGGGCTGGATCTGCCCATACCCTGATTCATTATGAGATCAGCTTTAATCCTATGCCCTGAAGACAGAGATGAATATATACATATGTTCATCTATAAATCACAGGACATGACCTTGGGAGGTCATCTAATGCAGCCCAGTGCCCTCAGGTAAGTATAAATTGTCATGCTCCTTTTGACTTACGAGACAAACTGAGACCCAGATAGACAAAGTGACTTGCTTTAAAAATCCAACATAATAATGACAATAGATACATTTATTTTGCGTTTACTGAGTTTTTAGGTCCATTGTGAATGGCTTTATAGTTACTCACAGTAACTATAGTAGTCCCAGTTACTCAAAGACATAGGGACTGCTGTTATCCCCATTTTACAGATGAGGAAAAGGTGACACTGTGAGGGTGAAGCAGTGAGCCCAAAGTCATACAACCAGGAAACAATGGAGCCAGGACTCAAGTCCAGGTTTCATTTTAAGTTAAAGCAACAACTCTCTGCAGTTTCCCAGAGTCACATAACTCTGTATTATAAAAAACAGTGTTGGTCTCCCACCCTCTTGGATGACATAGGTAAGAGCAACATAAGGGGTCATGAATGACTGGCTTCTGCAGAGGCCTCCACTGGCTTCATTGTTCTCATGTCCTTTTGGACTTAGCTCCTCTTAAACTGAGGAGACAGAGAGACAGTCAATCTATTGCTTTTCTCTGTCCCTGCTTTTAATCTCCCACAAATAGATCACCTTTAACAAAACATACAGCAGGTTAGCTTGAACATGTGATGATATATGTTATTAGAACAGACTGCAAAGACCTATGGAGTTGATTTCTATTGTCTATTCAAAAGATTCAAAAGCTATTATAGCTTATCTTCCTTTTATGTCCAACTCTGCTGTAAATGGCCTAGAAGTTAGATGGCATTTCCATATACAACATTGGTCACTGGTTATCCTTATTACCTTTTAATGTTCCCATGCATTTTTTAAAAGATTTATTTATTTGAGGGGGGAGGGGTGAGGGGAGGGCAGAGGGAAAGAATCTTCAAGCAAACTCCCCACTGAGAACAAAGCCTGATATGGGGCTCTATCCCTTCACCCAAGAGAACATGACCTGAGCCAAAACCAAGAGCTGGACACTTAACCAAATGAGCCACCCAGATACTCCAATGTTCCCATGCATTTAATGACTTATTGATTAAAACTGTTTTCAGTCTTCAGTACTTACTTACGAGATTTTTAAAAATATTTTTATTTATTTATTTATTTGAGAGAAAGAGAGTAAGCGAGCAAGAGAGAGCACGAGCGGGAGGGGGACAGAGGGAAAGGGAGAAGTAGACTCCCCGCTGAGCAGGGAGCTCAACGTGGGGCTCGATCCCAGGACCCTGAGATCATGACCTGAGCTGAAGGCAGGTGCTTAACTGAGTCACCCAGGTGTCCTATGAGATGTTTCATATCTAGCCAATGGCTAATACTGAACCACTACTCAGAAAAGTTATTATATAGATTGAAAAACTTGAAGCATCTAATGATGCATTAAATTTGTGAAGGCCAACAATTTGTATTTTCTTCCACTTTTAAGAGAACATTTTTTTTTTTTTCAGATCAGTATTAAATGGCTTTTAGAAATGTTTGAACACTTCTGGAGACATCTGTGTGGTCCAGTTGGTTAAGCATCTGACTCTGGATTTTGGCTCAGGTCCTGATCTCAGGGTCGTAGGATCGAGCCCTATGTCAGGCTCTGTGTTGGACATGGAGTCTGCTTAAGATTCTCTCCTTCTTCCTCTGCCCCTCCTATGCTCGCTCTCATTCTCTCTCTCTTTCTCTTTCTCGTATGAGCATGTTCAAAAAAATAGACAAACAGAAAACCAAGAAATGATTGAACACTTCTGAATACTAGAACATGTGGCATAATCACAGAATAAAATTTCATATATACATATATATAGAAGGTCAGGTATAGAATTTTAACACATGATTAATTACGGAACTACTGTTTCTACCAAGTACTAGACAGAGAGTTATAAAACATGTCAAGAGTAATCTGCATATACAAAACCAGGACAGAGACTTTCCCATTTTCTAACTGAGAACCCAAAAGGGCCGATGTCACTTAGCCTCTGTCAAGTCCTGACGGCTCTTTGGGGCTCTGTCACTTCGTTTGAGGAAGAGATGTAATTAGGCCACAGAAATTTAAAAATACAACACTAATAGCTAATATTTTGGGGTGCTTATCTATGCTAAGTACTGTTCTAAGCACTTTAAATGCATTAACTCAATCCTCACAACAACTTGGTGAAGCAGATAGTATTATTATTGTCATTGTGCAGTTGGGGACAACATGCAATGTGAGACTCAGTGAATTATACAAGACGCTGTGACAGATGAATGGCTGAGCAGGGATTGGAAGGTAGGCAGTCTGGCCTCAACATCCAGGTTCTTAACCACTGCTCTCTGCCATCTCTCAACCATAATTTGAATGACGTCATTGTTTCCCAGCTCTTAGCAGGTGCTAAGTCGTATTCTGAGACCATCTTTTATCTCCTTCAACCGTTCCAGCTACCCAGTGAAGTTGGGGCTGCTGTTTCCATGAGAGGTGAGGAGTCTAGAACTTCAAAAGGCTGAGATTTATTTTATTACCTGTTTCTGCTTTCTTTCTTCTCCCCATTTAGCTGTTGGCGTTAGGAGGCGGAAATAGAATTGATGCCGAAGACACAGAATGTCAGGACTGGAGGGGAAGTAAACGATAACACGACCCCTGATACAAGCCTTCTCCACTCTCTGGCTGGGCTTGAACCTCCACTAACAGGGTTATTAATTCTAGACCTTTCTCTCTGGATGGAGAAGTTGAATTCTGTTTCAGATTTTTTTTTCAAAGATTTTATTTATTTATTTCACGGACAGAGATCACAAGTAGGCAGAGAGACAGGCAGAGAGAGAGGAAGGGAAGCAGGCTCCAGGCCAAGCAGAGAGCCCCATGTGGGGCTCGATCCCAGGACCCCGGGATCATGACCTGAGACAAATACAGAGGCTTTAACCCACTGAGCCACCCAGGCACCCCTCTGTTTCAGATTTTAAAAAGGAAAGCCTTTTCTCATTTTAAAGAAGCTGTTGTAAAACAAGAGGAAGCTATTATTTAAAAGGAATCTAAGGGGCTGGGGGCCGCAAGTCAGTTGGATGTCTGATCTCAACTTGGATTGTGATCAGAAGGGTCCTGGGATTGAACCCCACCTCTGGCTCTCTGTTCAGTGGGGAGCCTGCTTCTCCCTTCCCCTCTGCCTGCTGCTCCCTCTGCTTGTGCTCTTTCTCTCTCTCCAAATAAATAAATAAAATCTTTAAAAAACTAATAAAATAGAAGGAATCCTTGGGGAAAAGTAAAAAAGCGATGAGAGTTCAAGACTAATCCCAAAGCTATCAGTTTTCTAAACCATATAGAGCTATAGAGGAAAAGGTGGAGATACTGTTTGACAATCCAAACTACAGGCAAAACGACTAGGGAAGGTAGCCTTGTTTTAACCTTGAGACCCCTGTCAAGGGCGTATAGGGTTTTACAGTCAGGCTGGAAATGGCATATAGTACTTCTGTTCACATACCATCAGCCAGATGCTAGTCACATGGTCCAAACCTAATTGCAGAGAAGGCTGGGAAATGAAGTCTTCCTATGTGACGAGGAAGAGGAAAATAAAACAGGCTTTGAGAAATGTATAGATTATCTCTGCCCAATTACAATGACTTCTACAATTCTACCCTTAGATTCCCATTTAATATTTAAGGAGGTAATTATGAAAATGAACCAGGTGAACTGTATCCCTTGCACCAATCACTATTTCTAACAGATTGTAAGAGAGCACTAAATATTTATAGAATTAATGAATGAATTAACCTCACAAGTTTGGACATGAAAGTTCATCAACCTGTAAGGCTAGGACTTGGAATACAAACAGAAATTCTCCTTGAGCTGGCTCTGCACCAACTTCCATTTCTTCCCCCCAGATTTTCTACGGTTTAAAAGGTTACTTTACGGAGTGCCTGGGTGGCTCAGTGGGTTAAAGCCTCTGCCTTCGGCTCGGGTCATGATCCCAGGGTCCTGGGATCGAGCCCCGCATCGGGCTCTCTGCTTAGCAGGGAGCCTGCTTCCTCCTCTCTCTCTCTGCCTGCCTCTCTGACTACTTGTGATCTCTGTCTGTCAAATAAATAAAATCTTAAAAAATAAATAAATAAAAGGTTACTTTAGAGAGCACAAAATGGAGAAATTAATTCTAGAACATAAGACCAAGGGTTTGGTCTTGGCTTTGACATTTTCTAGATATGTGGTCTTTAGCAAAACCTTTCACCTTAATGGACGTCGGATTCCTCATCTACAAATGGTGGGAGGTGGAGCACCTGGGTGGCTCAGTTGGCTAAGCATCTGACTCTTGATTTTGGCTCAGGTTATGATCTAAGAGTCATGAGATCAAGCCCCACGTCAGGCTCCATACTTAGTGCTTAACATGGAACCTGCTTAAGATTCCTCTGACCCTCTCCCTCTGCTCCTCCCCACCCCACTCACTCTCTCTGTCTCTCTCTCTCTAAAAATAAAAATAAAACAATGGTAGGAGGACATATATGGAGACTATCAGGGGCCTATCCAGTAGTCCTTTCACTTCTTCTTGGATAACAGAACCCCAACTGTTAGTAGGTGTTGGCTGCCCGCTTTCAGAGGATTAATTGTGATTGATTTAAGCCAACAATGGCAATTTGGCTTTGGACACTAATTAGTCTAAAGATAAGCTTTTATTCAGGTTATGGCCGAGGAGATTAGGGGATATCTGCTGGAGGACTTTGGGAAAAGTTTTTCCTCTTTGATAACAGTGGAAACTGTGCAAGAGAGACTTTTTGGCCCTATCCATTCCTTTGGGCTTGGATGCTGAAGGTTAAGATTGTAATACTTGGAGCCACTGCAGCTTGCCTAGCACCTTGAGAGGAGAACTTGAAAATGCACTGAAGATCCAGCACAGAAAGATTAGAAGAGCCAGGGTCCTCAGTGACATTGTTGAGCCTTTGAAGTAACCCTGGGACAACCTAGTTCCAGTCTGAAAATGTGCAACCCCGTTGTTTGAACCACTTTATCTGCATATCCTCTTACTTGCAGCCAAGAACATTCCTAACCAACAAAGTAGATAAGTTTTAGAAGTCTCTCCAGATTCAAAATTGTCAGAGTATTAAATAACATTTCA
Organism: Martes martes; assembly: GCF_963455335.1. NCBI lineage: Eukaryota > Metazoa > Chordata > Mammalia > Carnivora > Mustelidae > Martes > Martes martes. Next base: position 15,253,897 of record NC_137895.1, read on the forward strand.
AAAGGGGAAAAAAAGGTAATTGTCAGGGAATATACGAAATGATAGGAAAAGTTTTAAAAGGAGAAGAAACAATTGAAGGCGGACTAAACTTAGATATATCAATCAGGTGACAAGCATGACATAAAACGCAGAAATGCAAATTGAAATGCCCATAGAAACAGAAAATTAGGTCAGATCCCTGTGGAGGAAGGAAAAGAGCTGGTGCAAGTAGGATCAGAATTAGATGGTAAATATAACCCGAACAAATGCACGGCTTTATCGAGAAACAAATGACCATAAAGTCTTTTGAAATTACATTCACTCAAAGTAAGTGCTGTCTTTTGATAAGTAAAAGGGTACTAAAAACAAGTGACTTCAAAATGATCTCTTCCCATCGATATTTTATGTGCCTATGGTTGCTTTTTATAACTACCATCTTTCCAGAAAAGATCGCGTATGATCAGATGATTAGAACAAGTTGAAAGTCAAACCGGAATAAGGAATAAAGGCGTTGCAGACTGTCTGCGGGTCCTACATGAAACAAAGCTATCCACTGCCTGAGTCTGATTTTGCTAGAAAAGCTATGAGCAAGATATCTGATATTTACAAGGTACTCCACAAATATTGGTTGAGTCTGATTTTGCATAACATATTTTAAGTGAATATTCTCTACTTAGAGAAAAAAGAAATCAGTACGATCTCTTCTGGAGTCTTCCAGAAGAGACATAAAGATGTGAGGTGCACTTTGAACAATAGATCACATTTACAACCCTGTGTTTGGGTGATGTACACAGGAATATAATAAAAACGACCAATATTTGTTGAATACTCACCATGTGCCACATATTGTATATTCATTTTTTTCTTTTAACCCTTGTAACAACTCTGCAAACTAGGAACCTTTATTAGTTTCATTTCACAAATGAAAAAACTAAAATTCAGTGGAGTAGCCTTAACAAGGTCACTCAGCCTAGAAAGCAACAGAACCAGGACTCAAGCTCAATTCTATCTGACTCAAAAATCCTGTCATTCACCACTATACTCCATTGCCTCTTCATCAGTGGAGGAGAAAGGGGGAAAATGAACAGGAAGAGAAGGTTCTGGAACTGTCAAGGCTAGAAGACAGGTGCTTCTCCGGTAGGTAGGATCAGAGAAGTGTAGGCTACATGCAGGAATTAGAAAGAAAACAAACTCTTCTTTGGAGATTTGAGAGAAATAGGGGACGGAGACAACCTAGCTTGGAGCTGGGATAGAAACAGATAAAACCAAAACAAACAAACAAACAAACACAGTCTTCTAAATAATCAGAAGAAGAACTGGACAAAGAACTGTTGAATTCAGATAACTAATACGTCTGGATTTCTCTGGCATCACAGGAAATCTCAAAACAAGTTTTTACCTCCCACGCTAGATTCTTCCTAATTCAGCTTTTCTGATATCTGATGGAACTCTCATTCTGGAAAAGCAAAACATTTGCTGAATCCTCCACTTGCCTTGTTAGCAATTTCTTCTTTTAGAAGATCCAGGGAGCAATGATGAGGGACATGTGACGGGCTGGAGAGTGTGCTGATGAGCTCAGATTTTCAGAGGGTACATACAGGAGGAGGGGATGAGGGACACAATCAAGACTGAATGCACCAAGACGAGCAAAGCCCTATAGGAATAATGCCCGGATCTCTAAAGCTTATTTTAAAATGCTATGAATGATAAAAAAAGGATTCTTGTAGTTTATACAGCGACTAGGCCTGCTGCTTGGGGCTGAAAACACACAGTTAACAGATTTAAAAATAAAAGGCAACAAATGGGAACAACTGGCAAAATCAAATAATATGTTTGGAAAGGAACTAAGAATGAAAATGTGAGTGGGACCTAGGGGGACCACAAGAGATAGGGCAGAAATCCTGGACTAGCAGCAGAAGAGCTATTTGCCACTCAGAGGACAGAAGGAATCTGAGGAGAGAGATTAATTACCAGGACCTGGAGGAGGAGAGGGTCATATAGAGCTTGGAGCCTTGAGAGGAGCAGTAACCTTTAGCAGAGAAACGTGCAAAACCCAAGGCTGCCTTACAGGAAGAAAGCGTAGATCCCTGACCTTGCCTCCTTTCTCCCTTAACCTCCCGCAAGGGTGCCATTGGCTAAATCCAGCTGGAACCCAGAAGGCAAAGGAGACCATAGTGTAGAACAGTCCGGGAAGAACGTAGGGCAAAGAGAGGAGCCAAAAAGAGTGAGAGAGAATCCAGGGGATCCACAGAAGCTGGCACATGCCCCAAAGACTTGGTATGTCTACAATTACCATGTAAAGTAGGCACCAGATAGTAACTAGCAAAACACCCTTAAAGCACAGAGTCTTCCCAATATATTTCCCAGGCTCTGGCTATTACTTATACCTAAACCAACACTGACAGTGCTACTCTCCAGCAATTCTGCAAATATTCCTGTACAAAATGCCTTCTTTCTAGATAGCTGCAATGGAACCATGTCTTTAGGTCTCACTAGGTTTTAGGAAGGTGGTTAGAACCACATGGCTGGTTACTTTGAAACCAATAGCAGAGACAGCTGGAATCAAAGAGCCCTGTTCCCTTCCATTATGCAGCCTTGGTAGTGGGAAGCAGCCAGCCAGGAAGGGACTACATTACCCAGCCTCACTTTCTTCTAAAGGAGGGTCAGGTGACTAATTCTCACCAATGGAATGAAAGCAAAGATGATTTGTGTCTGTAGAGCCAAGGCCATTAGGGATATAGTGTGACCTCGTGCTCACTTCCCTTTTTATAGTGAACGCTGGTGGTCATGTGCCAAGACTGTGGTGTCAAAAGATGCAAAGACCCTAATTCCCAAGTTGCCACTTACATGAACACCACTCAGGAGAGTCACCTGACCTGGAATAGCCACATTTTGAAAGTGACAAGTAAACTTTTCCTGTGTTAAGGGTGATTAGTTCTTTGTTAGAGCTGTTAGCCTATCCTGACAAATGTAAGACCCTTTACTCTGTAGTTATTTCCCATAATCTCACTTTCAAATTCCTTATCCTTGGCTTCAAATTACGTAGTCGGGATAAAAGACGAGTAGAGAAGTGTCCACTAGCTGCCTCACCAAGATTTTGCTGTTTGGCCATTCTGTGACAGAAACATTTGCACTGAATATTTTTGTTGTTAGAAGACACCCACATTATTTTCTTTTTCTGAAATTGCAGTTTGATGCAGTCTTGGAATCATATAAAGAATATTGTATTTGGAGTATCTGAGTCCAAGTTTTACCACTTCCTTATGTGCCTGACCTTGGGCAGGTCCCATCAGCCCTCATCTCTGTCAAGCAAGGATATTAATAATGCCTCTCTGTCAGGTTGTTGTGAGGATCAAATAAGATAAGGGCTATGGAAACACTTTGTTCACAGTAAAGCTTTAGACAAAATCAGTTCTCATCTCTAGGAACAGGAAGTCAACTTGCATTTGCCTTTTAAATGTGTTCTCTGGGGGAGGAGTCAAGATGGTGGAGAAGTAGCAGGCTGAGACGACATCGGGTAGCAGGAGATCAGCTAGATAGCTTATCTAACCATTGTGAACACCTATAAATCCAACGGGAAATCGAAGAGAAGAAGAGCAACAATCCCAGAAACAGAAAATCGATCACTTTCTGAAAGGTAGGACCTGCGGAGAAGTGAATCCAAAGCGACGGGAAGATAGACCCCGGGGGGAGGGGCCGGCACCCGGCAAGCGGCGGAGCGACGGAGCACAAAATCGGGACTTTTAAAAGTCGGCTCCACTGGGAGACATCGCTCCAGAGGCTAAACTGGGAGGAAACCCAGGCGGGGTCAGCATAACCCCAGGACCCGTGGGGTCACAGAAGGACTGGGGGTGTCTGAGTGCCGCAGAGCTCGCAGGTATTAGAGCGGGGAAGCCGGCTATAGCGACAGAGCCGAGGAGTGAGCTCTAAGCCCGGGGTTACCTTGTGCCGGTCGCAGGCTGGGTGGGCTCGGAGCGCGGCCGGAGGCCACGGAGACAAAAGCGACCCGGCGCTTTTCTCCAGCTCCAACAATTGACTGCTTTCCTCGAGGCGCGACCGCAAGCCAGGGAGGCGGGGCTATTGGGCGCTTTGCTCTGAGAGCGCACTGAGGAGCGGAACCCCAAGCTCTCGGCTCCTCTGGGCCGAGAGATTGGGAGGCCGCCATCTTCATTCCCGTCCTCCGGAACTCTACGGAAAGCGCTCAGGGAACAAAAGCTCCCGAAAGCGAACCCGAGCGGATGACTTAGCCCGGCCCCTGGCAAGGGCGGTGCAATTCCGCCTGCGGCAAAGACACTTGAGAATCACTACAACAGGCCCCTCCCCCAGAAGATCAACAAGAAACCATCCAAAACCAACTTCAGTCACCAAGAACAGCGGAATTCCACAGCAGGAGAAAGCAAATCCTACCTGGACAAAATGACAAGGCGGAAAAACTCACCTCAAAAAAAAGAACAAGAGGCCGTACCGAAGGCTGGAGACCTAATCAATACAGACATAGGTAGCATGACAGATCTAGAGTTCAGAATGACAATTCTCAAGGTTCTAGCCGGGCTCGAAAAAGGCATAGAAGATATTAGAGAAACCCTCTCCGGAGAGATAAAAGCCCTTTCTGGAGAAATAAAAGAACTAAAATCTAACCAAGTTGAAATCAAAAAAGCTATTCATGAGGTGCAATCAAAAATGGAAGCTCTCACTGCCAGGATAAATGAGGCAGAAGAAAGAATTAGTGACATAGAAGACCAAATGACAGAGAATAAAGAAGCTGAGCAAAAGAGAGACAAACAACTACTGGAACACGAGGAGAGGATTCGAGAGATAAGTGACACCATAAGACGACACAACATTAGAATAATTGGGATTCCAGAAGAAGAAGAAAGAGAGAGGGGAGCAGAAGGTATATTGGAGACAATTATTGGAGAGAATTTCCCTAATATGGCAAAGGGAACAAACATCAAAATCCAGGAGATGCTAAGAACGCCCCTCAAAATCAATAAAAATAGGTCCACACCTCGTCACCTGATAGTAAAATTTACAAGTCTTAGCGACAAAGAGAAAATCCTGAAAGCAGCCCGGGAAAAGAAGTCTGTAACATACAAGGGTAAAAACATTAGATTGGCAGCGGACCTATCCACAGAGACCTGGCAGGCCAGAAAGAACTGGCATGATATATTCAGAGCACTAAATGAGAAAAACATGCAGCCAAGAATACTATATCCGGCTAGGCTATCATTGAAAATAGAAGGAGAGATAAAGAGCTTCCAGGACAAACAAAAGCTGAAAGAATTTGCAAACACCAAACCAGCTCTACAGGAAATATTGAAAGGGGTCCTCTAAGCAAAGAGAGACCCTAAAAGTAGTAGATCAGAAAGAAACAGAAACAATATACAGTAACAATCATCTTACAGGCAATACAATGGCACTAAATTCATATCTCTCAATAGTTACCCTGAATGTTAATGGGCTAAATGCCCCAATCAAAAGACACAGGGTATCAGAATGGATAAAAAAACAAAACCCATCCATATGCTGCCTACAAGAAACTCATTTTAGACCCGAAGACACCTCCAGATTTAAAGTGAGGGGGTGGAAAACAATGTACCATGCTAATGGACATCAGAAGAAAGCTGGGGTGGCAATCCTTATATCAGATCAATTAGATTTTAAGCCAAAGACTATAATAAGAGATGAGGAAGGACACTATATCATACTCAAAGGGTCTGTCCAACAAGAAGATCTAACAATCTTAAATATCTATGCCCCTAACATGGGAGCAGCCAACTATATAAACCAATTAATAACAAAATCAAAGAAATACATCGACAGTAATACAATAATAGCAGGGGACTTTAACACTCCCCTCACTGAAATGGACAGATCATCTAAGCAAAAGATCAACAAGGAAATAAAGGCCTTAAATGACACACTGGACCAGATGGACATCACAGATATATTCAGAACATTCCATCCCAAAGCAACAGAATATACATTCTTCTCTAGTGCACATGGAACATTCTCCAGAATAGACCACATCCTGGGTCATAAATCAGGTCTCAATCGGTACCAAAAGATCGAGATCATTCCCTGCATATTTTCAGACCACAATGCTCTGAAGCTCGAACTCAATCACAAGAGGAAATTTGGAAAGAACGCAAATACATGGAGACTAAACAGCATCCTTCTAAAAAATGAATGGGTCAACCAGGAAATTAAAGAAGAATTGAAAAAATTCATGGAAACAAATGATAATGAAAACACAACAGTTCAAAATCTGTGGGACACAACAAAGGCAGTCCTGAGAGGAAAATATATAGCAGTGCAAGCCTTTCTCAAGAAACAAGAAAGGTCTCAAATACACAACCTAACCCTACACCTAAAGGAGCTGGAGAGAGAACAACAAAGAAAGCCTAAACCCAGCAGGAGAAGAGAAATCATAAAGATCAGAGCAGAAATCAATGAAATAGAAACTAAAAAAACAATAGAACAAATCAACAAAACTAGGAGCTGGTTCTTTGAAAGAATTAATAAGATTGATAAGCCCCTGGCCAGACTTATCAAAAAGAAAAGAGAAAGGACGCAAATAAATAAAATCATGAATGAAAGAGGAGAGATCACAACCAACACCAAAGAAATACAAACAATTATAAGAACATACTACGAGCAACTCTATGGCAACAAATTTGACAACCTGGAAGAAATGGATACATTTCTAGAGATGTATAAACTACCACAACTGAACCAGGAAGAAATAGATAACCTGAACAGACCCATAACCAGTAAGGAGATTGAAACAGTCATCAAAAATCTCCAAACAAACAAAAGTCCAGGACCAGACGGCTTCCCAGGGGAATTCTACCAAACATTTAAAGAAGAATTAATTCCTATTCTCCTGAAACTGTTCCAAAAAATAGAAATGGAAGGAAAACTTCCAAACTCATTCTTTGAGGCCAGCATCACCTTGATCCCAAAACCAGACAAGGATCCCACCAAAAAAGAGAATTACAGACCAATATCCTTGATGAACACAGATGCGAAAATTCTCACCAAAATACTGGCCAATAGGATCCAACAGTACATTAAAAGGATTATTCACCACGACCAAGTGGGATTTATTCCAGGGCTGCAAGGTTGGTTCAACATCCGCAAATCCATCAATGTGATACAATACATTAATAAAAGAAAGAACAAGAACCATATGATACTCTCAATAGATGCTGAAAAAGCATTTGACAAAGTGCAGCATCCCTTCCTGATTAAAACTCTTCAAAGTGTAGGGATAGAAGGCACATACCTCAATATTATCAAAGCCATCTATGAAAAACCCACCGCAAATATCATTCTCAATGGAGAAAAACTGAAAGCTTTTCCGCTAAGGTCAGGAACACGGCAGGGATGTCCGTTATCACCACTGCTGTTCAACATAGTACTAGAAGTCCTAGCCTCAGCAATCAGACAACAAAAAGAAATTAAAGGCATCCAAATCGGCAAAGAAGAAGTCAAACTATCACTCTTTGCAGATGATATGATACTATATGTGGAAAACCCAAAAGGCTCCACTCCAAAACTGCTAGAACTTATACAGGAATTCAGTAAAGTGTCAGGATATAAAGTCAATGCACAGAAATCAGTCGCATTTCTTTACACTAACAACAAGACAGAAGAAAGAGAAATTGAGGAGTCAGTCCCATTTACAATCGTACCCAAAACCATAAGATACCTAGGAATAAATCTAACCAAAGAGGCAAAGAATCTATACTCAGAAAACTATAAAGTACTCATGAAAGAAATTGAGGAAGACACAAAGAAATGGAAAAATATTCCATGCTCATGGATTGGAAGAACAAATATTGTGAAAATGTCTATTCTACCTAAAGCAATCTACACATTTAATGCAATCCCTATCAAAATCCCATCCATTTTTTTTAAAGAAATAGAACAAATAATCCTAAAATTTATATGGAACCAGAAAAGACCTCGAATAGCCAAAGGAATATTGAAAAAGAAAGCCAAAGTCGGTGGTATCACAATTCCAGACTTCAAGCTCTATTACAAAGCTGTCATCATCAAGACAGTATGGTACTGGCACAAAAACAGACATATAGACCAATGGAACAGAATAGAGAGCCCAGAAATAGACCCTCAACTCTATGGTCAACTAATCTTCGACAAAGCAGGAAAGAATATCCAATGGAAAAAAGACAGCCTCTTCAACAAATGGTGCTGGGAAAATTGGACAGCCACATGCAGAAAAATGAAATTGGACTATTTCCTTACACCACACACGAAAATAGACTCAAAGTGGATGAAGGACCTCAATGTGCGAAAGGAATCTATCAAAATCCTTGAGGAGAATGCAGGCAGCAACCTCTTTGACCTCCACCGCAGCAACTTCTTCCTAGGAACATCGCCAAAGGCAACAGAAGCAAGGGCAAAAATGAACTATTGGGATTTCATCAAGATCAAAAGCTTTTGCACAGCAAAGGAAACAGTTAACAAAACCAAAAGACAACTGACAGAATGGGAGAAGATATTTGCAAACGACCTATCAGATAAAGGGCTCGTATCCAAAATCTATAAAGAGCTTATCAAACTCAATACCCAAAGAACAAATAATCCAGTCAAGAAATGGGCAGAGGACATGAACAGACATTTCTGCAAGGAAGACATCCAGATGGCCAACAGACACATGAAAAAATGCTCCACATCACTCGGCATCAGGGAAATACAAATCAAAACCACAATGAGATACCACCTCACACCAGTCAGAATGGCTAAAATTAACAAGTCAAGAAATGACAGATGCTGGCGAGGATGCGGAGAGAGGGGAACCCTCCTACACTGTTGGTGGGAATGCAAGCTGGTGCAACCACTCTGGAAAACAGTGTGGAGGTTCCTCAAAAAACTGAAAATAGAGCTACCCTACGACCCAGCAATTGCACTCCTGGGTATATATCCTAAAGATACAAACGTGGTGCTCCGAAGGGGCACGTGCACCCGAATGTTTATAGCAGCAATGTCCACAATAGCCAAACTGTGGAAAGCGCCTAGATGTCCATCAACAGATGAATGGATAAAGAAGGTGTGGTATATATACACAATGGAATACTATGCAGCCATCAAAAGACATGAAATCTTGCCATTTGCGACGACGTGGATGGAACTAGAGGGTATCATGCTTAGCGAAATAAGTCAATCGGAGAAAGAGAACTATCATATGATCTCTTTGATATGAGGAAGTGGAGATGCAAGGTGGGGGGGTTTGGGGGGAGGTAGGAAAAGAAAAAATGAAAAGATGGGATTGGGAGGGAGACAAACCATAAAAGACTCAATCTCAAGAAACAGACTGAGGGTTGCGGGGGGGAAGGGGGACGGGAGAGGGTGGTGGGGAAATGGACATTGGGGAGGGTATGTGCTATGATGAGTGCTGTGAAATGTGTAAACCAGACGATTCACAGACCTGTACCCCTGGGGATAAAAATACATTATATGTTTATTAAAATAAAAAATTAAAAAAATAAAAAATAAAAAAAAAATAAATGTGTTCTCTGGTCATGGTGTTGTCAAGTTAGCTCCCCCTCCTTTTCTCTCAGATGGTGAGGTTCACTTCCTTCTACTCTGTCTCACCTCTATTAACAAGAAAGTAGTTCTTTTTATTGTTTGGAATTTTTGCAATCTGAGTTTTGCCCAAGGAAGAATGATTTAAAAAAAAAAAAACTGGGTCCAAAAACAAATTAATAGAAATAATTTCTGTACATTTTAGGGCCATGCGTTTACAATACAGCTCATTCTTTGCCCTGGGCTGTAGTTTCTCAGTGAAGTTGTTGGATTTCTATGCATTCCACATGCACCCCCCAAAGCGTGTGTGTGTGTGTGTGTGTGTGTGTGTGTATCTCCAGACACCCTATTTATTATTCCAGATAAAACGTGCCTTTTGTTGTTTTTAATCTCCCCTGTATTTATAAATAGGATTTTTAAAATCACTAGGTCTTTTTTAAACCTCAAGACATAAATAGTGGATCTACTTCAATCCTCTTGTTTAATAAATAAGGAAACAGAAGCCCAGAAGACCAGAGATATTTCATGACCCAATTTCATGATCTCCTCCAATAAGCTTTTCCAGTTTTCTCTTCCCTCTCTCAAGCTGAGTGAGGTATGCTTTCTCCATCATAGAACGTGTTGGTGAGAGACAGAACCAGGTTCTGAATGCTTCATAGGAAGGCACCAAGTCTTCTCTGCCCTCCCAAGAACTTCTGACCTCCATGTAAATCTCCAGCTATCTTCCACCTCTGCACCTTTGGCCAAAACTGGGCCACATGATCTAGTTGCAGGGGAGGCCTACCTCCTCCACAAATTGGGGTTCTATGAGCAGAGAAGAAGGGGAGATGGATATGAGTTAACTGTCTAAGTTCATCCTCGTAGTAGAATGGCGCTAGGACTTAGGTATGCTGAGTTTCAGCCCAAAGCTCCTTCCACTACCTAGTACAACCTCAATACCATAAATACAGTCATATGAGTATTTGGTTCCGCATTCTTTTTATAAAGAATCATGATTTTCTCCCTGCAATATCTGAATTCCTCTAAAAGATGTATAACCAATCTTATTATTGGGAATTTTCTCTCCAATTCCTCTGTAGTATTTATCCAAATACTCTAGTAATAGGGATGTGACATTGATGGAAATCTAATAAATGTAAGATCTTGGTGGAGTTTGTGGGGTTTTCCCAGTTTTTTTACTTTGCTTATTTCCAGACTCAAATGTATTATGACAGGTAATTCTATCTCACCCAACACTACAGAGTTATTAATAACTTGCCCTGCTGAATAAATCAGAGACCCCGAAAAAATGTGGAGTAAGCACTTGTTATGCACATATGGGATTTACCAAGTTTCTGCATTTGAAGGTCTAATATTAGGATTCACATGTCGTGCAAGGCTTTGCAGAGAAAAAGACATTTCACGTCTTCTCGACTTTGAAAATAGGCTATACTTTGCATGCAAACAAGTCTATGAGAGTATAGCGATTTTGAATAAATCACCAAGAAACAAGGTTTCAATAAACTCTAAGAAACACATTTTCAAGATCATTTTTAAAGCAGAAAATTAAATTAGGTGCAAGGATTTACATGACCTATGGGATCAGGAGTTAGGCGGCACTTTGGGTTGGGCTGTGCTCATAATTAGCGGTGTGACCTTATGGAACATTTAGGGTCTTTGGTTCTGTCATCTGTAAGAGGAGACGGTTGTACTAGGTGATCTTCAAGGCGCCTGTGCATGTCTAAATTCTGATTCCGTTTCTTCTTATGCACTGAGATCAAGAGAGCCAATTTAGGGAGTTACATGATGGCCAAATCCTGAAAAGGGCACAGTAACCTTTTGCCAGCATTACCCTTGGATTTAAGGCTGTTAAATTTTTAGAATTTATTTATCATAGAATTGTTACTATTTTGGCATGTTACCTTTTGTTGGCAATTTACAGGCTTGTAATCATCAGAAACATGCTGTTTTGAATTCTACTCTTTTCATGCAACATTTTATCATAACTATTTGGCAATATCTCCACAGAGTCTTCATAATCACGGTTGTAGTGGGGCAATGTCATTCCATTTGGCCGATATGCCACAAATCTGGGCCCATCCCTGCCCTTCCTCTCATATTCTACATTTGGTTCTTCAGCAAATCCTATCAGCTCTACCTTCAGATTATGTCCAGAATCGGATCCCTTTGCACCATCTCTGCTGTAACCACCCTCTCCAGGCCGCCATTGTCTGCTGTCTGGATTATTTTCATCGTCTTCCATCTGACATGTCTGGTTCCACTACAGTTTGTATTTCACACAACTGCACTGGAGAGGTCCTTTAAACCGTTGTCTTATCTTGTCCTTCTCCTCAAAACCCTCCAGGGACTTCTCATCTTATGCAGATCCAAATCTTCCTACAACCTTAAGATCCCACATGACCCAGTTTCCCTTCTACTTCTCTGACCCCATCTTCAACCATTGTTCCCCTTGCTCACTCTGCTCCCAATATCCAGGCCTCCTCATTGCTTTTGCCAGACACGATCCTGTCCCAAAACCTCTGCACTCACTGCAACCCCAACCCAGAATGTCATTCTTCCCACATTCTCATGGCTCCCCCTCTTATTATTTTCAGGTTTCTCTTCAAAAGTCCTTTTATCAGAGAAGTCTTCCCTGTCCAGCCTGCTAAAAGAGCAACCACCCTCCAGCACTATATTTATTCTTTATTTGTATTTATGACACTTCGCATCACCTGACGTATCATTTACTTATTTATGGCCTTTCATCACCACCACTGGAAATGGAAGCCCCGTGAAGGCAGGGACTTTGTTTTCTTCACTGCTGTATCCCCATGCTCAGAACAGTAGGTCAATAAATATTTGTTTAATGAATGGATTAAACTAGTTGATCAAGTAGGACTTCAGGTTATAGGTCTGGTGGTGAAACACTCAGCAGAGAATGTTAGGAAGCAAGACAAGATAAGCAAAAGAGATCATATCACGAAGATCCCGGTGTGTCATGCCAAAGTTTTCAAAATGTTATCTTTGCCTAAGTGGGAGCCATAGAAAGACCTTCATCAGGGAAACAACAAAACCATATTTGTATTAAGAAACTAAACTCTGGGGCACCTGGGTGGCTCAGTGGGTTAAGCCTCTGCCTTTGGCTCAGGTCATGATCTCAGGGTCCTGGGATCGAGCCATGCATTGGGCTCTCTGCTCAGCAGGGAGCTTGCTTCTCCCTCTGTCAAATAAATAAATAAAATCTTAAAATAAAAAGAAACTAAACTCTGTCAGTAGTGGGGAGAATGCATTTGAGGCGAAGAAAAGAAGTCAGGAAGGGGGCTATTGCAAAATCCATGAGAGAGACCACACAAATGAGAGCCAACATAACAGAAGGCAAAATAGGAGGAGACAGATTCAAGGACTAGAAAGGAAATTAGAACAGCAGGATTTTAAGATTGGTTGTGTGGAGGGAAGACAAGGGAAAGGATGATTACCAAGTTTCCAGTTGGGCACCTGGAGTGGATAAGGATGCTTTCACCAGAAAAAAAGGACAGAAACAGATCTGACGGTAAAGAGGATGAGCTCAATTGTGAACTTAAGTTGGAGTTATCTGTGAGTCTTCCAAGTGGAGATGCCTGGTAAGCCTCTGAACATATAACGTAGGATCTCAAGAGAGAAGTCTGAGCTGCAAATACAGATTTGGCAGCAATAGCAAATAGTCATTGGAGTGACTGACATTCCTCAGGAAGTGTGTTGGAAGAAGAGGAGAAGGGGGGGTTGGGATACAATCCTGGATCCAGGAGACCATGAAGAAAGAGTTGAAAGAGTTTCTGAGCAGCATAAGTCAATGGTTTTAAGACCACTGGTGGTCACTGGTGTCAAAGCAACCGCAAGTTCAAGAAAGGGAAGGACTGAAGTGTATCCCCGAAATCCAGCCATTGGGAAAGTCAAAAGGGACGTTGATAGGAGCAATTTCAGGCTTAAAAATCAAATTGCTGTGAAACTACAGAGAAGGGAGAGGAAGTTAAAGGCATGGTTAGGAATTTGGAGAGAAAATTACAGTGTAGTCTTTTTGATTTGTTTTGTTTTGTTTTTTGTATCTCCTATAATTCAGACCTTTGATATGGCTGAAAGAAAACTAATCAGCTGGAGGAAAACCACTTATTTTTTGGTGATGACCTAACTCTGCCAAGTGCATTAGCCTATGACCACTTTCAGCCTTGAAAAACAAAACAAAATAAAGAAGGTAGCTGGCTTAAAAGAAATTATTATCTGTGGTAGAGACAAAAGTTACCTACCCATCATTCTTTCTCACCTTCTTTATCATGATCAGAACTCTGATTTTATTCAGGGTAATAATGTGTTCAGCTAAGTCTTCTTCTCTTGGATTCCTTTTAACTAGGGAAATGTACATGCAAATCTTTGGTTGGGGCTTTCAGGAAAGCTCCCTAAAGAATACAAACTCAACAGGAGGGAGACTTTTCTTTTCTTTCTTTCTTTTTTTTTTTTTTTTAACCTTTTCATCTTTTGAAAAGGAGATGTGATGGCTGGACCTAGAATAGCCATATTGGGCCCATGGAGCTACTTGGAGGATGGAAGTTATAGGCTAAGGTTGGCATAGCTGAAAATACATTCAGATCCCAAATGCTATCACAGAAATACTATCCTTTCCTTAAAATTTCTCCCCCCAGGCTTCTTGTATGTGAAAGAATAAACCCCTATTTGGTTGTAGTCGGGTCTCTGCTTGCTATTAGCAGCTGAACACAATTCCTAATTGATGCATCACCTTAAATTCTTCTATTTGAGTCTGGCTTTCTCCAAGAGCCATCATCAATGTACTGCAATATTCCAAGCCCTGAAATAGCCATCTGCTTGAGAAATATACTCACCTGGTTGCTGATGCCTAAAATCCCTGGGACAGCGGCCAGAGTCTTGTTTTCCCACTCAAGATAAGGCTTATGTTGCAAATACCCATGAGAGAGATGTCTCATGAAGTTAAATTTATTCTCTGAGCTTGAACTGGGTTTCCGTCTGGGGTGGGGAAGGAACATGTTATGGATGGACGTCCGGGGAACAGGGGGCATCGAACGGATAGGAGCTCCTGATGGAGCACTAGAGCCCAGATGACGTATTTTACCAGTTTCATAAATTTACCTTAAAGTGGGCCCAGGAGAGGGACCAGTAGACAAATAACTAATGTTTATAGAGCGTTCATTCTATACTATGCATTTTACTTACATTATCTCATTGAATCCCTACGACATCCCTATGAGATTAGGTGGTCTTGTTTTTAAACCCATCTTACACATGAGGGAACTGGGGCACAGAAATTTTAAATAGAGATCTGACATTTGAACCATGATCCTCCTCATACCAGAGTCTTAGCTCTAACTACTGATAATTTAAGTGATATTAGCATTATTATTTTATATGTCTTAACATTAACAACTTCATGAAGTAGTTACAACTCATATGTCCATTTTACAGATGAGAAACTGAGGCGAGGAGAGGTTAGGGAATTTGCCCCTGGTCGATGTGGCTAGAAAGTGAGAGAACTGAAATCTGAGCTCATGTTTGTCTCACTCTAGAACTGACTGATAGATACTGAGGGGAGAAATTTAATTTTTCTAACCTTTTTCAAGGCCCCTCATTTTTAACCCACTAAAAAGCCAGAAAATATCACTCAATACATCTTAGTCTTCCAATGCTCAATTCATTATTAGAAGAAAACACTATATAAATTCACTCATACAGGCCTCAGTGACACCCAAGAGAGTGACACCCATTATTCTCCTTATTTTATGAATTTGGATGCACAGAGATCACGAGACTTGCCCAAATACAATTAAGGAAACAAAATACATTCTGGTGGATTGCCCTAGGACCCTAGTCCGGGCAGTCTAGCAGCGAGATGAAAGATGAAGCTCTTCTGTGTAATTCTGAGCTTGAAAAGCTCCCAGAGGCCTCAGCCTGACAGAGGAAATTTTAAAGATGAAACTTTATTTCCCCTCCTCCTCTCCCCTTTTTGAAATAAAGGCTTATTTTTCACTGCTGAGGAACTCACTCACAGCAGCACATCGTCTGGGAACAGTGTTCATGTGTTAAGGACTCAGGGGTTGGGGCTAGAGGTGCCTGGAATAGAAAGGGGCCCATGGATCATACTGACATCTGAAAAGACCACTGGAAGGAAGGAAGAGACTGAGCTGGGCCCACTGGCTATCAGCTGCCGCTTTCCGAGGCCTCAGGCATGTTCTCTTTCAGCTGACAGGAAAAGTCACTGAGGTGAATAGAGGACACAACAGAAATCCCGAGCTCAGGCTGGAATTCACTTACAGGGACATTGAGACAGCCCCCCGGAGCATCTCCTTGGCCTCTCCTCTCCACTGTGACCCTGATGCGGCTGGATGGAGTCTCCAACAATTCAAACTGGAGGGTTCTAGAAGGGAGACAGGTCTCTGGGACATTCCATGGCAGAAAGGGCTGCAGAGGGTCAGCACTTTTCAGCTCCACCGTGTTAAATGGCCCAATGAGTGGACTGTTGAAACACATGTTGGTTAATGAGAATTTTTGCATGAATTTAAGCTTGGGGATAATTTTTAAATTAAATCATAACAACAATGAGAGGTTATTTCCTACTTTTCAAATACTTGATTTTTTTTTAAATAGTAGTCAATACTGAGATAGGGTGGGGGCATGGAATGATTTTCTCAGACTCACTGAGTGGGCACAAAGATTGGCAAACAGCTTAGTGAGAGCCTTTAAAAGGTTCATATTCCTTGGCCCACTAATTTCACTCAAGAATTTATTCTAAGGAAATAATTAGAAATGCAAACAATGATTGGCACACAGCGGTATTGTTATAAATACCTTTTCTGAAATCTGTCCAGAACAACCATTATGAACACTTACCTCTGTGGGAATTTCCCTTCTCCCATGGTTGAAATGTCATCTTTCCATCCATCCCACCCCCTGGCCACCACTGTCTAGAGGAAGCAGGACTGGGCACCTGACCCAGCCTGGACCAGTGAGAATTCCCACTCCCTTGACCAATCCTCGTTTATTTGTCCAGGGATGGCTAGTTATTTTTCAAGTTGGGTTTCCCTTACACCTGAAGCAGTGCAGATGTTTAGTTATAAGAGCAGAAGTTGGAGACCCGAGATGTGTTCTAATGCAGGACTGATTAGATAAACTATGGTACACCCATAAATGAAATACACATTCCTTAATAAATGGAATGTATTATGATTGTTACCATCAGCATTCAAACATGTTGTGTCACAACTTCGATTTAAAAGGATACCCTCCTTTGGCCCACCGTGTCCTCCTCCATCCCACATCCCACCTCTCTCCTTCCTTTTCTGCAAAACTACTAGAAGGGTTTACCTAAATTCATTGACAGTAGTCTCTCTTCCGCGTTCTTTCTGAAATTCTCTCTAATCAGGCTCTGCTCCACCAGAATTGCTCTTATCAGTCACCAATGACTTTACTGTTGGCAAGTCCATTGACCAATGTTTGTTCCTCATCTTTCTAGACCTTAGCAGCAGCGTTGATAGAGTTGATGGCTTAGATCTTGAACTTCTTGCTGCACTTAGCTTCTGAGACTTAGCTATTTCTTGTTCTCCTACCTCCCCGTTCACTGTCTCTTAGTCTTCTTTTGTTGGTTCCTCCTCACTCTTCCCACTGCTGGACATTGTAGTGTCCAGAACACAGTCCTCAGGTCTCTACTCTTTTCTTTTCATACTCCTTTGGGGACCTCATCCTGCCCATGAATTTAAGTGCCTTGTATGCATTCTATATGTACTATGATGACTTGCAAGTTCTAGCTCCAGCTTGAGTTTCTGTTCTGAATTCCAGACTCCTATATCAAACCGCTTACTCTACTTCTGAACTTCGATATCTAATAGGCATCACAAACTTGTCCAAAATTGATATCATAATTTCCTCTTTCCTCCAAGATCCATCTCTGAAATTTGCTTCTCCAATCTAAGTAAATGGGCACTGCCATTCACCTTATTGCCCAGGCCCGTCTATTCATAGGGGCTATTCCTGGACAGTAGAATCACAAATGATTTTGTTTGTTTGTTTGTTTTTCTTTGCACTGTTGAAGGAGCAGCATTGACCAGAGGAAGAATCAACCATATTAGAGAAGGGAATGGATTCAGAAATAAAGAGTAGATAAGGAATCTGTGAATTTAAGGCAATGGGTACAATATGTTAAAAAAAAAAATTGGAAAATCAGGTAAAACTGAAAACTGCAGAATGTTCGCATCCTATGACCAAGAAAACGAGGTAGCAGCTGGAGTTTGACCAAATGGAGCAGCGAGTCTGTATGAGACTGATAATCACGGGACTTAGCATTACCACATGTACATGACCAGACCAGAATATTTGGTCTGGGTTCTAGGCTAGGTTAGACTCAGTTCAAAATTCCTTCTCCTCAGCATTACTCCTGAAGCAGCATAAAGAGTATGAATAGGACAAGGATGCAGGACCATGGACTTGGCCCTCATTCTTTCTTTTCTCAGAGAGGTGCATCTAGACTTAGCCCACATGGATGCATTATCCGCCAGATCAGAGGAGTACAGAGTCACCAGCTTGATGTTTCCTCCACCCTCAGCCAGGGCAGGTTAGAAACAACGAATATTACCACAGAAGGCCAAAACTCTGCCTCTCAGCCTGTCAGGTCATCTAAGCCAATGGCCCTGGTTCCAAGACTTGAAATTCTGCACTGGCATAATCTTGCACTTGTACTTCAAGGTCAGGAGTTTATTTTTTCTGTCTGCCCAGAGGCTTTCTGTGTGCAAGACTCGCCCTGGAAATCTGTATGAGTTAGGGCTCTCCAGAGAAACAGAACCCATAGGATGATTCTACACACATAGAGATTTCTTTAAAGAGTTGGCTCACATGATTATGGGGACTTAGCAAATCCAAAATCTGATGGGATAGGCCAGCTGGCTGGGAACTGGGAAACAACTGCACTTGAGACTGAAGACTATCTGCTGGCAGAATTTCCTCTTGCTGGGGACAGGCAGGTTTTTTTTTTTTTTAATTAAGGCCTTCAACAGATTAGATGAGGCCCACCTATGTTATAAAGAGTAATCTGCTTTACTCAAAGTCCACTAATTTAAATACTAATCTGATTCAAAAAACAGTTTCACAGAAACATCCAGAATAACATTTGAGCAAATATCTGAGAATCATGGCACATAAAATTAGCCATCACAATAGCCAGACTTCAGTTAAGGGACTCTTACTTCAAGATGAGGCACTTCCATTTAAGCAAAATCAAAGAGCCATGTGTGGGGACCCCTGGGTGACTCAGTTGGTTAAGCAACCCACTCTTGATTTTGGCTCAGGTCATGGTCTCAGGGTCATGAGATTGAGGTCCATGTCTGGCTCTGCACTCAGGGGAAGTCTACAGGAGATTCCCTCTCCCTCTCTTTCTGCCCCTCCCCCCACTCCCTCTTAAAAATAAAATATAAAAAAAAAAAAAAAAAAAAAAAGAGCCGTGTGACCTAACTGGATCCACCATGGGAGGGAGTCAGGGAGGGGGTTTGGGAAAGGTTTGTGTACTGGAGGGAAAACATATGTTAAAACTGAGCCTGTGCAGTTAGAGCTTCTGGGTTCCAAATGACGTTCTCTTTTTTCCTATTAACTTCAGATGGAGTCCATGCAGACAGCAAGTCATGTGGTTGCGTATCAATGATGTTTTGCCTGCCCCACCCATTGGCATCACTGCCTGGAGGGAATCTTCCAACAGACTGTCAGGAGCTCATTAACCTATTGACCTGGGACCACAATTGTAGCTGCCTGGTGGTTAGATGCTGTGTAGCCCAGGAAAGCTGAGCATACCTGAATACAATCATGGGAGAACAAGAAAATACGTACTTTCTTATTTTAGAAATTTCCTGTAAAAATATTAAAATAAATTGTATATAACAAAACAAAAATAACAAATATTAAAAATATGCTTATTGAAGGAAAGGAAGGACAGCAGAGCGTAGGGGTCAGGAAACGAGAGAGCACAAATAGGGAACCAGGAAACTCACAAGAACACATTTCACCTCTAAGAAGCTCTTTCTCCTGTACCCCACCCAAGTCACTGGTTGGACCCGGTCCCTTTGTTCTTGATTCCCGTCATTACTCTAACCTTGAATGCTGGATTCTGATGTCACCTGCTATTTGGTTCTTATGGTCCAATTTTCTGAACTTGAGCTATGAGATTGAATGTGATTAAAATCATAATAATGTTTATGGGAAGAGTTCTGAGCCTTTTCCCTAACATTTGACTGAGTTTGCCTTTGTAATATTGATTTTTATAAGTTGTTTTGCCATTTCTTATTTATAAAATCATAAATTACAAGGCTGGCAGATATCTTAGGGTTGATTAAGTTCAACTCCCTAAGGGTTAGGAAACTGAAGTCCAGGGAGGAAACTGAGCAAATGACTTGCTCAAGACCAGCATCTCCCTAAGATGAGCCTAGGCTCCAGCTCACCTGTGTCCCAGCACTCTCCCTAGAATAGCACAGGGAAAAAAGGCATGCTGTATTACACGCAAGAAGCAGAATCCCTTCCTGCCAACAGAGGCACAGGACTCCTTCCACATATTGCACATTACTCTGGGAATTAATAGCTCAATTTGGTATTAAACGAAATGGCTCACGTGGCTGATCTGGCCCAAGTGAAGGATCAGCAAAACAGGGACCTGAGCTTCTCTGTATGATAATTAGGAGCAGTCCCTGAAGGAGTAAGACAAATACACTAAACGCCTTCCTGCAAAGCCAATTTTGGGCAATGGTCTGATTGCTGGATAAATCACACCAGGAAATTGAAATGAGTAGTGAGGATGGTACAGGAAGGGTACATTATAGGGTAGCAAACAGTTCTCTATACCTTAGAGAAATTACTCTATCAGAAGTGGAGAGGCACTGTGCAGTATGTCCAGGGAAATAAGGAGAGACAAGGAAGAAGAAAAGAGCATATATGAGATACATAAATCAAAAGGATAAATTGATGTTAGAGGTAGTATGGAATTAAAAGGAAATAAGAAACGGATAGCTAAAGAGAGGGCTGAAAGGGGACAGAAAATGGCAGGGGGAACAGAAACCCAAAAGTACACTTACCTCTCAACAGTTCATGAACTTGATGATTTATTCTTTTCTTCTTCTTTTTTTTTAATCAGTGCCAGCTTAGACCGACATGACCACAAAATACAGAATTCCAGCCCTCTCTCTTTGCCAGCCTATACACAGAGAACGCAAATCAGCACAGTGCTAAGTGAGGCAGGAACGGGAGATCACATTTATTTATTCTGCATTCACTGTCAATCTTATTCCAGCTTATTTACTGAGCATCTCATATATACCACACCCTGTACTAAGGCACCCTATTGCATAGGTAGGTGTGGTTCCCACGTTCACTGGGCCAACACTCTTAACAGGGGGGAAGGGGATGTACCATAAAGGCACATCAAAGTGATTTAGGGGATTAGTCACCCTATGGCTTGGGTTTCAAGACTTTATTCCACTACCTATCACAGAAAATCTGAATAATAGCGGCTTAAACGAACAGAAGTGGATTTTTCACACACAACAAGAAATACGAGTAAATAGAGATTTATTTTTTCATACAGAGAAATACAAATATAAGATCCAGGGAAGGTGCAACAGCTCATAGGAGACACCAGAACCCAGACTGAGCCTATATATCTAGACAGAGAGTGTGGTACAATGGTGAAGTACAGGGAAGCTAGCAGGAGGCTCGTTATTTACCAGCTCCTGTTAACCTGTAGTATTAAATCTTGGCTCTGAGACTGTAGGGAAGTTACTTAACCTCTCTCCGGTTCTCTGGTCTTCTTGTCTATATAGTGGCCATGAAAGTATTAGACAACCCCCACCACCATAAATATAGTCAACCGTTCTTTGACAAAGAACTGAAGGTGATACAATGGAGCAAAATAGCCTTTTCAACAAATAGAGCTGGACCAACTAGACATCCACTTGCAAAACAGTGACTCTAGAGACAGACCTTACATTCTTCACTAAAATAAACTCAAAATGGATCACCAGTCTGAATATAAAATGCAAAACGATAAAGCTCCTGGAAGGTAACATAGGAGAAAACCTACAGGACCTTGGGTTTGCTGATGCCTTTGTAGATACAACACCAAGGACACGAATCACAAAAGAAATAATTGATAAGCTAGACTTCACTAAAATTAAGAACTTCTGTTCCGCAAAGAATATCAAGAGAATGAGAAGACAAACCACAGACTGGAGAAAATACCTGCGAAAGACGCATCTCATAAAGGACTGTTATCCAAAACATACAAAGAACTCAAAACTTAACAGTAAGACCACAAACAACCTGATTAAAAAAACAGGCCAAAGCCTTACCAGACATGTCACCATTTTTGATGATATATGAAAAGATGCTCCATGTCCTAAGTCATCAGGGAAATGCAAACTAAAACAATAATGAGATGCTTCTAACTCCCATTAGAATAGCCAGAATTGGGGGCACTTGGGTGGCTCAATGGGTTAAGCTGCTGCCTTTGGCTCAGGTCATGATCCCAGGGTCCTGGGATCGAGTCCCGTATCGGGGTCTCTGCTCAGTGGGGAGCCTGCTTTTCCCTCCCCTTCTCTCTGCCTGCCTCTCTGCCTACTTTTGATCTCTGTCTGTCAAATAAATAAATAAAAGCTTTAAAGAAAAAAAAAAAAGAATAGCCAGAATTGCAGTGCCTGGGTGGCTTACTTGGTTAAGGGTCTGCCTTCAGCTCAGGCCATGATCTCAGGGTCCTGGGATCAAGCCCCAAGTCAGGCTCCACGCCCAACAAGGAGTCTGTTTCTTCCTCTTCCTCTGCCCATCCTCACCCCACCCATACTCTCTCAGTTTCTGTCTCAAATAAACAAATAAAATCTTTTTTTAAAAAATGAAAAAGAGAATGGCCAGAATCCAGAACACTGATGACACCAAATGCTGATGAAGATGTGGGGCAGTAGGAACTCTCCCTCATGGCTGGTGGGAATGCAGAATGGCACGGACACTTTGGAAGACAGTTTGGAGATTTCTTATGGAAGTAAACACATTCTTACCATCTGATCCAACAATCAAGCTCCTTGGTATCTGCCCAAAGGAGCTGAAGACTTATGTTCACACAAAACCTGCACACAGAAGTTTTAGAGCCAGGTGTTTGTTCATATTTGCTAAAACTTGGAAGCATCCAAGATGTCCTTCAGTACGTGAATGGATGAAAAACCTGCGGGACATTCGAACTAGGGGATATTATTCAGTACTAAAAAGAAATGAACTCTCAAGCCATGCAAAGACATGGAGGGATCTTGAAGGCATATTACTAAGTGAAAGAAACCAATCTGGGGAGGCTACATGCTGTATGATTCTGACTCTATGACATTCTGAAAAAGGAAAAACTACGGAAGAAGTAAAAAGATCAGTGGTTTCCAGGGGTTAGGGGGAGAGATGAACAGACAGAGCACAGAGCATTTTTAGGGCAGTGACATTACTCTGTATGACATTATAATAATGGATACATGTCACTAGAACTTTGACTAAATTCATAAAATGTATAACACCAAGAGTGAACCCTAAAGTAAACTAGGGATTTGGGTAATTATGATGTGTCCATGTAGGCACATCAATTGTAACAAATGTGCCACTCAGGTGGGGAATGGGATAGGGGAGAAGCTATGCATGTGTGGAGGTAGGAGATGTATGGGAAATCTCTGCACCTTCCCCCTCAGTTTTGGTATGAACATAAAACTGCTCTAAAACAAATGTCATTTTCATCATTATCATCATCATTATCATCATCATCATCTCCACCTCCCAGGCCTATTAAAGGGATTAATAATTTAACATATGCAAACCACTAGAACAGTGCGCTAGGCAACATGTGTCGTTACAGTTGTTAATTTTAACAACCTGACAGACTTAACAAGTTGGATTTTGTCCTCATATTTGGCCCCTAATGGTCTCAAGAAAGCTGACACATCCTTAAGCATCATATAGCATTCTGGACAGGAAGAAGGGGAAAGAAATGAAAATGGTATGCCAGCTAAACCTGACTTTTTTTTTTCTTTTTCTTTTTCTTGTTGTTTTTTTTTTAATTTAAGTTCAATTAGCCAACTTATTGTACATCATTAGTTCCATGTAATGTTCAATAATTTATCAGTTGCGTATAACATCCAGTGCTCATCACATCATGTACATAAATCTGTTTTGTTTTGTTTTTTTAAAGATTTTTGGGATGCCCGAGTGGCTCAGTCCGTTAAACTGTTGCCTTTGGCTCAGGTCATGATCCTAGGGTCCTGGGATCGCATCCCACATCGGAATCCTTGCTCAGTGGGGAGTCTGCTTCTCTCTCTGCCTCTGCCTGCCACTCTGCCTGCTTGTGCTCTCTCTCTCTCTCTCTCTGACAAATAAATAAATTTTAAAATAAAGATTTTTATTTATTTACTTGAGAGAGGGAGACAGCAGAGCCAGAGAGAGAGCACACAAGCTGGGGGAGGGGGGCAGAAGGAGAGGGAGAAGCAGTCTGCCCACTGAGCAGGGAGGCAGCCCCTGGGCTCCATCTGAGAACTCTGGGATCATGACCTGAGCCACAGGCAGATGCTTAACTGACTGAGCCACCCAGGTGCCCTAAATCTGCTAAATTAAAAAAAAAAATCAAGAAAACAGGGGGTGGGAGGGATAGGGTGGCTGGGGGATGGACATTGGGAAGGGTTGGTGCTATGGTGAGTGCTGTGAATTGTGTAAGACTGATGAATCACAGACCTGTACCCCTACAACAAATAATACATTATATGTTAACAAAAAAAAAGAATACAATAGCTTCTCTGACAGTTGGGCTCAGCAGACTTCGCTTTCATCTCATTGGACAGAACTGTGTCACATGTTCATATCTGGCTGGAAGGCGGTGGAGAATAAGGTTGCCAACAGATTAAGGAGATCATGCATGGGGGTTGGGGACTGGAATATGGGCGTAGGATCAGCCAACCAACCGTGTCTGCTATGGCTTCTGTCCAGAGACAGCCACTGCTAACATTGGACATATGTCCCTTTTTATGTGCACTTCCCCTTTTAATTGCATGGATCAAGCTGGTTGAACTGAATCGTCTGTGCTTCTTATCCAGCTGTTATCTACCTGGATCTCACTTCCTCCACACAAAATAAGGTGCCCCAAGTGATGCCATTCCAGCATTTCAACCAACCCAATTATTGACAAAATGCCCACTATGCATGTGGAGCTATGCCTTAAGCTGCATGAGGACCTGAAAATTTAGAAGTCATGCCTAATAGCACAGATCATATCATCTCTTTCCCGAGAGGTGCCCAGAACAAAAGAATACAAGAACATTGTGGAAAGAAATCTGGCCTTAAGAAATGTTTGTCTCTTGGGGCGCCTGGGGGCTCAGTCGGTTAAGCATCTGCCTTTGGGTCAGGTCATGATCCCTGGGTCCTGGGAGCGAGCCCCACGTTGGGCTCCCTGCTAAGTGGGAAGTCTGCTTCTCCCTCTCCCTCTGTCTCTCTCCCCAGCTTATACTCTCTCTCTCTCTCAAATAAATAAATAAATAAAATATGTTTTTTTAAAACATATTTTATTTATTTATTTGACAGAGAGAGAGATCACAAGTAGGCAGAGAGGCAGGCAGGGGGTGGGGAACAGGCTCCCTGCTGAGCAGAGAGCCCAATGCGGGGCTCCATCCCAGGACCCTGAGATCATGACCTGAGCCAAAGGCAGAGACTTTAACCCACTGAGTCTCCCAGGTGCCCAAATAAATAAAATCTTAAGAAAGAAACAAATGTTCATCTCTTTAACCCAGTAATCTCATTCTAAGATTATACTAAATAAACAATTGGAAAGCCAGACGAAAATTACATGCAAAAAGATATTGACTATATGCTGTTTTTAATAGCCAAAAAAGGTAGTGCGAGTGACTATTCAGCAGTCACAAAAATTATGCTTTTGAGGAACTTTTACTGTTATGAGAGACACTATGTTTCATGCTTTTATGTTTATATATTTTTTCTTTAATTTTTTTTTATTTCTTTTCAGCGTAACAGTATTCATTGTTTTTTCACCACACCCAGTGCTCCATGCAGTGAGAAAATGTTTATCATGTATTATTTGGTGGGGGGTGGTTTACTGATGTACATAGCTCACACAGTATAGCGATTAAGTGCGTAGACTCTGGAGTTAGACTAGTGCCAAGTTCCTTCTTTGCAATTCACCACTTACTTATCTGTTTATTTGGGGGCACTTTACCTAACTTCTCTAGGCCTCTAAAGCCAGTACGGAAAGGTAGAGGGAGGAAGGAAAAACAATTTAAGAGGAAAGTAATGCCTTAGTAAGGCATCATAGAGCGAAAGCTGTTGGGGGCCCTGAACAAGAAGGCTCGGCAATGGGTCCAGAAGGCCATGCCAGCTGCTCTGACCCTTGGGACCATAGGATCCAGCAGACCCAATGGTGCTTGAGTGTCCGTGGAAGACAGAGATGCTGTTTGGAGCATTTGGCAGGTCCCTTTGGGTGAATTGCAGCAAAATCCTGCCATCTCCTTGGATAATTACTCTCCTTTAGAGAAACGGCTCATGGACTGCTACGTTAATAGAGATGGAACCCTTAACCACGGGCCATCAAGTTCCCAGGAGACCTGAATTGCTCATCACGCACTTTGTTATTTGCCACACAAAGCCCTGGAGATGGGTGTGCACGGCAGCTCGCCGTCATCGGACCTAGGCAGGCCCTGAAGACACAATTAAGTGACCTGAAGGGGTGGCCCAAATGCCCAAGTTCCCCCCTCGGGCTATACCATTTCTCTCTCTCCCAGCCTGCACCTGTGGCCTCCTGGGGAGTTCCCCATGATCGGCTGACAGAGGGCAAGACTCAGGCCTGGTTTACAGATGGTTTTGCACCATATATACGAGTCCCCAGAAGGCGGACAGCCACAGCACCCCAGTCCCCTTCTGAGAATGTCCCCAAAAGACAGAGGGAAGGGAAATCCTCTCAATGGGCAGAGCTTAGTTGTTGACTTTATTTAGAAGGAGAAGTGGCCAGACATGAGATTTTATACCAGTGCATGGGCTGTGGCCAATAATTTGGTTGAATGGTCAGAAACGTGTAAGGAACATGATTGGTGACAAGGAAATTTGGGAAAGAGAGAATTAGATTGACTTCTCCAAATGAGCAAAAACGATGAAGTTATTTATGTCCCATGTAAATGCTCATCAAAAGGTGACCTTGGCAGAGGACGATTTTAAAAATCAAGTGCATAAGGTCACCCATGTTGGATACCAGTCAACCTCTTTCCCCACATACGCCTGTCATCATCAATAGCTCCCGAATAAAGTGTCCATGGTGGCAAGGATGGAGGCTAGGCATGGGCTCAGCAACGTGGGCTTGCAATCAGTGAGGCCAGCCTGAACCATAGCCACTCCCGAATGCCACTCGCAGAGACTCATCCGGAGTCCTTAATACAACACCATTTCCTGGGGTGATCAGTCAGCTACCTGGTAGTAGGTTGATTTCATTGGACACCTTCCATCATGGAAGGGGCAGCATTTTGTTCTTACCGGAATAGATACACACTCTGAATACAGATTTGCCTTCCCTGCACACAAAGCTTTTGGCAAAACTACCATCCATAGATTTACAGAATTATTTATGTACTATCATGGAATCACTTCACAGCAAAAGAAGAGGGGAAATGGATCCATGCTCATGGAATTCATTGGACGTGTCATGTTCTCTGCCACTCTGAAGGAGCTGGCTTCATAGAACTGTGGAATGGCCTTTTGAAGACTCAGTTATAGCACCGGCTAGATGTCAATACCTTGGAGGGCTGGGGCAAGGTTCTCCAGAAGACTGGTGTGCTCTGAATCAGTATCCAATAGATGGTGTAGTTTCTCCTATAGCCCGAATTTATGGGTCCGGGCATCAAGGGGTGGAAATAGGAGGGATACTGTTCCTTATTACCCCTAGTGACCCACTAGCAAAATTTCTGCTTCCTGTTCCCACAGGCTCTGCTGGCCTAGAGGTCTTAGTTCCAAAGGAAGGAATGCTTCTACCAGGAGACACAATGATTCCATTGAACTAGAAGTTAAGACAGAAACCCAGCCACTTTGGACTCCTCATGCCTCTTGTGGTTAGTCCTGACTCCCAAGGGGAATTGGATTACTATTCTACTGTGAAGGTAAGGAAGGGAATCGGGAGATCCCTTAGGGCCTCTGTTAGAATTTTCATGCCCTATGGCTAAAGCCAGTGGAAAACCACAACAACCTAATTCAGGCAGGACTACTAATAGTCCAGATCCTTCCAGAACAAAGGTCTGGGTGACCTCACCAGGTAAAGAACAACCAGCTGAGGTACTTGCTGAAGGCAAAGGGAATACAAAACAGGTAGTAGAAAAAGGTAGTTATAAATGCTGGCTGTGAGTACACGAACAGTTAAAAACAAGGACTGTAATTGTCATGAGTATTTCCTCCTTGTTTTGTAATGAACATGTTGCATGTGTATATGTGTCAAATATCTTTGTTTTCTTCCCTCTCATTCCCTTATCATGTAACATAAGATGAATTGACTTTATATCATAATATAGTTAAGTTTCATTTATTTTACATCATATTATTTAAATTATGAATTATCAAGGAGAATGGCAAATATCACTCAAGAGTAAACATACCTCATTTACCTCCTCTCCTGGGGAAGCAGTCAGTATAGTTTGGGTTGTATACAGGATAGTTATACCAACTTAGCTGGAATTATGACTTTGTAATTGTCTTCGTTTGGATACTAATAACGGTTTAAGGAGAAGCATGTGGGTGCCAAGTTGACAAAGTAGCAAGCTGACAAATTACTAGCTGTGATCGTTAATTTTATGTGCTAACTTGACTGGGCCACAGAGGCATCCAGATATTTGGTCAAACAATATTCTGGGGTTTTGTGACAATGTTTTGCAGTAAGTTTAACATTTAAACTGACAGACTGGCTCAGTCATGAGACTCATTATCTCGGGGTCATGAGTTTGAGCCCCACATTGTGTGTAGAGACTATGAATAGATAAACTTTAAACTGATAGACTGAATAAGGCAGCTCGTCCTCCACAATGTGGGTGAGCCTCGCCCAATTAGTTGAAGGTCTGACAAGAACAAAAATGCCAACAGAGAATTCTTCCTTGCTTTTTCCAGCTATTTCCCTGCAGGGCTTGCTGAAGAGGCTCCAGATTGATAAAATTTACATCTATCTACTACCATGTGGTCACTCCTCACATAGGACTCAATGCCCATAGAGTACTGAAGAGAGAAGAGGATCACTGGCTTTAAAGAAAATCCGGCATTTGTGGAGAGAGGATATTTCCTTTTCTAAGCCAGGTAAACTTTTTGTGATGTTAGGGGTGCTTGCAAAAAGAGCAGACTCCGCATTCCCCAGTGGAGGATCCTTGTATCCACTGACCCACTATCAAATTGTCCCCAAGCATAATATAGTGAAAGAGCTCTTGGAGAATGTTCTAGAAGCCTAGAAACAACCCATCAATCTTTTCATCCTTCTTTTCACTCTGGAAAAGAATAATGGGTGCTTGATGTGTGTAGCCTTCTATCTGGGAGCCTTTGGAAACAGAACAGTACTCACTGAACAATTTCTGAAGATAAGCATCTTGATGAGCTGGGTTATACCCACAGGACTGGAAACATCTATGGTGCAGTAAGATATGGCTGGGAAGAAACCCCACTACATCCCACTTCTCTGTGGCCTTTGGAGGGTGCAGAAGAGGACTTTGGAAATTTCTGTGGCTCCCCTGGGTGGAGCAATACCAAGGTAAGCCATAGGGCAGAAGTCTCTGAGTGGCCCTGGTGACCACTGCACCAAGCAATGGGCTGCCCACCAGGGGAAGTGGTCTTCAGTGGCAGAGGAGAAGAAAACGCACACACATCACCTGCAAGGAGACTTACAACAGACAGCACTAGCTTTAGATAGAACCTGCCAGAACAGGGGAGAAGCCAGATACTGCCCTCTTGCAGGCAATCACAGAAGGATACCTCTGCCTCCTCTCACCTCCTCCCTGCACTATTGACGCAGGAGAGCTCTGGGAAGAGGGTGGGGCAGTTTTCTCAGGGCCCTCTCTGGCTCTCCACTCCCTGCTCCTGGGGCCACAAAGAGCATCATCTGCCCCAGAGTCAGGAATGGAAGGAACGGAGCTTTTAATAAAGCTTGACATTAACTCTGTCATGAAGACATGGGGTCAGAACTAGGTCTTAAATGCCAAAACAAGACTGTTCATATCGCCTTTTTTTTTTTTCCTAACATTTCCTAACATTTTCCTAACATTTATTGATTTATTGATTTATCAGAAAGAGAGCACAAGCAGGGGAAGAGGCAGGCAGAGCAAGAAGCCCAACATGGGACTTGATCCCAGGACTCCAGGATCATGACCTGGGCCAAAAGCAAATGCCTAACCAACTGAGCCACCCAGGTGTCCCTGGAAACTGCCTTTCTTATTGCACGTTCCCAGTATGGGGATCTGCAGAGTACCCTGTGTGCACTCCCGCTTTCTGTGGCTCACGGCAGTGCCGCCACGCACAGTCAAGTCAGAGATAAGTAATAAATCAAAGTATAATATAATTAAGAAGCAAATGAAATACATAGTCTATAACGTTATGGGACACAAAGTAGGGAATGATTATATGAAGATGGGGTTCCTGCCCAAGGCTTCAAGAAAAAAATGGCATTTTTACTGGCTCTTGTAAGATAGTCCAAGTCTTAGTGGAAGAGGAAGCCTGGAGAGAGAAAGGGGGGACCCCAAGAGGTGGAGTGGGGAAATAATGAGCAAGGCCACAAAAGAAGGAACAATGTGGATTCCAAAGACAATAAATCCTCTAGTCTGGCTCCAAATGTGTTTTGGGAAACAATAGACCTTTATGGCATGCTAGAACTTTCCTGGTGTCCTTTCTTTCTCTCCACCCCTCCCAGTTGCTTACACCTGGCTCACTCCTACTCATCCGTGCACTTCCAGTTTAGATATTTCTGCTAGGATGTCTTCCCTGACTCGCCTCGCTGATCCCCACTGTACTTCATAGCTTACCTCTCCATGTTAGCACCCAGCACTTTATAACTCATTGTCTACTTGCCAGAGCACACCCCCACCCCGCCCCACCGGCAGCAGTCAGTGAGCTACCTGAGCAAGACTGTGTCAAGCTTGGGGTGCCTGGGTGGCTCAGTCGGTTAAGCGTCTTCCATTGACTCAGGTCATGATACCAGGGTCTTGGGATCAAGTCCCGCATCAGGCTCTCTGCTCAGCAGAGAGCCTGCTTCTCTCTCTTTCTCTGCCACTCCCCCTGTTCATGTCCTTTCTCTCGCTCACTCTCTCTTTTAAACAAATAAACAAAATCTTAAAAATAATAATGAAATAAGATAAAACAAAACAAAATAAAACATTTCCAAGTACATGTTGAATCCATGCTGCAGGATCTACCCAACAGGGACTCCAGAGCCTCCAATCTCCAATCTGGGTGACTCTGGTGGTTTGGTCGGCAGAAACAAGATGCCTGGGAAAGTTAGCTTGGAGAGAGAGATTCAGCACCTGACACTTACAGTAAGTCCTCCTAGAGTGGCAATCATGAGTATAAAGAGTAGAGGAAGAAAATATTAGATATTTAACATCCCTTACCCATGGTCAATGAGCTCCACCTACACCCGGTCTCCCCAAGCAGGCCATGTGTCCCTGCATGCAATGGTACCTAGTCCCTCTCCCCTCCCCCACCCCGTGCCCCCACAATGTTCACCCATTCGCAGGCAAGCACCAGATGCACAGTAAGCCCCCTACGGCTCCCATTCTGGCTGAGCTAAGAACTAGCTGGGTGACCTTGAGTGATCAGGTCATCATGTCAGGTCTCAACTTCCTCATCAGAAAAATGGAGGGTTGAAGATTATTTCTAAGGTTCCTCCAAGCTTTCCAGAGCCTATGGTTCTGGGACCAAAAGCTGCAAGCTAAGCCTTTATGGAAGACGTGTCCTCTAGCCTTTTCAGACTCTGATTGCAAAAAGGGTTCAGTGTGGGCATCGTTACACTCGAACAGCAGATGCAGAGCTGGACGGCTCGGGGAAGGGGAGCAATCTAAGGGAACAGGGCAAAGCCATTTCCTTCAGGGAGGTGCCAAGGAAGGGTGAAATTTTGCTTTCCTAAACTGAATGCATTGGTCCCCCCGTACTGTAATCTCATTCTTAGAGCGCCACCTACTGATGAAGGGTTTTTTGGCAGCAGATAAAACGTGCTCTCGGTCTTGAGCGTCAGCATGTTTTCCGGAAGGAGTTTCAGGTAATATTTAAAAACAAAAATCCGCCCGCAAACCAGCTACCATAACAGCTTTAACATTTACAAAGAAAAAGGAGGAATGCTTTGCACCCTTTCTTCAGTATTTATGAGAAAGAACTAAGTTTTAATTTGCTCTTCTACTGAATAAGGGATCCCTTGCTTAGAAGAACAAGCACTTTCCTGACAGGTCCTGAGGGTTAACCAAATTTGAACAGAGAAATTTACATTTTAATTGCAGTAAGGGAGATCGCAGTTTTAAGGAGTCCCGAGGGTAATCCTGTTCTAAAGCAAAATAATCACTCCCTATGTTTGCTTTGGTAAATTCAGCCTCTGGTTTATTTTCTTTTCAATCTGGGCCCACCTGTTTCTGTGACGTGGGTTCTGGGCAATTTTAAATGACGGCTTTTAGCTCACACTCTCTTTAAAAACAAACCAAATACACTCAAAACCCATTTGGAGCTGGCAGTGAGGCCTGTGTGGGAGGTTATTTACGATGTGCTGCCACTGCCTGGATCCGGTGGGCAGCCCAGATGGGCCCCACAGTCTTGTCTTTCTCAGACAAGAAGCCTTTGCCCAAGCGTCCTTGACGTTGTCTTTAGCAGCTACCGCACTAGGGCGCTGGAAATCATCGTGTGAGTTCTGTTGGGGTTTGTTTCTAGCCCGTCCCCCAAAGGGCAGAATTCGGTGTAAGATAGACTTCAGGGAGTTAGAAGGATGACAAAGAGAGCCTATTTTAGAAGAATTCTATTCTGACTTGTCCGCCAGAAAGGGAGAGAGCATTGTAATGGGACCCTCAGTCCTAAAAAAGGATGCTATTCCTATCAGGCAGGATAACTTAAGCCTTGGAAGCCGAGACACTTAAAAAGATGGTTTTGTATCTTTTGCCAAGGAAAGAAGGTTCTGAGAGATCCAGCCACGGTACCAAAGAGTTAAAACTTGGGTGCTGAGATCAGGAACAACTGGATTTGAATCTCAGTCCTGTCTTTTACTCACTGTCACTTAAAATACTGGATAAATTACTCATCCTCCCTGGGACTCAATTTTCTCAGCTGTAAAATAGGATAATAAGAGAACCTAACTCTTGTGTGTATGAGTGTGACATGCAGCATCAGGCACCTAAAAGGGGCTCCGTAAAGGGTAGGGATCATTATTAATAATAATGATATTGAATGCAATAGTCCCTTAGCCAGCGTCAATAGTAGGACTAGAGAGGCAGAATGAGGCAGTTGGAAAGGGCTTAGGGCTGGAAATTAAGAAACCTGAGGTTTTTATCTCAGTTCCATTTAGAATTAGCCATCTAACTGGAGGCTAGTTCAGTTGGCTCTCTTTGAGCCTCAGTTTCTTCATTTACCAGATAATATCTCTAGTGTTCCTGGTCCTTTTCATCTCTGAAATTAAAATCAATGAGCTCTGTTGCATTTAAAGTGGTTTTAAAGTTCTGAGTAATGGAAATAATGTTATTATTATAAGAATGACTATTCTGAGGTTAAGAAAATACTTTCCAATCAGATCTTTAGGTTGAGTATTTTTCCCCCATATTAGAGCTATCATAAATTTGAGAACATTTTTGGAGCACAAAGACTTCCTTGTAGATGGTTATTAAAGGTTTGAGTTGGAAGGAGGTGGGAAAGGGCTGGTTTGGGAGGAGGGAAGCGGAGCGGGAACATCAATGGCTTGGCCAGGCCGAACTCCAGGCTGGCTTTGTCCTGCCACCTTGAGACAGGGCTGGAACAACTCTGAGGTTTAGCGTTCCAGGGTCCCTAAGGAGCAACAGCCCATTGGATTGAATTATGTCAAATTGAGGAGCGACTTGTAAAATGAGCAAATGTTCCCCAAGGATTTTAACCAACACGTTGTACCTTTCAAGCCGCTGAGTACAACCTGTGGGAAAATGACCTTGTAAACACATCAGACTGTCATTGTGAGATCAGCCTGGAATGGAAATGATTTTGGATACAAGAAATCAAATCTATGACTAGTCTTACGCCACCAGCTTTTATTGATTCTTTGGCTATATCGGGGACATGTAGGGCTAATGTAGCCAGTCTGAAGGCAACTAGCCTGTTGAGAAGTGGAATTCTCTTCTCCAGAAAATTTAATTTAGTCTCAATAATGAATCAATCCAAAGGTAAGACCCCTAAGAACCGCAAGAAGGGAAATTGCAGCTATCCTATATATTAACCCTTGACAGGCAAATTGTTCTGGAAGTTGGACATTTTCTAATAAACTCTCGCATTTCTTTTACTAAATTTTTTTTATTGCTTTTGTATTGTTTTAAAATGAATGGATTAGGAGTGCCTGGGGGGTTCAGTCCATTCAGCATCAGACTCTTGATTTTGGCTCAGGTCATGACCTCGGGGTCTCGAGATGGAGCCCGGCCTCCAGCTCTACACTCAGCCTGGAGTCTGCTTAAGATTCTTTCTCCTGGGGCGCCTGGGTGGCTCAGTGGGTTAAAGCCTCTGCCTTCAGCTCAGGTCATGATCTCAGGGTACTGGAATCGAGCCCCGCATCGGGCTCTCTGCTCAGCGGGAGCCTGCTTCCTCCTCTCTCTCTCTGCCTGCCTCTCTGCCTACTTGTGATCTCTGTCAAATAAATAAATAAAATCTTTAAAAAAAAAAAAAAAAAAGATTCTTTCTCCTTCTTCCTCTGCCCCTCTCCACCTCCCCGTGCATGTGGTCTCTCTCTCTCTCTCAAATAAATAAATACATTAAACCTTTTTTAAAATAAGTGAATTATATTCAAATGGAATTACTTAGGACCGAGAACTATTTTCTAGGTCCTCTTAGAAAGCCAACACTACACATTTGTATTATGAAACGAAAATTATATGATAACATATAACATATAATTATATTATATGATAACATATAAAATGATAACAAAAACAAAGGCTTCCCTCTAATCCCAGAACCCAAAGAAAACCATGAGTAATGTCTCACAGTATTTTTTCTATATCGGTATGTAGATGTGAATAAAACTGGTGTCAAATCTGTATCTTCTTTTTTTTTAAAAATAGCTATAAAGAACGTTCTGGCATATTTTGAAAGTCAAAAAGATTAACCAGGAATGAATAATGGGCAAGTTAGAAAACTAAAACTTACAATATTCAAAACCCAGGAGGATCTAAGGGGCAAAAAAAAGAACAAACAAACAAACAGAAACAGACTCATAAGGACAGAAAACGAACAGGGCAGAGAGGAGTGGCGGTATGGGCGAAATAGGTGAAGGGGGTTAAGAGGTACAAACTTACAATTACCCAATACATAAATCACTTGAATGAAAAGTACAGTATAAGAAATATAGTCAATAATATTACAATAATGTTGTATAGCGGGGCACCTGGTTGGCTCAGTCGTTCAGTATCTGCCTTCAGCCCGGGTCATGGTCCCAGGGTCCTGGGATCGAGTCCCACATCGGGCTCCCTGCTCTGCGGGGGGGCCTGCTTCTCCCTCTCCCACTCCCTGTGCTTGTGTTCCCTCTCTCATGCGTGCTGTCTCTCTCTGTCAAATAAATAAATAAAATCTTTAAAAAAAATGTATAGCAGCAGGTAGTAACCATACTTATTGTGGTAAGCATTTACAAAAGGTGTACAATTGTCAAATCACTATGTTGTATACCTAAAACAAATATAATATTGTATGTCAACTGTATTTCAACTAAAAATAAAAATAAAACTCAGGATATTTGACTGATATTCTGTAATACCATATAATTAAAAAAAAAAAACACCCAAACTATGCAATTTAAAAGGTGTGCTCTTCTTTTTGGAGGCTTTTTTCCCCAGCTGTGTCTATTTGTATTTTTTGCTTCAAATCTCTACAAAAACCTAAGACCATTTAATTATGCCCTGTACATCTTTTTTAGTGTCCTTGTTATTAAAAACAGACTTCAAAGCACTCCCCAGAATCAAACCATAAAGATCCTCATTAAACAGTCAAGGAAAGTGATGTGATTTCAGATGTTGTGCAGCCTTGAGATTGAAGGGGTAATATTGGAAAAAAATTTTTTTTTAAGATTTTATTTATTTATTTGACAGACAGCGATCACAAGTAGGCAGAGAAGCAGGCAGAGAGAGGGGGAAGCGGGCTCCCCGCTGAGCAGAGAGCCAGATGTGGGGCTCCATCCCAGGACCCTGGGATCATGACTTGAGCGGAAGGCAGAGGCTTTAACCCACTGAGCCACCCAGGCACCCCAATATTGGAAAATTTACAATCAAAACTAATTGAACAACAACAACAAAGAAAACTAATTGAACATAAAACACTACACAGATCTGCGTATCGATAACTTCAAAATGAGTCTGTGATTTGCTACCTGAAGCTTCAAGGACTCTCTATCAGTGTGGCCAGGGTATCAATGGGATTGGGAAGAAAAGATTACATTCTAGAACTCATAGTTAGAATATGTGGCTTGAAATTATATGAAACTTGGCTAGATTCTCATATGGCATCTACACAAGACGCACATAAAGCAAGCAAAGCCAAGAGGCCGCTGTACCTCAGAAACCAAACTTAGCAGACTGGAGTCCTCAGGGTTTGTGCTGCTCCGATTCACAGAGAATTTCCGAATTTGAGAAATAATTGAGGTGCAATGGATATCGCTGAATATTCCGGGAAATGACAACAGGGGCCAACCTGCGCTGCGTGCTGACATCGATCACCTCATTTAATCCTGACAGTAACCCTGGCAAGGTTCTTTCCTGATTGTACGGAGGAGAAAACTGAAGCAGAACTCGTAAAGGGCAGAGGAAAGATTCGATTCCAGGAAGCATAGCCCAGAACCTGTGTGTTTAACAGGACACGTCTTTTCTCCTCATTAAAAGAACATTAAAAGAACAAAGGCTCGCTAAAGGTAAAGCCCAGCCTCTCTCCCTGGTTCTTGGTCTGTTTAACCTACTCATCTTTTAGAACTCACTAGAAACCTTGCTTCCCAGGAAGAATTTCCCTGGTTCCAAAGGCTACATTTGGTTCATTTTGTTTCACTTGCCCTCCTGGAGCCATCTGCGTCTACCAGCATAACCCGAATCATAATTTTCAAAATTACTCTTTGAACTAACTGTTCTCTCCAGTAGAATTCTTCAGGAGGGCAGAGGCTGTGTCTGTTTTGCTCACCACGGTAGTCTCAGTCCAGGACATGGAGTAGGCACGTGATAAATCTTTATCGCAAGATGGGCGCCTGGGTGGCTCAGAGGGTTAAGCCTCTGCCTTCGGCTCGGGTCATGATCTCGGGGTCCTGGGATCGAGCCCCGCGTCGGGCTCTCTGCTCAGCGGAGAGCCTGCTTCCCCCACCTCTCTCTGCCTGCCTCTCTGCCTACTTGTGATCTTTCTCCCGGTGTCAAATAAATAAATAAAAATAAAAATAAAAATCTTTATCGCAAGAATCAATAAAGAAGCAGATCATAGCTGTCCTTGATCATGGGAGATGAGAGAGAAAATATGCCCTGCGTGTACAAAGTATGCCACATGTAGAAAAACATGGTGTCATGAAAACAGTTAACCAAAAGCGGACAGCAGAATCACCACAGAGATCAGGCATGACATCTGCTGGCGGTTCTGGGCATACAGGAGAGGCTGGTTCTCAAACAGAAAACTCCAGAATGACTGCACTCATTCCTCAGGCTGCCTACCTTTCTGGGGCTCTCCCAGGGTATGACATAAAATAGAAATAATCATTACCAGCCTGACAAGTTCTGCTTATGAAGACTTGAAAGAAAAAGGGCAAGAAAATAAAATAAAATAAAATAAAATGAAATAAAATAAAATAGTTCTCTTACACTGACTTGGAAACCACCTCAATTTGTCCAGACTTTTTTTTATCATTTATTGGACTTTACACAAAAGAAACAGATACTCCCGGAAAGACTTTGCTGTTTTCGTGTGAATATTATCTTCATTTTATCATGGGCTTCTGATGACCATAGGTTATCTTGACTAACTTGACCCCATTCATTTGATGTGGGACCCTAGCTTTGTGTTCTAATTCCCATTTAGTTTGCTTATTCATTGCACACGTTTTCATCAAAGGCTTATTATATGCCAAATGCAGTGCTAGTCCCAGCAGCACAATGGTGAACAAAACAGATGCTCCCCCACCCCAACCTCGCCATGGGGTCTGCTGGAGAATGCAGATGTGTTCCAGGCAGTTGCAAGCTTAACAGGGACCTACGGATCGGGTGTGAAATTCAGGTAGTTCTTAAACATCCCTCAAGTGGTAAGCACAACTGGATGTATTTGTTGGTGTGCATTTTTCACTGTTTGCACGGTCTTAACCATCTTCAGTCTAATGGTTGAGGTAAGACAATACTGTGTGCAAAACATCTGCAAGCAAATCTAAGCAAAGCATAAACAAATCATCCAGTTCAGCCTACTTTGAACTGCATGTACCCTAAAATTGGGGCCAGGCAGGGGCAGCCCTGAATTTGTTACCAAAAGATCTTGTTTAGAAATTCTGGGCAGAGACTACTCGAAGAGAACAAAAAGGTAGGTGTTATAGATTATATTATTGTTCCCTACCATTCTCTCCTCTTTCTCTGTGATATAATTATACTCCCCACCCCCCCCTCCCCAGCCCCACATCAGGCTTGGCCACATGGCTTGTTTTGCCGCCTGCAATGTGCGTGGAAGTGTTGTACGCCTCAGCCAAGCACACGCTCGAACAGCTTTGGGTATTCATGGCTCTTTTCCCTCTAAGAGAAAGCAGCCCATCTTAGGTGTGGATTTCTCCTCCAACCTAGGTCCCAGAATGAAGACACAAAGCAGGGACGACCAGGGAATAACATGTAAGATGGAAAAAAAGGAAGCCTTTGTGGTTGCAACACATTGAAATTTTGGAGTTTTTTATTTCCAATGCAGACTTTAGTAATTCATCACTTACACACAACACCTGATGCTCATCACAAGAACCCTCCTTAATCTCCATCACCTGTTTCATCCATCACCCCCACCCACCTCCTGTCCAGGAACCATCAATTCGTTCTTTAGAGTGTAGAGTCTGTTTCTAGGTTTGCCCCTCTTTCCCACCGCCGCCCCCCACTATGTTCATTTGTTTTGTTTCTTAAATTCCACATATGAGTGAAACTATGTGGTATTTGTCTTTCTTTCACTGACTTATTTTGCTTAGCCTAGCACTATCTGGCTCCATCCATCCACATCATTCAAATGGCAAGATTTCGTTCTTTTTATGGCTGAATAAAAATATTCCTTTATTTATATGTTATATACACATACATCACATCTTCTTTATCCACTCATCTATTAATGGAATTTGGGCTCTTTCCATAATTTGGCTATTGCAGATAATGCTGCTATAAACATTGGGGTGCATGTATGAGATTTTCGGGTTGTTTGTCATCTCACATAACCTGTAAAGAGTAGAGTAAGTCATCAAGTGTCAGAGCCACCCAAGGGGCATCAAACAGAGGCTTGAAAAGAAGTATAGTACAAACATAGAACACACAGCTTTCTGGAACAAGATAAGAAATTAAACATAACATAACATAATTAAACATAAACATATAAAATTTATACTCAAATCCACAGAAAAGTCAGTGATGATGAAGATGATTAAATAACTGTGAGTGAACTTGATATAATATTTATATATGGTACATTGAATCTAAGAATGGGAAAATATTCATTCTTTACAGGCTGTATGGAGTAATTTATGAAAAACGACTTGGGGACTAATCATAAGATATTCTCAACAAATTCCAAAAAATAAGTATCCACAGTCTCTGACTATAATGCAACTAATTTAGATATTAATTTTTAAAAATAAAACAAAAAATCACACACTTGCACTTTGAAAAACATACTTTTAAATAGCTCCAGCATAAAGAAAACTAGAAAATATTTAGAACTGAACAGTAACACTACTTGTCAAAATTAACAAGATATGGCTAAGGGAGTATTTAGAGGGACATGTATAGTACCCTAAATGCATATATTGTAAAAGAATAAAGGGTAAAAAGTAATTAGCTTAACATCTAACTTTAGAAGATAGGAAAAAAGAAATAAATATAAAAGCAGAAATTCATAAAGAATGAACACAAAGCAGAGAGGCTCAACAAAAGATTTTTTTAGAAGATTTTATTATTTATTTATTTATTTAGGTGGGGAGGGGCAGAGAGAGAGGGAAAGAGAGAATCCCAAGCAGCCTCTGCTCTGAGTGCTGAGCCCAATGTAGCTTGGTGAGCTTGATCTCACCACCCTGAGATCATGATCTGAGCTGAAAGCGAGAGCCAATGGTCAACTGACTGAGCCACACAGGTGCCCCTAAAAGTTTTGGGGTTTTTTTCAGGATTAATAAAATTGACAAATCTCTGGGAAAAAACAAGTAAGAAAAAAACGAGAAAACACAGATAAATACTATTAGGGTCATAAAAGGGAAGTAAATCCAATCTTGCATTCTTTTAGGATGTAGAAAAAGACGAAATATTTTCCAAGTCATTGTATAGTTTCAACATAAGCATCATATACATCAAAGACAGGCAATAGCAATAA
Organism: Martes martes; assembly: GCF_963455335.1. Classification (NCBI taxonomy): domain Eukaryota; kingdom Metazoa; phylum Chordata; class Mammalia; order Carnivora; family Mustelidae; genus Martes; species Martes martes. The sequence goes on from NC_137895.1 coordinate 15,294,214, forward strand.
AAGACTGAAAAATCATAGATCAATGTCAATAATCATCACAAATGCAAAAATCCTAAACAAAATTTAACAAACTGACTCTAGCAACGAATTAAAAACATATTTGATTATTACAAAATTGGGTTCATTCCAGGAATTCAAGATTGGTTTACCTTTTAAAAATATTTTAATATACCAAGGCAACAAATTAAGGGTGAAAAAAACCATACCATCATCTCAACAGAAGTAGGAAAATGATTTAATAGAAGGGAACACTAGATTATGGTTTGGGGGAAAAATTCTTTGCAACAAAATAGAAAGAAGAAAACCTCTTTAACCATATAAAATTTTTCTAGAGGAAAAAAGCTATAGCAAAAATTCATGCTTAATATTAGTAAGATATCAAGGGGTGCCTGGCTGGCTCACTTGGTGGAGCATGCAACTGTTTTTTTTGCCTTTTTAAAAAAATTATTATTAATTTATATTAGTCACCATACAGGGGCTTCTGGGTGAGTTGTTAAGCATCTGCTTTTGGCTCAGGTCATGGTCCCAGGGTCCTGGGATCGGGCCCTGCATCAGGCTCCCTGCTCAGAGGGAAGCTGCCTTCTCTTCTCCCACTCCCCCTGCTTGTGTTCCCTCTCTCGCTGTGTCTCTCTCTGTCAAATAAATAAATAAAATCTTAAAAAAAATTAGTCACCATACAGTACATCATTAGTTTTTTGATGTAGTGTTCCATGATTCATTGTGTATAACACCCAGTGCTCCGTGCAATACGTGCCCTCTTTAATACTCATCACCAGGCTCGCCCATCCCCCCAACCACCTCCCCTCTAAAACCCTCAGTTTCTTTCTCCGGAGTCCCTTGTCTCTCACGGCTCATCTCCCCCTCCGATTCCCCGCCCCCACCCCCCACTCCCCCACCCCCCCACCCCCACTTCATTTTTCCCTTCCTTCTCCTAATGTCCTCCAGGAGCACCCAACTCTTGATCTCAGGGTTTTAAGTTTGAGTCCCACATTGGACATAGAGATTACTTAAAAATAAAATCTCTAAAAAAAATAGTGAGATTTAAAAATATAAAAATTCTTTTAAGATCAAGAACAAGGGTTCTATTTATCATGCACTAGAGGTTCTGACCAGTGAAGTAAGATAAGAATAAGACATAAAATAGATAAGGTGGGAAAAAAAAGAAACAAAACTATCCTTGTTTGCTGATGATAGGATTATCTACACACAAAACTCTGAAGAATCCAAAGATAAAGTTTAAAAATTAATAAGCGGTTTGAGATGCCTGAGTGGCTCAGTCTGTTAAGCATCTGCCTTTGGCTCCGGTCATGATCCCAGGGTCCTGGGATGGAGCCCCACATCATGCTCCTTGCTCAGTAGGAAGCCTGCTTCTCTATCTCCCCCCACCCCCGAGCTCTCTCTCTTCTCTTTCTGACAAATAAATAAAAATAAAGGGGAAAAAATGGGGTGCCTGGGTGGTTCGGTGGGTTAAAGCCTCTGCCTTCGGCTTGGGTCATGATCCCAGGGTCCTGGGATCGAGCCCCACATCGGGCTCTCTGCTCAGCAGGGAGCCTGCTTCCTCCTCTCTCTGCCTGCCTCTCTGCCTACTTGTGATCTCTGTCTGTCAAATAAATAAATGAAAATCTTTAAAATAAATAAATAAATAAAGGGAAAAAATTAGTAAGAGAAAAGTTTCTGGTTATGAAATCAGTATGCAATAGTAAATTGCATTTGTACATATCAGTAGCAAAGAGATTTACAACAGCAATAAAAACTAGAAATAGATCCAACAAAAGACATGTAAGACCTCTATGGAGAAGATTATAAATCTAATGTTAAAAGACATTAAAGAAGACTATTAAAATTAAACAAGAAGGCTGTTAGATTGAGGTGGCTTTAATGCCTTAGTAGCCTATGTAAGCAAATCCAAACTTTCACCTGTAATGCCTCAAAGTTAAGAAACTGAAACCCAAGGACAACCAAGGACAGCCACTAGCTCTCCCAGGTAACGCAGCTCCTTACTATAGCCAAGACATTCTCTTGCTTTGCTTCTGCCTCTTTGTTAAGTTTTTCTCGTAGCTCTGGTTGGTGAAGCCCTCCTAACTGTTTCCAGTTTGGCATTGCCCAACTTGAATTGATCTTTGCTCCAATAAACTTCATAAATTGTAATATGCTTCAGTTTATCTTTTAAGAAGACCACATAAGTGGAGAAACATATATAATAGATGTGAGGGGTATGTGTGATCAAGTAAGCAAATTCTTGCTTTCAAACATTATATGAAAACAGGAAAAAGGAGAGCAAGGTAAAAACACATGCCCTATCAGATAGTCATTGAGACAAACAACCCAATAGAAACAGAATAAACAGCCTTGAAACAGACTCTAACATGTATGGAAACTGGAATTGTTGCAGTGATTATCAGTTGCGATGTCACCAACTACCCCAATACCTCATGTCTTAAAACTACAGCAACCATTTTATAATTTCTGACGATTCTGTGAATTGCCTAGCCAGTCCTAGTGTTGGTCTCACCTTGACTCAGTCATTCCAGCTGCATTCAGGTGGTCGCTGGACCCAGATGGCGATTCCAATAAGACTGCTCTCCCATGGCCAGAGTGCAGTCTGGGGTTCCGTTCTCTTCCAGATGACCCCTCTTGATTTGTTCGAGCTAGTCGCCAGGCCAGCCCAGATTCTAGGGGAAAAGAAACAGGCCCTAGCTCTTCATGGATAGCATGGAATATTTACAAGGAGGGAAGGAACTGATCAGAGCCTTCTTTGGAGATGATCGAACACAACTGGAATTGCAGCCTAGTGAGAAATGGAGGGTCTCCACAATGGGTTATGGATGTTAAATAAAATGTAATTGGATCTATACCTCGTACAACAGAAAAAAAAAATTCCAGATGGATTCAAGGCTTAATTGTGGAAAGTAAAACTGTAAAACTTCTAGAAAAAAAAAAAACAAAAAACAAGAGAATATATTTAAGACCTGGGAAGAGGGGCACCTTGTGGCTCAGTTGGTTGAGTGTCCAACTCTCGATTTCAGCTTTCAGTCATGATCTTGGGGTCCTGGGATTGAGCCCCGCATCAGGGTCCCCGCTCAGCAGGGAGTCTGCTTCTTTCACTTACCCTGCCTCTCCCCCTTTGGGTGCTTGTGTGTTCTCTCACTCTCTCTCTCTCTCAAATGGGTAAATAAATCTTTAAAAGAAAAAAAAAAAAAAAAAAAAAAGACCTTGGGAAAGAAGAGGATCTCTGAAGCAAGACCCAAACAGGCACAACCTCTAAAAGAAAAGATTGGTTAAACTCAACCACATTAAAATGCAGAATTTCTGTTCATCAGAGGATCATGAGAAAAATGAAAAGATGGAATGCACACCAGGAAAAGATATTAGCAACACATACAACTGACAGTGGGCTATTGTCCAAAATGTAGGAAGGATTCCAAATTTTCTTTTCTTTTTTTTTTTTTAAGATTTTTTAATTTATTCATTTGACAGAGAGAGACACAGCAGGAGAGGAAACACAAGCAGGGGCAGTGGGAGAGGGAGAAGCAGGCTCCCTGCAGAGCAGGGAGCCTGATGTGGGGCTCGGTGTGGGGCTCAATCCCAAGACGCAGGATCATGACCTGAGCTGAAGGCAAACACCTAACCACTGAGTCACCCAGGTGCCCCAGATTGCAAATTTTCAATAAGGAAAAGACAACACAATTTTTAAATGGGCACAAGACTGGAATCGGAAACTTCAGAGAGGAAAAAACACAAAACCAATGGGAAATGAACATGAAATGTTTCTCACCTTTATTATTTGAGGAACTGCAAATCAAAACTAAAATGGTATATTTTTGGCGCACCTGCTGGCCCAGTTGGTAGAGCATGTGACTCCTGATCTCAGGGTCATGAGTTCAAGACCCACCTTGGGCATGGAGCCTATTAAAATAAAATAAAATGAGATTTTTACATCTACCCAACTGGCAAATATTTTAAATCCTCACAATATCAAATTTGATTGGAGATAAGGAGCAAGAGGTACTCATACACTCTGCTAGTCAAAGGATAAGTAGATATTACCTGTTTGGAAAACAGTTTGACATTAATTAATAATTTCAAGGATACACATATCCTGTGATCCAACAATTCTACTTCCAGATATATTTTCTAAAGAAACTCTTATATACAAATATCAGAAGACAAAATATTTATAGAAACACTGTTTTGTAATAAAAAAATAAAATGTAAATAAGTCTGCTAATAAGAGAACGGATAGATTGTGGCTTCTTCTTTTTTTTTTTTTTTTTAATTTAAGACAGGGAATACTGTATTCAAAACCATCAGAGACATGGACAGCTTGGATCTGTAACAAAGCGTTGTGTTTTAAAGCACAGGTCAGTAATTGTATGTTAAATTAAGTAATCAGAGCACAACTCTTCAATGTTCAAAACAGAATAAGCTTCCCTGTAAAAGCAGCACCTTTGTGACATTTCCTTCTCCTTCACCCTCTCCTTCAACAGAATCCACACCAACCTCCTCATAATCCTTCTCAAGGGCAGCCATGTCCTCACAGACCTCAGAAAACTCTCCTTCCTCCATGCCCTCCCCCATGTATCAGTGAACAGAGAGACACGTGGCATGCATCAGGTCAAACTTGTGGTCCAGGCGAGCTCAGGCCTCAGCGATGGCTGTGGTGTTGCTCAGCATGCTCACAGCTCGCTGGACTTTGGCCAGATCTCCACCAGGTACCACAGTGGGAGGCTGGTCATTTATGCCCACTTTGAATGATACTGGATGGTATGCTTGGTTTTGATGGTGGCAATGGCGGCATTGACATCTTTGGGAACCATGTAGCCCCAGTACATCAGGCAGCCAGCCACATATTTACCATGGTGAGGGTCACATGTCACCATCTGGTGGCTGGCTCAAAGCACGCGTTGGTGATCTCTACTACAGAAAGCTGTTTGTGGTGGGCTTTCTCAGCAGAGATGACAGGGGCATTCGTGGCCAGAGGGAAGTGGATGCAGGGATGGGGCTCCAGGTTGGTCTGGAATTCTGTCCGATCAACATTCAGGGCTCCATCAAATCTGAGGGAAGCTGTGATACAGGGCACAATTTGACCTATCCACCTATTTAGATTAGTGTAGGTTGGGTGTTCAATATCGAGGTTTCTATGCAGATGTCATAGATGTCTACCACAAAAGCATGGAAACCTGGGGGGCTGGGTAGATAGAGAATTCCAGCTTGGACTTCCTGCCATAATCAACAGAGAGACGTTCCATCAGCAGGGAGGTGAACCTGGAACCAGGTCCCCCCTCCAAAGCTGAAGAAAACCAAGAAGACCTGAAGACCTGTGCACTGGTCACCCACCTTACAAATTCTGTCATTGATCTCCTTGCTAATGGGGTAGTGCCCTCGGGCGTAGTTATTGGCACTATCTTCCTTGCCTGTGATGAGCTGCTCAGGGTAGAAGAGCTGGCGGTGGGTGCCAGTGTGAACTTCATCAATGACTGTGAGTTCCAGGTCTACAACACATTCTTGCCAGCGCCCGTCTCACTGAAGAAGGTGTTGAAGGAGCGAGTCCTCTGTCAGTGGTCTTGTCACTTGGCATCTGGCCATCAGGATGAATGCCATGTTCCAGGTAATAGAGCTGCCATTAGGCACTGCCAGTCTGGGCACCAGCCTGGCCAACATGGATAGAGATGTAGTCATGCATGGTTGCTGCTTTGCATCTGCCAATGCGGCTTGTTCTTTAACTTGAATACTGTGCAGCAGTAATAAGCAGTAGCCTTGGCTACATTTCAAAAGCTTAAGGTGAGTAACAAAAACAAATCATGGAACACTAGATTCTGTACGATTCAACTTTAAAAAGTTCAGGAATACAGAAAATTAAACAATATATTGATTGGGGATTGATAGGTGATAAAATCGTAAAGAAAAATAAGGCAATGACAAGCATCAAGTTCAGAGTCATGGTTACCTCTGGGCAGAAGGGAAGGGGGAGAGATCAAGGAGACACACAGAATGAACTTGGCTCCAAAAGCACAGGTCATAGTTCATCTTAAAATTAGATGTTGAACATTCATTCCCAATTCCTTCACACCATAATGCCATTAATAATAATAACAATTATTATTATAATTATTATAAATAAAACTAGATATTGAATATATGGATGTTTGAGGTATTATTATTTTTTAACCTTTTCACATCTGTTACAGTTCCTCCTTTTTATATATTCAGTATCCAATAAAAATAATAAAAAAATTAAAGTCTTTTTTAAAAAATAGTTTATTTATTTGAGAGAGAGAGAGAGAGCACAAGAAGGGGAGAGAGCAGGGGGCGGGGTAGAGGGAGAGGGAGAAGCAGACTCCCTGCTGAGCAGGGAACCCAATGCAGGGTTAGATCCCAGGACCCCGAGATCACAAGCTGACCCAAAGGCAGATGCTTAACCCACTAAGCCACCCAGGCACCCCATAAGAGTAACAATTTAAAACAAAGAGATTAGATTCCCCCATCTTTGTTTCTCAAAAACACTATACAAAAGAGCAGCCTGAATTTGTTTTTTCAACCTTCTAGTTTGCACCACCTTCAGCAGGCACCCAAAGGGAGTGAGAAAATAAGCCATGGGGCTATCTGGGAGAAGTTTCTGGAACCGAGGGTAGAATGGAGAGGGGAAAAAATAAATTGAGCTTTGTTCCGGATATCTAAAGTTAATCAGACCCACCAAGAAGGCAACAGTAAATCATCTCAAGTGACTTGTGTCAGGTCTATGTATGACATTCATCCCACCTCCCACCACTGCCCCTCTCACCCCAGAGGGCTTACACTGATCTTCTTATGGTTAAGATACTTCTTATGGTTAAGATACTGGGTTGCATTACAAAGCCTTCATCCATTAACTTGACACAATTAAATTAAATTAAATTAAATTAAATTAAATTAAATTAAATTAAATTAAATTAAATTAAAATACTTGACACAATAAGCTTCATGTCTAATCACCACTACCTAATTCCCATGATCCCCAGGCTAGGTATCAAGAGCTACATTTGGTGGGAAATGGAAGTCCTACGTTCCCATAACTTCTCAAATTTGCTTCACTCCCACATACCTCATCATTTCTTGCCAAGAGTAGTCTCCTTGCTTGGTCCAGTCAATCCTCCTCTCTGCTGCCAGAGATGCCTCTTTTCTTAAAATATGAATCAGCTCAATCCCCTGCTTAAAAGCCTTATTTAATTCCCTTAAGCTCCAGGAAGTGTCCACAGTCCTTACTTTGATAGATAGGATATGTTCCGAACTGACTTTAGGCTATGCCCTCCCTCTTTCTCTCATGCTCTCTTTCCTCCAGGCTCAGTGAATGGGCCCTTCTCATTTCCCATATATACCATGCCCCTGTGCCTTTGTACATGCTGTTCCCTCTGCCTGGACTGTGTGTTCTTCCTGCACTTGCACTAAAGCAATGGAACCTAAAGATTCTTCAAGCCATAGCTCAAAGGTCAGAAAGCAACTTCTCTTGTGCCTCTGATAGAAATCACTGCTCAACCATAGCACTTACGTCTTACAGAGAGCCTGAAAAGTTAGAAAACATGGGATACATTTATTTTTAAACAGGATATGCACATTTTCAAAGAATGTACTCAATAAATTTTTCTTCCATATTCAGACTCCTTTTCAGGTGAAGTGGCACCAGATTTAAAGCAAAAGTTGTTTTTTGTGTTTTTTTTTAAGATTTTATTTATGTATTAGATTGAGAGAGACAGGGAGAGAGTGAGTACAAACAAAGGGAACAGGAGGCAGAGAAAGAGAAGCAGACTTCCCCCTGAGCAGGGAGCACAAGGCAGGTCTCAATCCCAGGACCCTGGGATCATGACCTGAGCCAAAGGCCACCCAGGTGTCCCTACAGCAAAAGTTTTGATGTTTTATCTAAAAAGAATACAATAGGGCGCCTGGATGGCTCAGTCGTTAAGCGTCTGCCTTTGGCTCAGGTCTTGATCCCCGCGTTCTGGGATCGAGCCCCACATTGGGCTCCCTGCTTGGCGGGGAGCTTGCTTTCCCTCTCCCACTCCCCCTGCTTGTGTTCCTACTCTCGTTGTCTCTCTCTCTGTCAAATAAATAAATAAAATCTTTTAAAAAAACAAATTTAAGGGGCGCCTGGGTGGCTCAGTGGTTAAGTGTCTGCCTTTGGCTCAGGTCATGATCCCAGGGTTCTGGGATCGAGTCCCGCATCAGGCTCCCTGCTCCACGGGAAGCCTGCTTCTCCCTCACCCACTCCCCCTGCTGTTTTCCCTCTCTCACTGTGTCTCTCTCTGTCGAATAAATAAATAAAAATCTTTTAAAAAATAAAACAAAATAAATAAATAAATAAATAAATTTAAATCATTTAAATTTTTATTTTAAATTTTAAATAAAAATATTTATTTTATTAAATAAATTTTTAAAAAATAAAATGAAAATTAAAAGAATACAATGACTATACAATAAACAATCCTAAAGTCTGAAAACACCAGAAAAATATGTATTTTTTTCTGTCTACATGTCCCTCTTCCTTAATCAGGCTATGTACTCCTGAAGTATTAATGCTTTCTTATACTGCTAGCTCCTGACACAAGTCCTGACACATGACAGGCAGACAATAATTGCCTGAGAAATGAGTAAAGTAATACATAAGGTCAGGGAAAAAAACCAGTTAAACAAGTAATACATTTTATTTAGATATAGTTATCAAGACATTCCTCTGTTACAGAGGGGAAACATGAATGTATAATGTTGTCTCGAACAAACAGTGCTTGGACTAATAGAATTTTCCCTTTGTGAAAAGGTCCTAAATTATTGCTGTCCTTTGGAACTCACAGTGTAGTGAGTATGTGATAGTGTATTTTTTTTATTTTAATTCAATTAGCCAACTTACAGTACATCATTAGTTTCAGATGTAGTGTTCAATAGTTTATCAGTTGTATAACACCCAGTGCTCATCACGTCATGTGCCCTCCTTAATGCCCATCACCCAGTTACTCCATCTTCCCAAGCACCTCCCTTCTAGCAACCCCACTCTGTTTCCTATAGTTTAGAGTCGTTCATGGTTTTTCTTCCTCTCTGATGACTTCCCATTGTTTTCCCTCCCTTTCCCTATGGTCCTCTGCCCTGTTTCTTTCATTCCACATATGAGTGAAACTGTATGACAATTGTCCTTCTCTGGGTGACTTATTTTGCTCAGCATAATACCCAACAGTTCCTTCCACATTGATGTAAATGTTAAGTATTCATCCTTTCTGATGGCTGAGTAATATTCTATTGTGTATATCATATCTTCTTTATCCATTCATCTGCAATGGACATCTGGGCTATTTTGATAGTTTGGCTATTGTGGACATTGCTGCTATGAACACTGGGGTGCAGGTGCCCCTTCAGATCACTACATTTGTATCTTTGTGGTAAATACCTAGTTGTGCAATTGTTGGGTTGTAGGGTAGCTCTATTTTCAACTTTTTGAGGAACCTCCTTACTGTTTTCCCGAGCTGTACCAGCTCCCATCTCCACCAATAGTGTAAGAGGGTTCCCCTTTCTCCACACCTTCACCAACATTTGTTGTTTCCTGACTTGTTAATTTTAGTCATTCTGACATGTGTGAGGTGGTATCTCATCGTGGTTTTGATTTGTATTTCCCTGATGCCAAGGGATGTTGAGCATATTTTCATGTGTCTGTTAGCCATTTGTATGTCTTCTTAGGAGAAATGTCTGTTTATGTCTTCTGCCCATTTCTTGATTGGATTATTTCTTTTTTGGGTGTGAGTTTCGGAAGATCTTTATAGATCTTGCATACTAGCCTTTTATCTGATATGTCATTGGCAAATATCTTCTCCTATTCTGTAGGTTGCCTTTTAGTTTCGCTGACAGTTTCCTTTGCTGGATAGTGTATTCTTTTTTTTTTTTTTTTAAGATTTTATTTATTTGACAGGCAGAGATCACAAGTAGGCAGAGAGGCAGGCAGAGAGAGAGGAGGAAGCAGGTTCCTTGCCGAGCAGAGAGCCCAGTGCAGAGCTCGATCCCAGGACCATGAGATCATGACCTGAGCTGAAGGCAGAGGCTTAACCCACTGAGCCACCCAGGCACCCCTGGATAGTGTATTCTTATTACTACATCATGGCCATATGAACTGTGCAATACTCAGATTATATGCCTTTGTGAACTTTGATAATTATACATCTATTTCTCTACATGAAATTTCTCTTGCAAATTTTACTAGCATGGATCAACCCATACCTAATATTCAAATATTTTTTGAATATTTAATGCTGTAAATAGGATTATTTTTAAAATGAGTTAATGAATGAATAAGACACTCAATAAATATGTTTAATTGATTTGAATGTAGATAAGCAATTAAAGATATATGGCATAGAAAAAGTCTAACTTTGTACAGGAGAAGTTAAATTTAATTTAAGTATGGAGTGCATCTACCAGTTCCCCTAACTTGGGATTCTTGCCCAACATCCTAATCCAAGTTATTCTAAATGTAAGCCCATCTGCCTGGACCCAAGAAAACTCTTAAGTATCCATTTTACTATCGATCTTTTTCTAAGAGATCAACGAACCATACAGTTCATCCATACAGTTCACTCATATGGTTTTGCAAACCACAGTTCAGGAATTCTAAGCCTGGGTCTTCTGCTTACTGTGAAACTTTGGGGAAGTTACTTAGACACTGCATCTCAATTTCCTTACTCCAAAATGGAAAAAAAATTATACTTATCTGAAAAAAGTTATTGGGAGGATAAAAGATGAGTATACTTGTAGCAGACCTCTCTGGACTATTTACTGATAGCCCAATGCTCTTCTGAAAAGACTGCCTCAGAATCACATTGAGAGCCCATGAAATGTACAGATTCCTGAGTTATGCTCAGCTCTGCTAAACCAGAATCTCAGAGAGGAAGAGAGATGCCTGAGAATCTGGAAATTTTATTCTGATCAAAGTAATAATTCTGATGTATATATGTGGGGGGGCACAATTGTAAGAATGACCACAATGACCCTCATTCTTGCCTAATTCTTTCCCTTTTGGGCAGGGATGGAATCTAGTTAAAATGAGATGTCACTCCCCAAAACAGAGATTGTCTGGGTGAGCTTCACTGAACACATGAGCCCTTCAAGAGCAGAGAATTCTCTCCAGCTAATAGCAGAAAAGAAAATCAGTAGAATCCTAAGGAGAGAACCCAGGGGAGCTGGCCTGGACTTCTGACCTACAGAACCATGAGATAGAAAAATGGATGTTGTTCTAAGCCACTGGTCTTGCGGTAATGTTTTATGCAGCAACAGAAAACTAGAATAACATCCCAGCTTGGGAATGGATGGAAACAATAACCGATTCCTGTCCCTCTACCTTCTACACACTAGTACTGATTTATCTGCCTACATTTGGACATGGGTTTTTTCCTTATTATATTTTAAACTGGAAGAAGGTAGAGGAGTCTTTTTATGAGAAGAGCCAAGTAGTGGGAGAGGAAAAATCCAGAATGGGGAAAGGTGCTAGAACAGGAGTCTAGTTTTCAGCCCCCAATAGGAGGGGAGTAGAGGCCTGCAAGGCTGTACAAGAGGAATTTGAGGGACTCTGGGTATAAGCAAAGCTACTTGGGAAGAAATGCGGGCACCACACTGCCCAAATCCTTGCCAAACACCTCTCAGGCACCCAGGGGTTGGCACTGGGTGTACCCAGAAGCAGTGTCCTTGGCAGGGTCCTGAGGATTCCCATGCTATGCGGGGGTGAGAGGGGTCTTCTCCAAACAGCTGCGTAGACAGTGTCCACAGACACGTGATACCAACTGACAGAAGGAAGATGTGAGTCACACCTTTGAGTGTCTTCTGGAAATAACTGGCAGCACTGATAAGGGTAGGGGCAGATTTTGGTATAGCTAACTAGCGGGGCCCACCAAACTAGCAGACATCTGGGCTACACACGGAAAATACTTAGCACGCTTGATATTTAGAAGACTTTTCATAAAGGATAGGACTAATCTAAGCTTCCCCTTTAGTTGATGTCAATGTCCTTTCGCCCTGATCACCAAATGCTATTCCTGACCTAACTCTATATCCCCTGTTACTCTGAGCAGCAAACCGCTTCTGTCTATGGTAGCTGCCTTCTCCTTTGCTTCCTGCCTAAGTGCCTGGACCTCCATTCATCCACTGTGTCCTAAGAATGAGGGCTGTATCACAGTCTGGTTTCAGCCACAGTATTTGGCCAAAATCCATTTTTGGCATTGAGTTTTTGAAGGTCAAAAGCCTTCCGGCATTCTGAGTAGCAACATGCCAACTTTAATACTATTTCTGGCCTCCCTGAACTTGCGTCTGATCGATATGCAAGCAACTGCAGAGCTACCATTAAATCTAATCAGCACGACAATGTCAATAGCAGAATGATATCTCACATTCGGAGTCATTTATTAATATCTGAATATGTATTTTCAAATGTAGGCAATCATTTTAGATGTAATCGACCAAAAAGAATATTTATGTGTTTTGGATTTTGAATTCTTATCACTCAGTTGGAGTCTAATGTATATTTTTAGTTTGCAAAGAATAAAGTGTTAGAATAATTAATGAAGAATATTATTAATGAAGAATATTGCTTCATGTTATGAAAAAATTACTAATAAATTACTAATACATAACACATGCATGCATAAGTGGGGGGGGGAAGCAGAGAGAGAGAGAATGAGTGGAGTGGAGGGCCAGAGGGAGAGGGACAAGCAGACTCCCTGCTGAGGCTGATGTGGGGCTTGATCCCAGGACCCTGAGATCATGACCAAGCCAAAGTCAGACACTTAACCCACTGAGCCACCCAGGCCCCCCTTAGCTTCTAATTCTAATCTTCATAGTACTGCTTGATGTTCTAGGATTCATAACACTAAAACGATCCCCAAAAAGTATATTTGGCTTTTAGTTACTTAATTCCATTTAGGCCACGAATCTTCAGCTGTGCTTTCTGCAAGTGTGCAGCCTAATGAAGCAGAATTACGTCCTATAAACAGAAAGATAACAGGCCACTTTCATCGTTTTCCTTCAGGCAAAGATGAACCACAAGGCAGACAAGAGATTTTGGAATCGCCTTGTCATGTACTTATACAAGATGTTCAAACACGATGAAATAGCAACTCTTACATTCTTAAAAGGCTGCTTGAACGAAAGAAACCCTTTAATGCGGTACTTTGCAGATTAAAACGCCAATATTGCAGGACTTGCTAACCACCAAATGTTGCCTGCAGAGAAAGTGGTTCCTATGCCAGAAACTGCTGAAGAAGTAACCAAAGCAATATTCCTTAAGAGAGCAAGTATTTCTTATCCGCAAAGATGCTCCCATAATGCTTTGCCAGGGAAGATGCTCAAAGTGGCGTGCAGACCTCAAAAACAGAGGTGTGGATGGAAATGCAGGGAATTGCGTTACCTTGGAAGCCATTTAAATTGGTCCATTGCCACATTTCTGGACCCAGGATTCGAGAACAAAAACCGTGTTTTTTGTCAAGTGATAGCTTGAGGCAGCAAGTACATGCAGAAATATTAGGAATTTAAAAAATGGAAGTGATGATAATTTTATGTCTGCTTTGGAAAACAGAACCTTCTTCAGAGGGTGCACAGAGCTTTTATTCGTGGGGCACTGCCTCAAAAAATTGCATCCTCACCGCCAAACAGAGGGCCATGAATAGAAGAGGCCATTTTTCCAATAATCTACCACCATCATCATTCAATGAAAGCAACATGGACATTCATTAGCAAGCAGGCACAAAAAGTCATGTAATCATTCGCTGTAATTTCAGTGAAGTCCCCGCTCTCTGCCCTATTGGGGCCTGACAAGCATTTTGCACGAAAGTTTCATGCAAAAGCAAAATGGAACAATATTCTGATAGTGGAAGCTTCTAAGACAGAGCGCTCCAATAAAAAATAATGTAAGTCACATATGTAATTTAAAACTGTCTAATAGGGGTGCCTGGGTGGCTCAGTCATTAAGCCTCTGCCTTCAGCTCAGGTCATGATCCCAGGGTCCTGGGATCAAGCCCCCCATTGGGCTCCCTGCTCAGTGGGAAGCCTGCTTCTCCCTCTCCCACTCCCCATGCTTATGTTCTCTCTCTCTGTCAAATAAATAAATAAAATCTTTTAAAAAATAATAAAAAATAAAATTGTTTAGTAGCCACATGTTTTTTTAAAAAGTCAATATTGTTTCCTTATAACAAATGTATGGCTGAATGAGTTATTATAAGGTAAACACCTATATAATTACTGCCCATGGTAATAGGGCTTTGCTGGCCACCCCAGAAGCCTTCTCATGTGGCCTGACCCAATCTCAACTCTATTCTGCTTCTTTATGTTATTTGTCTCCCCCCCCCCTTTTTTTGAGACATAATTGTTAGAACAGTTCTAGATTTATAGGTTAAAAAAAAAAAAAAAAGAGCAGAGAGTACAGAGTTCCCAATATGCCTCCATGGACATACCCAATTATTAACATCTTATGTTAGTAGGGCTTATTTATTACAAATAAGGAACCAATACTGACACATTATTATCAATTAAACTCCCAAATTTATTCAGATTTCCTTAGTTTTTACTTAATGTCCTTTTTCTATTCCCGAATCCAATCCAAGTCATGACATTACATTTCTTTGCCATGTTTTCTTGGGCTCCTCTTGGCTGTGACAGTTTTTCTGATTTTTCTTGTTTCTGATGACCTTGAGAGTTGTGAGGATTGTTTGTCAGGGATATTGTAGGACATCCTTCTACTGGAATTTGTCTGTTTTTTTTTTTTTGTAATTATATTGAGGTTATGGGAATTTGTGAGGAAGATCACAGAGGTAGAGTGCCATGTTCGTCATATCAAGGGTATATTATCAACATGACTTACCACCACTGATATTGACTTGATCACCTGAAGGTGAAATTAATTCTAATAATATATTTTATTTGATCTAATATATCCAAAATATTATCATTTTGGCTTGCAATTAATATAAAAATTATCAGTGAGGTATTTTACATTCTTTACTTTACACTAAGTAAAAGCTGATGTGGTTTATGCTGACACACATCTCAATTTGGATTAGGCATCTTTCCAGGGCTGTAGGCGCTGATGGCTACTGTGTTAGTACAGTTGCAAGAGGCAACTGCTGAGGTTCAGGCAGGCAAGAGGGCACTCGTCCCCTCCCCCTGAATTCCCCAAATAAACCCAGATATTCAATCATACTTTGCCCTTTGTTTTTAGCTACTCTCAAAGATCCCTTCCCAACCCTCCTGCCCACAGGATCTTTGCATAATTGTCACAAGTAGCTTAGCAGAAATTACCCACTTCTTTTAAGTCTGCGTGGGTTTTTTGTTTGTTTGGCTTTTCTCTGCTTGTTTGTTTTGTTTTTACCTAAAAACCATGAATTTGAGGGCTGTGCTCTATTGGTCCCACTGAGCCTCCTTCCCTTTGGGTCAAATGAAGTGGTCCAGTCTGTTTGAGTGGCTAAACCACATGGAAAATAGGAAGAAATTCAAAGGATTTTTTGGAGGGGTTGAGGAGAGAGAACACTCTAGCTAAAACTTCACAGTATGACCTTGTCACACTCATTAATAACCCTTTAGATATAGTGGGGGTACTTGGGTGGCTCAGTCAGTAGAGCGTCCGACTCTTGATTTCTGCTCAGGTCATGATCTCAGGGCCAAGAGACAGAGCCCTGCATGAGGCTCTAGGCTGGGCGTGAAGCCTGCTTAAGATTCTTTCTGTCCAGGGACGCCTGGGTGCTCAGTCTGTTAAGCGTCTGCCTTGGGCTCAGGTCATGATCTCAGGGTCTTATTATTAAGCCCCATGCTGGGCTCCCTGCCCAGCAGGGTGTCTGCTTCTCCCTCTGCTGTTCCCCCTCTTTGTGCTCTCTCTCTCTCTTTCTGTCAAATAAAGAAATAAATCTTTAAGGGGGGAAAAAAAAAGAGATTCTCCCTTTTCCTCTGCCCATCCCCCACCACTCAGCACTCTCTTTCTAAAAAAAAAACAAACAAACAACAAATTGGATCTAGTCTTACCATAATGAGAGCAGCAACATTAGCATATGCTCACCGACTCCTATCACACACTGTAAAGCCGGCCATATATAAAAGCACCCTTCCTTATCTTCAGGAAAAGTCATTTGCTGCTAGATCACAGTACTGACCCCTTGGATATTCTTGCATTACCCCCCTCATTGGTGACAGTCAATATTTGACTTCAAGCTTAAAATGTTTTGTGTTTTAAAAGACCTAAAATGACAGGGCGCCTAGGTGGCTCAGTGGGTTAAGGCCTCTGCTTTCGGCTCTGGTCATGATCCTGGGGTCCTGGGATCGAGCCCTGCATCAGGGTCTCTGCTCGGCAGGGAGCCTGCTTCCCCCTCCCCAACACCTCTGCCTGCCTCTCTGCCTACCTGTGATCTCTGTCAAATAAATAAATAAACTCTTTAAAAGTAAGAAAAAAAAAAAGACCTAATATGTTAACAGAATTTCATTTCAATCAAAACAATTTTGTCAACAGTTAGTTCCCCAAGCCGATTCCATTCATATCGTAGCTAAAATAAACTGCATTTGAACTGAAAACTGTGGAAAACAATACTGTCACATTATTTACGAGAGCCCTCAGCATAGAAAGCTGCAATAGTTGTGTTTCTTGTGCATAGGTGGTTCTGTAGGAAAAGCTAATGCAGTTAGATTGTCCTCTCGGTCTCCGAAGCTGTCCTCCCCTCTCCACTCTTATTTTCTTCTCCTGAACTCTTGGGATTTCATCCAGCTGGGAACTTTCACCCTCTTTTTCCCTTTTCCCCAGTGTTGCAAAGAGTAGAAGTTCTTAGGGAAAAAATTACAAGACTGTTCTTTTAGCTTGGTATCCATGGAAGAGGGGAGGTGGAAGGTTGGTGACATGTACAGAAAAGATTATTTTTAAACCTATATTCAATTTTTTTAAACGAAAAAAATTTTTTTTTACTTTAGCAAATATTTATTGAGAACTTAATATTGTTCTGGCTCTCAGTTCAGGCTGACCACACATAAGCATTTCTTTTTTTTTTCTAATTTCATTTTATTGTTTCAGTGTCCCAAGATTCATTGTTTATGCACCACACCCAGTGCTCCAGGCAATATGTGCCCTCCTTAATACCCACCCCTCTCCCCGCCAAAACCCTCAGCTTGTTTCTCAGAGTCCAGTCTCTCATGCTTTGTCTTAAGCAATAAAATTTTAAATCCAGTTTCCCTTAAGCTTTTAGGTTTGACATACAAATTTTATTACTGTAAGAATAAGCCTAGTATATTTTAATGAGGGAGCTTTGATTAATATAGTCAGGTTGAACAAACTAAACTCCCTTCAACCAGTTATGTTTACAAGCTTAGTTTAATTAAATTTCCCTTAAATGTTTTAAACTACATTAATAAATTTAACATATTCAGTTTTCTTTTTAAGTACATTCATCACCTACTCTAACACTCTAAGGAAAACACTCTCAAGTACTTACAAACTAAACTAAATTTATAACTATAACAAATCTCTTGAGATATTCCAATACTATTCTGCTTGCAAACCATAAAATCCTCTTACACCCTTTCATCAATAAATTACAAATCTAAAGTCAATTACTCCATTGTACATTTCAAGTTGGAATCAGAAGGCTAATCTCTGAGATATTCTCATATACCCAATTATTTTAAGCATTATAAATACTGTGAATACCAAATATACACAGACTGTTGTTCCTAAATTTAATACCATAGTGTGGATTTGGTCTCTTGATTTTTCAATATTTAAATTGAATCTTTCCAAAGCTAAAATACGTACACGCACTAGATGAAGGGAACAGTTAGATCATCTCAAAATGAGCTGATGTTCCTATCCCAAGCAAGTTGCATTGATTTATTGCCAGAGATTTCTGGCCCAAGGCAGGATCTGAATTCCAGAGTTATTTTTCCAGCACCAAAAATAGATGTACTTGCCTTTTAAAAAAATTAGTCACTTATTCCAATGGGGGATGTTAAGCCCAAAACTTTCCAATGGAAATGGTTGGCATTGCTAAACCCGCCTTCTGGGTTTGAGTTACACAATTATCTAACGTTTGGCCTTTATTTGAATCCCCAACCCATCCCCCCCCCCCTGCCATGGTGCTTCAGTGAATTCAACTCATCTTTTCACTGTTTGATTGAATTGGGCATTATTTTAACATTTTTATCTGCTATTTGCACAGTCTTTAAGTCTTTACCAAGGACATGTGTTTGCTTCAAGGTGGGAAAGCTGCCCAGGATCACCTTGAGGCTGGTTCTGTGTCAAGCAGGAGTGGAGAAGGAGACCCTGCCTGGATGGGAAGACAGTGGCCTCTGTGTGTAGTGAGAGAGGGGGAAAGCTGATGGGACATCAAGAAGTGTATCCTTTCGAGGAGAGGCATAATGGTGACAGTGACTCAAGGCATGGAGCCTCTCTACTCTTCCAAACCCTGTCCTTGATTTACGGTGACCTCCATCCTTCCTCCCAATGCGGTGGTGGTAGTGGGGGAATTGGTAGGGTCTCATCTCATGCTACATGGAAAGATGTTACTTCTGACTTCCTGTTAGTCCAAGTATCCCTAGTCCTTGCCTAGTACGGGCAGACTTGAGAGCCATTGATAACCACTGGTAGCAATTTTCTGCCAGAAAATTCATTTCTGAAATGTGGCCTTTGCTGTTCTGCTTTATCTTTCTGTCTATAGCTTCCTTTTTACCGTTCCCTGCCTAGCCCATGCTGCTGCCCCGGGGCCAGACCTTTACTCTGGCGTGTCTTCCGCCCCTCCCCTCCTCCTCCCCCACTCCCACCTTTAGCCTCAGATCTTAGTTTCAGTTCCACTTGGCTTAACTCCTTTCTTTATAAGCTCCCATATTCTAATAAACTTCCTCTTGGGTGGGACCCACATCTGGACTGGGATTTCTTTTCAATGTGGTCTTCCCCATGGCTCCACCAGGGGGAAGGCTTTGTTTATGTCCAGTTACATTCCCAACACCCAGCATGGAATTGTGCCACAACAACCCTTTATAACGTGGACTTGAACTGAAATTAGAATGCTAATCTCTGCAATTCAAAAAGAAATAATGCGTCTTGAAATTTAAGATTTGAGAATTTTAGATTTAGTGAGGACTTAAAGATTTCTGGAGATGGCAACCATTGACATATCTACGGAGAGTAAATTTTTTACTAGGGCATAACACACAGAAAAATGCCCACATCAACATACAGCTTGATGGGTGTTCACGAAGCGAGCACTTTCAGGTAACCAGCCTCAGATCAAATAGCGTCACCAGCTAGACCTTTTCTGGACTAGGACTTGACCTTTTCTGCTTGTGTTCACTAAACTCTGTCTTACATTTTTCCTTAAGCTCTTCTTTCAGGTTTACCTCTGTACTCAGGCAAATGAAACCCGAAAACCACCCTGCCGGTGAGGGGGTCTGACAAGACCTCCCACTGGCCCAGACCACCCAATCTTTTGAGTAACCGCCCCCCCCCCACAACTTGCACCTGTGCAGACAACCCTGGAGTGACCTCTGGAATGACCTACAATCACCTCTTCTTCATTATAATACTAAAGTATCCACCCAGGGTGACGCCTCTGCCTCATTTACATAACATACAATGTATGTACAGGCATGTTTCCTTAAGGAGCATGTGTGACCTTATGGCTATCCTTACCTCTGATGCCAAGGCTTCTCTCTCTAAATATTCATCCTAACCCTAAACAAAAGGAACCCATGCACCTGTTCTCCGGGGAGTCAGGGATTTGGAAGCCATTCGGGGCATCTCCTTATTTGTTGCAAGTAAAAGTTTTCTTGGTGGGACAATTCAGCCCTGGGGCAGTTTCTGACTTACTAAGGAATGAACTCACATTGGTTTGGTTACAATAACCCAACATTCTCGGCACCCCAGAAGGCCTCCTGGTGACCCCCAACAATGACTGTCAATTTTATTCAACATTACGAAATAATTCCTGGGGGCACCTGGGTGGCTCAGTGAGTTAAGTCTCTGCCTTTGGCTCAGGTCTTGATCTCAAGGTCCTGGGATAAAGTCCCACACTGGGCACTCTGCTCAGCAGGGAACCTGCTTCCCCCTCTCTTTCTGCCTGCCTCTCTGCCTACTTGTGACCTCTGTCTGTCAAATAAATAAATAAAGTCTTTTAAAAAAGAGAGAGAGAGAGAATTCCTGATGGTATTTCATTGCTTGTAGACATTAATAGCACCGAGTCTGAAAGTATGATCTTGGGCAACTTAATCTCTCTGTGTCTTCTCTCACCTGGAAAATGGAAATGACAACAGTAACTTTAATAGAGGTGTCCCTAGAATACACAATAAATATTAGTGATTGAATCAATCACAGTTTAGCCCAGAAATAGGAACCACTTAAAGCAGCGTTTCCAACAAAGGGAAAATAACAAAGGGCCCACGTGTTGGAAGAGCTAAGCAGCCAGTCTGGTGAGACAACCCAGAGGTCACTCACAGCAGCAAATATGTAGCATCCCTCGGCCTGGAGAGACACATGGAGGAAACAGTCTTATCGGAGGCCAGAAGGCCAGCTGTCAGGAGGAGTGTAGGCGTCGCCAGGCAGAAACTGGCACCGATGAGAGAGGGGCTGTCCAGCTGGTGGTAGAACCCTGGAGTCACAAATGCCAGAGAGGATTTCACGAGAAATAGTTGTGACTGGAAAGAGGGGTGGACGGAGAGAAACCCCAGCTTCACCCTTCCTGCCTAATGCCCGTGTCTCCCACTGCTACAGGATGTCTTTGCCTTAGGTGTCCGGGGTCCTTGGTCATGCAGCTTAGAAGAATGAAGAGTAGACCAGCAGAAGAGTGGTGGGCAGCAAAGCAAAGTTTATTGAGCAACAGTACAAAGCTCCTGAAAAAGAAGGGAACCCGTTGCCACCGGAGTTTCTAAGACTAAGGGAGTCTAACGGCTGGTAGGTGGGCTGTTTTAATCTAATTACCCCTCCAGGAGCCTGTCACCCAATCAGGTTTTTGTCCTTTACCTATCATATGGGAACGGGTGGCGGGCTTGTTCCAGGGTGGTGTAAAATCCTTTTAAGAGTGCTTCCTTCTAGGCGCCTGGGTGGCTCAGTGGGTTAAGCCTCTGCCTTCAGCTCAGGTCGTGATCTTGGGGTCCTAGGATCAAGTCCTGTGACCAGCTCTCTGCTGGGCGGGGAACCTGTTTCCTCCTCTCTCTCTGCCTGCCTCTCTGCCTATTTGTGATCTCTCTCTGTCAAGTAAACAAATTCTTAAAAAAAAAAAAAAAAAAAAGAGTGCTTCCTTCTTAGAGCAAGGGCCCTTGTCCCTGCCTGCCTTTCTTCCAACTATCCTTTATCACCACTGGCTAAACGCTCTGGAAGCCAGAGGGCCAGGAGCGGAAAAGGTGGTTCGCCGAAATTCAGAGCCAAGCACGTGACAGTGCACAGGGATCTAAGAGGAGATGCAAGGGCACCTGTGTGGCTCAGTCAGTTAAGTGGCTGCTTTGGCTCGGATCATGATTCGATGTTTCTGGGATTGAGCCCTGCCTCAGGCTCCCTGCTCAGCGGGGTGTCTGTGTCTTCCTCTACCCCTCCTCCCTACTTGTGCTCTCTCTCTTTCATGCTCTCTCTCACTCTCTCAAATAAATTAAAATCTTTAAGAAAAATAAGAGGAAAAGCACTTGATAACTATTGATGCTATTATTATTGTTACCAGTATTATTTTTTTCCATTTCAAATTGTCTCGTTTATCCTTGATCAAAGTCTCGTTAGCATTAGCCTTCCATTTATCAGTAATTACTAGAATTTCTTTTGGGCTTACAGGTGGTGTTGCAGTTACCACTGTTGTTCAAGAACAAAAATTCAGCCCAGTGATTATGAAGATCTTTCTTAAGCCATTCAGGGATTGGCAGCATCCCTCCTAAGGAGCAGAGGGGATGTCTGTGGATTTGTACGAAATGGAGGGTTTTGATAGGAAGGAGGGTGGGACCAGAAAGTTATTAGCAAAAGAAAAGAAAGGATTGTTTCAGGCAAGGTCACCTTTCCTTAGGCAGAAAGCCAGGGGATTTTATAAGGTGACTACCCTCAAGCTTCCTTTGGTGGGGGCAGGGGGTTGACTGACGATCTCCTTGGTGCTGATAAGAAAATGCATGACTCCCCACTGTAGGTGTACATTTCTGGAGGTTGAAACTGCAATTAGGTTAGGAATTAAGCCCTGGGTTTGGTGACTTGGCCTAACGGATGCCATTTTGGGCCAAATGTTTCTGTGCAACATGTCAGCTCCACAGGGGTCGGAGGTCCCCGCTTGCTCACTCTTGTATCTCCGGTGCTTAAAACAGGGCCTGGAAGAGGTAGTTAGGCATGAGGGAGGAGGGATAAAGCAGATGCTGGCCACCCCCAAGATTAACATCAACACCTTCAGAGCCTGGGCTGGGGAGTGATCCCAAGTTTTTGTGTTAAAACGCCAAGGGCAATGTCCTCATTTTCCTGGGCATAAAATTGGACAGTTTTGGCTGGGTTGGGTTAGACCAATAACAGTGGCCCTGCTTAAGAGGCTCGTTATTTATTATTATTTTTAAAATATTCTATCTATCTATCTGAGAGATGGCGGGGGGAAGCATAGAGGGAGAGAGACAGGGAGAAGGAGACTCCCACTGAGCAGAGGCGGACCCTGAGATCATGACCCCAATGATATCATGACCCAAACCGAAGGCAGACCCTCAACCGACTGAGTCACCCAGGTGCCTTTAAGAGGCTCTTTAAATCGTCCATGGCTGACTGTTGTGAAGGTCTCCAATTAAGGGGATGGAGTCTAATCTGCCTTTTAGAGCCCTATGAAGAGGTTGGGCAAAAAGTCCATATCTGGGAATCCAGACTCTGCAGTAGCCTGTTAGACCTATGCAGGCCCCCTGCTGCTTACCGGCGGTAGGTATGGATGGGTTCATTATGGCTTGCTTCCGTTCTGGGGAAGGACTGTGTCTCCCAGAGGTTATGATAACTCCCAGGTAGGACACCTGCTGCTGTATCCATTGAGCTTTGGATTTGGATACGTTGAACCTTTTTTTGCCAAAAAGTTTAAGGTTTGGACAGTATGTTGGATAGCCAGCTCTTGAGTGGGGGAGCAAATCGTCCCCATGTTAGAGGATAGTTCCCCCCTCAAGTTGTAAGTCTTGTAAATCCTTAGAGAGGGCTTGGCCAGACTGATGGGGTGATCCCTGAATCCCTGTGGGGGTACCGTCCACGTAAGTTGTTGGGTAGACCCACAAGGGGGTTTCCATTCAAATGCAAACAGAAACGGAGATTGTTGAGCCAACGGGATGCAGAAGAAAGCATCTTTAATATCCAGGACCATAAACCAGAGACTGTTAGGAGGAATGGGGTTGTAGTTGGGTGTAGGGGTATAACAGCCTCATCAGTGGCTCATAAGTCTTGGACTAGGCGATAACTATTGTCCTTCTTTTAATTGCTAGGATGGGAGTGTTGCAGGGTGAGCTTGAGGGGAGGAGAAGTCCATGATTATGGGCTGTGGCCCCTGTTTAACTTCAGGTTTGAGAGGGTGTTGTTTTTTGTGAGGGTCGTAATGGGGGTCCTTAGGTTGAACCATAATGGGTGTGGTTGACATTCCTCTTCCAGGGATTCCCTGATCCCAGATGTCTGGGTTGACTAGGGAATCCCAGCCTTTTAATATTTGTGTTGGAATGGATAAAGGTGATGTTAAGAGAATGCAGCAGGTTCCAAAGACAGTTTTCAGTATAAGGCCCGAAAATGACTTCAGCCCTCCATTTTTGTAAGAGGTCTCTGCCTAATAAAGGACGGGGACATTCAGGTGCAGTTAGGGAGCTATGGGTAAATGCTTGTCCCTCCCACATGTAGAACAGGGGATCAGTGAAATGTTGATGGCTGGTAGGCCAGACACTCCCGTGATGGTGTAAGTTTTAGAGGAGTGGGTTCCAGAGAACGAAGTCCAGACCAAATAGGTGCCCCCAGTATCAAGTAGGAACATAGCTGGGCTACCTACCACATCCATTTGCACCCTCAGCTCCAGTCCAGTGATGGACTGGATCCTTGAAGGTGGGGGGCTGGAGGAGGCCTCCTCTTTCTTGGGCAATCATCTGGAAGGCTACTGGTGGCTCTTGCTCCCTGCCTTCCCCAGGTCGAGGGACAGAGAGTAGCCCAGTGCCCATGTTGCCCGTATTTGTAACAGGCAGTTGAGGGAGGATTGTGTTTATTAGGGCAGCCTTGTGCCCAATGCCCTGTTGTCATCAGCAGATGCCACTCGGATCTGAAGGGACCATGTGAGAGAGACATTAGCCATCTCTGCAGAGATGCAGAGGCCAGAGTATGGATAGACAACTGAGGGCTCCCCAAATGTGGGCCCCACTGCTTGAGGCCACCTATCTTGACGGGGCTCTAGGAAGTGAGAGGAAAACTCCAAGAACGACTAGGATGGATTTTTCTGCTGAGTTGGCAGAGCATGACAGGTGAAATTAAGTTGATCTATTATTTTTTTTAAAGATTTAATTTATCTATTTGAAAGAGAGAGAAATAAAGAGCACTAGAGGGGGGAGGGGCAAAGGGAGAGGGAGAAGCAAGTTCCCCCCTGAGCAGGGACCCCAACCTGGGGCTTAATCCCAGGACCCAGTATCATGACCTGAGCTGAAGGCAGATGCTTAACTGACTGAGCCACCCAGGCCCCCCTTCAGCTAATTTATTTTATTATTATTATTTTATTTTTAAAAGATTTTATTTATTTATTTGACAGACAGAGAACACAAGTAGGCAGAGAGGCAGGCAGAGAGGAGGAAGCAGGCTCCCTGCTGAACAGAGAGCCCGATGTGGGGCTCAATCCCAGAACCCTGGGATCAAAAACCGAGCAGAAGGCAGAGGCTTTAACCCACTGAGCCACCCAGGCACCCCTAAGCTAATTTATAGAAAATGATCTTTCTCTACAAACTGGCTTTGTGAACTGAGAGTCACAACAGCTAAGTAAGAGTTAGAAAAAGCTTGCTTGAGGTGGGATTAGGTTTTGAAGACTGGAGGAAATGTTAGCATGGGAGTCAGGGTTGGGGACTGCTGGAAACTGGATACAGTTTGCTCTGTAGGTCAAGGTCCCATTGAGACCTGGGAAAGGGAAAGTGACTTACAAGCTCTTTTGCTACAGGGGTTTCTGATATGCAAATTAGTCTGTCTGTGATTGGTTAATAGAAAAATGATGTCGGAAAAAGGCAAAAGTTGTGTTGATTCACATGCAGTTTTACCTAATAGGCCAATGTTTTGTTCCACTAAGTAACAACAGCTGAATGTCAAAGTGGGTGCACACCGCTGAACACAGCGAGCTGCCGAGCTGCTGAGGGATACAGTGCTGTGTAGAATACCCGTAATTCATCCTGTATTACTCTCTTCTTGTGATTTGGCCATGTCCTCTGTCTTAGAGTTGGAATCCTACCTGATCTTTATTTATGGAATTAATAGCCTCAACCTGTTCTTATACCCTTTCCATGAAGCTACTTCATTTTTTAAAGGTAAAGCCCTTTATTAATTACTTATTTCTTTATTGGGGATTGAACTTGTCTTTTTAATTGTACTGCTAATTTATTAGGATGGTTATTTTTTGTTAATGATGCCGTTGTTAAGTTGTATACATTTTAAGTAGTCTGTCTCAACTGAATGTTTTCCACAAACCTTATTGGTTTAACAGTAGCTTTTAAAAAAAATTAATATATGATGTATTATTTGCCCCAGGGGTACAGGTCTGTGAATAATCAGGCTTACACATTTCACAGCACCCACCATAGCACATACCCTCCTCAATGTCCATAACCCAGCCACACTATCCCGCCACCCCTCACCCCCCAGCAACCCTCGGTTTGTTTTGTGAGGTTAAGAGTCTCTTATGGTTTGTTTCCCTCCTGATCCCATCTTAACAGTAGCTCTTTGCAGAGTGGTGATTTTTTTGGATATATTGTATGGATTTTTGTGGAACTGCTTGTACTTCTTGCACTAGCCACCAGGTGGCATGACCAGCCCCAGGCGACTTCCTTGCTTTCCAGGAATTCCGAGAGGTTGGGGGCAGGGAAAGTAAGAAGCAGGCGGGGCAGTAGCTGGTCTCACACCAGCCTGTATACTTTGCCTCCTCTACCTTGTTCTTTCTAATTCTGCCTTGAGTTAATAATACTGGTCATTTATGAGTATGTTCTTTAGAGAGTTCCTAGCGGTCCTATTTTCTATAGCTAAACTTAGTTTCTGTCTTAACATCTCAACCAACACCCTGGTTGAAAACTGGGTTAGTTTCTTGGTCATTTTAGAATTTTCCTGTCATCCCAACTCAGTCAACTGTGAAAAATCATTTCCTTTCCTCAGCTTCCCTTCAGGGTAGCATTTAAGTTCCCAGATGTTTAAGGATCAGCACATCTTTAGAAGGAAGCCTGTGAGCTGGCTGTCATTCCTCGCTTGTCTACACTGCCATCTACTGAATGTATGATCCTGTGCTGGCCTCAGGTGTTGCTGTCTCTCTAGATGCCCATGTCCCCATTTGGTTGTCGATTGTAACCTTTTTTCCTTCCTTCCTTTCTTTCTTTCTTTTTGATTTTATTTATTTGAGATAGAGAGGGAGAAAGATCACACACAGAGGGAGAGGGAGAAGCAGACTCCCCGCTGAGCCGGGAGCCCAACTCTGGCTCCATCCCAGGACCCTGGGATCGTGACCTGAGCCGAAGGCAGATGCTTAACTGACTGAGCCACCCAGGTGCCCCCGGTTATAACCTTTCATGACATTTTGTGCAATACTGTCCTCTTTGTCAAACCCCCCTAGATGGTTTTCTATTTCAGCTAACCTTTGCAGTCCTCTGAGGAAGAAGGAACATGTGGAAAAATCTAGCTGTTCTCTTAGCCAGTAGGAGGCTCGGCAGGGCTTTCCAGGCCCTCTCTGTCCAGTGGCATCCTTCATAGGCTTTTGTTCTGGGCCCCAGTAAAGTGATACGGGGACTCCATGAGGGTCAGCCTCCAGATTTCAGATGGGAAGTTGTCATAAATGTCTTCTACTCTCAGAACACCCTAAGCTCATCTAGGAATCTGGAGCTAATCCTAGACAAGGATAGGTAAAATACCATCTTCTGGTTTTAGAAAGATCAGTGCATATCTGTCTTATTTTCCTGACACACATAGCCCATTTCAGCTTAAAGAATTTTTGTATAGTGTTGGGGAGAGAAGAGGGGAGCAACAAATTCTTCCTGATTTACATCTTTATCTAAGCCCTTGAATTTAGAACAAAAGCACTGGACTACCTTTGTCCTCAACTTCTGCCCCTCTGTGGCAACAGGGGACAAACATCCAATGATCTGAATGGGGATGGTCACAGGAAAAAAAAGATCTGTGGTGTAAAAATGTTGGCTAATATTTCACAATATCATGTTGCCACATTTGTTAACTATTTACTTTCTAAATGCATTTGGGCAACAAAAAGGGGGTAAGACCAACCAAGAAAACTGATCACAAGTACATCTGTGTGTGGAC
Organism: Martes martes; assembly: GCF_963455335.1. Classification (NCBI taxonomy): domain Eukaryota; kingdom Metazoa; phylum Chordata; class Mammalia; order Carnivora; family Mustelidae; genus Martes; species Martes martes. The sequence goes on from NC_137895.1 coordinate 15,321,677, forward strand.
TCAATTGGTCAACAGATTGTATCAGTCAGTGTCCAATGAGGAGACAAAAACCACACAGAAAATCCAACAAGGAATGTTTCTAAAAAGAATTATTAATTATAACAAGGAATTTATAATTAATGATAATGGGGCAGGGATGGGACTATGATGAATACCCCAGGCCTCAGGGAGAGTACCTAAAGAAAGACAAATTTGGAGGAGTGTCAGGGGTCTTTTCCAAGGGTGGGATTCAGACCTCACTGGAGAGGAGTGGCTGTAACTGAATGAGCTGAACATATACTCTACTCCTTCATTATTTGTGTTTTGGTAACATATCCCCAGATCACCTCTGCCAGATGGGGTCATGAGAGACTACAGGTCTTCACTTTAGAGGCTTACACACTTTTATCAAGGGTGCTCATGAAATTGAAGAGGTATTGATCCAACATTGTTGGCGGTTAAAATGTCTAATAGGACTCTTGGTAGGTGTTTTTGAGACTGTGTCAGGGTTATGCTCATAGAGGTCTAGCATTTTTACATAGTAGAAAAAGCTTAGAAATCATCTGGTCCAATCCGCTGGTTTTATAGATGAATTAATCAGGCTAAGAAAACATAGGTGACTTGTTTGAGATCACCAACTAATTACTGGCTAGCTGAGATAATTACCCAGTCTCCTCTTCTTAATCCCATACTCTTTCTACCCCATAATATTGGAGCCAACCAGAACTTCACACATTTCTGACAATGCTCTACCCCTTTAAACATAAATACTCACTCTGAAAAAGAAGGGGAGTGGTGATATCAATGAGGGATAATATACATAAGCAAGGAGTTTGGATTCAGAAACAGTCTTGGTTTTTCATCTTGTTTAACTAGTTGTTTGTATTTCTGAGCTTTAGTGTCTTCATCAGGAAAGCAGGCATAAATTAATAAATAATAATAATAAGCTGCCTCAGAAGATTATTATGAGGGTTAATAATAACCCAACATGCATAGCACATAGTAAGTGCTCAATAAATCACTGCAGTTATAAAATGGTTACTCCTTCCCTGTAATAGATACATTAAAGTAACAACCTGTGTGCCATAAAAACCCTTAGTCTTTGAGGAATGCACAGTTGACAGTACTGACATTTTTATAATAAGTCAGTACTTTTCTGTGTAAATGAAAATTACACACACACCCACACACAGCTGCCTGTTAGGAAAAAAAAAATCCATCTTTATTAAATGAACAATTGGCAAACATAAGTCCATTCTACACAAATCAATATTCTCTCTCCATTCTAATTTCATCTGATTGCTTGAAAACAATTCTCATGTCTTTAGGCATAATCTACTTACTTTAAAACTGCCTAAAATGAAACACAAAACACTGTATTTTAAAAAGTACAATAGACCCTGGAGAATGAGGCAATCCAAGTGAGGGCACAGCTCTGCGTGCACATCCTATGCATAGATGATGGATCCTTTAGAGTGGTAATTACTCAAGGCTCATCTCCACTGATAAAAATAACAAATATTTAATACTTTATAGTAAACAAAGGGTTTTCATATATATAACTGTAAATGTTCTTAAGAAATCAAAGAAAGGATGCTATGCCTTTTTTATGACAATAGAAGCAGGGTTAGAGAAGACTATCCAGATATTGGCTGACTAGATGATTGAATTTACAGTATTGTTGTATTAGTTTGCTAGAGCTGCTATAACAAAGTACCACAAAATGAGTGGCTTAGAACAACAGGAATTTATTGTCTTATCATTCTGGAGGCTGGAAATCTGAAATCAAAGTGTTGGGAGGGTCATGCCCCCTCTGAAGGTGCTAGGGAAAGATCTGTTCCAGGTCACTCTCCCAGCTTTGGATAGTTCTTGGCGTATGGTAGCATGACTCCAATCTTCATATGGTATTCTCTTTGTCTGTGGGTCTGTCTCTGTGACCAAATTTCCAAATTTGTAAGTATACTAGTCATTGGATTAGGGCCCACCCTAATGACATCATCTTAATCATCTGCAAAGACCTTATTTCCAAGTAAGGGCATATTCACAGGTACTCAGGGTTATATGAATTTTAGAAGGACACAACTAAACCCATAACAATTGCCATAACTTCCTTCCTTTTAACCTTGGTGGCAGAGAGCATTCATTCATTCACTCATTCATTCAATGAACATTGCAATGCATATGCGTCAGGCTCTAGACTGGGTATTGATGGTTCAGAAAACAAACTGGACAGCCACCCTGTCCTTGAGAGGAAATCAGAGACACATTATTATGATAATAAACACTATTATTAAACACCTACTTCACGCTAGGAATCAAAGTAGGTACTTTTCATTTAATCTTCACCACAGTATGTTAATATTTCAGAGACCTGGAGAGAGGGGTGTACGTCCTAAATCTGCTCTGGATGACAGGAGTATTTTCACAAATTAGGTAAGCACGTTCATCTGAGTCTAAAAGGATGTGTAGAAATATACTAGGTAGCTCAAAGGTTGTTATGGTGAATAGCACATTCCAAAGAAGTACATTTTATAAAGGAAAAAATAGCACGTTTGAAGGTTAAGAGACGTATCGTAAATTCCACCGGGGCTGAGATTTTTGTCTATTTCTCTCCTGTGCCTCGAGCACTTTGAGCAGTGCCGGCTCATTCGGTAATCGCTTAATCAATAAAAGGGCATCTCATGTCGAAAGGAATGACCTGGCCTGATGCTCACTGTCGCTCTACCACACTAAGGATGAGAAATCACGGCTGACAGGTTGAAGATACATAGGTAGAATTAAGGAATTCCAGGTGCCCGACACCTGCCATGCCCATTATCCTTACTCCCCAGAACGCGGCCGAGGGAGCCACACCACGAGGGCCGGAAGAATGGCCAGCTCCACACACTCCAAAGTCGGGCCCTTTAGCCAAAGCTGCATGGAAGCACAAGGCTGGGCTTGAAGTCTAAAGGCGCGTTCTTCTCTCCTTTCAACCCATCCCGCGCTCATTCCCCGCCGAAGTCCCTCGCCGACTACTGGATGGCAACCGGCTGTATCCAGGCCTTCCCGGAACGCCACAGGAGGAATCCCAGAGCGCGCTCCAGATCGCCGGCCGCGCGCTCCAGACCGCCGGCCGCACCCTCCTTCCCTCTGGAACGCAGCGAGAGCGTACGCGCGCCATCTCAGCCGAGCGCGCGCCCGCGAGCTCCCTGCAGCCCCGTGCTCATCCGGGTCTCAGAGAGCCTCAGCCAATAGGGGATGCTCACGGCCTCCAGAGGCGGGGCTAAGGCTTCCCTCACATGGGGCCTGCGGTCACCGGGCGAGCTTGTAGGCGACCAGTCGGCGGAGAAAAAGGGCAGAGGGAGGGAGTTTAAAGTCTCAGCGAGGGTCGACGGCTTTGAGACCAAGCAGCTGCCGCCCCCTAGAAGCGACTGTATCGCGAGCAGGTTCTTCAGTCAGAGCCGCTGTAGTAAACACACTTCAGAAACGTGAGGTGCCGGGGGTCACGTGGGGAGCGCGCGCTCCAATGAGGATCCGGGGGCGGGACCGAGGCCGCTGACGCGGCGGTGGCAGTGGAGTCACCCGGGCAGCCTCGGGACCGGTCACCGGCCGGCAACCGTCCAGCGGCCTCGACCACCGCCTCCGTGCTCACTGCTCTTCCCCGGCCCGAGAGACAGCGTGGCCGACTGTGGCTGGATCCCCTCTCATCTCACTCGGTGGCTCGCCTCAGGCGGGCCGTTTTCGCCTCCGGGGGTGCCTCGGTGGGGCGAGGTTTCCGTGACGAACCTCCTGGGGCTGCCGGGGCCGGTCGGGGCCGTCGTGGCGGCTCGGGCTCGTGGAACGTACTCACTCCCCGGGCTCCGAGGCCCTCGAAGCGATGCGCCTCGTGCCGGCGGTTGCTGCGGGCGCCGGCTCCTAAAGGGCGTCACACCCGGACTCCGCTGAAGGCAGCCTCCATTCATCTCCCAGCTGCGCCTCCCGCGCCCTCTCCTCCTCCGGCCCCCTCCTCGGATTCCTTTTTTCCTTTTTTCCCCGTCTGCCGCCCTCTCCCCTCTCCTTGGGTGTGGCGGCTCCCCTGGAAGCAGAGGTGTCGGGGATGAGCCGGCCCTTCCTTCCTTGAATTTCTCGGTGGGGGAACTGGGCGAGGACACGCCCGCCGCTGCCGAGCCCCCGGGATGGGGGTGAACGCCGTGCACTGGTTCCGAAAGGGGCTCCGGCTTCACGACAACCCCGCCCTGAAGGAGTGCATTCAGGGCGCCAACACCATCCGCTGCGTCTACATCCTCGACCCCTGGTTCGCCGGCTCCTCCAATGTGGGCATCAACAGGTGGCGGTAAGTCGGAGTCCCGTGGGAAATGGGGATTTCGGGGCTGAATGAATCAGGACTTGACCTGCAATCGGCGAATCTGAGAACTCAGACCTGGGACCGCGGTACTCGAGCCGCTTCCAGAATTACAGGTGCCTTGAATAGGAAATAGAATTGATTTCATAGTTCTCTGGCCGGAGAGTCCCGGTAGCCTGGAACACCTTGGCCTTCCTGTGTGAGTTACGTGCCTCTGCGCTAGTGGGAACTCTTCTCCTGCTTTTATGGGGAATTCTTAGCGGTGGAGTTAAAACACCCTCCCGGTTCTCAGTGGCCGGTGGATGGATTGATTTTTCTTGGCCTCTTTGTGGCATTCGAAAGGATCGCGGCTTTGCGTGTTACGTTTGTGTGTGTCTAGGTAACTCACAGTGTGCAGAAAACCTTTCATTCAGTACAGGCACCTCCACATCCACTTTTCTTCCACCTCGGTGTTGCCTAGGAAAAGCAAGGGAAACATCTGGTTTCTCTTTGCTCAGCTCTTCCTCTCAACTCCTCCTTGTGGCTGACTAGAGAAAACACAATTTTTCTTTCTAGGCAAAGTATAAAGCCTTCTAGGGATCAGAGCACTGAAAAATTTTTTGAGAAGCTTTATGATCTTTTCCTGAAATTCCAGGCTAGATGATTGTTAGGCCCCCTGGTGGAAATGAAAGCATTTGTTTAACACATAGCTTTATTGATCACTGCTGTATACCAGGCGCTGCTTTTAACACCAGAGATAGAGCAGTGAATGAAACAAAAATTCTTAGCCTTTTCCAGCACATGTTCCAGAAAGTCAAATATATAGTAGTTGATGGTGATAAAAGGTGTAAAGAAATATAGAGCAGAAATAGGGGGTAAAGAATACAATGGGGTGGGATTATCCTTGCAGGTTTTTTTTTTAAGATTTTTTTTTTTTTTTTTTTTTTTTTTTTTTTAAGATTTTTATTTGAGAGAGAGAGAGTGAGTGAGCAGGAGCCTGGGGCAGGAGCATAGAGAGAAGCAGACTCACCACTGAGCAGGGAGCTCAACTTGGGGCTCCATACCAGGACCTCAAGATCATGACCTGAGCTGAATGCAGCTCAACAGACTGAGCCACCTAGGTGCCCGTCCTTGCAGTTTTAAATATGGTTATTGGGGAAAACTCAGAGAAGGTAGCAGTTGAACAAACTGATGAAACAGGTAATGGATTGCAGATATCTAGGGGAAAGGCATTTCAGTCTGGGGGAACAGTGAGGGAAAAAGGCAGGGAAGTGGAAATGTGTTTAACCTTTGGAAGAAACAGCAAAAGAAGCAATATAAAAGGAGCAAAATAGTGGTGGTAGTAGGTGAGGTCAGAGATAAAACAGGGCCAGACTGAAAAGAGATTTGTGTAAGGCAGTTGTCAAGATTTGGGCTTTTATTCAGAGCAAAGATAGAGTGATTGCAGGATTATAAGTAGAGGAGTGGTGTAATCTCTGATCATAGTTTTGGATTGGAAGAGAAGGTGGACAGGAACAGGAGGCTGTTGCATTCTTCCAGGTGAGAGATGGTAGCGGCTTGTACCACAGTGATAGTGGTGGATGTAGTGAGAAATACTCAAATACTGAGTATATTTTGAAGGAAGAATCCATAGTGTTGGGTTCCTGGGTGGCTCAGTTGGTTAAACGACTGCCTTAGGTTCAGGTCATAATCCTGGAGTCCCAGGATCCAGTCCCTCATCCGGCTTCCTGCTCAGCAGGGAGTCTGCTTCTCGCTCTGACCCTCCCCCCTCTCATGTGGTTTCTCTTTCAAATAAATAAATAAAATCTTAAAAAAAAAAGTATCCACAGTACTTGTTGGCAGATTGTATATGTGAAGTGGAAGAAAGAGAAGGAATTAGGAATTATTTCAGAATTGTTGGTTTGGGGAACTAGGCTAAAGCTGCACGTGGCAAAGAAAGTGAAGTCATTTGCAGAAGCCATTGGGAGGGTGATTGGAATTCCCTTTTGGACTCAGTAAGTTTGAAATTTTTATTATACATCCAAGTAGAGATGGCTGTTTGGCAGTTGGATATATCAGGAGTTCAGGACAGAGTTCCAGGTAGGAGGTATAAATTGGAGAGTCCTCAGTTTGTATATAATATTTAAAGCCATTTATTCATTCATCCTTTCATTGAACAAATATTTGTCATGCATCTACTACATGCCAGGCATTGTTTTAGGTTCGGGGCATTCAGCATTAACAAAAATAGCTAAAAAAATTCCTATCCTGTTAAATTTTAGTGAAGTCATGAGACTTTGTGAGAACATAAGGAAGTGAGTGTAGATAGAAAACAGAGCAGGTCCAAGGACAGAGCCTTGGATACTCTAATGTGTAGAAATTGTGGAGCTGTGGAAGAATTAGCACAGGAGATTGAGAAGGAGTATCTAGTAATATGAGAAGAAAACCTAGAAGAGTATGGTGTCTTAGAGGCCAAGTAAAGAAAGTATTTCCAAGAGCTTGCTTTCCTATGTCAGGTGTTGCTGATAGGTCAAGTGAGATGAGGACTAAAAATTAAGAATCTTATTTAGGATTTTGAGGTCATTCATAGTCTTGACTGGAGTGGTTTCAGTAGTGTCAGAGGCAGAGCCTTTCTGGAATGGCGAAGAGGCTGAGAGGAGAGAATTTGGGGGACAACTTCTACAGATAGCTCTTTTAGGGAATTTTGATATAAGGGGATCAGAAAAATGATGAGGGGCCTGGATTGGAATGTGAACTCAAGAGAGGATTTCTTTTTTTTGAAGATTGACGGAATTACAGAATGTTTGTGTGCTGATGGGAATGATACAGCAACTATATATAAAAGCACTCAGCAGAATTGATGTCATTAACGTAGATTCTGGGAAAAGATAAATGTAATATATTTTAATGTATTAATAAATATCTTAAAATAATATAGTAATAATAACTTTTTCACAAAACTGTTAAAGATTATTAGGTTAGGTAACAAATGTAAAATGCTTAAAATGTGACCGATAAGTGTTTTTTTTTATTTGCTACTAAATTGAAAGCCCTAGGTGAATAATATCTAATTATATGTTTGCGGTCAGTTTCTTCTAGATCATCTGTTAAGTTTATGAAATCTAGACTATAAGCTTCTGTAGGATAGGGGTTATATGTTATCTTTATATACCCAGTAACTCACATTGTCAAATGAGTGAAATAAAGCTTGTAAGCACAGTAGGAGTAATCCCATATTTTCCTTTTTTTAATTCCCATATTTTCCTTTTTAAAAGATTATTTTTAACTACTAAGTATTGCCCTCTCTGAAAGATAGGTAAAGATGTAAATAATGAATAGAGAGACTTTTTTCTTTTACTAAAGACTAAGTTATAAAAAGGTAGGGACAGTGTTTTATTTAGTCTGTTTTTATAGCACTGAATTCCATGCTTTTTTTTTTTTAAGATTTTATTTATTTATTTGACAGAGAGAGATCACAAGTAGGCAGAGAGGCAGGCAGAGAGAGAGAGAGGGAAGCAGGCTCCCCGCTGAGCAGAGAGCCTGACGTGGGACTCGATCCCAGGACCCTGAGATCATGACCTGAGCCGAAGGCAGCAGCTTAACCCACTGAGCCACCCAGGCGCCCCCTCCATGCTTTTTATATAGTTGTGGCTCAGTTGCTGTTCATTGAATGAGATGACATCCAGAAGTCAGTTATTTTATACTTAAAAAACTTTATTCATTTCCTTATTGACCATAGGATAATGTGCAGTCTCCTTAGTTGGCATTCAGGCTATCTTGTGGGTTTCTACCTTCTTACCTTCATGCCATTTCCTTCAGTCAACAGAATTTCCTAGATTTTTTTATTAGATTTAATGTTGTTTATTTTACCTAAGTAAATTAACAAAACTACCTTTTTTTGTTTTTTGTTTTTGTTTTTGTTTTTTTAAGTAGGCTCCATGCTCAGCATGAAGCCCAGTGCAGGGCTTGAGCTCACAACCCTGAGATCAAGACCTGAGCTGAGATCAAGAGTCAGACACCCAACCAACTGAGCCACCCAGGCACCCCCCAAAATTACCTTTCAACAGTGCCATCATTTCATTTAAAAAGGATGCTTTAACATTTAAAAAAAGAAAGTTTGAAGGACATTTTTGGAAAATAAAGGACAGTCCTTTGACTTGAATAAATTAAGCTTTATGAAAATGCACTTTGCCTCATCAGTGAAAATATTATCTTGAATTTGTCATATTTGTTTCAGTTCTGGCTTAGTTGGTAGAGCATGCCACTCTTGATCTCAAGGTTGTGAGTTCAAGCCCCACTTTGGGGGTGGAGCCTACTTAAGAAAAAAATTTCATTTCCATCCCTTACTTATCTCTTATTAAAATTATACCACACAAGAACTTATATATGAATGTTCATAGGACTATTATTTTAATAATTTACTGTTATTCATAATAGTCAAAGGGTAGAAACAACCTGAATGGCCATCTACTGATGAATGGTTAAAATATGTTATATCCATACAATGGAGTAATATTCAATCATAAAAAGAAATGAAGTACTGATACAACATGGATTAACCTTTAAAACATTATGCTATGTGAAGAAGCCAGTCTCAAAATTTCACAAATGATTTGATTATATTTCTATGAAATGTCTAGAATAGGCAAATATGTAGAGACAGAAAGTAGATTAGTGGCTTCTTAGGGCTAACTGGGTTAGTTGGGAGATGGTAGCTAAGGGGCATAGGGTTTCTTTTTGAGGTGATGAAAATGTTCTAGAAGGTGATGGTTGCACAACTCTTTGAATATACTAAAAAAAAAGTAGAATTATAAACTTAAAAATCTATCCACCCCTTTAAGGTCCAGTCCACATGCTGCCTTTTCCATAATACATTTTTTATCACGTTGTCTGGGATTCATAGTCTTGTGAACTCTTACGCCATTTTTTGGTATTGCTTCCCATATCACCATTAAATACCATTAAAAAGAAGTAAATACTTCTTGAATTTGTAAATATGGATATAGTCCTCGTGTATTCATTTCTCCTTCATTTAACAGATTGCAGTTCTTTTTCCTGAAGAGAAGGTACCATTTCATTCAAACAAAAATTTATTTTTCATTCATATTTATGGCAGGCACTATTTTGTTACTGGAGATACAACAATGAATAAGAGAAGGCCCCTCCCCTTGAGATCCTTCTAGTCTAGGAGGACAAACAGGCAATAAAACAAATAGAATATGTCAGGTGGTGGTAAGTATAATGGAGAGAAATAAAGCAGAGTGTGAGAACAGAGACCTAAAGAAAAGGAGATAACAAGGCTATACAGATATTTGGGGAAAGAGCTCTCTCTGTGTTCACAGTGTCCTGTACAAGTAGATATTTGATAAATATTCTTAAAATTTTCTTTGTTAAGTCTAGTGTTTAGGAATGTGATAGTTACTTCATTTAACTTTGATGCTAATGTGTATCTTAAACTCATAATTCAGAGAAATAATTTTTAGTGAAGAAATTATTTTTGACATTTAAACTTCAACGTGTTTAAAACACAGTTGACATTATCACATGTAGATTCTCTTAATTTTCAGTAACCAAATCTATAAATGTACTTACATCCTTACCCATTCTTTCCTTCTATAGTCTGATTTCAGTAGAAGAGATATTGCTTTCCTTATTCAAAACCAGTCTTTTCAGCTATACCCCATTTTAAACTCATATTTTTAACAGATTTATTGGGGTATAGTTGACAAAAATTGTATATATTCAAGGTGTTCTGCATGATGTTTTCACACACACACACACACACACTGTCACTCTCATTTTGATGATTTATTCTCTTATCCTTTCTTTAACCTCTTTTTGGTTTGTTCCAGTCAGCACTTAAACATGCATAAATTCCAGTTCTGTAAGAATAAGAAAACCAACAGGGGAAGAAAACCTACCCTTGAGTATGTTCCTCTCCTGTAACTCTGTTTCTCAGTTTATTTATATAGCCAGACTTAATGAACAAGATGTCTAATATTGGCTGACTTCATTGCTTTATCTTCTACTTACCCTTCTTCAATCTACTCCTAGTCTGGGTTCTACTGCATCTACTCCACCAAGACAGTATTCATCCAAAGGATACTTTTAAACTTTTCATTCCTTGACTTTTTACCATGTTTGACACTTTTGACCATACTTTTCTCTTCTTCCCCTTGCATTGGTTAGAGGGCCCTCCTCTTTTTTTTTTTTTGTTTTCCTGCCAAGCTATTAGTGTTCTTCCTTTACTTCTCTTTTTCTGTTCAGCTCTTAAATGCCCCTCAGGTCTCTGATCACCTTTTTTTTTCATTTTACATAATTCCTAGGCAGTCTTATCTCGCTTCAGAAAGTCAGTTAGCATCCGTTTGCTCAGAATTTACAAATCAGCATCTTCAGCTCATATCTCTCTCCTGATCCCCAGATATACATCCATTATATATAGATTCCCTGTCTATTTGAATGTATTATAGGGTCACCTGGGTGGCTCAGTCATTAAGTGGCTGCCATTGGCTCAGGTCATGATTCCAGGGTCCTGGGATCCCACATCAGGCTCCCTGTTCAGTGGGGAGCCTGCTTCTCCTGCTCCTACTCCTCCTGCCTATGTTCCCTCTCTCACTGTGTCTCTCTCTGTCAAATAGATAAATAAAAGTCTTTTAAAAATGTATGTATTATATTACCTTAAACTCACGTTGTTCAAAACAGAGCTCTTCGGGGCACCTAGGTGGCTCAGTTGGTTAAGCATCTGAGTCTTGATTTTTGGCTCAGGTCATGATCTCAGGGTTGTGAGTTGGAGCCCTGTGTCAGGCCCCGTGCTGGGTTTGGAGGAGATTTTATTCTCTCCTTCCTCCTCTGGCCCACCCCGAACCCCCTCTCTAAGAAAATTAAAAACCACAAAGATCATCTTCTCTATTATCTCTATCTCAAAAACAAAGGACTTTTCCTGTGTGTCCTATCTTCATAAATAATAACACCATTTGACCAGTTGCTCAATTAACAGATTAGATTGTTAATTATATATTACTTCATTTAACAGATATTGAGTTTGTACTGTGTGCCAACCACTTTGTTAATTTCTGTGGGTAAATGGAAGACAGATAATTTCTCTGCCTTCAGAAGGTTTACAGTATAAAGAGGGATTTATTCAGAAATAAAATAACCACAGAAGTACATTCTTCTGTCTCCACTGTCAGTTTAGCCCATACCACCATCCTTTTGGCTAGATTATTTGAGTAGTTTATGAACCATTGTCTCCCTTGCCCTTCTCTAATTCATTCTGTATATAGCAACCAGAGTGATCCCTTGAAATTGCTTATCTGTTCATGTCCTTTACTCTTTTAAATCCTTCACTGACATTTCTTTACCTTTGGGTTAAAGTTCAAAAGCTGTAGCATAGTTTAAAATCCCTGTGTAATCTAGTCCTTTGCTTCTTTTTCTAGCCTTAGAGGATTTCTTCACTAAGGCATATGAACTGAGGCTTGAAGTATGAGATGAATCTTAATAAACACAGAATAGAGGGAAGGAATTCCATCAAGGATGAGGACAAAAGTTTCAGGCTAAGGAAATAATGAGGGAAGGCACAGTATTCTGATATTGGTATAGATGTTGGTGTCACTGAGTCATATGGTGCATGAAAAGACAGGAGGTATTATTTAGTACTCTGGATGGTTTTGCCTCACTCAAACAGGCTTAAGCAGAAAGAGAGTTTATTGGTAAATATAATTGAGCAGCCCAAGGGAATGTGGCTCCAGACATGGGTTAGTGCTAGGGCTCAGAAGATGTCACCAGGACCAAATTTCCCTCTTTGCATCTCCAAACTTCACTTATTCTGGGTTGGCTTCTCGGGCTTTCCTCTGGTGGTGAAATATAACAATAGTAGTTATGGTAGTAAAAAGCATATGCCTCTGCCCCAGAAGTCTCAGCAAAAGTCTGTGGTACTTCAGTGGCTCTGTTTGGACCATTTTATGAACCAGTCATTGTGAGCATCTGTGTGAGCTGTAGTTGTGTGCCTCATGGGTGGAATCAACTCATTTGGACTGAAGTAACTGAAATAGAATGAGTAGAAAGTAGGTAGATGTCCTAAGAGAGCAGATGCCTATTACGTAAGAACTCAGATCAGAAGATGGGACCATTGGGTGCCTGGGTGGCTCAGTGGGTTAAGCCTCTGCCTTCGGCTCAGGTCATGATCTCAGGGTCCTGGGATCGAGTCCCGCATTGGGCTCTCTGCTGTGCGGGGAGCCTGCTTCCTCCTCTCTCTCTCTGCCTGCCTCTCTGCCTACTTGTGATCTCTGTCAAATAAATTAAAAAAAAATTTTTTAAAAAGAAGATGGGACCAAGTCAGAAAAACTTGGACTCCTGTTTGCGGAAATATGCTTTGGTAGTTGAGTGAATGATAGAGGAAAGAGATAGTAGAGCAATATAGAGGCTTTATCAATAGTCCACTGAAAGATAATATAGGCCTTAATTAGGGAAAAGTCTGTGAGGAAGGGGAACATGTAAGAGAGTGATTGTAAAGGTGCAATGGATAATTTAGGTGACTGTCAAAAAGGCAGTTTCAGAGAGGCAGTAGAGTGCAAGATTCACATGCTTTGTGCCTCTTTGACAATTAGCTATTAAGTTAGAGAACACAGGAGTAGACCATATTTAGATGAGGAAAGAATGTGTTTCATTCAGGTCTTTGCTGAATCTGAGGTACTGCTAAGATATCAACATGGGAAATAGAGAAAATAGAAGTTCAAGTTTAGGGATTATAGACGTTAAAACTGTGGATATGGGAATAATTCCTATATAATTAATAGGTAAAGCATGACTGATGATACTGGGTAGAGTAAGATGCATCAAAATCTTGGTGGTTACTATATTTAAGATGAATAGAAACTGGTGAAGAGGACTGAGGAGAGATAGAAAGAGGAGTCAGGTGAGTACTGTATCATGGAAACCAAAAGTGGCAAGAATTTTTCTTCATTGTGCTGAAGATGGCAGATTAGGATGAATTTTGACAGTTATGTGGGAAGAATACTCAATGACTTGGAAACAGGTGGAAGAAATGGCTGCATGTCTTGAATGCTGGGTGGTAGACCCTCTGGGGTATAAAGGGCAATTACATTATTCTAATTTAGGGATATGTTCTTTTGTTCTGGATTGACTAGACTGCTTTACAACTCTGTAGCAAAGTGTAGATAAAAGTTATTGTGCTGGACAGTCAGAATGGCTAAAATTAACAACTCAGGAGCAACAGATGTTGGTGAGGATTTGGAGAAAGGGGAACCCTCTTACACTGTTGGTGGAAATGCAAACTGGTACAGCTCCTCTGGAAAACAGTGTGGAGGTTCCTCAAAAGTTAAAAATAGAGTTACCATACAACCCAGCAATTGCACTGCTAGGTATTTATCCAGAGGATACAAACATAGCGATTCAAAGGGACACATGCACCCCTATGTTCATAGCAGCAATGTCCACAATAACCAAAATATGGAAAGAGCCCAGATGTCTATCAACAGATGAATGGATAAAGAAGATGTGGTGTATATATACAATGGAATATTTTGCAGTCATTCAAAAACCAAAATCTTGACATTTGCAATGACATGGATGGAACACATACACATATACACACAGTGGATTATTACTCAGCCATCAAAAAGAATGAAATCTTGCCATTTGCAATGATGTGGATGGAACTAGAGGGTATGATGCTAAGCAAAATAAGTCAGAGAAAGAAAAATATTATATGATTCCACTCGTGAAATTTAAGAAACAAAACTGATGAACATAGGGGAAGGGGAGGAAAAATAAAATCAGATGAAATCAGAGAGAGACACAAACCATAAGGAGCTCATAAGTATAGGAAATGAAATGCAGGTTGTAGAGGGAAGGGGGGTGGGGTAAATGGCGATGGGCATTAAAGAGGGCACTTGATGGATTATATGCAAGTGATGAATCACTAAATTCACCTCTGGGGGAAAGAAATTTATGGTGCTGGGAAAACTGAACAACTACATGAAAAGGAATGAAACTGGACCACTTTTGTACACTATGCACAAAAATAAACTCAAAATGTGAGTGAAACCATAAGATACCTGGCACAGACAGTAATTTCTTTGACATCAGCAGTAGAAACATTTTTCTAGATGTCTCTTCATGCAGGAGAAACAAAAGCAAAATTAAACTATTAGGACTACACCAAAATAAAAAACTTTTGCGGGGCACCTGGGTGACTCAGTGGGTTAAGCCTCTGCCTTCAGCTCAGGTCATGATCTCAGGGTCCTGGGATCGAGTCCCGTATTGGGCTCTCTGCTCAGTGGGGAGCCTGCTTCCCCCTCTCTCTCTGCCTGCCTCTCTGCCCACTTGTGGTCTCTCTCTCTCTGTCAAATACATAAATAAAATCTTTTAAAAAAATAAAAATAAAAAATAAAAAGCTTTTGCACGGTGAAGGAAACCATAAGCAAAACAAAAAAGCAACTTGTGAAAGGTGATATATCTGATATATATCCAAAATATATGAAGAACTTACACACTCAACACTCAACAAACAATTTGATTAAAAAATGGTCAGAGGACCTGAATAGACAGTTTTCTAAAGAAGACATACAGATGGCCAACAGGTACATGAGAAGATGCTCAACATCACTCATCATCAGGGAAATGCAAATCAAAACCACAATGTGATATCACCTCACACCTGTCAGAAAGTCTAAAATTCAAAACACAAGAAGCAAGTATTGGTGAAGGTGTGGAGAGAAAGGAACCTTTGTGCACTATTGGATGGAATGCAAATTGGCGCAGCCACTGTGGAAAACAGTATGGAGATTCTTAAAAAAATATATGATCCAGTAATTGCGCTACTGGTTATTTACCCAAAGAAAATGAAAACATTCATTCAGAGAGATGTATGTACCTCTGTGTTTGTTGCAGGATTATTTGCAGTAACCAAGACATGAAGCAACCCAAGTGACCAGTGATAAGATAAATGGATAAAGGAGATGTGGTACACACACACAGACACACACACACACACAGTGGAATTTTGCTCAGCCATAAAAAATAGTGAAATCTTGCCATTTGAAACAATATGGATGGACCTAGAAAGTATAATGCTAAGTGAAATAAATCAGTCAGAGAAAGAAAAATACCATATGATTTTACTCATATGTGGAATTTAAGAAATGAACAAAGAAAAAGAGTCCAACAGGAAAACCAGACTCGTGCGCCTGGGTGGCTCATTTGGTTAAGCAACTGCTTTTGGCTGGGTCATGCATGGTCACTTAGTCCCAGGATTGAGTCCCACGTCAGGCTCCCAGCTCCGCGGGGAGTCTGCTTCTTCCTCTGACCTTCTTCCCTCTCATGCTTTCTCTCTCTCTCTCTCAAATAAATAAATAAAATCTTAAAAAAAAACCCAAATAGACTCAAATACAGAAAACAAATTGGTGCTTGCCAGAGGGAGGTGGGTGAAGTAGGTAAAGGGAATTAAGAGTACACTTATGTTCATGAGCACTGAGAAATATATAGGATTGTTGAATCATTACAGTGTACACCTGAAACTAATATAACACTATATGTTTAATTACACTTGAAATAAAATTTTTTTAAAGGTGGAGATTTAAAAATCTGGTGACAGAACAAATGTTTCCTGTCTATACCAATGTAAATTATTCATGTTGATGTCATGCGAATGAATTTTGTAGCATGAGCATTGTAAATCTCTGTATGTCCGATTCTCATTTGAACCAATTTTAACATCTTACTGGTTCCTTTATTATAATAAATTAAATAAAATCACTGTGATATATGCATTTAATATTTTTATGAGAATCGTGGTTTTACTGTTTTAAAAATTATACTTTAACTGTTATAAAGGCCTTTGGTAAATTTTGAGTGAGTAGCTTCAGTGTCATTTTAAGATCAGAAATCAGATTATATAGGGCGTTACTGATTTTATGTGTGTGGCTGGTGTGGAAGAGGAGGGCAGTGATTGAGGGATTGATGAAGAGAGTTTTTATGGGAGAGGTGAGACATAAGTTGGTTGCACAGATTCTGAACTGGGTGAAGAAAGTGGATTTGGGGCACATCACCAGACTTAAAATCAAGACAGGATAGTAAATAGGAAATATATAGATGGAGTTAGGCCCCAATGTAGAGTTCTTTGAATGACAGACTAAAGTGAGTTTAGAATATCTGGCTCTCTAGATTCTAATCCCTACTCTCCTACTGAGTAGCGGTGGTACTGATTTTGGGTAAGTCACTTACCCTTCATTTTATTCATTTAGGAAACATTCATTAAGAGCCTGTTTTACAGGGCACTGGGAATACAAAGATGAAAGTCAAGGTTCCTGCCCATAAGGAAGCTTTCACATCGTTAAAGGATGAATAATTAGAATACAGAATGTTAAATAGGACCTCTGTAGAAATATGCAAATCTTGGGAGCACAGAGAGACAACCCTGGGGGAAGGAGAAGGAAGAATTAGGAGTAGAGTGATTAGTGTGTGTATTGTGGGAGAGGAGGCGGGAGGAGGGAGGGAGTGAAATACTGGTTTGAGAGATGAGAAGTTCCAGAGATTCTTGAGTCAGTGTCCTAATATGAAAAGGGGAGTACCAAATAAAGCTCTAATATCTGATACATTGGAACCAGCAAATAGTTCTCTGGAAAAGACAAACATAAAAAAAAGAACATATACATAAATGTATGTTAATTTGGCAGCTTTTGATGTGAGGTGAAATTCCAGATCTCAGTTCTCCTACTCACTTCTTTATTTTTCCTTTTTTCTTTCTTTCTTTCTTCTTTCTTTCCTTCCTTCCTTTTCTTTTCTTCTTTCTTTCTTTCTGCCACGAAACAACAGAACTTTATTCTTTCATAGTTCTGGAGGCCAGAAGTTCAAGTCCAAGATGTAGGCAGGGTTGGTTCTTTGTGAAGGAGAATTTGTTCCATCCTTCTCTCCTGGTTTCTGGTGATGGCCGGTCTCCTACTCACTTCTTTATCCCTATTTATTCCCTAGGTGATCTAGTTACATACTTGAATACCTCATGATTCCCGGTCATGCATTTCCTGCCCTGACCTCTATCTTGAGCTCTAGGCCCACATATCCAGTGTTTTTATTGGATTCCAAATAAGTATCTTCAGCTTGGTTTTGCCTCCATCTTCCCCACCTACCATGGTTTCTCTATCACAATAAAGGGCAACATTCACCTTGGTGCTCTGCAGAATCGTAGGAGCCATCTTTATTTCATTTTTTTTTTTCCTCACAACCTCACATCTAGTCCTTCAGCAGTTATTAGGCTTTTCCTTAAAAATAACTTTCATATCCTTTCAAATCTCACCCTTCCATTACTATCATACTATCCAAGTCACCAATATTTTTTTCAATATTTATTTACAATAGCCTCCTAATTTCTCTACTTCCATTTTTATACCTGCCTTCCCGGTCTG
Source organism: Martes martes (assembly GCF_963455335.1). Classification (NCBI taxonomy): domain Eukaryota; kingdom Metazoa; phylum Chordata; class Mammalia; order Carnivora; family Mustelidae; genus Martes; species Martes martes. Next base: position 15,339,356 of record NC_137895.1, read on the forward strand.
TTCCATGTGGAAGCTGGAGGAATATTTCAAAAACCTTAATCGGATCAGGTCATTTCTATGCTCAGAATCTTCCCCTCGCTTCCAAGGTGTTTTCATTTTCTGCTTCTCCACCTGGAATATTATCTCAAACCTTATTAGCAGGGCTCATTCCTTCAGTAGCCTTTCTCAAAGAGACCTTTTCTGACCATCCTATACTTCTGACCAAGTAATTGCCCCTACTATATACCTCCCACTTTTTCCTATCTTCTTGCCCTGTTTTAATGGCATCTATCACTACCTGAAATTATGTATTTATTGATTTACTTCTTTATTGTCTTGCTCCTTCAGCAAATTACACAAAAGAGGGATTGATTCATTGTTGCTTCCTTGTTATTCATTATTGGTTCTTCAGCCCTATAATAGTAGTTCTCATTGGTTGGTCCAGAGATGATTATGGGTTCCTGAGACTATTTAGTTAAGCCCAAACTGTCTTCGTTCATAATAGTACTAAAACATTACTTGACTTTTTAACTGTCACTCACCTGTGTATACAGTAAGTTTTCCAGATGCTGATAAGTAATGACATTATTGCTGTGATGGCTAATGGAATGCATGCAGGTGTAGTCTTGCATTTTAAAATTTGCTCAGCTTCAATTTCTCACATGAGTGTTGGTAGATATTACCTATAAGACATAGCTCTTTGGGGTTATTCAGTAATTTTTAAGAATGTAAAAGGTCCTGGGACCAAAAAGTTAATATAGGTATTCAACATGTACCTGTAGGTTAAGTGTATAAATGTATATTGTTCTGCTGATTTCATTGATGGAGTTTCATGTTGGCTTTCATGTGTAAATTACCCATAGTCTGATACTGCCTGTTTTTTTTTAAGTTGATTAAAACCTTAAAGACCCTTGTGAAGCACACTTGAATACAACATTTCTTTAGTACATTTTTTCTTATGATTTATTATAAATATTTTATTCACAGGAAATTAGAAACTTTTTTAGTGATTCACCTTTTATCGAGCCATTTTGAAGCATTCAGTTTAGTTTTCAATAAAACAGCTTTTTAAAAAAAATTGAAGTATACTTAACATAGTGTTACATTAGTTTCAGGTGTGCAACATAGGGAATTGACAAAAAACTGCTTTCTTTTTACACACGTTTAATCAGTACATATAAAATGTAATTATGTGATTACAGTTAAGTTCAACTGACATAAGCAGGTTTGACTCTTGATATGCCTAGAATTTTAACTGAAACAGGGATCAGGTGTGCTGTAAAGTGATAGCTTGCTTTTATCAACCTGAAATTCATCTCGGCTATCAGTGTTGGCCTTTGTTTTACAGAGGATTTGGAGAGATTGTATGGTTTCTGTGGTGGTAATAGGAAATATAATTATTAGTACTATAAAAGATGTAACTACAGGTTTTTAAGATTTGACATTTTATTTTAAGATTCGACATTTTAAAACTCTCACATATTTTTGTTTCAGATTGCTTATTTGTTTTATTTGGATATTAGGGTTTCCTAGAGATGAAGGAAAAATGCTATTTTTTAAAAAAGATTTTAGGGGCACCTGGGTGGCTCAGTGGGTTAAGCCTCTGCCTTCAGCTTGGGTCATGGTCTCAGGGTCCTGGGATTGAGCCCCGCATCGGGCTCTCTGCTCATCGGGGAGCCTGCTTCCCCTTTTCTCTGCCTGCCTCTGCCTACTTGTGATTTCTGTCAAAAAAAAAAAAATCTTAAAAAAAAGATTTTATTTATTTATTTGACACAGAGAAGGACAGTGAAAGAGAGAGAGAACATGAGCAGGGGGAGTGGGAGAGAGAGAAGCAGGCTTCCCATGGAGCAGAGAGCCCAAGGCAGGGTTTGATCCCAGGACTCTGGGATCATGATCTGAGCTGAAGGCACATGCTTAATGTCTGAGCCACCCAAGTGCCCTGAAAAATGCTATTTTTAAAATGGGATTCTATTGACTCTAGTTACTTTTGCCATTTTTATCTTATTCCAGCTTTACCTCTCAGTAGCAACAATAACAAACTAAATGTCTTGATGACATTTGTGGTGTCTTTAAGTTTTACGTTTTAAGTGAAATAGGCCAGCAGGAATTAAAAGGCTATAGATAGAATGATTTAATATTAAATTACTGTATAGTGTATATGTACTAGAGAGTGTGCCTGCCAGTCCTTTTATTGATATTAACGTGTGATGGGTGGTCAGGTTCTCGCTTTAGGGTTAACAGACCTTTTTCATTATAGGGTTTAGTGTTGCTATTTTTTGTAACAAGGGTTCTAACCTTAGGTCGTATACTATGAATAGAAAGCAAAGATTGAATCAATGAAAAAGAAATACTAGAAAGGATTTTGTGATATAGATGAGAGATTTTAGAAAAGGAGGAGACAAAGATGATTCCAACTTTTGGGATCCCAAAAAGGGAGACAAAATCAGAAGGAGCTAGTTTGGGAGTTAGAACAATAAGCTTGGTTTAAGGTGTATCAAAGTTAAGGTAATGGTGGGGTGCCTGTGTGGCTCAGTCGGTTAAGCATCCAACATTTGATTTCAGCTCATGTCGTGATCTCAGGGTCTTGAGATCAAGCCCTCTGTGGAATCTGCTTAAAATTCTCTCTCTTCCTCTCCCTCTGTCCTTCCTCCCCACCCGCTGCTTATGCATGTTCTTTCTCTAAAAAAATAAAACACAAAACAAAATAAAATGGTAAAAAAATTTTTTTCTATATGCTTTTCTAATACATTTATGTTTTCAGTTATACATAAGAATTTTTCTTCTGTCTAGAATTTATATTGACCCTAAGGTTGAACTTTTACTTCTTGTTTTACCTCAAATGATGGTCATTTCCTCCAAAATGGTGATCAGTCATTCCACTACTACTAACTAATATCCCTACTGAACTGTTATCTTAACTATACACTAAATTTTTAACATTTTGAGGTCTATTTCTAGGCTATCTAATTAAAAATTTTTTTTCTGATGAAGAATTTAATAATTATAAATAATTCAAATAATCTGAAGAAAGTTATCTCTATAGTATCAGTCCTAAGAAGTATATTATTGGTAATAGTTTAAAAATATGAAAATATGAATTCATATGAATATGTGTACATATATATAAATTTTGGCATCTCTATTAAAAATGTGAGTAATTCATTGAACATTGCTTTGGGGGTTAATTTTTTTAGGTTTGTGATAATGTGATCCTGTTAGCCTTGTAAAATAAATCTGTAACATTACATCCTTTTTATGCTCCTTAACAGAATAAATAGAAGGGATTTTATGTCCCATAAGGGGTTTGCTAGAATTCATGCATTAAGTCTTTGGGTTGGGGGCTTTTGGGAGGAGAAAGGTTCTTTTTGTTGGTATCTCAGGGTACCTGTGCAGTTCACACATTATACTGTCCACGTCACAACCCTTACTGAAAGGATTAATTTAGCTTATGACTTTGTACTCTTTTTTTTTTCACTCTATTTTTCCTCTTTCTCCTGTGGATCTAGAATTGATATCCAACCTAAGCTCTACCAATTTGGAATCTGGAAGTTTCAGAAAGGCACACAGAGACTCTAGTTGATTGGTATTGGGCCTTGACAGTGAGCAGGCATAAAAAGCTAGAAATCTTATCATAGAAAAGTGATTATAGAAAGAAAAAAAAATGGGCACACATATAGAAAGGAACAAGTGAGACCATTCAGTTCCAAAAAAGAGCAGGAATCCTGGGTTCCTAACATTATAGAATCCTTAGCTGACTATACTCCCTTAGCACAGGTTCTGTGAGATACCCCAGTATTTTACCAATCCTTTTTTTTCTTCTGCTTGATAATAATTTGTATTTTCCTAAAATGTCTACCATTTAATCTAACTTATAATTTCATATGTATTGCTAAAGTTGTGTGCACCATTCTTTTATTTTAATAATCACCAGAATTGCTGTGATAGTTTCTTTTTCACATTTACTAATAGGTATTTATATTTTTGTGTCTCTCTCTCTCTTTTTTTTAGTTTATTTCTTAGATAGCCAGGTGCTTTTCTATTTTATTGGTCTTTTGAAAGGGCAGAAGGAATATAGAATATTGTCAAAGAGTTACTTTTACAACTTTTTTTTTTTTTTAAAGATTTTTGTTCATTTACTTGACGGACGGAGATTACAAGTAGGCAGAGAAGCAGGCAGAGAGAGAGGAGGAAGCAGGCTCCCTGCTCAGCAGAGAGCCCGATGTGGGGCTCGATCCCAGGACTCTGGGACCATGACCCAAGCCGAAGGCAGAGGCTTTAACACACTGAGCCACCCAGGTCCCCCAAAGAGTTACTTTTACAAAAAGCATCAGGCCCAGGTAGTTTCATAGTTGGGCTCTACAGAACTTTTAGGGATATGTAACTTTGGTGCTATGAAAAGCACTGTTCTAGAGCAAAATAAAAGAGGAGGAGTCTATAGTCCAATATATTTAGGAATAAAATGTACATATTTATCAGATAGAATCCAAGAATTATATTTAAAAATATGCTCTACATGCATATTGAAAATGCAGGGATAATTCAATATTGGAAATACAGTGATACAATCTCTATACTAATAGAGCAAGGAAAAATCACAAGAGCATCTTCACATGTCACAAAGACATTTGGTAAAGTTCAGCATCCTTCTTTTTTTTTTTTTAAATAGGCTCCATGCCCGACGTGGGGCTTGAACTCAACAATACTGGGATTAAGGATTGCGTGCTCTATCAGCTGAGCCAGCCAGGTGCCCCCCAATATTCATTCTTTTTTTTTTATTTTTAATTTTTTAATAAACATATAATGTATTATTAGCCCCAGGGGTACAGGTCTGTGAATCTCCAGGTTTACACACTTCACAGCACTCACCATAGCACATACTCTCCCCAATGTCCATAACCCCACCACCCTCTCCCTTCCCCTCTTCCCCCTGGCCACCCTCAGTTTGTTTTGTGACATTAAGAGTCTCTTATGGTTTCTAGCATTCATTCTTAATAAAAACTAGTGCTAAACAGAAATAGAAGGCCACCTTTTAATTAGTTAATTAATTAGATAGTTAATTAAAAAATACAGAGCTTGAACTTATGACCCTGAGATCAAGGCCTGAGCTGAGATCAAGAGTCAGATGCTGAACCAGCTGAGCAACCCAGGCGCCCAAAGTCTTTTTAATATGGTTATATAAAAAATCAGCTCAAAAGCTAGCATCATGTTTAATGGGTAAATTTTGGAAGAATTTTTATAAAATTGAAAACAAGATACACATGCTTGCTATCATCACTATTGCTATCCCTGTGCTAGAGGTACTACCTAATACAGTCAGAGAGATACAAAAATGGAAGAGAAGGTAGAATCATTGCTGTTTTTACATGATACAGTTATACACATGAAATATCCAGAGTCAACTGAAAAAGTGTTACTAATTATGAAAGAACTCAGTGTATAATTTTTTTTAAACTTAAGTGCAGAAAGTTAAACTAATCCTCTATTCAAGAGACATTATCATCATTCGAGTATACAAAGTTTCTCTTGGTTATTTTCTTTCTTTAGTTCTCCTTTATATTTATCTATTTGAATTTCCCTTCCCCCATATAAACAAATATCTTAATATTTATGTTTTTCAGAAAATGATTTTATGTTATATTGTTTATATTCTAATATATTTATCTCTCTGTATTTATGTTCTTGCAAAATAAGTCTTATTATTTTGTGTGTACTTATTTTTAAACTTACATAAAAGTTACTGCATTGTATATATTATTCTGTCCTTTTTTCCATAGGCACTACAATTTTAAGATCTACTTGTGTTGGTACTTCTAATCCATTGTTTTTTGTTTTGTTTTGTTTTGTTTTGTTTTTTTAAGATTTATTTATTTACTTTAGAGAGTGTAAAAGAGCCAGATGCTGGGGGGTGGGGAGAGGGAGAGAGAATCTCAAGCAGCCTCTTTGCTAAATGTGGAACTCCATCTTACGACCTGAGATCATGACCCGAGTCGAAATCAAGTTAGACTCAAACCAACTAAGCCACCCAGGTGCCCCAACTAATCCATTGCTCTTAATAGCTGCATAATATTTTGTGAGACATTTACCTCATTTTACCTACCTGTTTTCTTAATGATAGTTACATATTTATTTCCAGTTTCCTGACATCACGCATTGTGTTGCAGTGAACATCCTTGTACATGATTCTGTGCAAGGATTTCTTTGGAACCTATAAACATATGAATAGAATTGTTGGGTTATAAGGTAGCCCTATATTTAGTTTGATTAGGAAATGCCAGATTGCTTTATCCACAATAGCCAAATTATTCCCACTAGCAATGAATGAGTGTTCTTATATCCCAACACTTAAAAATTATCCAGCTTTCAGTATAGCCACTCTGGAAAACAGTATGGAGGCTCCTCAAAAAGTTGAAAATAGAGCTACTGTATGACCCAGCAGTTGCACTACTGGGTATTTACAAATGTAGTGATCTGAAGGGGCATGTGCACCTGAATGTTTATAGAAGCAGTGTCCATAATAGCCAAACTCTGGAAAGAGCCTAGGTGTCCATCAACAGATGAATGGATAAAGAAGATGTGATACATACACACACACACACACACACACAGTGGACTCAATGGAATTGCAGCTATCAAAAAACTGAAATCTTGCCATTTGCAATGATGTGGATGGAACTAGAGGCTACAGTGCTAAGTGAAGTAAGTCAATCAGAGAAAGATAATTACGGTATGATCTCACTGATAATGAGGAATTTGGGAAACAAGACAGAAGATCATAGGGAAAGGGAGGGAAAAATGAAACAAGGTGAAACCAGAGAGGGAGACAAACCATAAGAGACTCTTATTCTCCGGAAATAAACTGAGGGTTGCTGGAGGGGAGGGGAGTAGGAAGTATGGGGTGGCTGGGTGATGAACATTGGGGGAGGTGTGTGCTATGGTGAGTGCTGTGAATTGTGTAAGACTGATGAATCATAGACCTGTATCCCTGAAACAAATAATACATTATAGGTTAATAAAAGAATAAGACCGTGTCATATGGAAAAAAAATTATCCAGTTCTAAATTTTACCCATCTAATAAATGTAAAGTAATCTCTGTTTTAATATGTGCTTTTCTGGTAAGTCATAGTTTTGAACATTTCTTGTTATATTAGCTTTGGAGATTTTTTTTTTCTTCTGTAAATTGCATTTTAATAGTTCTGCCCATTTTTCTATTGATGTTGCTGTCTTCTAAAATTTTATTTGTTGGAATTTTAAAATAAATATATATTAAAAGGTACAAACAATGACCAACAGGCACATGAAAAGATAGCATCGTTACTCATTAGGAAAATTCAAAGCAGAATCAGAGTGTAATACCATTTTGCAAACCTAGCTAGGATGGCTATAATAAACACATTTTTAAAGGAAAAGAAGTGTTGGTGAGGATGTGGAGAAATCTGAACCCTCCTACATTTCTGGTTAGAGTATAAAATGATGCAGCCACTGTGGAAAAGTTTGGTAACTAGTTACTATATGACCCAGCAGTTATACTTCAAGAATTCCAGAAGGATTGAAAATAGTCATTGAGACAAAAATTCATACATGATTGTCTTTAAGAGCTTTATTTACAATCACCAAAAGAAGATAACAACCCAAATGTCTACCAGCTGATGAACAGATAAGTGAAATGTCATATATCCATTCAATGGGATATCATTCAGCCATAAAAAGAAATGAGTCTCTCTACAACATAGATGAATGTCTGAAACATTATATGCTAAGTAAAAGAAGCCAGACACAAAAGATAACATATTCGATTCCATTTATATGCAATATCCAGAATTTAAGTTGATCCATGGATACAGAAAGTAAATTAGCAGTAGCCTAGGGGAAAGGGAATGAGGAATGGAGAGTGATTGCTTAATGAGGACAGGGTTTTCATTTGGAGTGATGAAAATGTTTTGGAGCTAGAGATAATGATTATACAACACTATGAATTGAACTAAATGCCACCAAATTATACATTTAAAATGGTTAACATTATGTGAATTTTATCCCAAAATTACAAATAGCTTTCATATATATCAGAGACTTGAAAACATTTTGTGTAAAGGCCCAAATGATAAACATTTTAGACTCTAAAAACATTAGTCTCCATCAAAGTTACCCAATTGTCCTGTTGTAGCATGAAAGCAGTTGTAGACAGTAAACAAATGAACCTGTCTGTGTACTAACTAAACATATTACAAAGCAGCAGTGGAATGGATTGGCCCTTGAGCCTTTGTTTGCTGACGCCTTGCTAAAGGTAAACAACCAGTTAGAATCTTAAGAATAAAAATCCTATTTACAATAGCAACAAAGAGAAAACAACACCTAATAATAACTTGAATTCAGATACAGAGAGATTGGTGATTGGATCTTATTCTCTGCCTAACCTCTTGTTTTCAAATATAAGGGATGAAGGAGGAGTGGAATAGTTGGAATTAACAGGTTTGTGACCCATCAGACTTCCTTAGTTGAGAACATTCTTTCAAGACTCAACAAAGAGTGCAGTTTGAGGCTTTCCAAACAGAAGAGGCAACAAACCTATGATAGTAGTTATCATTCAGTCAGTTTCAAGATTTCTTAAAGAGTCCTGCTCATCTTACTCCTCTTCTTCCCTAAACTTTCCAACACTTCCCTCCCCATATTAGTCTGCAGCCCGGAGTCCTGCTGTATAGATACTATTCCTTTTTTCCTAGAAAGGCTTCAGGAAAGCTACAACAAATTCCAGTTGTCTTTATAAAGATGTAAAAAACAAAACTCTAAAACTTATAAAAGAAAACCCTGGGGGATATTTTAAAAATTTAAAAATTACCATTAAAGTAGGTATGTCTTTCTAAAGTACAAATCAGAAACCAGAAAGAAAGGATTGGTGAGGGGCACCTGGGTGGCTCAGTGGATTAACCTCTGCCTTCGGCTCAGGAGATGATCTCAGGGTCCTGGGATCAAGCCCCACATCAGGCTTTCTGCTCATCAGGGAGCCTACTTCCCCCCACCCCCTGCCTGCCTTTCTGCCTACTTGTGATCTCTATCAAATGAATAAATAAAACCTTAAAAATAAATAAATAAAGGATTGATAATTTCAGTTTGATAATCAAGTAAAAGTTGTACATGCCAGTATCACCATGAAATCTGATGACACCATGCTAAGGAAAAAAAGCCCATATATGTGATAAAAGTCTGGTTTTCTTATTATGTAAAGGCCTTCTTTTAAGCTTCATCTGAAGCTACAGATCTGTTTGGCAGATTTTTCTATCCTCTGTTCTGATTTCTTCCATTCAGGATTGGGTTTGTTTTGTTTTGTTTTACCTGCTGTGGAATTATTTTTGTCATATTAATATCACTGTGTTATTTCTTTTCATCTTATTCATGGGGAACTGTATTTTACTTTTTAAAAGAATTCAAATTAACATAAAGTAAAATTCACTGTTTTTTGTATACAGCTCTGTGAGTTTTGATTAATGGACAGAGCATTACAACTGCTGCCAAAATCAAGATACAGAATGGTTCCATCGTTCCAGAAAAATTTCCTTGTGCTTTTCCTTTGTATTCCTTAGCCCCCTGGCAACCCCTGATCTATTTTGTATTTTCCAGAATGTCAAAGTGTGTTACCTTTTGAATTTGGTGTCTTTTACTTAACATAATGTAGTTGATATTTATCCACATTGTTTTAGGTAGCAATAGTTCATTTCTTTTCATTGCTGAATAATGTTACATTATATGGATGTACTGCAGTTTGTTTATCCATTTCCCAGTTCAGGGAATATTCAGATTGTTTCCAGGTTTTGGCAATTACAAATAAAGCAGTCTGGGGTGCTTAGGTGGCTCAGTTGGTTGAACGTCTGCTTTTGGCTCAGGTCATGATCCCAGTGTCCCCAGGTCCTGGGATGGAGCTCTGCATTGGGGTCCTTGCTCAGCAGGCAGTCTGCTTCTCCCTCCCTTGCTGCACCTCCCCTTCCCGGTTGTGCTTGTGCAGTCTCGCCCCACCCCCAACAAATAAATAAATAAAATCTTAAAAAACAAAACAAATAAAGCATTCTGCAGAAAAGAATTAACATAGCGGGCTTGAGATTGCTGGTGTTATGTAGAAAGTCCTGTTTGCAAGGTTGGCTTGTGGCTGTTCTCTGGAATTGATTTTGAGAGTGTTCCCGCCATTCTCTAACTTAAGGATGGTTTATGTGCCTAAAACATTTATGCTGAGCACCTTCTTTCCTTCTGGAAGGATGGAATTTTGGTACTTGCTAAGCTAGGGTGATTGTGTGACCAGCCCCCAATAAAACCTTGTATCCTAGGTTCAAATGAGTTTCCCTGATAAATAGTACTTCATTTATGCTGCTGGAAGGATTAAACACATCCTGCCAGGAGAGGACTCTTGGAAGCTTACACACCAAGTTTCCAACTTTACCCCATGTGCCTTTTTCCCTGTTGGTTTTGTTTTGTATCCTTTCTTTGTAGTAAATCTTAACTGTAGGTATGGCTATATGCTTAGTCCTTCAAGTTCTTCAGGTGAATCTCTGAACCTAGTTGTTGTTCTCTTGGGGGCCTCAGACACAACCACTATAAACATGGATGTATAGGTTTTTGTGTGAACATGGCTTTTCATTTTACTTGTGCATTTCTCTAGGAGTGGAATGTTGGGTCTTATGGTAAATGTTTTAACTGTATTAAAAACTGCCAAATAGTTTTCCAAAGTGGCTGGTAACCATTTTGCAGTCCCACTGGCAACATAAGGGAGTCTTATCCTCATCCTTGTCAGCATTTAGTATTATAAAGGTTTTTTTCCCCATTCTACTATGTACTGGCATCTTGTTGTGGTTTTAATTTGCATTTTTTAGAAGTTTTTTTTGGGGGGGGAAGATTTTATATATTTATTTGACAGAGATCACAAGTAGGCAGAGAGGCATGCAGAGAGAGGAAGGGAAGCAGGCTCCCCACTGAGCAGAGAGCCCGGTGTGGGGCTCGATCTCAGGACCCTGGAATCATGACCTGAGCCGAAGGCAGAGGCTTTAACCCACTGAGCCACCCAGGTGCCCCCCCTTTTTTTAGAAGTTTTTAATTTGAATTCCACTTAGTTAACACAGTGTAATATAGTCTCAGGTGTACAGTGTAGCAGTTCAGCACTTCATGCAACACCCGGTGCTCATCCCAGTAAGTGTACTTCTTAAGCACCATCACCTGTTTAACCCATCCTTCCCCCTCCCCCACCTCTCCTCTAGTAACTATCAGTTTGTTCTCTATAGTTAAGAGTCTAAGGGTCCCTGGGTGGCCCAGTGGGTTAAGCCTCTGCCTTCAGCTCAGGTCACAGTCTCAGGGTCTTGGGATCGAGCCCTGTGTCGGGCTCTCCGCTTAGCGGGGAGCCTGCTTCCCCCTCCTCTCTCTGCCTGCCTCTCTGCCTACTTGTGATCTTTCTCTGTCAAATAAATAAATAAAATCTTAAAAAAAAAAAAGTCTGTTTCTTGGTTTACCTCTCACTCTCTCTTTTTCCCCTTTGTTCATTTGTTTTGTTTCTTAAATTGCACTTACACCTACAAGTGAAATTGTGTGGTATTTGTCTTTCTCTGACTGATTTATTTCACTTAGCATAATACTATCTGGTTCCATCCATGTCATTGCAGATGACAAGATTTCATTCTTTTTTAGTGGCTATATTTTTATGGTAATATTTCATTTTATACACATACATACACAACACACCCCACATATTCCTTATCCATTCATCAGTCGACGGATATACATTTGGGTTGTTTCCATAATTTGGCTATTGTAGATAATGCTGCTATAAAAATAAACATCAGGTGCCTGTGTCCCTTTGAATTAGTGTTTTTGTATTCTTTCCTTGATTTACTTTTAGTTAACTTTTGTATAAAATGTGTGCTGTGTGTCAAGGCTCATTTTGCTACATATGGATCTCAAGGGGTTTCAGCACCATTTATTGAAAAGACTATCCTTTCTCCATTGAATTGCTCTTGCACCTTTGTCAAAAGGCAGTGTGTGTACGTGTACTCATATATATGTGAATTTATTTGTGGTCTCTCTTTTCTGTTCCATTGATTTATGTCTCTGTCCTTTCACCAACACTATACTGTCTTGAAATCAGATAGTGTGAGTTCTCCAACTTTGTTGTTTTTTTCAGAATTGTTTTATCTGTTCTTGTTTCTTGGTCTTTTCATGTAAATTTCACAATTAATTTGTCAATATTTACAAAAGATCCTCTTAGGATTTTGATTTAAATTACATCAAATTTATAGCTCAGTTTGAAAGAATTGACAACAATATTGAGTCTTCCAATCCATGAACATAATGTATCTCACCATCTATTTAGGGCTTTGATTTTTAAAATCTGGTTTATAGTTTCAGCATGCAGAGCCTAGGAATTGTTTTGAGGCTCTCTGTTTTTGTTTTTGTTTTTTTTAATTAACATATAATGTGTTATTTGCTTCAGGGGTACAGGTCTGTGAATCCTCAGTCTTAATACAATTCACAGCACCCACCATAGCACATACCTTCCCCAGTGTCCATCACCTATCCGCCCCCCAGCAAACCTCAGTTTGTCTGAAGCTCTTTTGAGATAGTATGTGTTATCCTTAACTCCAGTCTGAGACCTTTTAAATTTTTCCCTAGAAACTATACTTTAAGCTAAACCATTGCATTTAATCTGCTTCTCTTTACTGAGGGCATTGATGTGTGTGTGTTTGTATGTGTGTTTTGCTGAAAGGATAGCTCCATTATAACTCCATTATACCTTTAGCTTTAGAGCTGAGTTCTGCACTGTGTTAACTTGTGTTAAAGTTCTGCAATAGGGTTCTTTCCATATTGACTGAGAATCACTCTTTTCTTATGGGGGCATATTCTCAGATTTCTAATTGTGAAGCTTTTACAGCATGGGGCTCTGGAGCTATATAATTTGAAAATGAAAGTCTTTCATGGTTATTTGAATCTTTAGAAAAGTTAGTCACCTTTATTTCCCCAGGGGCATTTGTGTCTCCTCAAGCTAAAAATGATAAGGGTTCCTGTGAGTTTTGGCCCTGTTATTGGTAGTTGGTGGAAATGGGACTAGTGAATTATTAGAGTTTCACCCTGGGATTTTTGTGTACCTTTTCAGGATCTTAACCATTTTTTATTTTATTTTCAGTTCTGCTGAGACTTTGTTGATAGAAGTAAACAGCTCTATCGAGTTATAGTTAGGACCACTGAGTTTTTCCTTTGGTCTTTTGTCCCAGTAGTCTAGAAGGGGCCAAAATGTCAAGCCCTGATAATTCCTCCCTCTTCTGCAGAATTCCTGCAATCCTGCAGTAGTTAATAGGAATTTCTTCTAGTCCCAGTAGTTGTGTGCATTTCTTTACAACACTGATGCCAATAAAATGTTATTTCTGTGACTGCTAGTGGCTTACTTATTAAGTGGTGTGCCTTAATGACATGTTACAGTTTCTTGAATAGGGCCAAAATGATCTTTTTTTTTTAAAGATTTTATTTTTTATTTATTTGACAGAGAGATCCCAAGTAGGCAGAGAGGCAGACAGAGAGGGAGGAAGAAGCAGGCTTCCTGCTGAGCAGAGAGCCCGATGTGGGGCTCAATCCCAGGATCCTGAGATCATGACCTGAGCTGAAGGCAGAGTCTTAACCCACAGAGCCACCCAGGCGCTCCCAAAAATGATCATTTTTAATATTGAGGATATATGTAACAGGATTTCTAAAGATTGAACTATAGTGCAGCTGGCTTTGATAGTAAAGTTTGAATCTTTTCTAGCACTTGCTGATTTTACTCATTTGTTTAGAGAAAGAAATTAACAACATAGTAGTAGACGCATTAACAGAAAATGTGTATGTTTTGTATAGCAATAGAATTTGAAGAAATACCTTATAAGTCCAAATGCAACTAAAAAAAATTAGGAATCCATTTGTCATTGTTTCTCAAATTGAAGCATTCACCTGTTAGCTTTTTGGGGGGATTCATTGAATTGGTTTCTGAATGCTTAAAGAAGTTACCCATCACTTAAGTAAGGTAAGGAGAACTTGATAAAGTATTGCAAACAATAGCATCCCTCTTAGTGGTAAGAAACTATTATTATTGCTATTATTGGGAGTCTTTAAACTTCTAACAAATTTCTATTAGTTTACCTGAAATTAGTGGTCCATATATATATGCTGAATAGTCATTAAAGCTATGGATGTGAATAATTTAATAAACAGTGATAAAAAATTAAAAGGTCCTGGTTTGTATTCAGACAGACCTGGGTTCAACTCCTGACTTCATTTATGTTAACAATCTGTGTAACCTGGGTAGGGTATTTAACTTTTATGAGATTATTTCTTAATATTTTGTATGGAGATAAAACTAATAGTCTCATGGTGTTCTTTGAGGATTAAATTAGGTAAAGTAAAATACTTAGCACTATGTCTAGGAAATTATACTCAGTGAAAAGAAGTATTATTTAAATATGTAGGGACATTTGGGTGGCTCAGTCGGTTAAGCATCTGCCTTTGGCTCAGATCATGGTTCCAGGGTCCTGGGATGGAGCCCCATTCCTGCTCAGCTGGGAGACTGCTTCTCCCTCTCCCTATGCCTTTCCCCACTGCTCATGTGCACGCTCTCTCTCTCTCTCTCTCTCTCTCTCAAATTAATAAAATCTTAAAAAAATAAATATTGTAAATGCATGTAATATTAGTAGTACTTTGTTCTTGTATATCACGTGTAATGAAAGATGGAGTCTAGACCTAGTAACTCTGATCCAGATTAAACTTGATCTCATATTGTCTTTGGTCTGCATGATACCAACCTATTTATAACACAATATTTATTAAAAACGTATTTTATTTATAGACCAAGATTGGGTAAACTAATGGATTCCTCTGATATCTCTTGATAAGCTTGTAGTTAATAAAGCCTCCAGGTCTTTTAGTCTGACTTGCTGCAAGGCTTTGTTTACTTGTTGAGGATATTTCTGAACCTAATTATAGGCCCTTACCTCTGTAGATTCATCTTGTTTTCAACCCAGTGTTCATCTATTTGGTATACTTCTGAATTCCATCATGTGAAATCATTGTTATTATTTCTGTCAGACATATATTGTCTACTAATTTGATATATATTTTATGTCAATATCTAAATTGAGAAATAAGACATTTTAGAGCTATAGGTTGCTTTGGAAGTTATCTAGTCCATTTTTTCAAATTATAATTCATGCCTCATTTTTTATTATGAAATTAATTTTGTGGGTTGTAATCTACACTAGAAATGATGATAGAGAATAGAAAATATCAGGGGGTGCTATGTTGTAAGGGTAAGTTACTTCATGAAAGTTGTTTTAGTTACACCAACACATGCAGGATTAGTTGTTCTTAATCATGTTTATTATTGTGGATCACTGTTAAAAAGTTGGAAAGTCACTGATTTAGATCACTTATCAGGTGGAGAAAATGGTCCAGTGAGATTAAACGACTTCTCCTCAGCCACATCTGTGCTGATAATGTCCTAACATAAAGCATGATTATTACATTCAAAATCCTTCCAGCTTCTTTAATAATTTAAAATAATGATGAAGTTGTCAAGAGATGTATGAGTACAGACCACCTCATGGTATTTCATATTAGAGTCCTCACTTCAGCTTAACATTAAGTCATTCAAAAGTACTCTATTGAACATAGTTCATACAATTAAGAATCTTATCAGTCAGTTTAGAATTTTCAGCCTTGTCCACAAAAACCATTATTAACTTTGTCGTATATCTATCAGAGTAATAATTCTGTCAGGGAATGAAAAGAGGTTATCTTGACATGAAGTTATCAATGATTGTATTTTTGTTTTTAGAACAGGCTTTGTTTTCTAGGTCTTTCTAAACTTTATGTTTAAGTAACCCTTTCTGTTATTTTCCAGGGGTGAATAATCAAACTTACTAGCTTGTACTTATGGAATCTTCCCCATACATACATACCTTTGAAAAAAAATTAGAGTTGGGGTGTCTGGCTGGCTCGGTTGGTGGAATATGTGACTGTTGATCTTGGAGTTGTGGGTTTAAGACTCAGGTTGGGTGTAGAGATTACTCAAAAATAAAATATTTAAAATAATTAAGTAAGAAAGTCAATCAGTCAATAAACCAGTCAATCAGTCAGGCTTATTTTCTCAACTCTAGTCCTCAGAGACTTTTCTCAGTTTGAGCTTCTTCAATATGTCTTTGGTGTTATATTACTTTTGCCAGGATTTATCTCTTAGACTTCTGTTTTCTCTTTAGATTTGTACATTCCTATATAAAGTCTTTTTGGGGTATATCTGTATGTGTGTATTTAGTAGGGGCTAGTGAAATAGGACATTCTGCTCTTTCTCTATCATCTATTACTATTATTATCCTGAGTATAGACTTCAGTTCATTAGTTTTCTTGTCATGAGTGTGATTTTTTTAAAAAGTATTGTGTTGTCATCTTTAGTGTTTTTTTCCCTTAATTTTGGCTTGAACATTCTTTGTAAACATAACTTTGTAATTCTTTATACTTGGCTTTTTTGGGGGAAGGGTCTTTCTTAATATCATTTTCAGTCTTGTCCATTCAGTTCAGATTTTTTTGGTATTGTCTACAAAAGGATCACTAAGTATTGCCCAGTAGGTCCTACAGTATATTATGGTGTTTATATAACTATTTACCGTGCTATATCATAAATACTTGGAGAGAACCTAATTCCTTGATTCTAAGTATGTATTTGAGTTGGATCAGGAAATTCATAAACATCAGTGGTTTGCACATTTCTGTATTTTGAAGAGTTGGAAGTAGAACCCACAGCTTCTGATTACTAAACATGTATTCCTCCTAAAATAGGAATAACTTGGTATCTGTGTGGAAAAAAATAAATCTGGGTCCCTACCTTGAACCATACCATAAAAATTGTAGATTGAATATGAAAGGTATATCAATGATGCTTTTTTTTTTTTTAAGATTTTATTTATTTATAGCTTCTGCTGAGCGTCTTTTTTTTTTTTTAAGATTTTATTTATTTATAGCTTCTGCTGAGCGTCTTTTTTTTTTTTTAAGATTTTATTTATTTATAGCTTCTGCTGAGCGTCTTTTTTTTTTTTTTTTAAGATTTTATTTATTTATTCAATGATGCTTTTATTAAAGAATAAAATGTTGGAAAGAATCTTCATGAGATAAGGAGGTGAAGATTTCTTCTTAAGCATTAGGATGCATGCTCTCATATGCACACACAAGTATTACAGTAAGGGAAAATAGATTAATTTCATTAAAATTAAGAAACTTCTGTTCAGGGACGCCTGGGTGGCTCATTCAGTTAAGTGTCTGCCTTTAGCTCAGATCATGATCTCAGGGTCCTGGGATCAAGTCCCACATCAGGCTCCTTGCTCAGTGGGGAGCCTGCTCCTCCCTCTGCCTGCCAGAGGGTGTGCGCTCTCTTAAAATCTTAAAAAAAGGAAACATGTTCATCAAAAATGGCAATAAAAGAGTAAAGGCAAGCCAATGAAAAACCAGTAGGAGGAGATACTTGAAGGCGTATAACTGACAAAGGAGTTGTATCAAGAATGTATAAAGGGGGCGCCTGGGTGGCTCAATGGGTTAAAGCCTTCAGCTCAGGTCATGATCCCAGGGTCCTGGGATGGAGCCCCGCATGGGACTCCCTGCTTGGCGGGGGGCCTGCTTCCCCGCCTCCCCTGCCTGCCCCTCTGCCTGCTTGTGATCTCTGTCTGTCAAATAAATAAATAAAATCTTTAAAAAAAAAAAAAAAGAATGTATAAAGAACTAAAGTCAGTAAGAAAAATACAGGTAACTATAGAAAAATGGGTGGGAATTGGAATAGGCATTTCACAGAAGAGGATATTCAAAAAACATGATTTAGAAAGCCTTAAAGACATGGTAAAAATTGCCCAACCAAATTGAATATTTGAAAAATATAAGTTAAATTAATCATAAGTTAAAAATACTACTGTGTATCTCTGTTGATTGGCTAAAATGAAAAGATCTGGCAGTACAAAGTATTGATGAAATTGTGGAACAACTGGAACTTTCATACACTGCAACTAGGAATTTTAACAGTTAACACATTGGGAAACTATAGAGCTGTTTGTCAAATATTTACTTTACTAGTAACTCGGCCATTTTATTCCTAAGCATATATTCAGTAGAAATTCATGAACGTTTGTAGATGAGTGCATATTATATTCATAGCAACATTATTTATAGTAGTTCAAAACTAGAAGGAAATGTCCATTAACAGTAAAATAGATAAATTGTGGAATAATATATATTGGAATACCATAAAAAAGGAACTAACCGCAGCTGTACACAATGGCATGGATAAAATCTACAAATATGTTTAGTGAAAAAAGTCAGAGGTAAAACAATATATATACCATATAATTCCATAAACTAAAGTCCAAAACTAGGCAGAACTGATTTATGGAATTAGAAATGAGGAAAGTGGTTTTCTTTGCAATTTTGGAAGGTAAGAAGGAGTTTGTCTAGAGTGTTGTATGTGTTCTATTTTATGACGTAAAAGTGATTAATCAAGGATGTTCACTTTTTTAAAAAAAGATTTTATTTATTTGATAGAGTGAACGCAAGAGAGAAACAGAGAAACAAGCGGGGGAACAGCAGTCAGTTCATGAATTTCTATTGAGTGTATGCTGTGGGGCTTGATCCCAGAACCCTGGGATCATGACCTGCGCCGAAGGCAGACACTTAACTGACGGAAGTACCCAGGCGCTCCAAGGATGTTCACTTTATAATAATTCACTGTGAAGTAACTTATGATTGGTATGCTTTATTGTATACTTAGTATATTTTAATTTTAAAAGTGAAAAGAAGTAATATTTGGCACATTTCCATTAATAGTTAATACTTTTTCTTTGCTATGTTTATTTCTGTCCATGTTAAATATAAAATGTCAAAAAAAATGTTAAAACTCTTTAGAAAAAGCAGATAGTAGTCCTTGTTCTTCCTTTTCCAACCATCTTTTGTCTTGTTCCCAAAAGCCTACCAGTTGAAAATTTTATTGGAATTATGGTATACTGAATCTATATATGAATTAGGGGAAATCGACATCTTTATCCCATTGGATCTTCTTAATTCATCTTATATCTTCATTTATTTTGGTTAAAGTTAAAATTTCATCAAAAGTCATTTTTTTCCTTAAAAATCTTTTGCACTTGTTACATTTATTCCTGGGTACTTCGTGTTTTTTAATGCTACTGGATATATGGTATCTTTAAAAAATAATGATTTGTTAGGAGAATATGGAGATGATTTTGTATTCATCAAGGTCTTATTAATTCTAACTTCTCTATAGTCTCTTGAATTTCTATGTATACATCATATCATCTGTGAATAATGGCAGTTTTGTTTCCCCCCTTCCATTCCATATACCTTCTGTTTATTAGTTTGGGTTTTGTTTGGCTGATTGGTGTTTGTCTTACTCACTAGCTAGGACCTCTAAGAAGCATTGAATGGAAGTGGTCATAGTAGGTTTCCTTGTCTTATTCCAACTTCTAAAAGGGAATATTTAAATATTTCTCCATTGAGTATGCTTTTTTGCTTACATTTTTATTAGATAAATTTTTGTCATGGTAAGAAACTTAAGAAAAATGGTTTCTAGCTTTCTAAGAATATTTTCATATATGTGGTTAAATTTTATTGAATGCCATAAATGTAATATACTGCATGACTTTTAAAGTGATTAAAAATGAGATGTATACTTAATTTTTCAAGGTCTAATGTAAATCCTTACCTTTTGCCTTCCTCCTGCATAATACAAGGGTCCTAGAACATTTAAATTTCATTATTCCCTTCCATAATTAAACTTCAGTGTTTTAATTCTATCATTTTTTTAAAGATTTTATTTATTTATTTGACAGAGAGATCACAAGTAGGCAGAGAGGCAGGCAGAGAGAGTGAGGGAAGCAGGCTCCCTGCTGAGCAGAGAGCCCGATGCAGGACTTGATCCCAGGACCCCTGGAATCATGACCTGAGCCGAAGGCAGAGGCTTTAACCCACTGAGCTACCCAGGGGCCCTAATTCTATCATTTTTAAAAAACAATTCCACTAGCTATTATTATAATATTGTTTTGTTAAGTTTCAGTTCATTTATATTTACCCATATATTCACTACTTTTTCTGTTTTTCTTACATACTAGACTATTGATCATCTGGAATCAATTTACTTTGACCTGAAACATACCATTTTGAATTTCCTTTAGTGAGATCTTCTAGAGACAAACCCTTTCATCTTTTATCAGAATACATCTATATGTTTATCTCAGTACCTGTAAGATGTTTTCGTGGATATAAAATTTTAGGTTGCTTCCCTCCCCCAGCTTATTGAATATAGAATACTGTCTTCTTGTTTTCATTGTTGTTGTTGAACACTGTTGGCTCCTTTGAAGGTAATCTGCGCCTACCCTTTAGATATTTTGAGGATTTTTATATTTGAAAAAATTATTTTTCAGAACTTCCTAAGGCCCAGGATGCCTTTCTCCATAAAGAATTTGTACTTCATAGTGGCATTAGAGTCACCACCACTTAAGGGACAATTTAAATTTATGGTTTGAAGTTTCGTAGACCACCCTTGATCCTTTTTATTTGGGCTGCAGATTTGCCCTAGGGCCAGTCAGTGCTTATAATTTAGAATCTTTTCTTTTTATTTTTTCCCCCTCCTTTTTTGCTTGAATGCCAAAGCTTCCTCACCACAAGGCATGTGAAAGAGGATTTTATTTCTAGTTTATTCATTCCCAAAGGAAGCGTGTAGCATTTTGGCTTAATGTTTTGGGTGTCTTCTTTTAGACTTTGTGTCTTTGGCTGATCCTATGTGTTTTTTTTGTTTTTAATTTTTTTTTAAATGTATTTATTTGTTAGAGAGAGAGAGAGAGCGCGAGCACAGGCAGACAGAGTGGTAGGCAGAGGCAGAGGGAGAAGCAGGCTCCCTGCCGAGCAAGGAGCCCGATGTGGGACTCGATCCCAGGGCGCTGGGATCATGACCTGAGCCGAAGGCAGCCGCTTAACCAACTGAGCCACCCAGGTGTCCCCTGGCTGATCCTATGTTTTGACTTTTGTACCCCTTGTATCATGAGGTGATCAAAACTGCTGTTCACATTCCTTGGGATTAGCAAATTCTTTTAGGGTAAAAGCTGATGTGTGTTCTAATTAACTTGGTTTGGTAGTTCCTTATTGTCTTGTCTCAGCTCTTAGCTGCTTTAAGATGTTTTATATATATATTAATTAATATTTTTATTTGTTATTAATGGGAACATTGATCTAAATAATCTAGACCATTTCTTGAAATTGAAACCCACTTACCTTATTTTTTTGTGATTTAAATGTCAGTGGTACCTGTATTTATTTAATCTTTTTCATTCTTCATATTACTTGTATGTGTCTTTTCCCTTTTCATTTTGATGAATTTTCAGAAGTTGATTAATTTTTTCTCAATTGAAGTATAGTGGACACACAATGTTATATTAGTTTCAGGTATACAACAATGATTTGACAAGTCTTACATTATGCTATGCTCACCACAAGTGTAGCTACCATGTTGCACCATACAATGCTAGTACAATACCACTGACTGTGATCCCTGTATGCCTTTTATCCACATGACAGAGATTAATTTTATCATCTTTTCAGAGAACCAACTTTTGTGGTTATTGATCATCTCTATTGTAGGTTTGTTTTCAATTTCATTACTCTCTATTTTTTTTTATTCTTTTGTCTTTTTCTTTTTTTTTCATGCTATCTTTCATATTAAGGGGGGAATATATAAATCTGTATTCTGATTTGTTTATAGACACCTATATTCCATTAGTGGTAACTTCTTGGGGTGTGTGCCTAGACTATTTATTTGTAGTTCTTTTTTCCCCTAACATAAGCTTTTAGCTGTGTAAAAGTACCTTTAATTTCTATTGTAGTTGTAGCCCACAGTTCTCTTTAATGTGGTATATTCATTATCATTCAGCTCAAAATATTTTCTAAATATTATTATAATTTGTTTCTTTGGTTATTTAGAGGTATTTTTTTATTATTTATTTATAACATTTATAACACTTATATTCCAAAAAGAAAACTTTTCTGATTGTCTTTTTAGGGTTAATTTTTGGCTCAAATACATCAATATAAAAGAATATGCTCTGTAATATTTAAATTTTTGAAATTAGTTTAGACTTTATAATTAATTTATTTTTTAAAAGATTTATTTATTTATTTGACAGACAGAGAAATCACAAGTAGGGAGAGAGGCAGGCAGAGAGATGGGGAAGCAGGCTCCCTGCTGAGCAGAGAGCCGGACTCGGGCCCGGATCCCAGGGCCCTGAGACCACAACCCGAGCCAAAGGCAGAGGCCTAACCCACTGAGCCACCCAGGCGCCCTAGACTTTTTTTTTTTTTTAAAGATTTTATTTATTTATTTGACAGAGAGAGATCACAAGTAGGCAGAGAGGCAGGCAGAGAGAAGGGGGGGAGGAGAAGCAGGCTCGCTGCTGAGCAGAGAGCCTGATGCGGGACTTGATCCCAGGACCCTGAGATCATGACCTGAGCTGAAGGCAGCGGCTTAACCCACTGAGCCACCCAGGCGCCCTCGCCCTAGACTTTTTTAAATGTTCCCATATATGATCAGTTTCTTTAAAAAAAAGGTATATACTTTTCTGTCATTGTCTACTACTATTATTAGATGGAGTTGGTTTTTCATTAACTCACAGTTGTTAATGTGTTGTCCAAATCTTCTATACTTACCTTTGATCTGCTTGTTATCTCAGATATATTAAAAAAAAAAAGTGTTGGGGCGCCTGGGTGGCTCAGTGGGTTAAGCCTCTGCCTTCGGCTCAGGTCATGGTCTCAGGGTCCTGGGATCGAGCCCCACATCGGGCTATCTGCTCAGCGGGGGGCCTGCTTCCCCTCCACCCCTGCCTGCCTCTCTGCCTACTTGTGATTTCTCTCTCTCTCTCTCTCAAATAAAAATATATAAAATCTAAAATGCCCCCTGTTTAACCATGATCTCTCTTTGAAGTTTTGTTACTTTTTACTTTATACATTTTTAAGTTGTTATAATAAATATATGTCCTGATAAATTGATGCTCTTGGGTTTTACCATTATGAAATATGATGGATATAGGTGTAAAATATATATTATTAGATAATTATTGTATTTTCTTGGTGAATTGGAGTGTATATAATTATGAAAAGTGTCTTCTTAATTTATAGTATTTTCCCTTAAAATCCATTATGTTTGTAATTAATACAGCTGTAGCAGTTTTCTTTGATATTTTCATGTTGAACTTTTTGTATCTTTTTGTCTTCAGTCTGGAACCTTTGTTTTAGATGTCTCTTAAAAACAGCATATATTTGGCTTTTGGGTTAGTCTGACAATTTTTATTTTTTAATTGAAGCTTATTTACATTTGTTGTAATTACCAAGGTATTTGGATTTCTATCCACCATCTTCTTTTCTTTTCTTTTTTTTTCTGTCCTGCCTGTTTTCTTTCTTTATCTTCCCTTCTTTAGAATTAATTGCTTTAACTTTTTTCATTTCTTTCTACTAGCTTTAAATGATCACATAATTTTAACTGTTCTTTTAGTATTTATCCTAGAAATTACTGCAGGCACACTGATCAATGTCTCAAGTTAATCAACAACTCTGCCCCTTTTCAGATAATACAAAGCCCTTAAAACACTTAAAATTTTAAAGTTCAGTTGGTTTCCTGACTCATATACTAATTATCGCTCTCTTTTTAGCTTTTAAGTAGGCTCCATGCCTAGCATGGAGCTCAATGTGGGGCTTGAACTCCAACCCTGAAATCGATACCTGAGCTGAGATCAAGAGTCAGGTGCTTAACCACCTGAGCTACCCAGGCATCCCTTCTTTTTTGCTTTTAAAAAATCCAAAATACATTATTCTTTGCTGTTTTATAAGGCTAGTGTTTATTTGGTTTGCCTACGTATTTACCACTTTCTGTGTTCTTTATTCCTTCTAGCATCTCAAATTTTGCACTTGGAATCTCTTTCTTTTAACATTAATAATATCTTTGTGAATGCTCTATAGTGAAGGACTGCTAGTGGCTGACTCATTTTGTTTGTCTAAAGATACTGTCTTTCTGTCCTTATTTACACTGGGTATAGAATTCTAGGTTGACAGTTATTTTCTTTCAGCATATTAGAGATGTAAGAGTCAGCTGCTATGCCTGCTGTTACTTTATTGAGGATAATTTTTGTTGTTGTTTAATTTTAAATCTTCTCTTTCTCTGATATATCTTCAGTTTTTTAATAATGGATCTTGTTGTATTTTTTACATTTATTCCTCTTGATTTGTAAGGCTTCTTGGACCTGTGAGTTAGTATCTTTAATCAGTTCTGAAAATTCTTCAGCTGCTACTTTTCAAATAGTGCTCCTACCACATTCTCCTTTTGTACACTGGTTAGTTGTTTTCAGTGCATTCTTAATTTCTTACTTCTCCATACTTTCCATTTTTTTGCTTCTCTGTTTCATTTTGTAAAATTTCTTTATATCAGCTTTCCATTACATAATTCTTTTTAATTGTATCATTATGTTTTATCACAGTTATATTAAAAAAATTTTTTTAAATTTATTTGACAGACAGAGATCACAAGTAGGCAGAGAGGCAGGCAGAGATAGAGAGAGGGGGATGCAGGTTCCCTGCTGAGAAGAGAGCCCGATGTGGGGCTTGATCCCGGGACCCTGAGATCATGACCTGAGCTGAAGGCAGAGGCTTAACCCGCTGAGCCACCCAGATGCCCCTCTCAGTTACGTTTTTTATAGAGTTTCCTTTCATTCTTTTTCACATATCTGAAAAAAAATTTTACTCCTATTTTTTACTCCTTAAACTTACTGTTTTGTTTTTGGTTCTTGCTTGTTTGCTTGCTTTTGTTTATTTTTTTAGCTATAAATGTATTGATTAAATCATATTGGCTCTGCTTTCAAAATGTATCCAAGCTCAGAGCATGTCTCATGATTATATATTAATTATCTCCACCAAAGCCACTGCATAGAATGTTGCAATAGTTTCCTTTTAGAGTTTCCTTGTTCTTCCTTTTCTTCCCTTTAACCTGTTATGATCCTTCATAATCATAAGTAAGATTAATTCTGTAGTGACATCTCAGAGTAAAAGGTGATGTCCATATAATACTTTGTAAGATATTATGTGAACTGGAACTTGATAACTTTCTAACCTAATTTCTTAGCACTCTACCCTTCACTAAGCTGTAGCCATACTAGTCTCTTGAGTATTCTTCTAAAGATTCTGTGCATATTCGTCTGAATTATACATAAGCTATTCCCTCTGCACAGAATGTTTTTCTTCCATTGTGGCCTTTTCCCTCACTTCACTTCAGGTCTCTGCATAGATGTTCCATTATCACTGAGGATTTACGTGACAGTCTTATGTGAAATACCAATCTCCATTCCTTTATTCTACATAATCACCATTTCTTCTTTAATCTTATATTATTCAGTTATTACTTTCTAACTCACTCCTTTATTATTCAGTCTGCATCCCTCCCTCTCTAAAATATAAGCTATACAGTAAATGATAGGAATGTCTTTTTAAAAGAAATGATATAACTATGTCCCTAAAACCTAGTATAGTTTGTAGTGCATAATGGGTTCTTAAAAAATATTTATTGAAGGAAAAATGATTACATGGCATCGTTCAAGGATGATTGTTCATTGTGGTGAGAGTAGGTACTGTCATTTTGAGAAAGAGTAAAAAATACAAGTATAATGATAATACTGTGGTTTACTGTCTTTTTAAAAAAATTATTTATTTATTTGAGAGAGAGAGAGAGAGAGAGATCATGAGCATTTGCTTCTACCAAGGTAGAGGGAGGAGCAGGAAGCCCTATGTAGGACTTGATCCCAGGACCCCGGGATCATGACCTGAGCTGAAGGCAGACGCTCAACTAACTGAGTGACCCAGGCGCCCTGTGGTTTACTTTCTGTGAGTTTCTTGATTTCTTCTTCTTCTCCCCGCACTGCTTATTTCTTTTGGTTACTATTGGGAAAAACCACTGGCAACTTTGAGATAACTGTGCAATTTAGGTCATAGATCAGAAAAATCAGTATAACTTGCAGCATTTGTAAATATTTTTTTCTTTCAGGCTAACTACAGAAAACCATTATATATAGCTTTCTAAGATAGTTTGCCTTTTATAAATGTTTAACAGATTTTATTTAATTCCCTATAAGTCCCCTAAACCCCAAAATAGCTCTTACCTGATTTTGCTGGTCCTTTTGAAGTAAAAATACAGTGCTCTCTAAAAATAGACAAAGATTAGTATGATGCCTAGATTACAAATACTTTTATGTGATTTTTTAAAATGAGGGTGGGGTAAATTACATATACATGTACTGTGTAATTCAGTTCCATAAAGTAAATGATACTGCTGTTAAAGATCATCCTACACTGCCATTATAAAGTACAATGCTGTGACAGTAAAAGACCCATACATATCAAACATCTTTGTGAAACCTCATGGTCCTCCTTTAACAGGTTTGACTATCTTGCATTTCTTCAATGCCATGAAGTTTTAAAATACTTTTAAGAACTGTTTATTTTTATACCTTATTTACATTAAATTTGGGAGGCCTTAAGGAATATGAATATATATTTATTATTATATCTCAAGAAAATGCTCAAATGCTCAAATGTTGAAGAATGAATGTATGGTTGAAAGTGCTTCTGGTATGCTTTTCTGTATTTTAATAGTCACTGGTAATGTACTGTGTAGCATCAAAATGGTATGGACCATCCTACCAGAGGACCAGAAAGATAGAAGAGGTTAATACAAGCTGAAATGTGACTTTTTACCTAAATAAGATACTGTAGTTTGCACAGTTTATTTTTCTGTTATTTTTATTTAGAATATGTTTTTTTTTAATGACTATGTAATACCTGTGTGGTCAGGGAACATTTTTTATTTTCATATGTGCAAACAGATGCAGTTAGAGTTTGTGGTCCATGACAGGTCCAGATCCTCTTTTTGGAATTTAAGCAAGCCCCTCCCCCCCCCCCCCCCCCACTGTTCGTTGAAAACTGTGCTATGTTAGTAACTGTCTTAATTGGATATTTTTCATTCTTCCATTTTTCTTCTTTTCTTTAGAGCACTTACATTGACCTCCCATTAGTGCTCTTCATCCAAGTATCTGTCCTTTCTTCCCCTTACAATCCACCTTTCCTTGCCTTCATTCTTCCTGCCTCCTAACTTTCTAATTGACATCTAGAAATGCATCTAAGTTTGGTTAATTTGTCCTTTCAAAGGCTGGTTATTTCTTCCATGCCATTCTTAAAAAGGCCTATCCTTTCTGCCAGCCTTTCTTCCTTATTCTGTCTCCCTTGTGTGTGTGTGTGTGTGTGTGTACACAATCTGCTTTCCTACAGTTCTTTTTCCCAGCCTCCTTCCCCTTGCCATCTTCTGCCTCTACCCCCTCATACTCTCCCCTATATCCTCCCAGTTTTTCCAGCTTCTCTTACTATTTTTCCTATTCCCCCCCCATCCCTTGTATCTCTCTCTTCCCCTTGAGTCCATTCCTTTTTTCTTATCTCCTCACTTCCTTGAGGTTTTACTTCTACAGTGCCTTTTCTTTTTACTTCTATTCATCTGTCATTTCATCCAAACATCTAGTCTTACAGCTGTTAATACCATTTATACAATGAATCCCAAGTTTATGTTTAACTATCAAGATATCTTTCCTGAATATCAGGGTTACTTACATCATTTGATAATTAACAAGTCCACTTGGATAGCTAATAGACACCTCAAACTAAATATATCTAGAACTGAACGCCTGAGCATTTCTGCTTCTGGAAATGGCTGATTAGGTTGTCTTAGGCCAACTTGAGTGCTAAAAACATGTTGGAAACCTGAAAAGAATCTCTTTGAAGTCATTGGAGAGTTACAAAGATGTTAAGAATTGGTAGAACTAAGATATAGAAGAAAAGAAAAATGAAAACAGTTGAACCTGGCATTTGATGCTGCTTTTTCCTTAATGCAGAAGTCAGTTTTTAAACTTAAAATTGTGACTAAAACTCCAGCAGTTTCATGGGGCCGGGACAGAGCCTACCAAGGAATAAAGGCCCTGGAAAATTCTCAACTTCAGCTTGGGATTCTTGAAGGGCAGTATTCTAGGAGCAGAGCTTGAATACAACAGCCTGTTGAAGCACTGAAATCCAGTATTAAATCAACTCAATCATTGATTGATTAATGGTATTAGAGTTTATTTTAAAAGTGGTACAAGCAAAAGTTAATAATTCTATAAAGGAGACTAGTTTTTTTTTGTTGTTTTTTTTTTAAAGATTTCATTTATTTAGAGAGTGTACACACATGCACACAAGCGAGGGGTGGGAAAGGGTAGAGGAAGAGGCAGGGGGAAAAGCAGACTCCCCACTGAGCACAGCTCTGATGCAGGGCTCCATCGAAGACCCTGAGATCATGACGTGAGCTGAAGTCAGACACTTAACAGACTGAGCCATCTACGCATGCCTATAGTTTTTTAGATACATAATGCTTGGCATGCAGTCAAAAATAACCAGGCATACTGAAAGACAAGAAAAGACTGAAACCATGAAGAAATGAAAGAAGAAAATAATTAGAAGTGAACCTATAAGAAATCTAGATATTAGAGTTATTAATCATGGACTTTTAAACAATTATGATTAACATTTTCATGCAATTAGATAAAAGAGCTATGAAAATAATCACATAAGAATATTAGAAATGAAAAAATACAATAGCTGAAATTGATAACTCAATGAATAGGTTTAACAGAAGATCAGATGTAGCTGAGGAAAGAATTAGTAAACTGAAAGGTAGTTCAGAAGAAAGTTCAGACTCTGAAGCAAACACATGAGGACAGAAAATATACAAGAGTATGAGAGACATATGGGACATGGCAAAGAGATCTAGCATATTTGTATTGAAATTCCAGAAGGAGAGGAGAGAAGATCATCCAGGAGTAGCAGATCAAATGTGAAGAATATTCTAGAAGGGATTTGTCAGGCAAAAGAAAAAGAGTCTAGATTAAAGTACAGAAGAATTGGACATCTGGGTGTCTCATTCAGTTAAGTGTCTGCCTTGGGCTCAGGTCATGATTCTGGAGTCCTGGGATTGAGCCTTGCCTCTGGCTCCCTCCGCTGGGAATCTGCTTCTCCCTTACCCTTTGCTCCTTGCCGTGATAGTTCTCTCTTTCTGCTCACTGTGTCTCAAATAAATAAATAAAATCTTAAAAAAAAATTACAGAAGAGTAATAGAAACTGTTAGTGTGTGGATACTGAATGAATACCAAATGTTCAAAGCAATAATATCTTCTGTGTATGCATCTGTGTTAAATAGAGTTAAATGGAATCAGTGTATTCTAAGATCTTTGCATTGTTAGAAAATCAATAAAAATACTAATTTATATTAGACTTTAAGAAATTAGAGATTTATATTTTGATTTATAGGTAACCTCTAAAAGAAATTATAACTAATGGTCTAGGAGTAGAGGAAAAATGGCTTAGTAAAAAAATAATTTAAAAAAAGGCAAGAAAGGAAGCATAGAACAAGTGAAACAAATATTGAGAAGGTAAATTTAAAACCTATGTGTATCAGTAATTCTATTAATTATAAATGGACCACATTTTCCAATTAACAAAGATTGTTTGAATTTAAAAAAACTATGAGATTTTGAGCTATGAAATTTCTGTTTTTATAGGTCAAAGACAATATAATATTTGCAATTTTATGTGCTTCAACCTAAAATATGATGCTTATAAGAAATACACCTTAAATGAGGAGATTAAGATGGGCTGAAGTTAAAAAAGCATGGAAAAAGATATGCCTGTGTATACACTAGTAGAAACGTGGTATGGTTTTACTAATATCAGATAAAGTAGAATTTAAAGCAAAGAGGCATTATTATTAGAGATACAGAGGGTTATTTCATGGTTATTAAAATGGGCAGTCCTGAAGGAAGATATAAGAGGTCTAAATTTTATATGTGAAACATAGCTCCAAAATGCAAAAGCCAAAACTGATAGAACTAAAAAGAGAGGTGCCTGGGTAGCTCAATCAGTTGAGCGTCTGCCTTCAGCTCAATCTTGGGATCAAGTCCCATGTCGTGCTCTCTGCTTAGCAGGGAGTCTACTTCTCCCTCTGCCCCTCTCCATGCTCCTTCTATCTCACTCACTCACTCACCCTCAAATAAATACAATTTAAAAAAACACCTTAAAACAAAAGAAAATTAGGGCACCTGGTTGGCTTATTTGTTAAGCATCTGCCTTTGGCTCAGGTCATGATCCCAGGGTCCTGGGATCTAGCCCCACATAGGGCTCTCTGCTCAGCAGGAAGCCTGCTTCTCCCTCTCCCACTCCCCCTGCTTGTGTTCCCTCTCTCGCTGTGTCTCTCTCTGTCAAATAATTAAATAAAATCTTTTTTTTTTTAATTTTGTTTATTTATTTGTAAGACCGAGAGCACAAGCAGAGGGAGAAGCAGGCAGAGGGTGAAGCAGGCTCCCCGCTGAGCAGGGAGCCAGACGTGGGACTTGATCCCAGGACCCTGGGATCATGACCCGAGCTGAAGGCAGACCCTCAACCGACTGAGCCACCCAGGTGACCCAAGCAAATAAAATCTTAAAAAAAAAGAACTAAAAAGAGAAACTCATAATCACACAGGGATATATAAATACATTTCTTCAGTAACTAATAGTACAAGCAGACCAAAAATCAGAAGAGTTATAAGTGATTGGAACCAAAAAAAGGAAGATTGGAACAGTATGATTAACAACCTTGACTTCATTAACATAGCACATCTTATCCAACACCTACAGGATGCACATTCTTTTCAAGTGCACATTGAAAATTTAGCAAAATTAATTGTATCTTGGGTTATAAAGCAAGCCTTGTATTTCAGAACATTGAAATAACAGAGAATATTTTCTTTGACTGCAGTGAAATAAGCTAGAAATTAATAACAAAAAATAATTAGAATAATCCCCAAATGCTGATAATTAAGCAATATTCTTATAAATAATTTATGGGCCAAAGAGGAAATTACAGTGGAATTTTGAAAACATTTTGAACTAATGGCATATGACAATGGCGTATTAAAATCTGTGGAATGTACCTACTGCTTACAAAGATACTTACAGCCCTGTAAGCATAGAGTTAATAAGAACAGACTGAAAAATCTGTGGCCTGAGGGTTTATCCAAGAAGTTGAAGAAAATCAGAGAAAGTAAACTGAAAGAAAGTGGAAGGAAGGAAATAATAAATATGAGCAAAAAAAAAAAAATTAAAACTGAATGCTTTATTTCCACTCCTTGAAACAAACAAAATAAAATAAACAAAATCCCCAGATCTTCTTTATTCCGTATTCTCGTCTCAATAAATATAGAAATTTCATTCTATCATGTGTTCTGAATTTGGAATCACCTTAACTTCTCTCTTTGTTTTATAACTCACATTTAATCTGTCAGGTAATCCTATGGGTTTTACCATAAAAACATATCCAGAATTTAGTGACTTCTCATCTTTGTTGATTATAGTCTGGTCTAAGTCATCATTATTTCTTACTTGGATAACTGCTGTAATTTCTTAATTGATTCCTCTGTTCCACTCTGCCCAGTTCTTCACACAATGGTCATAATTAACTTGTAAAACTTTTGTGTCACTCTTCTGCTCATAACTTTTCAAGTCACTTTCCATTTCCCTAAGCATACAAACCAAAGAAAGCCCTTATAGTGGCTAAGGAGACCCTAAATACTTAGCATACCTGGACTTATTTTTTGCCCTCTTCTTGTCCCTTAATTTGCTGCAACCGTAATGGCCATTTCTGTTCCTCAAAATGTCATTGAATATCTGGGCCTTTGCACTTGCTGTTCCTTTCCCAAAATATCCACAGGGCTTACTACCTTACTTCAGAACTCTGCTAAATATCACCTTATGAAATCTTAAATCAGTCCATAATACAGCAGTCCCCATCCTCCACACTTGGCACTTCCTACTTTGTATTTTTCTCTGTAATATATGCCTAGCACTTAAGTATTATTTGTTAAAGAAGTAAATGTGTGGATGGAACTGTAAAAGTGGTTACTACCATGGTGGAGAGGTGGAAATAATACTGATGGGGGAAAAGAACTTTCCAAACATATTTATTTCAGGATATGATGTTCTGATTCATCTATTTTTGTTTTGATTTATTTTTTATTTTGAAGTAATTTCAGACTTAGAGTTGCAACACTAATACAGAGAGTTACCATATACCCTTCACCATGCATTTCTTAATTTTTTAAAAGATTTTATTTATTTATTTATTTATCTGAGATAGAGAGAGAGTGCACGCAAGCAGTGGCGGGGGTGGGGGAGGTTGCAGAAGGAGAGGGAGAAGCAGGCTCTCCACTGAGCAGGGAGCCCAATGTGGGCCTCAATCCCAGGACCCTGGGATCGTGATCTGAGCTGAAGGCAGATGCTTAACTGACAGAGCCACCCAGGCGCCCCCAGCATCTCTTAATCTTAACTAACCTTACATAACCATGGTACAATTATCAGAATTAAGAAATTAGTATTGGTACATTACTGTTAACTAAACTATGGACTATTTGGGGATGCCTGGGTGGCTCAGTTGTTGTATGGTGTATTAATAATAATACATTCTTATTCAGCTTGGAGGCTCTGAGGACTAGAAATCTGGATTTATTTTTTGTGTCCTGTGTAGGTGCCCAGATGTTGGTTGTATAAATGAAAGACTATACTTCAGATTATGTGATTCTACATTTTATTAGATTGCTAATAATTAACTCTCAAATATCTCTAAAAAGCATAAAAGTTAATGTGAATCTAAATTAGTCTCTTTACCAAATAAGAAATGGTGATATATTTTGGATTCATTTAGTTTAACTTGATACATTTCTCTAAACAGAGAAAAAGTTCTGTGTATAGTTACATAGCATGCGTCAGGAAAGAGACATTTATTACTTTCAACAGTGAAATCAAGTCTGTATGAGATAATGTGTTTGAGGTCCATGGCTCATAACTCACTTATTAGTAATTAAATCAAACTGACCCTTTTTTTTTTTTTGTTACTGAAAACTTAGGATTCTCAAATTTCAGTTGAATTGTTTCTTCCTACTTCCTTCCTACTTCCCCCTTTTTCTGACCCTCTTACCATACTAACTTCTATTCCTTCTCTGTTTGTCCATTTTTGCTTCTCTACCCCATCATTCTTGGCATTTTTGTATCATGCACTTCTACTTTTATTGTGTATCCTTCTTTTTCCTATATGTCATAGCATCATTATCCCATTTAACTGCTCTGCCTACCTCATTTCCTTTTTCATCAGTCATTCTATCCATCCTTCCTTTTGGGAATATACACATTTATCCCTTGCTTCTATCTATCTAGACTTTATCCCATCCTTTTTCTTTTTCCTTTTCTCTCTAGCCTTCTCTCTGTCCTGTCATTTCATCTGTTCATTCCTAGTGAAGGTCCTTTTTTCCATTTGTTTTTCTTTTACTTTATCTAGTCTTATGACTGTTTGTGTGCTAATGACTTCCAATATTATATCTTCAGCACATACTTGGACGGAAAACTTGGGACTCTAGATTTAGTAATCCCACTTCCTTTGCTATTTCAATTGGTCTTATCATTTTCACCATTATTACCATTCTTATCTATGCCACCATCATGTCTCCTCTGCAGAAGTATAGTAGCCTCCTAAGTGGTCTCCTATTTCTGCTCTTTGTCTGATACCTACTTTCTACCTACAGGTCCAAGTGATTATTTTATTTTATTTTTTTTTAATATTTTATTTATTTGACAGACAGAAATCATGACTAGGCAGAGAGGCAGGCAGAGAGAGAGGAGGAAGCAGGCTCCCCACAGAGCAGAGAGCCCAACGCGGGGCTCGATCCCAGGACACTGGGATCACGACCGGAGCCGAAGGCAGAGGCCTTAACCCACTGAGCCACCCAGGCGCCCCCCAAGTGATTATTTTAAAAGTTAACTCACATCATGTACCAACCTCTGCTTAAAACCGTTCAAAGGACTCCTATCTTATGCAGAATAAAAGTCAAAAGATTCTATGTGATTTGACATCTTTAACATCATTTATTATTTTCTTATTCTTTCCCCTCACCGATTGGCCTCCAACCATGTTTTTTGTTCCTCAAACAAACACAAGACCTCATGGGTCTGGACCTTTACCCCCTTTTCTCATATATCTGTATAGGTCATTTACTCTCTTAAGTGTTTCTCTTTGCACACATGATGTCTTCATTCTTTCATATAAAAAATATATTTAATAAGTGCAGTGAGCAAAAGAGGTAAAAGCCCCACTCTTGTAGGACTTATATCTAGATGGGAATGTGAGACAAGTAATAAATATAGAAGTGTATGTATTAGTATGTAAGAGATGGGGTGTGTTAAAAAGAAAAATATAGCAAGGAAGGGGGTCCAGATTGCTAGGGGCATAAGTGAGGGGAGATCAGTTTTAAATAGGATGGTCAGAGAGGGTGTCACTTCAGAGGTGATATTTGAGCTCAAAGACCTGAAGAAAGTGAGGAATTGAACCATGTAGATATATTAGGGAAGTGTATTCTAGATGGAAGGAATAGTCTATGCAAAGGCACTGAGATAGGAGCATTTCTGTCCTGTTCAGGGGAGCTCAAAGAGGATCTGTGTCTAGAACAAAGTAAAGTAAAGGGAAAGTAGTAGGAGATGGAGTCAGAGAGATAGCCGTTGCCCAGGTTCATCCTGTGGGGCCTAAAAGGTCATTTTAAGGACTTTTCGTTTTTTAATGAAATGGGAAGTCATTGCAGTTGAAGGGTTTGTTCATGACCACTTGGTGTTTGCGTGAAGACTGAGAGGGCAGTGGGGGCAAGTATGGAAGCAGTGAGATAGATGGCCATTGTAATAATCTAGGTCAGAAATGATGGGGGATTAAACCAGAGTAGTAAGGTAAAGGTGGTAGTGCAAAGTAGTTAAATTCTGGATTTATTTTGAAGGTACAGCTGGTAGGATTTGCTGAAGTTTTATGTGTCGGCTACAAAAGAAAATGGAGTCGAGGACAATATGGTACTGCTCACCAATATCCAATTCTTACTTGGGCATATGAGACGTTTCCCTTCTTATCTCCCTTTGTAGTTTGGTGAAGCCACACAACTAGTTATGGTCGGTGAATTGTGTAAGGTTGTGCTTGGCTGAGGCAGAGTAAAACCCCTATATGCTTCTCCCATTCTTCTTGCTGTGAAGGAGGCCTTGTATTGAAATTACAGAGCCACGAGATTAAAGGAACTGGAATGATAAAGTCATCACTTAGAGGATAACTGCCTGGAGTTGCAGTGAACTCAGCGTGAGCAACATAAAATTTTTTGTTTTGTCAAGCTACTGATTTGGGGGTTGTTTGTTACTCAACGTAAGTATATCCTGTTCTGACCAATCAGGTGACGATTTGGCCTGAGTAACTTGAAAGATGGAATCATCAGTAACTAAGATTGTGAGAGACTGTGGGAAGAGGTGGTTTGAGGGGATTTTCAAAGGAAGATGTTGAATCAAGGCTGTAAAATATAAAAAAAAAAAAAATCCTTCTGTGACCACTTTGTATAAAATTATACTCTCTTCCAATATTCCTCTACCATATTTTAGTTTTTTTCTAAAAACTGGAAATTATCACAACTGAAGTATGGTGTAATGATTCAAAAACTTAAAATCTGAAGCCAGGCAGGTCGAATGGGTTTTAAATCCTAGTTTTGCTACTTTTCTATTCATGTGTTTTTGGAAGAATACTTTAACTTCTTTATGCCTCAGTTTCCTCATTTGTAAATAAGTGAAGTACCATATCAATTGGTTGTGTGTGTGCATGTAAAGTGCTTAGAACAGCATCTGATAATACACTTTCTAAATGTTTGCAGCTATTATCATTATCATCATAAAAACTTCATGAGACCAGGCACTTAATTTTGTTTTCTCCTTTATCCCAGGGACCACAACAATGTTAGTAGGCTCTCAGTAAATTTTTGATGAAAAGGTAGATGGATAGATTGCATTAGGTGACTACCAATTTTTGGAGTAATGTCAATGAGTGAAAGATCTTGACCATTGGCCAAACTGTAGATAGACCCATGTGATACATAGTAGGTCATACTTTTAGAAAAAAAATAATTTTTCAGCATTATTAGTTTTTTCTTTTCACATATGAATATTGAAATTTTATTAAGCAAAAAGTGAAATACTAATTTTTCCATCTTTACTGAGATATAACTGTGGCACAAGACTAATCGTTTTCTGAAGGGGAGAAATTTCAAACAGTACCGTTAGACCATAGAAAAGAATTATACGTAGATCTGGGACAGCATGCTTTTGACCTCATGTTGGACAGATTTTATTTAGTTGTATGTAAATCCTTTAAAACCCACAGGTACATTTGATACTTAATTTTGTTATAACCTGGTAAAGTCACAATGCAGTGATTTCTAAAATTAGACTAGGAATAATAAGAGTTCTAAATTATAAATAGCTTTGTATGATATTTGAGGCCAGAGAGGCCTAAGTTACATAGATTGTATTAGTGTAAATTGATTCTAAGAATTAAGTGATTTTAACCCTTTTTAGCCCTACTATTAATGCAAATAATTTTTCTGTGTGTTTTTTTTATATTGATAGTATTGATACTCCTATCATCTATAAATAATCATGCTTTTGTTTCTTCCCCTTCCCCTTCTTAATATCTTTTATCTCTTGCTCTATTACTCCACTGGTTAGGTCTGCTACCTACAAGTTGAATAGAAGTGGTGATAGCAGGCATCTTTGTCTTCTCCCCAACCTAAAAGCAGTGTTTTCAACATTTTACTATTAAGTATGATGTTTTCTGTATATTTTTGGATGCCCTCTTTCACGTTAGGGAAGTTACCTTCTAGCCCTAGTTTATTGAGGTTAAATTGAAATTAGTGGCTACTCTTTCTGCATTTGTTCAATTAGTAATGTGATTTTTTTCTTTTATTCTGTGAATGAGGTAAATTGCATTAACTAATTTTTAATATTGAATTAATCACCTTTCTGAAGATAAGTCCAACTTGATTATGATATATAATATTTTTTATATTTTGCTCAATTTGGTTTGCTGATATGATATGTTTAATACCCTTGTGAATGAGTTAGTTTGTAATTTTCCATTTGTACTGTCTTTGTCTAATTTTGGTGTTAAGATAAATTTAACCTCGCAAGATGAGTTGAGGAATGTTCCTTTTTTGTATATCCTCTGTGTGAGATTAGCATCCTCTATAAAATTAGAGTTTATGTAGCCTTGAAAGTTTGGTCAAATTTATCTGTAAAGCTTATTGGCTCTTGTGTCTTGCTTTTAAGATTTTTAACCACTGATTTAGTTTCTTTAATGGCTATAGGACTATTCATGTTTTGTTTTTGCTCTTGAGTCAGTTTTAGTGAGGATTTTATCCATTTCATCTATGTTTTGAAATTTATTGGCATAAAATTGTTCATATTGTCTTATTTTCTGTTTAATCCTGGCAGTATTTTTTATTCTTAATAAAAAATTTTTATCTGAGGAGGTGTCTGGGTGCTATAGTCAGTTCAGCAACCAACTCTTTGTTTTGGTTCAGGTTGTGATCTCTGGGTTGTGAGGTAGAGCCCCACATCAGGCTCTGCACTCTGCACAGAGTCTGCTTAAGACTCTCCCGCCCACCCTCTGAGATCTCTGTCTCAAATCAATCAATCAATCAGTCAATCTTAAAAATGTATATGAGATTATATCTCCTTTTTATTATTATTGCTTATTTTGCCTCTTCCCCTTTCTCCCCATAATTATCTTTCAAATAATAAATTTTGGCTTTGTTTTATTATGTATTTGTATTCTGTTTCTCCTAATTACTGTTCTTTATCATTTCCTTCTTTCTGGGTTTTTGCTTTTGTTTTTGGATTTATTCTGTTTTTCTAACTCAGTTTCCAGTCTTATAATAAAGCATTTAAGCCTGTGCATTTTTTTCTAATACCACTTTTTTGTTTTGCATTCTTCACATTTGAGATATATTTTCTTCATTATCATTCAGTTGTGGGTATTTTCCAAAATCCATTATGATGTTCTTTGTCCTATTAATTGTTTAGAAAAGTGCTTTTTAAATTTTAAGATATAAAAATACCAGTTCTTTTAAATTTGTTAAGTACAGTGTTATGATTTAGTATAGGGTCTATTTTCATAAATGTGCCTTGTACACTTGAATACATATTCTTTGCTTATTGGGTATAGCTGTATTTTGACTGCTTCATATACTATATCTTTGTTTTTTATTTTGTATAGTTTCAATTGGATGTGTCTAGATGTAGAGTGTCTGTCTTGGTCTCTTGACTCTCCCTCTTTATATCTCTGCCCATTTCTGCGTGTTCTTTATTTCTATCTTTACTTCCTCTACCACCTCTTTTCTACTCCTCATCTCCTACCCCATGTCCCTCTCTTTTTTACCCTGCTTGGGATTCGTGACCTCCCTGAATTGGTACTTTGTAGCAGTTCCAGAAGTTCTTAGTCATCTTAAGGCCCCTCATTCTGTGATTCAGATTAAATTCTTGTTTCCTTGGATATTTTGATTGATTGATTAATTTTTGGTGGAATTTTTTTTGGTGGAAATTGAGGCGTGGGTTTGAATCCAGAGAGGATTTATAATTTCTGTCAACAGTTATCCCAGATCACAACCAGTGTGGGACCACTTTATTTTTTTATTTTTTATTTTTTAAAGATTTTATTTATTTATTTGACAGAGACACAGTGAGAGAAGGAGCACAAGCAGGGGGAGCGGGAGAGGGAGAAGCAGGTTCCCGCCAAGCAGGAAGCCCGATATGGGGCTCCATCCCAGGACCCTGGGATCATGACCTAAGCCGAAGGTAGTCGCTTAGTGGCTGAACCACCCAGGTGCCCCCTGGGACCACTTTAAATGCAATGATATGCTTGAGGTATTTAGGACCACTTAAATTCTATAAATTGGTATTGAGATTATGCTTTTGTGGGGTAGGTTGGGCATAAAGATTTTTTAAAAATAAATTTTTGAAAATAACTTCAGATTTGTAGAAAACATTCAAAAATAGTATAGAGAGTTCCTCTGTACTCTGTACCCAGTCTCCCCTAATATTAACATCTTACACCCTATCTTTTTTTTTGCCTTTTTAACATTTTTAATTTAAATTCACTTAATTAACATATAATGTATTATTGGTTTCAGAGGTACAGGTCTGTGATTCATTGGTCTTATATAATACTCAGTGTTCATTACATCACATGACCTTCTTAAGGTTACCCAGCTTCCCTATCTCTCTCCCCGCCTTCCCTCTAGCAACCCTGTTTATTTCCTATGATTAAGAGTCTCTTAATGTTTTGTCTTCTCTCTCTGGTTTTGTCTTGTTTTATTTTTTTGTCTCTTCCCCTGTGATCTTCTGTTTTGTTTCTTAAATTCCACATATCAGTGAGATCATATGATAATTGTCTTTCTCTGATTGGCTTATTTTGCTTAGCATAATACCTTCTAGTTCCATCTACGTCATTGCAAATGGCAAGATTTCATTTTTTGATGGCTGCATAATATTCCTGTGTGTGTGTGTGTGTGTGCGCGCGCGCACCCCACATCATCTTTATCCATTCATCTGTTGATGGACATCTAGGCTTTTTCCATAGTTTGGCTATTGTGGGCATTGCTGCTATAAACATTTGGGAGCAAGTGCCCCTTTGGATCACCACATTTATATCTTCAGGGCAAATACCTAGTAGTGCAATTGCTGCGTCATAGGGTAGCTCTATTTTCAACTTTTTGAGGAACCTCCATGCTGTTTTCCAGAGTGGTTGCACCAGCTTGCATTCCCACTAGCAGTGTTGGGTGGGGGGGTTCCCCTGTCTCTACATCCTTGCCAATGTCTGTTGTTTCCT
Organism: Martes martes; assembly: GCF_963455335.1. Lineage (NCBI taxonomy): Eukaryota > Metazoa > Chordata > Mammalia > Carnivora > Mustelidae > Martes > Martes martes. Next base: position 15,379,239 of record NC_137895.1, read on the forward strand.
GACTTGTTAATTTTAGCCATTCTGACAGATGTGAGGATGTATCTCATTGTGGTTTTGATTTGTATTTCCCTGATGCCAAGTGGTATTGAGCACCTTTTCATGTGTCTGTTGGCCATTTGGATGTCTTCTTTAGAGAAATGTCTGTTCATGTCTTCTGCACATTTCTTGATTGGATTATTTGTTCTTTGGGTGTTGAGTTTGGTAAGTTCTTTTTTTTTTTTCTTTTTAAGATTTGTATTTGTTTGAGAGAGACAGAGATAGTGAGAGAGAGCACCTGAGTGGGGAGAGAGGGAGAAGCAGACTCCTGCCAAGCAGGGAACCTGATGCTGGACTCTATCCCAGGACCCTGAGATCATGACCTGAGCTGAAGGCAGATGCTTAACTGACTGAGCTGCCCAGGTGCCCCTGATAAGTTCTTCTTCTTCTTCTTCTTTTTTTTTTTTTAATATTTTATTTATTTATTTGACAGGCAGAGATCACAAGTAGGCAGAGAAGCAGGCAGGGGAAGCAGGCTCCCTGCTGAGCAGAGAGCCCAATGCAGGGCTTGACAGGACCCTGAGATCATGACCTGAGCTGAAGGCAGAGGCTTTAACCCACTGAGTCACACAGGTGCCCCTCTGATAAGTTCTTTATAGATTTTGGATACTATCCCTTTATCTGATATGTCATTTGCAAGTATCTTCTCCCATTCTGTTAGTTATCTTTTGGTTTTGTTGACTATTTCCTTTGCTGTGCAGAAGCCTTTTATCTTGATGAAGTTTCAATAGTTCATTTTTGCCTTTGTTTCTCTTGCTTTTGGAGAGGTGTAGTAAGAAGTTGCTGCCGCCAAGGTCGAAGAGGTTGCTGCCAGTATTCTTCTTGAGGATTTTGATGAATCCCTCTCTCACATTTAGGTCTTTCATCCATTTGAGTCTATTTTTGTGTATGGCGTAAGGAAATGGTCCAGTTTCATTCTTCTGCATGTGACTGTCCAGTTTTCCCAAAACCATTTATTGAAGAGACTGTCATTTTTCCATTGGATATTCTTTCCTGCTTCATCTTACACCCTATCTTATAAGCGTTAACTAACCTCCAGACTTTATTCAGATATCCACTAATTTTTCTTTTCTGTTACAGGATCCCATCCAGATTACCAAATTGCATTCAGTCATATGTCTCCTTAGTCTCCTCTGTCTATGACAGTTTCTCAAATTGTCCTTGTTTTTTATGGCCTTTTTGATTTTGATTATGTTTATATATTTTGTAGACTGGCCCTCAATTTAGGTTTGATGTTTTTCTCATGATTAGACTGGGATATAGGTTTTGTGAAAAATCCATAGTAGTAAAATGTTCTTCTCATCACATCATGTCAGGATGTACGGGATATCAACATGTTGTGATGTTTACTCTGATTATGTGGTTAAGGTGGTGTTTGCTGGGTTTATACAGTGTAAAGTTACTGTTTTATCCCTTTCCATTCCGGAAGGGAGATTTTATTTTCTTTCAATCCAGACTGAGTAAAGACAGGAAGGTTTCCTCGTTGCTCTATGCTGTGACTTGAGATTTAAGCCTTATTTATATATGAACTGTGGGTGGAACTTTCTGAAGCCCAGGCTTTATAGTAAAGGCCTATTATTAGCTTCCTCATTTTGGATGGACCTTGGGCAGCTTTATCTCCTGTCCTCCTCAGGTTGGATTAAACTCAGGGTTTCCAGTGCTCTATAGAAATCCTCAAGGCTAAAGCTGACCTTAGTAACCTGCTTACCCTCTTATGATTCCTAACTTTTGGGGAAGTCCAGTGAATTATGTTTAAAAGTTTTCTTTTGTTGTAGCTGTTAATTTGTTGTTAGGTATTTCTGTTAGGGTAGTTTAATCGAGTGTACTGTCAGCAATAGAAGTTGGAAGGTTTCCTTGATATTGATTATGAACATATTTTGAAATGTTAACACTGAGTTGAGGGGATAAACATCTTGGTATTAGGAAGTATGATACTTGTAGTCATTTTCCCAGCATCCCCCCACACAGACACGTACATACAGTTCTTCAGAATTCCTTGATTTAAAGATACTGTTTTCTCTGCTTTGATTGTCCTTTCCTATAATATCTTATCAACAACCTGGTGATTCCAAACTCTGCTCAAATGTTTTCTTACTCATGCCCTCTCATCCCTCTCATGTCCCCTTTTCCCTGCTCCCCCCCATAGAGTTAGATTTCTAATGTGCTGCCATAATACACCATTAAGAAATTCACCATGTGGTACATGTATACCAATATTTGGTTTATGTATCATGGTAGATGTTACTCTGTTTACTGTTCTTTGGTGTCTCTTCCTGCAGGAAGTTTATTTTGTACTTTCAGCTTTCTTGAAGTCTGGCTTGGCCCTGTGACCTGCTTTGACCAATTAAATGTGAGAGAAATACCTTGATCTGCAATCAATGTATAGCATGAGTGAGAAATAAACTTTATTTTTTTAAAAGATATATTTATTTGTTTGACACACAGAGAGAGACTGAGTGCACTAGCAGAGGGAGAAGCAGGCAGCCCACCATGGGACTCAATCCCAGAACCCTGGGGTCATGACCTGAGCTGAAGGCAGATGCTTAACCAGCTGAGCTACCCAGGTGTTCCATATTACACATGCTTGTCCATCATCTTGAAGACAAAAAAAACTGTTTTCTGGCCATCTTTTTTTTTTTTTAAGGTATTTATTTATTTATTTATTTGACACAGAGAGAGGGAGGGATCACAAGTAGGCAGAGAGACAGGCAGAGGGAGAGGGGGAAGCAGGCTCCCTGCTGAGCAGAAAGCCTGATGCAGGGCTTGATCCCAGGACCCCGGACCATGACCTGAGCCGAAGGCAGAGGCTTAACCCACTGAGCCACCCAGGCGCCCGTGGCCATCTTTTTTATGTCTTTAAAACTGTCAGACTAGTTTCCCTAAAACATTTTAGATTATTATATACCCTGTAGGAAAGTAGCATTATATAGTGCAAAGAACATGGGTTTAGGGTCAGACATATTCAAATTAAAATTGTTATTTTTTAGCTGAGTTACTTTGGAAAATGTCCTTAATGAGTTTTAGATTCATCATTTTTTAAATGAGATAGCTTATTGTAAAGTTGTTGGAAATATATGTAAAGTACCTAATACAGACATTCAGAGAATGTTCATTCTGTTGACTATTGACTCAAGTCTTAAAAATCCCTTTCTACTAGTTAAGTAATTAATCCCATTTGCAGTTGTACCAAAATCAATAAGATACCTAGGAATAAAGCTAAGCAAAGAGGCAAAAAACCTGTACTCTGAAAACTATAAAACACTAATGAAAGAAATTGAAGATGACACAAAGGAATGGAAAGACATTCCATGCTCATGGAATGGAAGAACAAATATTGCTAAAATATCTACACTACCAAAGCAATAATGCAATCCCTATCAAAATACCAACAGCATTTTTCACAGAACTAGTACAAACAATCCTAAAATTTGTGTGGAAACACAAAAGACCCTGAATAGCCAAAGCAACCTTGAAAAAGAAAAACAAAGCCAGAGACATCACAGTGCTGGAATTCAAGTTATATTACAAAGCTGTAGTAATTAAAACAGTGTGGTACTGGCATAAAAGTAGATATGTAGATCAATGGAATAGATAGAAAATTCAGAAATGAACATTTACTCTTTGACAGCAAGAAAGAATATCCAACAGGAAAAAGACCATCTCTTCAACAAATGGTGTTGGGAAAACTGGGCAGCAACATGCAAAAGAATGAAACTGGAAAGCTTTCTTATACAATACACAAAAATAAATTCAAAATGGATTAAAGACCTAAATGTGATACCTGAAACCATAACAGTCCTAGAGGAGCATATGCAGTATCAACGTCTTTAATATTGGGTATAGCAACTTCTTTCTAGATATGTTTCCTGAGGCAAAGGAAATAGAAGCAAAAAATAAACAATGGACTTTATCAAAATAAAAATCTTCTGCAAAGCAAACAGTCAACAGAATCAAAGATCACCTTGTGGAATGGGAGAAGATAATGGTAAATGACATACCTGATAAAGGGTTGGTATCCAAAATATAGAAAGAACTTATAAAACTCAACACCCAAAACCAAATAATCCAGTTAAAAATGGGTAGAAGACATGAACAGAAATTTTTCCAAAGACATCCAGATGGTCAACAGACACATGAGAAGATGCTCAGTATCACTCATCATCAGGGAACTGCAAATCAAAACTATAAGGCAATACCCCCTCACATCTGTCAGAATGGCTAAAGTCAAAAACACAGGAAACAGCAAGTATTGATGGGGATGTGGAGAAAAGGGAACCCTCTTGCACTCTTAGTGGAAATGCAAACTGGTGCAGCCATTGTGAAAAATAGTACTACCTCAAAATTAAAACTAGAACTACCCTACAATTCAGCAATGCACTACTAGGTATTTATCCAGAGAATACAAAAATACAGATTTGAAGGGATACATGCACTTAGATGTTTATAGCAGCATTAACTATATTAGCCAAATTTGGAAGCAGCTCAAGTGCCCATTGACTGATGAATGGATAAAGAAGTGGTATACACACATGTGCATACATGCATACACACACAATGAAATATTACTCAGCCTTAAAAAGAACGAAGTCTTGCCATTTGCAACAGCATGGATGGAGTGAAAGTATTACGCTAAGTGAAATAGAGAAAGACAAATACCATATGATTTCACTCGTATGTGCAATTGAAGAAACAAAGCAAATAAGCAAAGGGAGGGGAAGAGAGAAGCAAACCAAGAAACTTTTTTTTTTTAAAGAAACAATTCTTAACTAGAGAATAAACTGTTACCAGAAGTGGGGGGGATGGGGAGGATGGGTTAAATAGGTGATACAGATTAAGGAGTGCACTTGTGATAAGCACTGGATGGTGTATGGAAGTGTTGAGTCACTATATTGTACACCTGAAACTAATATTACATTGTATGTTAACTAAGTAGAATTTAAATAAAAACTTGAAAGAAATCCCTTTCTCTCTTGCCTTCATGAATTTATTTATTTGGTTGTTTGTTAGATAAATATTTTTTGAACTTCTGCTATATGTTATGCATTGTCTAGGCCCTGGAAAGTGGTAAACAAGATCTAGATCTTTTTTTTTTTTTTTTTTTTTTTTTGGTCAGAGAGAGAGAGAGAGAGAGGAGAGAGCGTGTGCACAAGCAGGGGGAATGACAGGCAGAGGGAGAGAGATCTAGTCCCAGTCTTTAAGGAGGTTATAGTCTAAGGGCCAGTAATTCTCCCTCCCTATCTCCAGCTATTAAAATCATACTAATATTGGAAGGCTTCTCCTCTACAATCAGCATCTTTGAAATTTTTGCCTAAATTTTTCCCCATCTCAAAAAGAGAAATCCAGAAATGATTTCTCCCTCTTGATTTTTTAAAGCTATATTAATGTTATCCATACAGATCTCTTACCATATATGTTGCATTCTATCTGGCAGGTTCTGTTATAGTCTCATACATCATGTATATTTTTAAATTTCTTTTCTAGATTTTCAGCTCCTTGCGTATTGGACACTCCTCTATTACTTGTATCTCTCAAATCAGTGAAATTATGTGAATAATGAAGAATATTACTCCTTAGAGGTCTTTTAGGAATTTGTGGGTGCATTTTTGTTTATCACAATGATTAGAGGGCACTAGTGGAATTAGTGAAGAGAGGCTAAGAATGAAAGACTTGTAATGCTCAGGATAGTCTCTCAAGATAAATTGTTGTCTTGAGTCCCAGTAACTTTCAGATATTCTACCAGATGTTTCATATAAGTGAAAAACTTCCAATTCTCTGAATCTGAAGCCTAAATCCATTTTTATATATAAATGCTAGGTATTTCTTATGAAATAATATACTTACAGTCTTATGAAAGATATATACTGAGTTTTCCTATATTTATCGCCTTTGTAAATCAAGGAAAAATTGTACTTTGTTTTGTCCAGAATTTTACTAAGTCTTGCTCAACATTATAGAAAGTCATGTCACCAGAGGCAGTACCACTCATGGTGTTTGAGTCACCATTAGTACAAATATGTCAGTCTGTTTTTGTAGCTATTGAATTTTTAAAACGATTCTGGATGTAGGTGTAGGCATCGAATTAATTCACTGTTTTGTCATACTCAGATATTTACATTTGGAAATACATGTTATTTCTTTTTAAAATATAAATGACCTTCCTTTAATTTCTGCCATATATTACAGTAAAGCATTATATTAATGCTTTAAATTTATACACATAAATATGCTATTTTATCTATAAATTTCTTTTTAAATTTTTTATTTAAATTTCAGAATTTAGAAGAGAGCACTGCAAAATATTTATTATAAAAAGCAACATTGTGGGGCACCTGGGTAGCTCAGATGGTTAGGTGTCATGATCCCAGGGTCCTGGAATCAGGTCATGATGGAATCAAGCCCTGCATCGGGCTCTCTGTTTCTCTCTTTCCCTCTATCTCCCCAGGCCTGTGCGTGCTCTCTCGCTCTCTCACTCACTCTTGCTCACCCTCTTTCTCAAATAAATAAAAATCTTTAAAAAAAAAAAAAAAAAGGCAACATTGTGTCATGTTATACATTCACTGATTTATGACCATTAGAGCTTGGCAAAGTAAATTTACTTTAAAAATATACATTTAATCTTTATTGAACATTAAACTATTCTCTCTCTCTCTCTTTTAAGATTTTATGTATTTGAGAGAGAGAGAGCATGAGCAGGAAGGATGGGCAGAGGGAGAGGGAGGGCAGAGGGAAGGACCTTTCCAGGACTCCAGGGTCATGACCTGAGCCATCCGAAGGGAGACGCTTAACCAAATGAGCCACCCATGCGCCCCTAAACTGTTCTCTTTAGAGAAAATGTGTATCACGAAATATTCTGACAATTAGAATAATGATTAAGTTAGATGAAAACACCAAAAATTTGTTACAAACTAGAAAAAAGTATATGCAAACTTTATTCAATTTATAGAGGACAAGTTGCTATTTATAATTTTAAAATTTTCTAATAAAATGCCATAGACTTGGGTTAATGACTAACATTCTTTACATACTTTCTTTATTATAATTAATATGTCCAGAACTTTAATTTTTAAAATTTGACTATTGTTTCATGCAGAGGACAAAAAAATTTTTTACATGTGTTTTTAGTTATTTTAATTTATATTCTTTAAATTAGTTCTTCAGGATCAGCAGTGAATTTTTTTTTAAGAGTTTATTTATTTATTTGACAGACAGAGATCACAAGTAGGCAGAGAGGCAGGCAGAGAGAGAGAGTGGGAAGCAGGCTCCCCGCTGAGCAGAGAGCCTGATGTGGGGCTTGATCCCAGGACCCTGGGATCATGACCTGAGCCGAAGGCAGAGACTTTAACCCACTGAGCCACCCAGGCGCCCCAGCAGTGAATTGTTTTGATTTAGATATTCTAAGTGTATTTTTCATCTTTGAGCTTATGATAAGATATATTTTATAAACTGAAGTGCAGAACCAGATGGTTTTATTCTGGTATGATACGTGTTAATTTGTATGCCTTGTTTTCAACAACTGTGGGATTGTGTTGTATCTCATCATTGCCTTTTTTAGACTATTTTATAGATAGAACTAGAAATTCTGGTTATATAAAGCTATTCTAGCACAGGCTAGAAAGTAGGTCATTGTGACGGGGAGTATACCAAACCGCCCACTGGTTGCTATAGTAATGACCTACTTTAAGAAACTATTTCTGTTGATTCATGTTGAAATCATCTGTTGGAAATGGTATAAGGAAACTCAATGCATGTAATTTTTTTCTAATAACAATAAGTTAGTTATCTCTGGAGGGTTTTTTTTTTAAGTCTTTAATAAGTGAAGAAGTATATTTTCTTACTTAGTACCCTTTCTATTTATTTTGAAGTGATGCAGTTAGTAATTCAATTAAATAACAGGAGAACTGTGCTTCTATACAGGTAATACAATTATGCAAAGAGATGTAGTGAGTTTTACTACTGTGTGGCCTTTAAAAAGTAACCTGTTGCATGTAGTTAATAGTATTATTAACTGAGCCTCCAAATGGGTACAGTAATATGCCATATTAAGAGAAGATCTGAAAATATATTCTTGTTAAAAATGTACTCTCTGGGGGTGCTTGGGTGGTTTATCCTTCCAGGACATTTTAGTTTTATACTGTTTAAATTTAAGAAAACTTAGAGTTGCTAGTTCATTTAACCTCTTAATTTTTTATCTGACTACTACAGTGTCTAAAAACTCTTGCCAAGCAAATACATAAAACTAGATGTTTCCTAATAAACATTTATCACCATTAATATGATAAATTATTTGTAGTTATGGATAATTTTGTAAAATTCAAGTACTTTTGTATTGGTACAACAACATCAACCATCCTCCCTCCCCCCGCCCTGCCCAAAGTATTTTTTTTTTAAAGATTTTATTTATTTATTTGACAGACAGAGATCACAAGTAGGCAGAGAGGCAGGCAGAGAGAGAGGGCAGCAGGCCTCCTGCTGAGCAGAGAGCCCAACTCGGAACTCGATCCCAGGACCCTGGGATCATGACCTGAGCTGAAGGCAGAGGCTTTAACCCACTGAGCCACCCAGGCACCCCCTTGCTCAAAGTATTTGCATGTTTGTTAGTGATAGGTTGGGGTAAGGGTCAGTGTTAGGGTAGTGGCTCCAAACCCAAACAGAACAGTGATGAGGTAAAATATAAATGTGAAAATAGAAAGATTTGTTTTCCTATTTGTTTAAAGACAATTGTGCACCTTCCTAAAGGTGATACGATGAGGGATGCCTAGGTGGTTCCTTCGGTTAAAGGTCTTGTCTTCTGTTCAGGTCGTGATCTCGGGGTCTTGGGATTGAGTTCTGCATTGGGCTCCTTGCTCACTGCCTGCTTCTCCCTTTGCTTGCCGCTCCGCCCCTACTTGTGCTCTCGTTCGCTGTCTCTCTGGCAAATAAAGAAATAGAATCTTTTAAAAAATAAATAAATAAAGGTGATATAATGTGAGTCCTCCTGAGTCTCCACACCCATAGAGATGATGACTCCTAAATGGAAAAGAATATCAAACTTGATTAGGTATACTGATGTCAGTAATAACTACAACTATAAAAATTAACAAAACTTTCTTGATGAAATGATGGGATCAGAATAAAAAAATGATCTGAACTGAATAGCCTCCTGGAATAATGGTGTCTGGTAGAACTTTCTGCGGCAATAGAAATGTTGTTCACCTATGCTGCCCAGTATGGTAACTAATAGGCACACATGTGGCTGTTGAGAGGCCTTGAAATACAGCAAGTGTGATTGAGAAACTGAATTGTTAATTTTGGCTATATGTGCATAGTGGCTACCATATTGGACAGTGCATTTCTGACTCCTCACAAGGAAACACAATCACTATTCTCAGAGAACACATGACTTGTAGAAAAGGCAGACAAACATTTAACCTTACGATCAGATACATAAAAGAAGCAGAATAAAGAGGAAATAAGATCTGTCCAGCTGAAGGGAAGGGAATCTAGATGAAATGTTGGAGAAATTAGCATGAGGCAGATAGTGAGGCTGGATTTTCTAGGGATGACCTCTCTTTCAGAAATGCTCTTGGAGACCGCTCCATTTCTTCACAATAAAAGATGCACAGTGAGCAGTCTTCTGGTACTGCCTCAGAATTTCCCAACATAACTACCATGGGTAGGCCTTCTTAGTACTTATTTCATTAAGAAAAGTCCACCTGTCTCGTGAAATTTTTCTTTTTAATTAACCTGACATTCTCTGCACTCAGAGTTATGCCACATAATTTCATGTCTATTTATTATCAGTTTCCTTAATTAGATAAGAAACTTGAAAATAGGCATGTTTTCTCTCTCATAGATGATTGTAGTATCCTTTAGTACTCAAATTCTTAAATTATTCACTTGCTCAGAGTGATTAAATAGGATATTTCCATTTTTTTAGAAGAAAAATGTTCTAGATTTTTCAAGGAGGTTTTTCTGTTTGAACTTGAGTTCATTTCATCAATGAAATCAATTCATTTAATTTATATAATTTTGATGCTTACAAATTAAACATTGCTACCATTCACTCACTATTAATTAATGGAAGCTAGTGATTTAATTTAGGAATTTCATTAAAATACTGAGAAACTTGTTTGTAATTGAAAAAATGGTAAGTATGGTTTCTAGAAAGAGTAATTTACAGACCAGTTAGAAATAAGATAATAAGAGGTAATAAAATTATGGGGCTGGCATGTCCATTTTTAGAATGACATGATTTTATAATACTTTGTATCTTCTAAATATACATGTTTAAAAATTTTAATATTTTTCTCTGTAGATTTTTGCTTCAGTGTCTTGAAGACCTTGATGCCAATCTGCGAAAATTAAACTCTCGTTTGTTTGTGATTCGTGGACAGCCAGCAGATGTGTTTCCCAGACTTTTTAAGGTAATCTGAAAAATCTTTGCTTAAATTAATAATCTTTTTTCAGAGAAGACACACATTTGCTGAGTAAGGTATTTGAGGTAATTTAAAGTATGTGAAATACAAGTATTTTTAAATAAAAATTTCATTTTTTAAATTTAATAAAAGTTTTACATGGTAGAATCAAGACTCCAAAAAAAGTGGTTTGCAATGAAAACGTAAATCTTTCTTCTGCCTTAAACTGCTGGTTTCCCCCCCCAGAAGCAACAACTACTACCTGTTTCTTGTATATGCATTACAAATATTTTTTGCATTAGTAAGAATATATATGTGCATGTATCTATATGTATGTATTTAACACATTATATATAATATAATATGTATATATAATACCTGTAGATCCATCTATATATATAAATTTGCATTTTTGTGTATGTTACCATCCCCCCCTTTAATAATAAAGGTAAGAATGCACTATATTTTACACCATCTGTGTCATGCTTTAGTCACATGGCCATGTATTTTAGAGGTTGTTTCCTACTGCTCCCTCAGTCTTTTTTTTTTTTTTTAATTTTTATTTTTTTTTAAGATTTTATTTATTTGACAGAGAGAGGTCACAAGTAGGCAGAGAGGCAGGCAGAGAGAGAGGGGGAAGCAGGCTCCCTGCCTAGCAGAGAGCCCGATGCGGGACTCGATCCCAGGACCCTGAGATCATGACCCGAGCCGAAGGCAGAGGCTTAACCCACTGAGCCACCCAGGCACCCCTCCCTCAGTCTTTTAAATGGCTTCATAGTATTCCATTGTGTAGGTATGCTATGATTTCTTTAACAAGCTTTCTACTGAACATTTGGTCATTTTCCACAGGCCTTTGCTAATACAGATAATGCTGTCAGTGAACATCCCTGTCCAAATACAAATATCTTTGCTCACATGTGCTAGTACATTTTTGGGGTAATTCTTAGAAGAGGACTTTTTGGGTCCAAGGGCTATAATGAACAACAAGCTACTAATAATACAAAACTGTAGTTTTATGGTTTTTTTTTTTTTTTAACTTGGTAGAATCTTAAATCTCCTGATCTTATGTCTCATTTCTTTTTTTCCCAATTGAAAAAATTAGTCCTGGAGAGGTTAAAAGAGTTGACTAAGGTCACACAGCTAGCACATGGAAGTGCTCAGACCAGAAGCTGATTCCTAGTTTTGTCTTTTTTATCCATCCCTTTCTCTTTCCTACTGTTAGAATTCCTAATGTATATCTGCTTTTTTTTTTTTTTGCAGCTATTTGATTCATCAAATTTTTTTGATAGTAATGTTCCTATTTCTAATGCAGAAGAGCATAGTTCCTTTCCTTGAATGAAAGTGTTCCCAGTGCTGGGAGTCAAATAACACTACCTAATCTTTTTCACTGGTATTAATGTTCAGGATTTCACTAATGCAACAGTTTTGGCTAGTGAAGATTTACTTTATTAAAGTATGTTTTACTACTATGGCTACTTAGAGTCAGAATTTAACTTTAGGTACATGTAAGAATTCTGAATAGAAAGCACATCAGAAACAATGGTGTAATAGTTTATCAATAACTCATGAGTGTAAAAGTGTATGTATCTCTGAGTCCATGTGGTATAAGTAAAATGAAGCCTAAGAGGACTTTAGTTGCTTTAAAATAACAAAACTTAAACAACAACTGTTTTAAGAATATGGAGAAAAAGGAACCCTCTTACACTGTTGGTGGGAATGCAAACTGGTGCAGCCAGCTATGGTAAACTATATAGAAATTCCTCAAAAGTAAAACTAGAACTATCCTATAATCCATTAATTGCACTACTAGGTATTTACACAAAAAATATAAAAACACTAATTCAAAGGCATATATGCACCCCTACATATATAGCAGCATTTTTTACAATAGCCAAAGTATGGAAGAGCCTAAGTGTCCATTGATAGATGAATGGATGAAGAAGTTGTGGTGTCTGTATACAGTGGAATATTATTCAGTCATTAAAAAGAATGAAATTTTGCCATTTCCAACAACATGAATGGAGCTGGTGAGTATAATGCTAATAAGCGAAGCAAGTGAGAAAGAGACAAATGCCATCTGATGTCATTCATATGTGGAATTTAAGAAACAAAATAAATGAGCAAAGGAAAAAAGAGAAAGAGAGGGATCAAAAACAGACTCTTAACTATAGAGAACAAACTGATGGTTACCAGAGAAGGCCTGGGGTAAGGGCCTGGGTGAAATAAGTCATGGGGATTAAGGAGTGCCCTTGTGATGAGCACTGGTGATGTTTAGAATTGTTGAATCACTGTATTGTACTCCTGAAACTAATGTAACAGTGTATGTTAACTGTAATGGAATTACGACAAAAAAATACAATCACAAAACTTGTATTTACTTGTTTTAAAAAAATTGTTTTAAGTCAGCATATCTTTTATGTTCTTTGTTTTGAGCTTTCTTTTACCTAAATTAACATTATTGGATTAAACTATCTTTTGCATTTAGATGTTGTCCCAGTCTTTGTCAGTTGGGCAGAGAAGCAGTGATTTCCACATGGGCCATAAAATACAGATGCATGTAACACATAAAGCACATCAAGTGCTTACCATTTTATTCTGATTTTTCCTTGGGCTACATACTATGTAAAATACCACTTATGAAAACTTCCTTTCAGATTATATATTAGGTCTAGAGCCACAGAGGGAATTAATTCCTTTTTTTATTACATTGGTGTTTTTATTTTTACTTTTTGTCAAGAGGTGCTATATGCATGTGTCTAAAAAAGAGCCTAAAAGGATATACAATAAAAAGCAGGTCTCCTTCCCACCCCTTCAGCCTCACACCCTTTTCCTCTAAGGGAAAAGATTCTTTTGTCGGTAACCAGCTGACTGATTTACATTACTGTCTCTGGTTTTCTTATTCTAGTACAGAAAATAGAATTTTTAATACGTGAGTAATCCTGTTTCCCACTTGGGAGGTGAAACTGTTTTAAACCTGATAACAGTGCTTTTGTTGATTGGGGTGGTGAGAGTGGTTCCCGTACTGATGGTCTAGTATATATCTTCTCCTCTCTATAGGATTTCCTTATTCTATTTATATTGAGTAGATTTAGAGATGGGGTCAGAGCATTTTTACTTTTTTTGTAAGCACATATTTACATATATGTCTGATAAACTGTTGTTTCTTCTGATGTGTTTTCTTTTTTTTTTTTTTTAAAGATTTTATTTATTTATTTATCTCAGAGAGAGAGAGAGCACAAGCAGGAAGAGAGGCAGGCAGAGGCAGAGAGAGAAGCAGGCTCTCCACTGAGCAAGGAGCCTGATGCGGGACTTGATCCCACGACCCGGGGATCATGACCTGAGCCGAAGGCAGCGGCTTAACCAACTGAGCCACCCAGGCGCCCTGATGTGTTTTCTGCTTAGAATTTTTCCCAGTTAAATTCTGAACTTAATATAGGACTTTTTTTTTAAACTTCTTTTTATGTTCTGAAGAAATGATAAACTTAGCAGACACTAATGTATGCAAAACTTGGATACACTATTAATCTCATGAATCTTACATAAATTATTATTATTATGCAGTTAAATCTTGCAGCTTCCACATATGGTAAGCTACCAAGACCATGTACATTCTAGGCCCAGCAGAACCTTTTAATGAAGAGTTTAAACATTAAAACTTTCTCATTATATCCAAGAAACAGGGACTAAAGTCTTTATAGATGGACTCACTGAAGTGTAACAAAATGTTCTGTTCAAAATCATAGAATAAATCAAAGAACATCTAAAGCCACTAATATTTTACATGCATAAAATTTGTATTACGCTTTTTGAGTTATTTTGGATTCTTGCCTTACTATTTTATAGCACATGCTCATTTGAATAAGAGAATTCATTCAACAGATATTGATTGATTGAGTGCCAACTATGTACAAGGCAGAGTTCAAGGTGGTGCAGATATACTAGTGAACCAAATAGAAGACATTCCTACTTTGGCGGAGCTTAAATGATAGTGGGACGGAGGCAGATAATAAACAAGCAAATATGCAATGTCAGGTGGTGGTAGGTGCTAAAATGAAGTGTGGGATATTAAATGCCAAGGGGAGGTAAGGGTAATGACTTTATATGGAATCATGGAAGGCCTCACTTCTAAGATGACATATGAGCAAACATGTGAAGGACTGAGCCATGCAAGTATCTGGGGTGTGATACTGTGAATTCACAACATTTTGCACCTTGTTCCATCAAAAGGTTGAGTTTAAATCTGGGTTGGCCATATAACTCATTTTGACCAACTGACAAGAAAGTCATTGAGTTCCAAATCCTAAAGTTCGAGCAACTTTGAAGCTTCTGCCTTTGCCCTTTTAGAATGCTTCTTGTGTCATGCAGGGAATGTGGGCTACAATAACAGATTGTGGGGGCCATGTAGAGATAAAAGGCCACTCAGTATCAAAAGCTTCTGCACAGCAAAAGAAACAGTCAACAAAAAAAAGAGGCAACCCACGGAATGGGAGAAGATATTTGCAAATGACAGTACAGACAAAAGGCTGATATCCAGGATCTATAAAGAACTCCTCAAACTCAACACACACAAAACAGACAATCATATTAAAAAATGGGCAGAAGATATGAACAGACACTT
The DNA here is from genome assembly GCF_963455335.1 of Martes martes. Classification (NCBI taxonomy): domain Eukaryota; kingdom Metazoa; phylum Chordata; class Mammalia; order Carnivora; family Mustelidae; genus Martes; species Martes martes. The sequence goes on from NC_137895.1 coordinate 15,394,287, forward strand.
CTCCAATGAAGACATACAAATGGCTACCAGACACATGAAAAAATGTTCATCATCACTAGCCATCAGGGAGATTCAAATCAAACCACATTGAGATACCACCTTACACCAGTTAGAATGGCCAAAATTAGCAAGACAGGAAACAACGTGTGTTGGAGAGGATGTGGAGAAAGGGGAACCCTCTTACACTGTTGGTGGGAATGCAAACTGGTGCAGCCACTTTGGAGAACAGTGTGGAGATTCCTCAGGAAATTAAAAATAGAGCTTCCCTATGACCCTACAATTGCACTACTGGGTATTTACCCCAAAGATACAGATGTAGTGAAAAGAAGGGCCATCTGTACCCCAATGTTTACAGCAGCAATGGCCACGGTCGCCAAACTGTGGAAAGAACCAAGATGCCCTTCGATGGACGAATGGATAAGGAAGATGTGGTCCATATACACTATGGAGTATTATGCCTCCATCAGAAAGGACGAATACCCAACTTTTGTAGCAACATGGACAGGACTGGAAGAGATTATGCTGAGTGAAATAAGTCAAACAGAGAGAGTCAAGTATCATATGGTTTAACTTATTTGTGGAGCATAACAAATAATATAGAGGACAAGGGTAGATGGAGAGGAGAAGGGAGTTGAGGGAAATTGGAAGGGGAGGTGAACCATGAGAGACTACAGACTCTGAAAAACAACCTGAGGGCTTTGAAGGGGCGGGGGGTGGGAGGTTGGGGGAACCAGGTGGTGGGTATTAGGGAGGGCACAGATTGCGTGGAGCACTGTGTGTGGTGAAAAAACAATGAATACTGTTACGCTGAAAATAAATAAAAAATTTAATTAAAAAAAAAAAAGGCCACTCAGTAGCCAGCACCAAGTTCTGAGATGTGGGATAGAGATTCTCTCAGATCCTCTAGGTCTGGCCAAGCTGTCAACTGATTGCAAACTCATGAGTAAGCCCAGGTGAGACCAACAGAACCACCATCTAGTTAATTGACAGACTTCTGAGAATCTATCATTTTGAGCTGCTAAGATCACTGCAACATGGGGAAGAATGTTCCAGGGAACAGTAGTTATAAAGGCCTTCATGTGGAAGTATGCCATGGCTTGTTTAGGAATAGCAAGAAGACCAGCATGGCTAGAAGCGGTGAGTGAAGAGGAGAGAAGGATCAGAGAGGTTATGAGGGGCTCAATCACAGAACTTTATTTATAGACTATATTTAGGAGTTTGGATGTTACTCTGAGTGAAATGGGTAGGATCCGTGGAGATTTTTGAGTACATGAATGACATGATTTCACTTACATCATCTTTTTTTTTCTTTTTTCTTTATTATTGAAATATAATTGACATACAATGTTATATTAGTTTCAGGTATAGAGCATATTGATTCAATAATTCTGTACATTACTCAGTGCTCACCGTAAGTATAGTCACCATCTGTCCCCATACAATATTACTGATGATATTCCCTATGCTGTACTTTTCATCTCCATGACTTACTTATTTTAAAGCTGGAAGTTGATACCTCTTAGTCCCCTTCAACTACTTTGTTCATCTTCCCTCCCACCTCCCCTCTGGCAACCACCAGTTTGTCCTCTATATTTAAGAGTGTGTTTGGTATGTTTGTTTGTTCATTTGTTTTGTTTCTTAGATTCCATATACAAGGAAATCATATATTTGTCTTTTCCTGTCTGACTTTTTTATTTAGGATAATATACTCTGGGTCTATCTATGTTGTTATAAATGGCAAGATCTCATTCTTTTTTGTGACCGAATAATATTCCATATTCTGTGTTTACACACACACACACACACACATATACACTCACACTACATCTTCTTTATCTATCCATCAATGGACACTTAGGTTGCTTCCATATCTTGACTATTATAGAGACTCCTGCAACAAACATAGAGGTATGTATAATTTTTCAATTAGTATTTTTCATTTTCTTTGGGTCAATACCCAGTAGTAGAATTACTGGATCATATGGTATTTTTATTTTTAATTTTATGAGGAACCTCCATACTGTTTTCCACAGTGGCTGCACCCATTCGCATTCCCACCAGCATAGCATCAGAGTTCCCTTTTCTCCACATTCTTGCCAACACTTATTATTTCTTGTCTTTTTGATACTGACCATTGAGTGGTGTGAGGTGATATCTTATTGTGGTTTTGATTTGCATTTACCTCATGATGAGAGATGTTGAGCATCTTTTTTTGTATCTGTTGGCCATCTGTATATTTTCTTTGGAAAAATGCCTATTTAGGTTCTTTGACCATTTTTAAATTTAAATGTAATTAACATATAGTATATTATTAGTTTCAGAGGTAGAGTTTAGTGATTCATCAGTTGCAAATAACACCCAGTGCTCATTACATCAAGTGCCCTTCTTAATGCCATAAGAGACTCTTAACTATAGAAGCAAACTGAGGATCCTTTGACCATTTTTAATCAGATTTGGGGGGGGCGGTGGTATTGAGTTTTATAAGTTCTTTATATATTTTGGATATTAGTCCCTTATTTACAAATATCATCTTCTATTCAGTAGATTACCTTTTGGTTTTATTGATTTCCTTCATTGTGTGAAAGCTTTTTATTTTGCTGTACTTCCACAGTTTAATTTGCTTTTGTTTCCCTTGCTAGAGGAGACATCCATAAATGTGTTGCTAAGGCAAATGTCTCAACAATGGGAAGAAAATGAATATGCCATAAAATCATAGGTTGTTTTTTTTAACAGGCTAGAGAGTTGAGGACACAGAGAAATCTAAGTAAATTCCATAAAGAGATGAGCTTTTCATAGGAAAGAGACTCATGTCTATATCCATGGAGGCACAGCAGAAAAAGAAGGGAATCCACCATAGTTGAGAGTAAAAAGAAACCAGTCAAAATTTACCAGGCTTTTCATGGTCATACGTGGACTGACATGGCACATTAGAGTTCCAAGAAACCCTGATCACAGATAAGTTCATACGTCTTCTCTAGTTCTTTCCTGCAGTGCTTTTGTGGAATACGAGTCAGTATACCAAAGGCTAGGGCAAGGCAGAAGAGCTGAGAGAGATCCTTCCCTGAAGTGCTACTGGGTGTTCACTTAGTACAAAGTAGCAGTCCACTGAAGCTGGGACAGGACAGCAGGATGTCTCCAGACATACAGCAGAACAGACAGAAAGATGTCTCCAGAGGTACAGAAAATTAGGGGACAGGGCTAGAAAACAAAGAGAAGAGGAAGATGAAGCAACCACAGAGCTTATGGGTAGACAGCAAAGCAGAGAGAGATACACAGTTTGTAAAGATATTGACTGGGCTGTAAAGCAGAGTGAGAAGCTTGTCTATGCTTAAATCCTAAGCCCTGTTGAAAAGCCTGGAACCTACCCTCAAAATATTTGAACACCATCGGTGAATGGAATTTAAAGCAGCAACAAAGCCAAGCCCCACCTCCATTATAGACTGTAGTAATTCAAATTCTAACAATCAGAGCCAAGAATATGTGCTTTTCTAGAGATAAATATTATTTGTTCCATCTCTATTCTTTATACCATTGTTTGTCATACAAAAATAAGACATATGAAGAAGCAGGAAAATGTGATTTGCAATCAAGTAAAAAAAAAAAACAGTAAAAATAGTCCCACAGTTTATGCAGATGTTGGGATTAGAATAAAGGACTTTATAATGATTATGTTATAGACATTAAATAACCTAATCAAAGGTGAAAAACATGAGTAGATGATAATTTCAGTATAAAAATGGAAACTATTAAAAAGAAGGAAATGAAAAATTCATTCAGTGGGCTTTTCCAGAGTAGAGCAGAAGAAAAATCAGTGAACTTGAAGACTGGCAATTGAAATTATCCCAACTGAAGCACAAAGAGAAGAAAGTCTTTTTAAAAAGGGAACCAGGGAACCTTTAAAAAGGCATTTGTGGAACAATAGTAAATGGCCTAACATATCTGTAACTGTAGACCTAGGAAGAAAGAGGGGAGAGAGATTGGGACAGAAAAAAAAGATGTTTGAAGAGATAATGATTAAGAATTTTCTAAAATTAATTAAAGATATCAATCCATGGTATCAAGAAGCTCAACAAAACCACAAATAGCATAAATATAAAGAAAACCACATCTTGCCAACATCAAAGTCAAATAACTGAAAACCAAAGTTAGAAAATTTTATAAGCAGCCAGAGGTGAAAAGACATATTCAGGGGACCACAATAAGAATGTTTGTGGCAGGGCACCTGGATAGCTCAGTCAGTTAGGTGTCTGCCTTCAGCCTGGGTCATGGTCTCAGGGTCCTGGGATCGAGCCCCACATCAGGCTCCCTGCTTGGCGGGGAGTCTGCTTCTCCCTCTCCAGCTCCCTCTGCTTGTGTTCTCTCTTCCTCTATCAAATAAATAAGTCATTCTTTGAAAAAGAAAAAAAAAGAATGTTGGTGGCTTTTTAATCAGACACTGTTGAGTCCAGAAGGTAATTGAATGACATCTTTAAAGAACTACACAGAGGACACCTGGGTGGTTCAGTTGGTTTTGTGTCAACTCTTGGTTCCAGCTCAGGTCATGATCTCATGGGTTGTGGGATTGAGCTCCACATCAAGCTCCTCACTCAGCAAGGAGTCTGCTTGATTCTCTCCTCAGTTGCACACTCTCTCTAAAAATAAATCTTAAAACACACACACACACACACACACCTACAGAGATTTTTGTTAACTGAGCAAAAATATTCATTTAAAAAAAAAAGAAGGTAGTGGTGCCTGGTGGCTCAGTCAGTTAAGCTCCAACTCTTGATTTCAGCTCAGATCATGATCTCAAGTTAGTGAGATTAAGCCCTGCATCAGACCCCACACTCAGTGGAGAGTCTGCCAGAGATTTCTCTCTCCCTCTCTGCCCCTCCCCACTATTCTCTTGAAAATAAATAAATAAATCTTTAAAAAAAAAAAAAAAAAAGAAGAAGAAGAAGAAGATGGGAGTCTAAAGCCATACCACCCTGAATGTTCCTGATCTTGTTTGATCTCGGAAGCTAAGCAGGGTTGGTCCTGATTAGTACTTGGGTGGGAGACTGCCTGGGAATACCTGGTACTATAGGCTTAGATAGATAGATAAATAAAATTTAAAAAGGTAAAATGAAGGCGTTTTCAGGCAGACAGAAACAGAGAACAATTCATTCCCTAGAGATGTGTAGTGTAAGAAATACTAAAGGAAGTTCTGCTAGGTGAAAGGAAGTCATTCTGGATGAAAGAATTTGCAAGAAAGGAAAGAATACTAAGTATATGGGTAAATATAAAAGACCAACTTTTTTGGTGGTTTTAGTTATGTATATTTATATATTCTATTTTCTTTAAAAGACTATTGTGATAAAAGTTGTTAATTTAAAACATAGCTAATGTGATTCTTAATGGCAAAATAATGAGTGCTTTCCACCTAAGATCAGGAGAAAAGCAAGGATATAAACTTTTATCACTAACTGAAAAGTCTTGCTAGCGTAATTAGGGAAGGAAAAAAGTAGATAATTAGCTTATCAGCTTACTGAATTCCCATGTTCTCTATCATAGCATTCTGGTTTTTTTCTGATGGTTATTTTGTATTTACTTTTTATTTATTTATTTATTTATTTATTTTAAAAATATTTTATTTATTTATTTGACAGAAAAAGAGAGACAGTGAGAGCAGGTACACAAGCAGGGGGAGTGGGAGAGGGAAAGCAGACTTCCTGCTGACTAGGGGACCTGACATGGGGCTCAATCCCAGGACCCTGGGATCATGACTCGAGCTGAAGGCAGATGCTTAATGACTGAGCCACCCAGGCACTGCATGTATTTACTTTTTAAATTTACTTCCGTGTTGCTAGTTTTCCTCAGTAAGCTCTAAGAGGGAGGGACCTAGCATTGTATCTGGCCTGTAATAAAGATTATAATATTTGATGTATAAATGAATTTATTTAATGTTTGAGGAACCTTCTTTTCCCTAGCTTTTTTTTTTTTTTTCCCCTTGTGGAGAGATATTCATTAATTTATCCCCAGGGAAGAAGTGAAAGATTTCACTGGTGAATGTAGTAGAAGGAGCTAGGTGAGTGTAGCTCAGATTGTATGAGTATAGCTCAGATTATACCTTTTCTTCTCACTTGCTGAGAGCACACATCCTGTTCTCTTCTGCTATGCAATAAATCTATATTGCAGGAGATGGGCTGCTTATCATTGGGTGGGTAAATCTGTTTAATTCGGGGGTGAAATATTAGCAAGCTTACCTGCCCATAAACCTGAAATTTTTCTGCAATTCATCTTTACTAGTAATGTGGTCTGTATCTTGATCTTTAGGTGTCTAACTTATGTTTCCTTCTTTTTCAAAAATATTGTTGACTTAAACTCTATCTTAAACTCTATCTAAAAACTAAAAAATTATTTTAAAAAAATCATAGAATTGCAAACTACTATTTAGGGAAAAAAGTTGTAACATATATGGCAGAGAAAGGTTACTGTCATTAAAACATAAGGAGCTCTTACAAGTCCATAAGATAAGAATTTAGTGTGATAGAAAACCAAGCAAACATAGCCTGCAAGAAAAAGAAATATACAAATAGCTAGTAATAATAGCTGTCATTCATTGAATTTAACTGTGTTCTATGTCCTTAAGAATTTATAGGCATTATCTCATTTAATCTTTCAGCCCTGTAACATAATTATTTCTTTTTTTCATTTTACTGTAGCAAACACGTAGTGTTTGTTATGTGCTAGGTACTCTCTAAGCACATTACTCAAATTCTACCCATTTTATAGATGAAGAAGCAGACATGAAGAGTTTAGCCATTTATGTAAATAGTTGAGCCAGTCTTTGAACTCAGGAGGTCTGACTTTAGATCCTTTGTTTTTTAACTACTACTCTATACTCCTTCACTATAAAACAAATATAATGCTTTCCTAGTCATATTTTAATTTCTAAATTTCAAAAACAGTACACGATTTTACTAACAAATGTGAATAGCGCAACAGTGTGTAAAATAAAATATAATTACCTTATTTGCACTCCTAAATTTAAAGGTAACAGCTATTGACAGTTTGGTATGCATTCTTCAAGATGTTCAAGAAAGGAAATTTTTTTAAATGAGTACTGTTTTTCTGTGTATACCATATGTATGTGTTGTTGGTTTTTAAAAAACCTGTAACATACTACTGGCAAGTATATGGGGAGCAAGCACTTTGGTATACTACTGATGAGAGTATGAATTAGTACAATATATCTGGTGGAAAATTTGACGGTGTCTATCGAAATTTTAAATATGCTTATCTGTTGTTTTTTAAGGAACTATTTCTAGGAAAAATAGATCAAATGCCCAAAAATGTTTAAGATGCATGCATAAAGATAAAGATATACACTGCAAGGTTTATAGTAGTATTTTTTTTTTAACTCATCATTGGGAATAGCCCTTGTCTAAACTGTACAGGTTTAGAGAATTAGTGTGTTACCATATAGTGAATTAAATAATAGTAGACTTAACAGTTGATCTTTTTTTTTCTTGTAAGATACATCAGAATAGATTTTAGATTAAAAAATGTTACTACCCTCTCAGGAAATCACAGTTCCCTGAAGTCATAGTCTCTACATTGAAAATCACTATAAGGAGATGTGTACAGAACTTACCAATATAGCACCTGATACTCAATAAATATCTGACATTATTACTATCTCTATATCTCCACAGCTAACATTTTTTGGTAATCTGAAATAAAAACATTATAAAACAGAGTACCTCCTCAAAGCAACATATACCATATTAACTATCAAAGGTTTGTGAAAGAGCACGTGGGTGGCTCAGTCAGTTAAGCATTTGCCTTCGGCTCAGGTCATGATCTCAGGGTCCTGGAATTGAGCCCTCCATTGTATCAGGTTCCCTGCTCACTGGGGAGTCTGCGTCTCCCTCTGCTCCTCCCCGACTCATGCTCTCTCTTTCTCTCAAATAAATAAATAAAATCTTAAAAAAAAAAAAAGTTTGTGAAAGACCAATTCTTAGAATCAGCAGATATAAATTCAGCAGACATAAATACCCTCCAGGTATTCTGGTTCTTTGTGAACTTGGGCAAATCCCTAAACTTTTTTTTTTTTAAGATTTTATTTATTTGACAGAGAAACAGAGAGTGAGCAACAGAGGGAGAAGAAGAAGCAGGCTCCCCACAGACCAGGGAGCCCGATGCAGGAGTCTATCCCAGGACCCTGGGATCATGACTTGAGCCGAAGGCAAATGCTTAACTGACTGAGCCACCAGGCGCCCAAGTCCCTAAATTTTTAAAACAACCTTCTCTGCCAAATGGAGGTATCAGCCAAAGTGCCAAACCGGGGGTTATTTTGAGGACCAAATGAGAACATATAAGTGTAAATTATTTGAAAAGTAAAGTGCTATGCAAACAGGAAGCTGGTTTTAAGCATATTACTAGTTAGATTGTTTACTGCCTAGTACAATGCCTAAAATCTACTGAGTATACATTTCTTAGTTACATAATTCTGAATTTATAAATTGTGTAGTTTCAGGGCACCTGGGTGGCTCAGTGGGTTAAAGCCTTTGCCTTCGGCTCAGGTCGTGGTCCCAGGGTCCTGGGATGGAGCCCCGTATCAGGCTCTCTGCTCGGTGGGGGGCCTGCTTCCCCCCACCACCCCCACCCACGCCTGCCTCTCTGCCTACTTGTGATCTCTGTCTGTCAAATAAATAAATAAAATCTTAAAAAATAAATAAATAAATTGTGTAGTTTCTTCCTGCATATTTGAAGTTTGATTTATGTATAATCATTTCATATGTAGGGTTTAAGCTTTTCACTTTTTCCCAGAATGTATTGTTATAGTGGAAAAATAATTATGAAAATTTATATACATTTTTGTTCCTTTTTTGTATTTTAGGAATGGAACATTACTAAACTTTCAATTGAGTATGATTCTGAGCCTTTCGGAAAGGAACGAGATGCAGCTATAAAGAAACTGGCTACTGAAGCTGGAGTGGAAGTCATTGTACGAATTTCACATACATTATATGACCTGGACAAGTAAGTTTTTTTTTCTTTTATTTTTATGGTATAATACACATAATATTTGTTGTCTCAGCCATTTTTAAGTATACAGTTCAGGGGTATTAAGTACATGGACAAGGGGTGCACCTGGATGACTCTGTTGGTTAAGTGTCCAACTCTTGATCTCAGCTCAGGTCTTGATCTCAGGATCATGAACCCAAACCCTACATTAGGCTCCACCCTGGGCATTTAAAAAAAAGTACATGGACAAGTAAGTTTTAACCTGTGGGATTTCAGTTTTTTTAAATGGGAGTAACAACATATACATAATACAGTTGTGGGAGAATTAAATAAATATGTCAAACCCTTAGCATTTTATTTAACTGCTCTGATTTTTTTTTTTAAAGATTTTATTTATTTATTTGTCAGAGAGAGAAAGGGAGAGAGAGTGAGCGAGCACAGGCAGAGGCAGAGAGAGAAGCAGGCTCCCTGCCAAGCAAGGAGCCCGATGTGGGACTCGATCCCAGGACGCTGGGATCATAACCTGAGCCGAAGGCAGCTGCTTAACCAACTGAGCCACCCAGGCGTCCCTGATTTTTTTTTTAAGATTTTTATTTATTTATTTGACAGAGATCACAAGTAGGCAGAAAGGCAGGCAGAGAGAGAGAGGGAAGCTGGCTCCCCGCCGAGCAGAGAGCCCAATGTGGGACTTGATCCCAGGACCCTGAGATCATGACCTGAGCCAAAGGCAGCGGCTTAACCCACTGAGCCACCCAGGTGCCCAACTGCTCTGATTTTTTACTTAGTGACAGATGCCAGAATTACAGATGTGTGAGTGCATAAGACAAAAATACTTATAGTTTCAGTTTCAAACTATTAAGAGTATCACTAAATTTACCTTGACTGTCCTAACTCAGCCTGTAGTCTTGCCTTTCTGAGCTCTTAGCAATATTAATTTCATAAAACCATGAAATGCTGTGATATATTTAGTATGATTGTCTGAAGTTTTTTTTATTTCATGTGTGTTAGTCTTGTCTATCTGGATTTTAAGTCCAGTTGCAAATTGTATGTAATACTACTGTGTGTAGCCGTAGTCCTCTGAACAACAGCATACTATCTTACTTCTTAAAAAGTATATCTTGAAATACCATCTCTTGGTGATACTTTGTCCAAAAAAGATTATAGTTTAAATTTAGGAGTTATTATATGCTTTGAGTTTTGAAGGTTTGTTCACAAGATTCATTAACGTAGTAACTTTTGCCTTTTAAATTATTTTGCTTTTAGTTATTTGCTCATTTTATTGAGTTAGTAAAGCTAATTCTATAAGTTATATGACAAACTAGTTTTATTCTATTTTTCCAAATGTATGAAAAAACTGTGGTTTGATTTCAGGCAGTGGTCTTATTTCCTATTAAGTCGAAGTCATATATCTCTTGAAAATAAACTTGCCTTCTAGTTTACCAGTTTTCTTAACTTTAGGAAGCTGGTATCAAGAAGGAAGTATATTTGGGGTAGGTTTTGGGGTGGGACTTTCCCTTTTTCCCTTCTAACCTCCTGGCTGGTCTAATAATTAAATTGACTTAAGACAGATTAACAGGAGAAAAATAAATTTAATTCATATATCCCCCCAAAATTCATATATCTAGTTTATGAGATTCAAAGAAGTGAGCAAAGCAGGCAGCTTTTAAATCTCTTAGACAAAGAAACAATAAGCGAAGAAATGCCAAGACACTTAAGTAAGTTTGGGTTTAGGGTAGCAAATGTATGAAGTTTATATAGCCTTCTCAGACTGAATTCCCTGTCTCTGATGATAAGGATACCTTTTATTCTCCAGGTTCTAGGAGAGTACCCTTCACATAGGGAACTTATTTCTTGCTTTCAGGGGGACAGAGCAGGCTCAGAGTGTCCTCCTTATACTGACTGTTTCTTAAGTTACTTTAATTCAAAGTAATCAATATGCCAAAGTGATAAGATTTTGGAGTGGCCTGTCTCAAACCCCATCAGAGACAAAATAGGTAAGAGCAGTTGCATCCGAGTGGGAGATTTAGTGTTATGCATATAATTGGATTGTTTAGTGGATTGAATGTGAATATTTACCATATATAATTCATCATATAAAAATGTAACACACAGAAAACATTTTTCTCAGGTTTTTATTTTGCTTAAGTCATATAATTAGCAGTGTCAATAATATCACTGCAGTATCACTGTCCATAAGTTGCATTATGGCTCTGTGTATAAACTCAAAGTATTACACTGAAACAAAATTACTAAAAGCAGAGAGGATAGTTTTTGTGGTATTACAATTACATAGAAATTATAATTTATATGTAATTATATGTATTATAATGAAAAATGTACTTTTAAAAAAAATTTTCATCATGATAAAAGTGTACTCTTTAATCTCCATCACCTATTTACCCCATATCCCGCTTCACCTCCCCTCTGGTAACCATCAGTTTGTTCTCTGTAGTTAAGAGTCTGTTTCTTGATTTGTCTTTTTTTGCTCCCTTGCTTGTTTGTTTTGTTTCTTGCATTCCACATATGAAGTCATTTTGTATTTGTCTTTCTCTGACTAATCACTTAGCATCATACTCTCTAGCTCTATCTGTATTTGTTGTTGCAAACGGCAAGATTTCATTCTTTTTTTTTTTTAAAGATTTTATTTATTTAGTTGACAGAGGGAGAGAGATCACAAGTAGGCAGAGAGGCAGGCAGAGAGAGAGGGGGGAAGTGGGCTCCCTGCTGAGCAGAGAGCCTGATACAGGGCTCGATCCCAGGACCCTGAGATCATGACCTGAGTGGAAGGCAGAGGCTTAACCCACTGAGCCACTCAGGCACCCTGATTTCATTCTTTTTTATGGCTGAGTAATATTCCATTGTGTGTGTGTGTGTGTGTGTGTACATATATACATGTACATATGTGTGTGTGTATACACACATACATACAAACCACATTGTCTTTATCCATTCATCTATCGATGGATACTTGGACTGCTTCTGTAGTTTGACTGTTGTGAATAATGCTGCTATAAACATAGGGATGCATGTATCCCTTTGAATGAGTGTTTTTGTATTTTGGGAGTAAAAATCCAGTAGTGCAATTACTGGATCTTAGGGTAATTCTAACTTTTTGAGGACCCTCCATACCATTTTACACAGTGATTGCACCAATTTGCATTCCCACCAACAGTGCAAGAAGGTTCCCTTTTCTCTACATCCTCACGAACATTTGTTGTTTCTTGTGTTTTTAATTTTAGCCATTCTGACAGGTATGCAATGATATCTCATTATAGTTTGATTTACATTTCCCTGATGATGAGTGATACTGAACATCTTTTCATGTGTTTCTTGGCCATCTGGATGTCTTCTTTGGAAAAATACTCGTGTTCTGCCCATTGTTTTTTTTTAAAGATTTTATTTATTTATTTGAGAGATCACAAGTAGGCAAAGGCGCAGGCAGAGAGAGAGAGAGGGGGAGGCAGGCGCCGTGCTGAGCAGAGAGCCTGACGTGGGGCTCGATCCCAGGACCCTGGGATCATGACCTGAGCTGAAGGCAGAGGCTTTAACCCACTGAGCCACCCAGGTGCCCCAATTCTGCCCATTTTTAATTGGATTATTTTTGGGGTGTTGAGTTTTATAAGTTCTTTATAGATTTTGGATACCAACCCTTTACCAAATATGTCATTTGCAAATGTCTTCTCCCATTCAGTAGGTTGACTTTTAGTTTTGTTGATTGTTTCCTTCTTTGCAGAAGTTTTTTGTTTTGATGTAGTCCCAGTAGCTTATTTTTGCCTTTATTTCCCTTGCCTGAGGAGACATATCTAGAAAAATGTTGCTACAGCTGATGTCAGAGAAACTTACTGCCTGTGTTCTCTTCAAGGATTGTTGTGGTTTCAGGTCTCACATTTAGGTCTTTAATCTGTTTTGAGTTTATTTTTGCATACGGTGTGAGAAATTGGTCCAGTTTCATTTCTTTTGCGTATAGCTGTCCAGTTTCTTAACACCATTTGTTGAAGAGACTTTTTCCCATTGTATATTCATTCTTCCTTTGTTGATAATTAACTGACCATATGTAATTGTGGGTTTATTTCTGGATTTTCTGTTCTGTTCCACTGACCTATATGTCTCTTTTTATGCTAGTACCATGCTGTTTTAATTACTACCACTCTGTAATGTAATTTGAAATTTGGAATTGTGATACCTCCAGTTATGTTTTTTCTTTTTCAAGATTGCTTTGGCTCTCCAAGGTCTTTTGTGGTTCCATATAAACTTTAGAATTGTCTGTTCTAACTCTGGGGAAAATGCTATTGATATATTTTTTAAAGATTTTATTTATTTATTTGACAGAGATCACAAGTAGGCAGAGAGGCAGGCAGAGAGAGAAGAGGAAGCAGGCTCCCTGCTGAGCAGAGAGCCCGATGTGGGGCTCGATCCCAGGACCCTGGGATCATGACCTGAGCCAAAGGCAGAGGCTTTAACCCACTGGGCCACCCACGTACCCCAATGCTATTGATATTTTGATAGGGGTTGCACTAAATGTGTATATTGCTTTGAGTAGTGTATAAATTTTTTAATATCTTTTGTGTTCATTTGTTTAGGTTTGTTTATTTATTTATGTAATCTCTATACCCAACGTGGAACTTCCCCTCCCCCAACATCAAGAATTGCACATTCTTTTGACTGAGCCAGCCAGGCATCCCATCAGTATTTGTTCTTTCAGCCATGAGTATGGACTGTCTTTCCATTTCTTTGTGTTGTCTTGAATTTCTTTTGTCAGTGTTTTATAGTTTTTAGAGTACAAGTCTTTCACCTCTTTGGTTAAGTTTATTCCTAGGTATTTTGTTTTTTTGGTGCAACTGTAAATGAGATTGTTTTCTTAATTTCACTTCCAAATTCATCTATGAGGCCAGTATCAGCCTGGTACCAAACCAGATAAAGACACCATAAAAAAAGAGAACTATAGGTCAGTATCTCTCATGAATATAGATACGAATATCCTCACAAAATACTAGCAAACTGATTCCAACAGTACATTGAAAAGGAGAAGGGAAATATAAAGTATGTCCATAAGATACATGTACTGACATATTTAACAAAGGCATGATGAGCACAACAGAAAGTTGCAAGTGATTATCACTATAGTATATAGCATAGAGTATATAGTATGTAGAATCCTAATTAATAAGACTTGCTTTATTGCTTCTCACTATAATACTGGTCTGGTTTGTTTTTTACTGATGATTAAGAGACTCTTTGAACTGAGTTGTAATATGTTTTTACCTTTTCACATATATTATTTTTATGTTATTGTCTTTAGGCTAACTTAACCACTTGTTCTTTTTCACTCATGGTGCTTAATAATACCCTTTGTCTTAAAGGTTTTGTTATTTGCATGCTGTGTATTTTTGACACATAGCAGATGTCTAGAAAATGAAGAGAATAATTTTTAGATTCACTAGCTATTTTAATAAGTTTCCTGGTTATATGAGAAGCTTATATCCTCCTGGAAGTCTTAAGTAATTAACTTTGTTTTTTGATTTTAAGCATTTTCAGAAGTTATCAATCAAAATATATTATCATTTTTTAATACTAGCTGCATTTTACTATTTTTTTTCTTTGCATTTTACTAAATTTTTAATAGGATCATAGAACTCAATGGTGGACAACCACCTCTTACTTATAAAAGATTCCAGACTCTCATCAGCAAAATGGAACCACTAGAGATGCCAGTAGAGACAATTACTTCTGAAGTGATAGAAAAGTGTACAACTCCTCTGTCTGATGACCATGATGAGAAATACGGAGTCCCTTCACTAGAAGAACTAGGTAGGTGTAAATGAAGCTTGAGAGTTAATAAACCCCTGAGAAAATCTCACTTCTGATTTGATATGTAAAGTATTTTGCATTAAGAGGGAAAGAAAGGAGAAAAAAAATCTTAATCTCTTATACTAAGAAGTGATAAATCTATACCTTATGTGTTCTATAAATGTGATGTATCTGTTAATCACCTTAAGATGTTTGTCCTAAAGAACAGAGACCATATTATGTCCTTATATGTGAAGACCTATCTAGGGCCATAAGTTCATATCTATGCTACTGTCGTAATTTTTCTGTAAAGTATTTTTCCCAATTATTGTGGTTCATAAAAAATTATTTTAGTTCCAGAAGAATATTTTTTTCTTTTTTCTGTGTTTTTTTTTTTTTTAGGTTTTGATACAGATGGCTTGCCCTCTGCAGTATGGCCAGGCGGAGAAACTGAAGCACTTACACGTTTGGAAAGGCATTTGGAAAGAAAAGTATGATAAAATAGATCATGCTTGTATTTCCAAACTGACATTTAAAAAATAATTTCACTCTTTTTAAAAACAAAAAATAGACTGTTGAAAAGAAGAATTGAGAGAAATAGTTAAAATAACATAAACCTAATTGTTTGAAGATTAATAACCATCTCCTCATTTAAATATTTTTTTCCTCCTCCACTGACTATTTCCTCTTTAGCTACTACCAATACCATCTCTTCTGTTCTTCCTATGTAAGCTGGTATCTGATGACCGTATCTTTGAAGCTAAGATAAAGTTCTTCTATTTCACCTTGAGCTCAGTGTCAAGGAGACAGGTTGAAAGTGCTCTTAGCTTGGTGTTAGGAATTTGAGGTTAACTTATTTCATATGAGTATGTGTTACACAAGGATGGCTGAAACAAAAGAATGCTCACTTTTATTCTGTTGTGTTTCTTATTAAAACATGTTTGTGACTGGGGTAATAAAATTTTATTCCCCAAGAACTATGTAACTTTAAAAAAACAGGTCAGTTTTAAACACTCTTTTTAAATGGAAAAGGCAGTTAGCTAGCATAATTCTCTCTGTGTTTTCAGGCTTGGGTGGCAAACTTTGAAAGACCTCGAATGAATGCAAATTCCCTGCTTGCTAGCCCTACTGGACTCAGTCCTTATCTCCGATTTGGTTGTTTGTCATGTCGACTGTTTTACTTCAAACTAACAGATCTATACAAAAAGGTATTACCTAAAACTGAAGCTTATTTTTCAAAATACTTCTTTAAAAATTGCTGTTCCTACTTCTTTGCTTTTTAACTTTAGGTAAAGAAGAACAGTTCCCCTCCACTGTCCCTTTATGGGCAACTGTTATGGCGTGAATTTTTCTATACAGCAGCAACAAATAATCCACGCTTTGATAAAATGGAAGGAAATCCCATCTGTGTTCAGATTCCTTGGGATAAAAATCCTGAGGCTTTAGCAAAATGGGCAGAAGGCCGGACAGGTTTTCCATGGATTGATGCCATCATGACACAGCTTCGTCAGGAGGGTTGGATTCACCATTTAGCCAGACATGCAGTGGCTTGCTTCCTGACCCGAGGTGACCTGTGGATTAGTTGGGAAGAAGGAATGAAGGTGAGTATTCTTCTAACTAATGTAGCACAGTCTTATTTTGAATCTATACCTTATTAAAACAATTCCTAGAAGTTGTCTGTTACTTAGATTCATTTATAGTCTAATTTTTTTCAGCAGGTAAAGAATTTAATTCCGTAATACAGGCACACTCTTGGAGAGCAGAAATGGTGTAATCAGACAGGAGAAATGGTGATAACTGGTTTGATTAACCTCAAGTCATTTCAGAGACTGAACCAGCCTAGCCATCAAGGGAACTATAAGATTTAACACTCTGGACTCATTGGATTACATATTTATAGGTGATCATTTCTGCTACAAAAGAGGATTTACCCAAGAATTCTTAGAAATAGTGAATTTATATTATAAAATTTAAAATATGTATAATTTTCCTCACTTCAACGTCATAACTTTTTAATGATTTGTTATGTAAAGTGAAGCATATTACATTTTGAGACATCATCTTGGGTTTATATAACAGGACTTCTTTTACCTGTCTGCCTATATCATAGATGTCCTCTATCCAAGCACCATTTCTGATCCTTTTTTTTTCTTTTGTGTCTCTGGTATTTCCTAATACAAAGTTTTACATGAGGTAAATGTATAGTATAGACTTAATGAATTTATGAAAAGGCATTTAAAGTCTAATTCCCTTTTGGTCAAGGAATTCTAAATTTAAACTCTATAATGCTAGTGCTTTTTTTTTTTTTTCTTTTGCTTTTTCGCTGGTGCATTTTAAGTCCTTTATATTTGGGTGCTCCCTATGTGTAGGGGAGTGTACCAAGCTTCTCAGTTTTTGTTAGTGATTTATTTGGTAACATCTTTGCTTTCTTGAAAGTGTTTACTGCTCTTTTTCTTCCATTTTTTGATTGAATCAGTGACTTGACTGATTATTTTACCCTCCCCCATAACACTGCAAAGACTAGAAAGAAAAATTCACTTATATTACTGATATTTTTCTTTCCCTGAAATAACTCATTACAGAACAGAATATTGACAAGGAGCCCACTTCGGATTGTTTAGTTTTACAGTTCTGTGCTAGATTTTCTTTGCCTTGACTTTTGATCTACAGAGACCTGGAAAATGCTTGCTTTGAGAATTATATGTGTACAAACTAATTGGTTACTGTTACTTCTGAAGGTATTTGAAGAATTATTGCTTGATGCAGATTGGAGCATAAATGCTGGAAGTTGGATGTGGCTGTCTTGTAGTTCCTTTTTCCAACAGTTTTTTCACTGCTATTGCCCTGTTGGTTTTGGTAGGAGAACAGATCCCAATGGAGACTATATCAGGTAAATCAAGGGTGATTATTATTCAGTTTGGAATAACTAATCCAGGAAGAGCTTTTCATGTTTAAGCAACACTTAAGGTTTTCCCCACTCATGATGGGCAGCAGAGATGAGGAGATGGGTAAATAAATCATTAAATGGTTTTGACTTGATTTTGGTCATTCATAGCTAATAATTAGTTTGTTATAATTTGCTTGTAGTTCATTTTATTTATAATTTTTCTTCCTTCTCCCAAAAGACGTTATTTGCCTGTCCTAAGAGGTTTCCCTGCAAAATATATCTATGATCCCTGGAATGCACCAGAAGGTATCCAAAAGGTAGCCAAATGTTTGATAGGAGTTAATTATCCTAAACCAATGGTGAATCATGCTGAGGCAAGCCGTTTAAATATTGAAAGGATGAAGCAGATCTATCAGCAGCTTTCACGATATAGAGGACTAGGTATGTCAGTAGTTAACTTTGGTTTGTTTCTTTGGGAGGTATTTATGTATCTATCCTTGAATTTGATATTGACCATAATTTAATAGGAAATTTTCTCCCTTTAGGTCTTCTTGCATCAGTGCCTTCTAATCCTAATGGGAATGGAGGCCTCTTGGGTTATTCTCCTGGAGAAAATATTCCAGGTTGTAGCAGCAGTGGAAGTAAGTGAAAAGGAAATTTCTATACTTTGCAACATAAAGAGATTAATAATCAAATATATTTTTAAAGCAGCTACGTATTTTTTTGTGCCTTTTCTTAGGAAATTGATTTAAAAATTACTTGGTAATACTACCTACTATTCTCAAGGATGGATTAGGATAATCATGTTAAAGGTGTCCTTTGAACTCAAAAGGTATCTTTACCACCAAAACTTAATTCTTAGCTCCTATGAGCTACTGTGTAACGAGGAGGGCAGGCTAGACTATGACTGGTTTTGATGTATTGATGGTCTGGGTTTAAAATTTGGTGGATTTGATGATTTAGACCCTGATCAGCAGATACTTACTTTCTGCAGAAGAAATTGTTTCTTTACATTCCATTAAAAATTTTGTTGAGTTTCTTCTGGACCTTCATTATTGTAGTCTGTTTCTTCTGTTCCTTCAGTGGTGTTAAAATCATGTATAGTCTTAAACTCTTCATTGCAACTGCTAGCCTACCAGGGACTGCTAATGAAGCAAACCGCAGACTGCAAAGTCGGGAGCAAGCTGGAATAATAGGGCCTATTTCTCTGACTTAGAATTTCGCCCATCTAGATGGAATTTCTTTTATTACCATTGTGCTAACTTCCTTATTCCATTGAGAAGATATCTGTTCATGTTTCCAATAAAGTTACTTTATTGACAAAACAAAAAAAAATAATCAAATATATTTTTTATTAAATCTCACTATAATATTTTTTCTCCATACATATGTATACACACACACACACACACACACACACAAACCTGTCATTCCATTAGTGACATTTTGGAGATGGAAAACATCATTACATGTAGTAGAATTTAGCTCAAGGTAAAGATCTTACAAACTAATTGAGGAGGACAATTTTTTTTTTAAAGATCTTATTTATTTATTTGACGGACAGAGATCACAAGTAGGCAGAGAGGCAGACAGGGCGGGGGGGAGGCAGGCTTCCCGCTGAGCAGAAAGTCCAATGCGGGGCTCCATCCCAAGACCCCAGGATCGTGACCTGAGCCAAAGGCAGAGGCTGTAACCCCCTGAACCACCCAGGCGCCCCGAGGAGGACAATTTTAAGGGTAGAATGAAACTCAGATATCCCTTCTGAAGGCTCTTTTTTTTTTTTTTACTTTTTTACTTTTATGTATAAGGTAAATAATTAAGGTTTAGTGGTCCTATGAATATGGCCAAAAGATTTATCATACACGTGCATAGGGCCTTTAGCTTTTTGCACATGAGTTTTTCCTTCCAGTCTTGTTTGTAGTGGTTTTCCATATGATATATACTTAGTTGCCACATATATTCTTAATGTGTGATATTAATAATGCCAAGGAGCCAGTATTGGAAATTTGAATGATTGTATCAGTTTTCAAGGGTTCTAACCAAAAATAGCATGAGGCTAATTAATTTGATTAAAAACAAGGCATTCGAGGAATGCTTAGTTTTTTTTCAAAAAAGTCACATGTTTAAAATTGATATTAAGAACAAAACCTTTAAAAAATTGAGACTTTCTGATTCAGAAATACTCTGTATCCTTTTGAGAGCATATATTTTTTTTTCTTCAACAATTAGATTAAGGAGAAAGGAACAAAGCACCCACATTTTGACTATCTACTTTATGTCCAGTACAAGGGGATTTTTGCCACATTCTGAAGCATATCCTTTTATGCCCTCTACTTACCCTGTTTGTAGACTTTTATAGTGTCTCACAAGGTATATCAAAGGGCACAATTATTTATAACTTGTACACAGATGACTTGAAGTATTTTTGTTCTTATGATAAAGCAAATCGTAATCTATTTATAATAGTAATATGTTTTAGTTTTTATTTTTTTCTATTAAAAATACCTGTTCAGCATTATTAGTCAGTAGGGAAATGCAAATTAAAACCACTCAGAGACTTCGCACTTAGGGTAACCAACTGTCAATGATTACCTGGAATTGAGGGGTTTCCTGAGACATGAGACTAGCAGTGCTAACACTTGAAAAATCCCGGACAAACTGGGATGAGTTAGTTACCCTGTACCCACTGGAGTGCCTAAAAAATGACAGACAATAACAAGAGTTGCAGAGGATGTGAAGAGCCTGGAACCCTCATATGTTGTGAGTGGTGGTCTATAAAATGGTACAGCCACTTTGGGAAACAGGTTGACAGTTTCTTAAAAGCTTATAAACTTAACATAAAACCCAGAAATTCCATTCCTAAATATCTGTCCAAAAGAAATGAAAACATATATCTACACAAAGACCAGAATCATAAGAATGTTTATGATGGCTTTATTTATAATAGTCAAAATGTGGCACATCCATGCAATGGAATACTAATCCTTAAGAAGAAATAAAATGCTGGTACTTGCTACAACATGGATAGACCTCAAAAATACTATGTTAAGTTAAAGAATCCGGACATAAAAGACCACATGTTGCACAATTTCATTTGTATGAATTATGCAGAAAAGGCATGTCTTTAAAATAAGGTAAGTTAATGGTTACCTTAGGTTTAGGGGTAGGAATGAGAATGAATGCAAATGGGCATGAAAGTGTTCTAAAACTGGATTGTGCTGATGGTTACACAACTCTGTAAATTTACTAAAAATTATTGAACTTAAAACAGCTGAATTTTATGTTACATAAATTGTACCTCAAAACTGCTTTAAAAAAAATATTCACTATATACAATTTAGGAAATTCAGAAAAATAGAAAAGAAGAAAAATAAAAATCACCCACAATTCCATCTAGCAGAGATAGTCACTATTAAAATTTCAGCATATTTCTTTTGAATATTTTTTCTATGCCGTTTTCTCCCCACAGTCCTTTAAGTTAGAATTTTTTTAAAAGATTTTATTTATTTATTTAACAGAGAGCATACATAAGCAAGGGGAGGGGTAGAGGGAGAAGCAGTCTCCCACTGAGCAGGGAGCCCTATGTGGGTCTCCATCCCAGGACCCTGAGATCATGACCTGATCCAAAGGCAGACACTTAACCAACCTAGGTACCCAGGCACCCCTAAGTTAGAATTTTATGAGTGAAAAACCCTTTTGGTGCTGTTGGCAGTATAGCATAAGAAGAGTATGAGTATACAAACTTTTGCCCTTAGAAAAATGTGGGATTTTTTAAAACAAGAAATATGGGGTGTTTTTTTTTTTTTTTAAGTTGTTTTCATTCTAAGACTCCTATCTCCTATATCTTGGCATTTGAAATTTAACTACGGTAGTGTCCCTAAAGACATGATGAATATGGGAATTTCTGATTTTTCTAAGCAGCTAAGCTCGTCATTAGCCAATTGATTTGGCAAAGCTCTGTCCTCTGCTCATTGTCTCTTGTACTGTTATTCTTGTGAAAATATAATTTACTGCATTTTTTAAAAGATTTTTTTCTTTGACGGAGAGCACAGCAGGGGGAGCAGCGGGCAGAGGGGGAGGGAGAAGCAGGCTTGCAGAGCAGGGAGTCCAATGCAGGGCTCCATCCCAGGACCCTGAGATCATGACCTGAGCTGAAGGCAGACACTTAACAACTGAGCCACCCAGGCGCCCCAGGTTACTGCATTTTTATGGGGAAGTTATAGGCAGTTGAGATATTCATGAATTTAGGGCACAGGAAGATTCTAAGTGCCTGCTTATCATTTAACTCTCTAAAGGAATAAGATGCTATCTTAAGGAAACTCTGTATGTATTTATTGAGCTTATTAATCCCTCCCCCATCTTCAAAAGTAATCATTCTCCTGATTTCTAATTCTGTTTTTTCCCATTTTTGAACTTTACAAAAATCTTATAGTTTGTATTCTTTTTTGTGTCTGGCTGCTTTTACTCAGTATTTTTTTGTTTATGAGATTATTCTCATTTATCTTAGAACAGGAAGGGGAATAAAATTGATGGAGTTGAGAAAATGAGGTGACTAGTCTGTGATTTAGAGCCTACCTCTGTGAATCTTCCAGTAAAATTGACTTTTCCTTCCTCAGTGTCCTCACTGTATGCTGTAACAACTCCATCCCAGAACCATTATATTAATTATTTGTACTTAGTGATTTTATGTATCTGTCACTTTCTACTTGGACTGTGAGCCCCTTGAAGATAAGACCTCATGTTTTTATAATATTTGTATCCCTAGTACCTAGTATAATCTCTAGCATAAAGGAGCACTCAACAATTGTATTAGGTATGACTAAATACAATAATTGAAAGTGTATTTTTTGAAGTTTCCTTTTTTTGTTTGTTTCCTTTCTTTTTTAAAAATTTTATTTTAGAGAGAGAGTGTGTGCATGAGTAGGGGGAAGGACAGAGGGAGATGAGAATCCCAGGCAGACTCCCTGCTGAGTGGGGAGCCTGATGCAGGTCTCGGTCCCGAGATCATGAACCGAACTGAAACCAAGAGTCCAATACTCAACCAGCAGAACCACCTAGGTGTCCCTATTGAATTTTTCTTGATTGCAAAATATATGTAACATAAAACTTAGCATTTAACCGTTTTAATTGTACAATTCAGTGGAATTAAGTACATTCACAGTGTTGTGTGAAGTTTTAAATAATCTTGTGCAATAATGGAAGACAACAATTATCACTATTAGGGGACACTCTGCTGATGGTGAAACCAGGAGTAGCACCATTCAGTGGTGAATGTGCTGGAGTCCAGAATCTGACCTTCAGCAAGTCCAAGAACTGAGTGTTTTTAGTATAATTAGAGGTGACCATCCTATAAATGGCAGACTAGAAGTTTAAAAGTCAGTTAAGCATCCAGCTCTTGATTTTGGCTCAGGTCATGATCTCAGGGTCATGAGACTGGTTGTGGAGCCTGCTTAAGACTCTCTCTTCCTCTGCACCACCCCCAAATACAAACATACACACACCCACACACAAACACATGTACACACATACACACCATCCATGTGATATAAAATAGCAGGGATGTGTGGGTGGCTCAGTCAGTTAAGCATATGCCTTTGGCTCAGGTCATGATCCTAGGGTCCTGAGATTGAGTCCTGCATAGGGCTCCTTGCTCAGCAGGGAGCCTGCTACTCTCCCTACTTGTGCTCTTTCCCTCTCTCTCTCTCTTTCTCTGACAAATAAATAAAATGTTTAAAATATATATATCAACAGGGAACACTAGTTTATTATTTATGGTGGAGGTATCCCTTTCCAGAGATAGAAGCCCTCATCCCTGATCAGGGCATTCACTTTCCCAATTCTGAGTACCTAAAAAGCTGAATTCTTTATCCAGAGGAACTTGATGAGCATGAAATTACAATAAAAAAAAAAATAAGTAGATTGCCTTAGTCAGATCATGAGGTGACTTCTGTGTAGGGGCTAGAATGTTCACATTTGTCCATTATCTGGACACACTGACAAAAATGTTTCTCTAGGACCTACTTTCTGTGCCAACACCCTCTCCTATAACATTGTTTCTTTTTGGAAGGATTAATGTAATTGCTTAGGCTAGGTAACTGCCACATTGTGTTTCCTCCTCTTTGTGTGATTTGAATTAATTCTCATCTGGAAGGCCCTTATTCACTTATCTCCAAGGACATATGTTTTGGACAGGCACTGAGGGAAGAATGTAGAATAAAGGGACAAGAGGTAAAGGAGGATGTATTTGCTTCCATGGTCAAGTGTCTAGTTGTTATTCAATAAAGAAATGTTTTTTAGAAAATGATTATCAGTGATTTTGCCTTTGAACCAAAAGTCAACATTTCTATGACCCTAAGTTTAAATTTTCCTGATTTGGACTTGTGACTTTTTATTCATATGAAGGATTGAGGTTTCATCCTAAAAAGCATAAATGACCTTAATACAATTACTAAAAACTAGATTTGTAGTCTTAATACATAAGATTTGGGGTTTAAGTAATTTTACTGTGTTTTTAATACTAACAGGTTGCTCTCAAGGGAGCGGTATTTTACATTATGCTCATGGAGATAATCAGCAAACTCACCTATTAAAGCAAGGTAAGAAGGAAGCATTTGAGCATACTGTTCTTTTCACCTTCCTATCTTAAACATAATTTTTTTTTAACTATGTAGGAAGAAGCCCCATGAGCACTGGTCTCAGCAGTGGGAAACGTCCTAGTGAGGAAGAAGACACGCAGAGTATCGGTTCTAAGGTCCAGCGACAGAGCACTAATTAGGTAAATATTTTAGACCTTTATTTTCTTGCTTTAGTGTAGGGTGTAATCCATATAAATTAAGACAATTTCCAAAATGGAGCTTATCACATTTTTCAAACTAGAGAAACTGAGCCTTAAATTTTTCAGTGATTATTATAAAATTAGTTAATTCTTAGACAAGAGAAGTGCATCTCTACTGGAAAAATTGTAGCACTTAGTTTTAAGATCATCTTAATTGATATTTAAATTTGAAAAAGTAATGATGTTGTGCTCAAGTTTTTTCTCAGAAAAAGACATCTTTTTAATTCCTTACTATACGACCTTGAGTCTAAAACAATTAAAGTGACTTTTTATTTTAGTGGTATTATTAATCCCTTTATGAACTTTTCCCCAAATGTTTTCCTCTTAAATGTTTATAACTTTCTTTTATCTGTTGTACTTCTGAAATCTAAATTCTTTCCAGTTCTGGAATAGTTTGATTTTTTAAATATTGGTCCTTTTTAGAGGTATCAAAAGGCCATGGCTATATTCAGTTGAATTGGATGTGGGATACTATTTTTTGATTTAAGTTTATTTGAAAAGTATCTATAATAATACATTTACTATGTTTTAAAGACATATTCATTTATCTTAAACTGTTGGCGTTTTTTAAATTACTGCTAACTATATTTTATCATGGTGACCATTGGCTAACATACAGAATTGTTGAATCAGTATGATGTACACCAGAAACTTAATATAATATTGTCTGTCAGTTATACTTCAGTAATAATATATATATGAACAGCAATAATAAAAAGTAAAATAAAAAATATAAAAAGTTTTTAAAAATTGCTGTAGTTTTTAGCACCAGCCCTAAGTAGACTGTACACTTCTTGAAGATAAGATCAGTAAACACTCATCAAATTTTTATCATTTAATTCCTTGCAATCAAACTTTACCCCATTTTTTTTCCCCCTTAAATCACAGAAAACATTCAGGAGGAATACTGTTGCAGCCGAAATTGGTGGGGAGTTCACTACTTTTTTCAGTTAAATTATTTTAAAATGTTCTTCATTGATGGAAAGCAGTTACATTTTGAAATGCATTGTTTCTAATGACATTTCTGTAGTTTTAAACTTTTTAATGAATTTCATGTAGGACAAATGGTAATTTGTATATAAAGAACTTGGTAAAAATTTTGCTTAATGTAAATATAAATAGTCACAATTAATATAGACCCATCAATATATTTTTGATAATTTTTCATGTATGGTAAAAGTTAAAGTGGCAAACTGATATTCTGATATACAAACTGAAGTTTTGAGAGTCAATGTGGGAAAATAGGAGGTTTTTAGACTTTCTTAAAAGACTTTGTTAAAATTTTAGGACAAAATTTTCTTGACATCATTGTTTTATCTAACTTTACACTCTTTGATAATGTTTTAGAAAATGTGCGCAATCAAAATTGGTAGTTATAACCTCTGTTAACACAGACAATATATGTTTTAAATCTTCATGTATGCCTGTTTTGACCCAAATCTGTGGAAGTATCATGTGTTAAGTTCTCCTTGTCTCCTTTTGTTCATTTACAGCTAAGTGACCTTGTTATTAAAGTATATGCATATATGGAATCTTGTGTACTTGGTGGTGGTTGTTTTTTCTTTTCTTTTTAAGTTTTTGTTTTAGGTAAGGGGGAGAACATTGTTCTATGGGATGTGATTACAAATCAGAGACAGTCTGCAAACCACATGTAACCATTCTGGATTAAGGATCAGGTCCCATTTATTTTGGTAATACAGTATTTTTCACAATTATTCCAAATAAGATTACCAACTTCCAAACGCTTTATACTTTTTATAATACCTATCTGCAAGAAAGATATAAAACCAAAGTGGTTATTTCAGGTAATGGGGCTTATAACTATGAGTTAGTCACTATAATTAATAATGTAGGCTCTGGAGTCAAAGACCTGGCTCTGCCACTCATTTGAGATCTTGGGCAAGTTATTAACCTTATAGGGATAAGAGTAGTATCTGCTTCATGCTACATATGAAATGCTCCTAACAGTGCCTGGCATGTGGCAGTTAGTCGATAAATGTTAGCTGCAAGGCTGCTGTGCTTTATAGATCCCTGGATCATGCAGTGCATAGTCTGCCTAACTGTATGCTACAGCTGTGGTTAGCTGTTGTTATTCTCATTACTATTATTATCCCATTCCTGTCTCTTGTAGGCTAGTTTTTTCCTTTTGGAATTATAACCAGTGTTTTTTTTTTTTCTTTCTTTCTTTCTTTTCCCCAGTCTTTAGTTCTGATAGATGTTCAGGGTGATAATTGTATTTAAAAGTAACTTACGAATAATTTGAGTCTAAGATCCAAAAACAGTAACATTTTTATATGATACACATTTTAAAAAGCATCCTGAATAATGAATTAACACTGAGTGATAAGTTCCATTACTTAGAAAAGAAAAAAAAATATGCATTATCTATCTTCTTTTGCCACTGTTAATAAGGAGTGATATCTTAATTGTTTTTCATGATACTTGTATTTACCAGTCTACTCTTTGGACCTGATTGTACTGTACAGCATTGAGAAATTCATAGACCCGGGACCCTCATCATCCAGGGGAATAGAAGATTCAGGGGTTTTTTTGTGTTGTTTTGTTTTGTTTTGTTTTTTGTTTTGTTTTGTTTTTTAGCAGGCTTCATGCCCAGTGTGCAGCTGAATATGGGGCTTGAACTTATGGGCCTGAGATCAAGACCTGAGCAGAGACCAAGAGTCGAACCCCTAACAGACTGAGCCACCCGGGCACCCCTAAAAGATTCAGTTTTAGGGGCGTCTGGGTGGCTCAATGGGTTAAGCGTCTGCCTTCAGCTCAGGTCATGATCTTGGGGTCCTGAAATCAGGCCCTCCATTGCATCAGGCTCTCTGCTCAGCAGGGAACCTGCTCCCCCCCCCCCACCTGCTTCTCTGCCTACTTGTGATGTCTCTCTCTGTCAAATAAATAAAATCTTAAGGAAAAAAAAGATTCAGTTTTAATGTGAATAAATATTTTAGTAAGAGGACATTGTTTCAGCATAGACACTGATATTTTACTTTGAAATGTAGGGGGATTTTGGCTTTTAGGGGGCTTTTTGGGAAGCTTTTTCACTTTGGTCTAAATTGTAACTGAAAAGAATCACTGAAAGGGAAAGACCAGTATCACCGTATTCCAGTTGAGGGGACGTTTGAATAGAGTGTTTTCCCCCAACCAAAGGGTTAGTATTCTGAAAACGCTGCTGGTGGTTGAGGGATTTAAGATCTTATATTCTTTCAGGAAATATATCTTGAAATCGTATTGACAAAACCTGTTCTGTTCCGGCAACTTGGAAAAATTGAGTTGAGGAAAGCAAACTTTTGAAAGAACCTGTGTGAAGTTCTTATGTTTTTACATTCACTTGAAATAAATTAGTAAACTTGGGATATAAAAGACTGATAACAGTATGTTTTTAAGGCCTCTCTTAAGTACTAGAAACTTCAGGATCTTCCCACAATTTCAAACATGTTTGTAATTTTCTTATAGGTAATATCCGTAATACTGGCTTCTTTTCTCCATTTCTCCATCCAAGGGTTTTTTTTCCTGATTGCATGGTCCTAGAAATTCACCAAATATTGGAATGGAAAAAACTAGGTCACATTTATTAATACAGTTGGCATAGCTGAATCGGTCAGTTTCAAGTTTTGATTACAATGTACAGGATCATATGTTTTACTATTTCTTACACAATTATATGGAGCCCAGGTTCAAGCAAAGCTGCCAGCACCCTAGTGTACATGTCTGCTCCCTTCCTCCTAACCACAGCATGTGGTTCTAAGGTGCTTGAGTTTACATTCCTCAACTGCCTTCTCTTCTCATATCCTACTTTAATTCCTTTTTCCTAAATGCAGTGAAACATTTTGGTTAATCCGGTCCCAGATCCTTGTATTGCAGGAAAAAGTATTCAATAAAGCCATAAATAATAGGATTTTTATATAAAGATAACTCAGAAGGAGAAGGGTTACTGACTAGCATCCCAGACCTCATATACATTAGCTACTCATTTAATTCTAGAATGTCCTGGAGATCAAAGTTGATCTTGAAATAAAGTTAGGATTCTTGGGGCACCTGGGTAGCTCAGTGGGTTAAAGCCTCTGCCTTTGGCTTGGGTCATGATCCCGGGGTTCTGGGTTCAAGCCCCACATCGGGCTCTCTGCTCAGCGGGGAGCCTGTTTCCTCCTCTCTCTCTGCCTGCCTCTCTGCCTACCTGTGATCTCTGTCAAATAAATAAATAAAATCTTTAAAAAGAAAAAAAAAAAGAGCTAGGATTCTTGCTGCTACTCCGTGTAATTAAAATGCAAATGTCAGGCCATCTCAAAAAGCCTTTTGAGCACAGACTGACTATTAAGGCTAGACTCCAATTAACATTTCCTGGGTTCCTATAATGTGCCAAATATTGTTCAGAGGAAAAAAAAAATCTGTAAATTTCCACAAGGGGTTCACAAAGAGGGGGCAGTCTGGAAGAATTACAGTGGTGTGTGTTCAAGCCGTGTTAGAACTGTGCACAGTGTGTGCTATGAAACATATGAAGGGAGAGATCTCCAGCCTGGGAAAATCCTAGCTTTCTGGACTCCCAGCTCTACCCAGGAATATAGGACAACTAGGCAGGGTGGGGGCACCTATCTTTGGAAACATTTAACTCTAGTTGGGATTAATCATGTTATCCGTTGTTAATATCTTTGTCCTTCACTGTCCTACATGTAAACTCCGTCAAGACAGGGAATGTACTTTATTCCCCCTTGTCTTGTCCACTGCTGTCTTCTCATTGCTGTTTCACATGCTTGGAACTTAATAGGCATACCATAAACATTTGTTGATTGATAGACAAATATAAGAATAAATGGGATAGACATTGAGACTGGCTTTAAGGAGAAAGCAGTTTATGAGGTTGGCATCAGAGATAATAATTAGAATGTAAACCACTGGGCAGTTTATCAGAAAAGGCAAGTATTTAGACGGAAGTGGCAGGGGGAGGTTTTTAAAGACATAACACAGTTGCTGACTCCTGGGGGCCGGGTGGAAGGGGCAGCAAGAAGGCTAGATATGTTCCCAAAGGTTTATTGTTTTGGAACTACATTTTTTTTTCTTTTGTAAATTAGTTCTTTACCCATCGAATTATTTGGGGAGCTCTGAATGGCTATAGCTTAAAGACACAGCGGCTTCTGAGTTACTTTTACATTTTTTTCTTATGAGCTAGTGACGTTCCCCAAGGGACAAAACGACCGGAACTCCCAAGTTTTCTAAATGCTGGTAAGGAAAGGGTGTGGAAATGCCGGGCGCGTAATTGCGGCACCTGGCTCCGTTGCCAGGCAAGCTGATTCCCACGCTGGCCGGCCTCCGTCGCGCAGCCCCGCCTAACGTGAGGGTCGCGCAGCCTGCGTCCCGCACCTTGATTGGCTGCGTTGGGGCTGCGTCTGCGGGCTCACGGGTCTCCTGTGCCCTGATTGGCTGCGGGTAGAAAGGCTGGGGGCTGGGACCACACTGCCGAGGGGAATTCGCGGCCCTGTTGGGACACTAGTCTCGGGACCCTGACCCCTGTTCCCAGGCCTCGGGAAGACGGCGGGCCACGGGAAACCTCGGCGGGGGGAGGGAGGAAGGACGGAACCAGGGACCCGGGACTCACTGCGTCTTGCACGGAGTGGACAGGTGAGTCGCACCCCTTTCTCCGCCCCCCCGGGGTGGGCCTCACCAGCAACACAGCGGCCGACGGGCAGGGTTTGGGGGCCGCGCACCGAGAAACGGGACTCCCCGCCAGCTCGCTCAGCATGCCTGGCCGGGGCGGATGCCCAGGCGTCGTAGTTCAGAGGTTCTGGAAAAACGCAGGCGCCACAGGATGGATGTGTGGCTTTCGATCATTCCCCGAGATTTTCTTCCTTTCGGTCCTCATTTTTACTTGTTTATACACATTGGGGTTAATTTGAAACTGTCAGCAGATCGTGCATGTTATAAAGTAGAACTTAATTGAATTGTTACCGATGTTGTAGAGCGAAGTGTGTTAAGTATGAATATTGCGCATATTCTTGAAGTGAACTTAACACTTCAAGAATGCTTAAGAAACAGGAGTATCTGGGAATAGACCACGTTGTGATTGAACAAACATTTGCCAAGTGTATTGCTGTGTAGGGCAGAGGGTAAGCGCTGTACTCTGAAGCCAAGTTGTTGGGTTTGAATCCAAGGTCTGCTGCCCTTTATTAGCTTAGCGGACCTCGGGGAGGTTACTTTACCTGCATCTGTTTCCTCAACTTTAAAGTGGGTCATTGTGGTGACTTTTCTGAGTACTCTGTAAGTGGCTTATGATATTAACTCAGTTTAGTCTGAACAGGTATCCAGGATGTAGTGTCCCCATTTTCCTGACACTCCAGCTGAGGCACAGAGAAGCGATGTGACTTTTCCAAGTCCCAACATAACCAATGACCAGAAATTAAGCCCATCCAGACCACAGTTTTGCACACTACCTTAGGTTGCCTCATGAACTGGATTTGTTCATTCAGTTTCAGTTGACAAGTACTGATTTTGTTCCTCTGGACCAAATTCTTCACTGGGTACAGGGGACAGAGAAGTACAGGACTCAGACCCTGCCCTCGCAGCACTTGCAATCTAGTACAGGTTGTTTATAGCTGGGCTGCAGGGTGCCCGTGAATCCTGGTAAAATCTTTTGCAAAATGCTGTGAGTACAGGTCTTTTCTTTTTGTTCTTTTTGGAAAGAGAGTCTGGGGCTCTCACCAGGTTCTCTAGTGGGTCTGTGACCCAAAGTTATGAAGAAACATTTTAGCAGAAGAGTTGGAATCTGACATAATGCCTGACAACACAGCATGAGCTTAAAAAAAGAAAGAAAGAAAGAAAAACCATTGGTTGAATGGATGAAGAACTTTACAGGAGTTTAAGTGCTACAGTAGGGTTAAGAGGAAGGTGCTGTGGAAGAACACACGCAAAGGTCCTCTTTGTCCAGCAGTGCCTCCTAGAGTCAGCAGTGCCCGTGAAGTGAACGGTAGGGAAGCAATTCATTGGAACATGGTGGTGACAAATCTCTGTCCTCCCAGAGGGTGAGACAGAAACAACACATGAACAGATGCAGCTATGACAGGTGGCAAAGAGAAGCAGTCCATGGTGCCATGAGAGCCTATAATGGGGACAAGTGGCTTCATCTATTCAAGATGGTCAGGGAAGTTTCCCTGAGAGAGTGGCACTCAGTCCTAGGAGTTAGACAGGGGCACTCTGGGCATGGGAAACTACCCTCAGCCTTCAAAGACCCTATGGTGGGAACAGGCAGAGCACCAGGGACTGAAAAGAACTGGTGTGGCTGGTGGGGTTGGGGGGGATTGGAGGGGAGAGGCACAGATTTGGGTGGTGACAGAGCCCAGACAGAGGCCTTTTAGATCATGGTGTAAGGCGTTTTTATTTTGTTTTATGTCTTTGTCCTAAAGTGCCATTGAAAAGTTTATTGCAGGGAGGTGACAAGATGACATTTTGAGAAGAAGTTGGAAAGAAGCCCAAGTGATTAACTGAAGCCCTGGATGAGGACAGGATCCCTGAGGAGAAACTGTAAGGTAAGAGGAGGAGAGGGTCTAGAATCAAGCCTTGACGATGAGCCTGCAAAGAAGACAGATAAAAGGAAGTGAGAGTGTAGCAAGGGGGGGTGGGGGTGGGGGAGAAGAGAACTGAGAGTGGGAAGTCTTAGAAATCCGGTGAGAGAGTATTTCCTGGAGAAAGTGGTCAACTATGCTGAAAGCTTACAGAGGTCAAAAGAGGAAGGAACAGAGCTCATTGGCTCAAATCACATGGAAATTGTCTTTATTGGGATCTATATAAGTAGGAGGAGAAGAATTGGAGAGAGAGAAGCATCTGCAAGAATTAACTGAGGATGGGGCGCCTGGGTGGCTCAGTCAGTTGAGCGTCTGCCTTTGGCTTGGGTCATGGTTTCGGGGTCCTGGGATCAGGCCCCTCATCAGTTCCCTGCCCAGCGGGGAGCCTGCTTCCCCCTCTCCCTCTGCCTGTTGCTCTCCCTACTTGTGCTCTCTCTGTTGAATAAATAAAATCTTTAAAAGAAAAAAAAAAAGAATTAACTGAAGGTAAGAGAAAATAGGGTTTTAGTTGGGGTGGCAGTGAGAAGAGCCATTGAGCTGAAGGATGGGAGCCCCAGAGAGGAGGATACAGCTGAAGGAGTGAATATATTAGAAAGAGGGACTCTGGAGGTTTTCAGGCCAGAGGGGTTGGAATCAGTACAGAAGCAGAGATTACCCTGGATGCTGAAGGGTGTAATTGTAGGAAAGGGGAGACAGCAGAAGGTTTACGTTTGGTGTGATGAGTTGTTCTCCTTTCTTTGTACAGAGTAGAGGCGGGAGCATTGAATGAGAGTGGAGTAGGGGTCGGGGAAGCTGGAGGTCCAAGCTGAGGAGCTTTGACATCATTGTGTGGGGTATACAAGAGTGCCTTGACCCAGAGATTGTTTTAGAATGGTCTGGCAGAGGGAGCCAAATTTGCAGCAAAGAAATTAGCCTCCTTGGCCATTCAGGGAATTGCAAAATATTCGGAGAGTGAGGATAGAGGCTGGATAGAATCAAAAGCTACATTTAATGTATAGTAAAGGAGGCCTCACAGATCATGGGGAAGGAAAGGATTGTTCAAAAACAGTGCTTGGAGATAGCTGAACTGTTGATAATCTGTAGACTTTCAGCTCACAGTAGAAATTTGAAGTGAATTAAAGGAGCTAACTTTTTAAAATCAAAAATATAGAAGGACATACGGATGAATTTTTATCTGATCATGTGGTGCGTAAAAGCAGTAAGAATCAAGAAAAGGAAAACTTCTATGACCCTTGACCACTTAAAATTAACCACTTTGTTCTGATACATGCTATACTATGTAATAACCTTGAAGACATTATGCCAAGTGAAAAAAGCCAAATGCAACAGGACAAATACTGTATGACCACTTACATGAAGTACCAAGAACAGGCAGATTCCTAGAGACAGAAAGTAGAAGTTACCAACGGCTGAGAGGAGGAAGGAATGGGGAATTATTGTTTAATGGGAACAGAATTTCTGTTTGGGGTGATGAAAAATTTGTGGAAATAGTAGTAGAGGTTGTATGACATTGTGAATATACTTAACGCCACTGAATTATATACTTAAAATGGTTAATATGGTAAAAATTTATATCTTACCACAGTAAAAAATGTAACCATTTTGGTAATGCTGGAATTTTTATACCATCAACAACTGAAAGTGAATTAGAGAAAATCCAAAAACATATTTTTTTAATATATGAAGAGTTTATGTAAGTCCATTCTTAAAAAACAAAAAATTGCAGTTTAAAAAGGCAGGAGTAGTTAATACACAAAAGAAAATAAATATGGCCAAAATAAGTCATTAAGCTCAGTCTCATTAGTAGAAGAAAATGAATTTAATATTGTTTTCATTTTTCACATATAAAAATTCAAACTGATGATGGGGCGCCTGGGTGAGTCAGTTGGTTAAGTGGCTGCCTTCGGCTCAGGTCATGATCCCAGGGTCCTGGGATTGAGTTCTGCATCCGGCTTCCTGCTCAGCAGGGAGCCTGCTTCTCTCTCTCCCTCTGCCTACTCGTGCTTTCTCTCTGTCTCTCTGTCAAATAAATAAATAAAGTCCTTAAAAAAAAATTAAAACTGATGAATCGGTCATAGTGCCTGTGACAAGATTAACAGATATTTTTTCTGGAATAGTAAATTAACAACCTAGCTTTTCAAATGTTCCCTTATCTTCTTTTCAGTAATTCTCCTAGGGATTCATCCTAAAAAACAATGAAATGTAGACAGATAGGCAGCAGATAACTAGTATTACAAACAGCCCAAATACTCAGTGCTGGGGAAGGAATTACAGAATTAATCTATCAGTCCCCACTATCATGTACTCATTTTAAATGTTTATGGAGTGTTTTTGATGCTAAGTTTAGATACTTAGAGTGCATATAATAAATCAATTGTATATATAATTTGTGTTGTTTGTAGAAGAGTCACAACATTTGTGCTCTTCACTTTCACAGTTAACTGTGTTTGCTCATCAGAGACTAAAAAAAAGCAAGACAGCTTTAATTGTGAGACAACTTGCTGAGCACATAATATTTCACCCTGGAGTGAGCAGGAATGTGAGACAGGCTGCTTTACCCAGTCTGTCATTTTGTATAGTGTAACCCCCATACTAGGCCACATAACCTTATCTGGTGCTTAACCAAACACCAGCATCTGTTCCAGTGCTGAGGAGCCCCTTGCTGTGCTGGCCTCA
The DNA here is from genome assembly GCF_963455335.1 of Martes martes. Classification (NCBI taxonomy): domain Eukaryota; kingdom Metazoa; phylum Chordata; class Mammalia; order Carnivora; family Mustelidae; genus Martes; species Martes martes. The sequence continues at coordinate 15,429,022 of NC_137895.1, forward strand.
CTGGAAGGCATCATGTCAGTCTTTAGTGTGGTACCTGCTGAAGACATTTTCAAGAAAAATTCTGAGTCATTACAATTTCAAATTGTAGGCTGAGCTTAAGACCTAGTTCTCATATACAAGGTAGCTTTGCTTTATGTATTTAAGAATGGTAACAAAAGGGACAAGAATAAAAAAAAAAGACATATATGTCAGATATGAACAGTTGTGAAGGACTTTTCCACTTCCTTATTCTTTTTTTTCACTCCAATAATATTTTTTTCTTTTATTAATTTTTTAAAATTAACATATAATGTATTATAAGCCCCAGGGGTACAAGTCTGTGAATCATCCATCAGGCTTACACACTGACCATAACACATACCCTCCCCAATGTCCATAACCCAAACACCCTCTCCATACCCCCCTCCCCGCTGCAACGCTCAGTTTGTGAGATTGAGAGTCTCTTATGGTTTGTCTCCCTCCTGATCCCATCTTTTTTCATTTTTTCCTTTCCTACCCCCCAAACGCCCACTTTGCCTCACAAATTCCTCATATCAGGGAGATCATATGATAATTGTCTTTCTCTGATTGACTTATTTCACTCAGCATAATACCTTCTAGTTCCATCCACATCGTTGCAAATGGCAAGATTTCATTTCTTTGATGGCTGCATAATATTCCATTGTAGATGTATACCACATCTTCTTTATCCATTCATCTGTTAATAGACATCTAGGTTCTTTCCATAGTTTGGCTGTTGTGGACATTGCTGCTATAAACATTCGGGTGCACGTGCCCCTTCAGATCACATTTGTATCTTTAGGTTAAATACCCAGTAGTGCTATTGCTGGGTCATAGGGTAGCTCTATTTTCAACTTGTTGAGGAACCTCCATGCTGTTTTCCACAGTGGCTGCACCAGCTTGCATTCCCACCAAGAGTGTAGGAGGGTTCCCCTTTCTCCACATCCTCACCAGCATCTGTCATTTCCTGACTTGTTAATTTTAGCCATTCTGACTGGTGTGAGGTAGTATCTCATTGTGGTTTTGATTTATATTTCCCTGATGCTGAGTGATGTGGAGTACTTTTTCATGTGTCTGTTGACCATCTGGATGTCTTCTTATCAGAAATGTCTGTTCATGTCTTCTGCCCATTTCTTGATTGGATTATTTGTTCTTTGGGTGTTGAGTTTGATAAGTTCTTTATAGATTTTGGATACTAGCCCTTTATCTGATACATCGTTTGCAAATGTCTTCTCCCATTCTGTCAGTTGTCTTTTGGTTTTGTGGACTGTTTCCTTTGCTGTGCAAAAGCTTTTGATCTTGATGAAGTCCCAATAGTTCATTTTTGCCCTTGCTTCCCTTGCCTTTGGCTTGGCAGTGTTTCTAGGAAGAAGTTGCTGCAACTGAGGTTGAAAGGTTGCTGCCTGTGTTCTCCTCAAGGATTTTGATGGATTCCTCTTTCACACTAAGGTCTTTCATCCATTTTGAATCTATTTTTGTGTGTTATATAAGGAAATGGTCCAGTTTCATTTTTCTGCATGTGGCTAATTTTCCCAATACCATCTGTTGAAGAGACTGTCTTTTTCCCATTGGACATTCTTTCCTGCTTTGTCAAAGATTAGTTGACCATAGAGTTGAGGGTCTATATCTGGGCTCTCTATTCTGTTCCATTGATCTGTGTGTGTGTGTGTGTGTGTGTGTGTGTGTTTTAAGATTTTATTTATTTATTTGACAGATCACAAGTAGGCAGAGAGGCAGGCAGAGAGAGAGGAAAGGAAGCAGGCCCCCTGCCCAGCAGAGAGCCTGATGCGGGGCTCGATCCCAGGACCCTGGGATCATAACTGGAGCCAAAGGCAGAGGCTTTAACCCACTGAGCCACCCAGGCGCCCCTATGTGTCTGTTTTTGTGTCAGTACCATACTGTCTTGATGATGACAGCTTTGTAATAGAGCTTGAAGTCTGGAATTGTGATGCCACCAACTCTGGCTTTCTTTTTCAACATTCCTCTGGCTATTCGAGGTCTTTTCTGCTTCCATATAAATTTTAGGATTATTTGTTCCATTTCTTTGAAAAAAATGGATGGGATTTTGATAGGGATTGCATTAAACATGTAGATTGCTTTAGGTAGCATAGACATTTTCACAATATTTATTCTTCTACTCCATAAGCATGGAACATTTTTCCATTTCTTTGTGTCTTCCTCAGTTTCTTTCATGAGTACTTTATAGTTTTCTGAGTACAGATTCTTTGTCTCTTTGTTTAGGTTTATTCCTAGCTATCTTATGGTTTTGGGTGCAACTGTAAATGGGATTGACTCCTTAATTTCTCTTTATTCTGTCTTGCTGTTGGTGTATAGAAATGCAACTGATTTCTGTGCATTGATTTTATATCCTGACACTTTACTGAATTCCTATACAAGTTCTAGCAGATTTGGAGTGGAGTCTTTTGGGTTTTCCACATAAAGTATCATATCATCTGCAGAGAGTGATAGTTTGACTCCACTCCCTTATTCTTTTCAGAATTTGGCAAATTTGCTTTAGTGAAAATGTATTGCTTTTATAGACAGTTATTTGGGACAACCAAAGCATTTAAAATACAGTTTTCACAATTCTTACGTATTCTTTTTAAATAATGTACTTCTGTCTAAAATACAGTTTTCGTCATATTAGTCATATTAGTACAAGAATTTTAGCCCCACGTATTTCCTAGTAATGGCTACTGTTTACTGAATGCTACTGTGTACCAGGCTTATGCAAAGTATTGGACTCAAAGTATCCCTGTAAAATTTATGCACTTTCTTTTCCTTTTAAGGATGGTACTGTCAGTACTTATTGAACATTTACTCTGAGGTACTCTTCTGATCACTACTTGTTCACTTAATTAATCTGAGGCTAAGTAACTTTCCCAAGATAACCCCATAAATTAGAACCAGGACTGAGCATGGACATTTTGGCCACAGAGCCCACAGTTCTTCCAGCATGTGGTACAGCTGTGAGGCCCAAGATTGTGAGGCTCCAGATTAGATCTGTATGTACCCAACTCATTATGTAGTATCTCCTGCTTCCAGTTAAAATCCATGGTCCTCTTAGAAATTTTAAAATAGCTTAATATTTATATCGTGGCTATCAGGAATCATCTAAAGTGGTATTAGGAATTATATGAAAAATACTCTTGTTGAACCACCAGAAGTAAAATAGAAACTATGCCTAGAGTTATTTGGGACACCATGGGGACTAACAATGAGCTATTATTACAAATGGTAAAACAAACTGAGAACATTGTTACTTGTTATTTTTCCTTTGAGAATAGTGATTTATTTGCATTAGTTAGAACAGGTTTGGAAGTGAAAAGTCCTTGGTATATGGTATATATGGTATATATTTACGGCAATGGCATTATTAAGGGCAGAGATTGGATTATGACTTTTTTTCAACTTTCCTTCAAACCTACAAAAATAAGGGAATGCTGTTGACCAGCTAAACTGTTCATGCTTTTGTGGTAGGGATGCAACACTTAACACTCTCAGCAACTGTGAGTTAGAACAGGGCACCTGGGTGGCTCAGGTGTTAAGTGGTGGCCTTCGGCTCAGGTCATGATCTCAGGGTCTTGGGATTCTCTCTCTCATCCAGCTGCCTGCTCTCCCTCTCCCTCTGTCCCTTTCCCCCCCACTTTGTGTGCGCTCTCTCTCAAATAAATATGACCTTTAAAAGTTAAAACAATAAACTAGGCATGGTTACATTATCAGAGATAACAGAAAAATAGTGCCAAAGTCCATAAGGCATTACCCACAGTACAGCCATCTCTCGGGACCTAAAGCTGTCAAGTGGGGACAGCTGGTTAGACTGTTGTAAAAGTATGGTCCCCATTCCACTTAATTTGATTGCCCATTGCTCCACTGGGCCAGTCATGCAGCATTCCTTGCTTTGTCTGGCTAAGACTTGGTTTAATTTTGGATTTATAAAAAAGATTTTTACATAATTCTCATAAAACAAGTTTATACTTATTAACTCCTTTTAAATAAAACAGATTGACTTTGGATAATAATTACTCAGCAGAAATATTTACTCTAAAATATAAAATTAGAGATGACTCCCCTCCCCAATAAGTATTTGCTTCAGCTAAACATAAACTTGAAAATTTTAAATGTTAAAAAAAAAAGAGGAAAACCTTGTGTGTGTGTGTGTGTGTGTGTGTAGAAGTAAAACATGTCTCTTAAAAACATAACAGTTGTAGGAAAGGGAATTTGTGTCAGAATAACATTTGAGGTCTTTGAATCTTTGAACTCTTAAAATGTAAAACGGAAATTACTTCACGAGGTTGTGGCAAAGCTCACATAGTGTGTTTATAATGTATAAGACATCTAAGTTGTGAAGAGGTATATTAGTTACTTTATAAATTATTTAAGAGGAATATTTAATATTCCACAAAAAGTTTGAGACTAACTTTGGCAAAATTCAGTTTTCCTGTCTAATTTAAATCCATGTTATTTCTGTGCTTACTTCTTAGAACCCACATTTGTGGGGCACCTGGGTGGCTCAGTGGTTTAAAGCCTCTGCCTTCGGCTCAGGTCATGATCCCAGGGTCCTGGGATCGAGCCCCGCATCAGGCTCTCTGCTCATTGGGGAGGCTGCTTCTTCCTCTCTCTCTGCCTGCCTCTCTGCCTACTTGTGATCTCTGTCAAATAAATAATAAAATCTCAAAAAAAAAAAAAAAACCCACATTTGTGTTTGCATTCTTTAAGTAAACACCCCTCATGTTAAAACCTATGTTTTCTTTGTTACAGGTACAGTGAGTAAGTACATTCTGAGTCCCGGGACAGTGGGAAAATTAGCCAGTGGACTACAGACATGCTGTGGAAGCTGCTGCTAAGATCCCAGCCCTGCAGGCTATGTTCTTTCAGAAAGATGCCATTGGCTTCAAAGTCCAGCCCCCCTTTAGCATGTTTCATCTATACAACTGATCATCAATCAAACCAAGAAGATAGAAGAACAGTGGAAAAGCTCTATAAATTTTCAGTGGACGTCAGGAAAATTCGCAGATTAAAAGGATGGGTCCTTTTTGAGAAGGAAACCTATGTTGAAGAAATTGCAGACGTTTTACAACAACTAGGTGCCGATGAAGCTGCTATAGCCAGTATTTTGGAACGCTGCCCAGAAGCAATTGTCTGCAGTCCAGCCACTTTTAACACCCAGAGAGAACTCTGGCAGTTGGTTTGCAAAAACGAGCAAGAGTTAGTCAAGTTAATAGAACAGTTTCCAGAATCTTTCTTTACCGTAAAAGACCAGGAAACCCAGAAGCTGAACATTCAGTTCTTTCAAGAGTTGGGACTCAAAAATGTGGTCATTAGCAGATTTTTGACAACTGCATCTAATATTTTTCATAATCCTATTGAGAAAAATAAGCAAATGATAAGTATTCTCCAGGAGAGTTACCTAAATTTAGGTGGCTCTGAGGCCAACATGAAAGTTTGGTTACTCAAATTATTAAGCCAGGATCCATTTATTTTGCTAAATTCTTCTGCAGCTATCAAGGAAACATTAGAATTTCTCCAGGAGCAAGGTTTTGCAAACTCTGAAATTCTCCAGCTTCTATCCAAACTCAAAGCATTTCTTTTTCAACTTTGCCCAGGAAGTATACAGAACAGCATGTCCTTCTGTAAAAATACTTTTAAATGCACAGATCATGACCTGAAGCAATTAGTTTTGAAATGTCCTGCCATTTTATATTATTCTGTTCCAGTTTTGGAAGAGAGAATTCAGGGATTACTGGAAGAAGGCATTTCCATAGCTCAGATAAAAGAAACACCAATGGTACTTGAATTAACTCCACAGATAGTACAGTACAGGATAAGGAAACTGAATTCTCTAGGCTATAGGATAAAGGATGGACATCTAGGCAATCTAAATGGAACAAAAAAAGAGTTTGAGGCTAACTTTGGCAAAATTCAGGCCAAGAAAGGAAGGCCATTATTTAACCCTGTGGCACCATTAAATGTAGAAGAGTAACTTGCCGACTGCTGTTGCTTTCTAGCATTGCAGAGCGAAGCTAAGTGGCGAAGACTTAAGTGATTCAGGCAGTTTATAGGCACTGGTAATTTGGAGAAACTGCTTAGCTTCTGAGTTGTGTCTAAATTACCTTTAAGTATATAATCTCTGATGTATTTTCTATATTTTAAACTATAAGCTGCATTAATTTTAAGTAAAGTTGGTAATTTTTACCTTGAACTATTTCAAAAAACTCCTGTACTAGTAAATGACACATCACAGTGATAACTTTATAAGTGAATCATTTCTTTTTTTTTTTTTTTAAGATTTATTTATTTATTTATTTATTTGACAGAGATTACAAGTAGGCAGAGAGGCAGGCAGAGAGAGGAGAAAGCAGGCTCCCCGCTGAGCAGAGAGCCCAACGCGGGGCTCGATCCCAGGACCCTGAGATCATGACCTGAGCCGAAGGCAGAGGCTTTAACCCACTGAGCCACCCAGGCGCCCCAAGTGAATCATTTCTAAGAAATTGCCAAGTGTACTTCCTTAATTCAAGGTATGGATATGTTTTTATTTATATAGCACATTTCATCTGGGACACAGACCCAGTCTTCTTCCTCTCCACCAGCTCCGAAACATCATTTTACTGTGGTCTGAAACCTGTAGCTTAGTATTAGGTGAAATTAGCAAACTTCTGATACATTTTCTTTTAGATAAAGCTGATTTCATCTCTTGGTTGGGATAAATGCGTGTCTTTGAGAATGAAGTATTTCTCATTCGAAAAGAATAGAGCTTACTTGTGTGTTTAGTTTAAAACTGACCATCTCCTCTCATAGAACTTTTATGTGCATCATTACTTTCCCAATTTTATAGATGAGGAAACAAGCTTAGAGAGGCCTGCCAAGTGATAAGAGTCCAGATTTACTGTGATCTAACTTCTGTTCAAACCTGGGAATAGAAAAAGGATTGCTTAGGAGTTGGCATTAAGAAAAGCCATATCCTGGTGCGCCTGAGGTGCACAGTAGGTTGGGCGTCAACTCAGATTCAGCTCAGGTCCTGATCTCATGGTTCCAGGCTCAGCAGGAAGTCTGCTTTGATATATTCTCCCTCTGCCCTGTCCCCCTCTTGCGCTCTCTTTCTCAAATAAATGTCTTTTTAAAGGAAAAGAAAAACCATACCCTTACCTGACATGACAAAGGAGTACCAACAACAAACTTAGGAACTTTTTGTAAAATTCCTTAAATATGAAGTGATCTAATTTATATACATTTGAACTACGCAGCTTTTTTAGAAAACTGAAAATCCAGGTTTGGCTCTGAAAGGGAAAATGTGTGATGGTTGGTACCGATTTTAATAGCATTCCAAATTTCTATTTCTAAGTATTGTTCCAAGATAAACATTATCCAGATAAAGACTGGCTCACTTCCAGCTGTGGCTTTTGAATTTTGTAACAAATAACACCACCAAACAGTTGACTCTGACACTCCCAACATCTGTGTCCTATGTGTGCATGGCCTTTTTTTAAGTAATAAAACCCAATTAAAAACACACGCCATGTCTTTATTCACTTAGCAAATGCAAGTAACCCTCAGTGTTCAAATCTGTTTAGTTCCTTGGGGTAGTGAACAATAGTCTCATGTAGCACCTACTAAGTGCCGGGCATGTTGTGCTTTAGAACCCTTAGAGCTGAGAACCACCATTTACTGTTCTACAAATGAGGAGGTGCAGGCACAGACAGGGTGTCACTTACCCAAAGTTAAACAGGAATGTCTGTTCAAGAAAAAGAATGGCAGCAACAGTTGGGGCAGGAGGAGTGTTCCCTCTCCATCTAAGGAATGGAATCTCATTCTAAGTGTGATGGGAAACCTTCGGAAAGAGTTTAGTTTGCTTGTTGTCCTGACCTAGTTATCAGTGGTGTGCTTATCTTCCACTCTCAGAAGTGTCCTAGTTTGGAACATTTATATGGTTACCTTAGTTTTCTTTTATTTTACGTTGAGATGCCTACTAGCTGAGCAGAGATGTCAGATGGGCAAATGGCAAAGTCTGGAACCGTGAGGTCAGAACTAGACATACTCAGGGATCATCTACGTATCTATGATGGTATTTAAAGCTAACACTCTAAATGAGATTGCCCAGAAATAAATTATAGATTTGTAGTAGTGACTGGCCACGCCTGGAAGGAGTTGACCAAAAAGGTCTGCTGAGGAAAGAGGGCATGGCCAATAATGTTGAATGCCATAGAGTGGTCAACTAAGATACAGATAAGTGACCAATGGATTTGGCCAAAAAGAAATCACTGGTTGGCCCTATCAGGAGTGACTGGTGCAATGAGAAAGGTAAGAAGGCACCTGGAGGGGGGTCGTGAGAACAAGAGATCACTAAGGCAGAGACTATAAAGTTTTTCAAAAATGCTGCAAAGGGAAGCAGGAAAATGAAGGTTGTAAGATTAGGCATACTTTTTCTTTAAAGAAAGTAGGGCACCTGGCTGGCTCAGTGGGTTAAGCCTCTGCCTTGGGCTCAGGTCATGATCTCAGGGTCCTGGGATCAAGCCTTGCATCGGGCTCTCTGCTCAGCAGGGAACTTGCTTCTGCCTCTCTCTCTGCCTGCCTCTCTGCCTACTTGTGATTTCTCTGTCAAATAAATAAATAAAATCTTAAAAAAAAAAAAAGAAAATACCAGATGATGTTTATATGCTCATGGATATGACCCAGGAGAGAGAGAGATGGAAAAACTGCAGGATGAAAGCAGAAAGTGAAAGTGGACTGACTTCGGATCAGAACAGGGATTGTAGTCCTGGGGACGGATGCGGGCAGGTGATGGAATAAGTGGTGTGAGAGGAGAGCTGCTGTCAGGTTGCCTCTTTCGACAAAGGGCAGTAGAATGGGAGGGAGTACTCACTGCAGTAGGGCTGGAAAGGGAATGAAATGGTTGTCTTGAGTAAGAAAACGAACATAACAAGAGGGTATATAAGAAAGTATGGCTGGGTTCAGTGGCCATTAATTTGTAAAAAGCCTATAGTCGGTACATCAGCAAACTTGTGCTCAGGTCCAGGCGTGGAAAACCAGAGGCATTTATGGTTATAGAAATACATTTGTAGCTTACTCTCACCTGACAAGATTAAATTTTTAGAAAATACACATTCATGACCAAACATGTAATCTACTGACTTTATTTTTCCTTAGATCAAATCCTGTTCCATTAGTTTTTAGCCCTTGAACCTTTCTTTTTCCATAATTTGAAATCTTCAAAGTCAGCAATATAGCAAGGAGAGACGTCCTTACATAAAACACTACAGTCAAATTTTATTTCCTCCGTGAAGAAAAGGCTCTAATAACAAAATTATTTCCCTTAAACAGTTTATAATTACACTAAATTCATTTTGATGACAAAATGTAATTAGCTGCCAAAATAAGTATGATTCCTATAAGACTTCCAGAGAACTCAAGTTAGTCTGGTAAATGAAGCATACAGTCAGCACTGACCGTCAACAGCAGAATGAAGTACTAGTTACTGAGTAGCCCCACTTCTGTTTCTGGGTATTAACTGGAGAAGTGATTTACTTGAATTCAAAAGTGATAATGGAAAAATTGCTAACACTGAAAGCCTGTTTCGTATTTGTAAGAAGAGATACTTTCCCGGTACTGATTAAATCAGATGATATATGGACAGCACCTGGCAGGTAAGTGGATCCCTAGTATGTATCAATTTTCTACATTCCTCCAACTGGTTCCCATTTCTCTAAATCACTTCTGTTCAGTGAGGGGTGCAAGTTGGTTCCATAGTTACTTAGGACAGAGTAAAATGCTCCCTACTTCTACATCAGATCCCAAATTGTTAACAAGAATCAGCTGTGGAGGGGACGCCTGGGTGGCTCAGTTGGTTAAGCAGCTGCCTTCGGCTCAGGTCATGATCCCAGCGTCCTGGGATCGAGTCCCGCATCGGGCTCCTTGCTCCGCAGGGAGCCTGCTTCTCCCTCTGCCTCTGCCTGCCACTCTGCCTGCCTGTGCTCGTTCGCTCTCTCTCCCTCTCTCTCTCTGACAAATAAATAAATAAAATCTTTAAAAAAAAAAAAAAAAAAAAAAAAAAAAAAGAATCAGCTGTGGAGGATACTGAACTACAGGCCTGGGCCCCACCTGCAGAGATTCAGAAAGCTGGGATAAAACCTAAAAATCTGCATTTTTAATCTTCATCAGAGTTGGCTAAAATGTATTTGTATTTCACTGTCTTGGTATCAAAATACATATTCAAAGATGTTTTGTCATGTTTGTGCATTAGTATCAAAAATTAAAAACGGACTACAGTACTTTCTGAACTATGTAACTAAAAATTTTAATACTGTCCTGTTTTTCCATTAAATTTCCTTTATTTCCTTAGATCTTCATGAAACATTTCATCTTTTGCAGATCATAGTGCTTTATTAACAGATTTATGTATTCTTTTCCCATTCCTTTATACAAAAAAAATTTTATTCAATCACCAATCATCTTCATCTGACATTTCACTAAGTACAGGATTCATAATGCCAACATTATTAGATCAGTCAATCAAGTGGGTCACACAAGTTCATCCTCATTGTGCCAAATACCCACTCAAAAGATACACTGAATAACAGATGTCTCCAAGTGTATGTATCAACCTTAGTTTCTTGAAGTGAACCAGTACTGTTTCACAGGTCAAACTGCCAGTCTATGCAAATACACTGGAGAAGACTCAAGTGTACAACTGTATGTGTCATCAAATGGCAAGTTCACTGCAACAAGAACCTCTGTAACTTAACCGTTCCTTTGTACACTTCTCTGCCATCCTTGCAAAAGCCTCTCCTGAATAAAGTTATAGTTCAGAGTTAAAATGTACCAGGAGGCTTTTCTGTGGCAGATACCACAACCATTTTTCCTCAAGCAATTTTAAAGACAAGGTTGAAAATAAATATGCAAGCACACAGTAAACTAAAGTCTGTGTTTAGAAATTCAGGTACAAAGCACAGCAGAACCTATGACTATAGGAGATAAATTAGAAATATAAACTAGCAATGAAGCAATCATTTCTTTCAAATAGCAGGAAACAAGTTCTCCAATACCATTATTTAGATCACTGTTTAGTGTTCATCAATTAACTTTGGAGTCACTTTTAAAAATCCCTTTTGCTGATTATGACATTTGACCAGATACACCACCCAAAATACCTTAAGTCATAGAGCATGAGATAAATGACCATTTATGATGAACTCAACTTTTCAGTTTTGTATATAGTGGTAGGTTCAAGAACCTTTGCAGGTTTGCTTAAGATCCCTCCTGGTGTTTATGAAAGCTTTTAAAAAAGTTATGTTCTTATCCATTTGTTGTTCCACATTATTAATGTAAAACTGTTAGTGGTTTAGAAAGACATTTAAGCCCTGGATGCTAGAGTGATCTGTTTTACGTTCTCAAGGATGTATTCTGACTGACTTACTCCAGAGCATCACCTCCTTTGCTACACACACACACACACACACACTTCTGCAAAATGGAGGCAAATTTCCAGACTTAAGTATAAAGAAAACTAAGATTTTTCGGACTTGGATTATAACCCTCAGTTAAGAGGAATACCAAATATATGTGCCACTTTTAAAATTTTTTCATGAAACTGAATATGTAAAAAATGATGAATTCCAGCTAAGTCACATTCCTTGAGAATGAATGAGACATGATGAGACATGTTAAGAAGACATGACGCACTTTATCATCCACAATCAAAAACTTCAATCCCTGCCTGAAGTTGACTTGGAAATGGTACAAAGTCTACAACTTCTTTAAGGATTGATTGTAAGATGACATTTTAAAAGCCTATAAACCACTGGCAGCACTTGCATACACATCTTACATTCAAAACTAATCTGCGGAGCCCACTGCATTCAATTTAAAAGGCAGCTCCCCCATATTTGTGGCTGCTTTTACTGTGTTTTTAAAAAGGGGTACTGCTAACATTTTAAGCCATCCTAAAGATAAAACTGATGTGAAGATTTTTTTATGTGGGATGCTTTAGGTGATTCTTAAGAATCTAAAATTATCCGTTCCTCCTTAATGTGAAACTTCCAAGAGAGCTTATGACCAGCAAAGAAATGTTCCTTAGGCACTGTGAGGTGTACTAAAGATGGAGCATGAAACCCGACTGACATGTAACGTTCGGCTGGTAACTACACTGACAGTTAACAAAACGCCTACAAGCACTACCTTAGCTGCTGAGAGCAAGAAATGCCTTTAACCCACCACTCCTGAGATTCTTAAGAGGGAAAGCTAATTCCACAATTTTTAAAAGAATCCATAGATAGTTCTAAGAATTGCACATGGTTAGGGTATTAAAAAAGATGTTTCATAAGGCATCAATGATTAAATTAATGTAATGCCTATCTAACAAAAGATGGTTAACACTCAGTATCATAAAACCATTTATCTCTTCTTTTAAATTTCTCTAATTCCTGCTACTTTTACCAGCTTAAATAAGAAAAGAATGCCTCTTGGCCTAACCAACTATGGTTATAAAAAAAACTAAGACATCTGAAACTATTAGGCACATCAAAGGTACAGTTTATGTAGTTCAAGGTTCCCTTCTTAAGGGGCAAATGAGTTACCTGGCACATTATACATATGGAACTGTAAAGATCATCAACTAAATTCAACTTTCACATTTTTTAGTTAAACTGAAAGACTTAGAGTAAATATCAAATATACCATATCTTCAGTTACAACTGAATAAGAGTAACATTTTACCAGATAAAAAGCTGGAATTTAAGTATGAGAAACCTTCATACACTGTGCTAGTATTGGTCTCTTCTTTTTAGACAAAAGCCAGTCATCAATACTTTCAACACAGCAGTTTAGAAGATAAACGTCCAAACAGGTGACTTCGTTGTAGTCCATAATTTAGCAATTCAATGCCACTGGCATCATAATGCTGTGGAGAGCAAGTGTATCTCCATATTTTAGTCAGATTTGTCTTTCTTCTTTCCCGTTAAGGGCACTTTGTTTACAACAGCAGACCCAACCGCTGTAACACCTCCAGCCACAGCAGACACGCCCCCTTTCACCAGCCCTATTCCCATGGAAGGCACAGTTGTAACAGCTGTTTTGGTCACCTCCAGACTCTTCCCACCAATCCAAGCCACACCACCAATGGTGGCACCAACAGCCCCCTTTGTAACACTGAAGATACCACCAGTCACACGGGACAACATGCCTGGTTGCTGCTGTGGGTGATCTTTCATTGAACCTGATGAGAAAAAACATGAAGACAGTCAATTTTAAGTCTTTACAAGAGCAGTTCAAATCATTAAGTATCCTAAGATTTCCTAACAATCAGGAGGTTGTTTTGATAAGACGAACCACATAAATCCAAACCTGATCAAGACACTAAAAACCTCTTCCCTCAAAACTATAGTTGTACATGGTTTTAAAACATCTTGGTCCAATGCTAAGTCTTAGTATCTATGAGAAAAAATGCTTTTGGGACTAGATAAGTTTCATCAAATAGAATCTAAATCTTCAACTTACAGTTTTGTTGCTGTTAATAAAAATCTTTATATCCTAAAAGGACATGGAAAAAGAGGAAGACCAATATATTTAGCCGTCATTTCCTTGACAGAATTCAATCATCTCTGAAACAACCTTCTTCATTTAAAGCAGTGGTTCTCAAGGTATGGCCTGGGACCCCTGAGTATCCACAAGACTATTTCAGGGGCTCCGCAGGATAAAAATGATTTTCATAATAATACTAACACACGATTTATCTTTTCATTTTCATTCTTTCACATTCATTCACAAGTCTACAGAATTTTCCAGAATCTAAATGATGTGCAGACTAACACAAAAGATGAAACACAGAGCAGCTGTGAGAAACTAGCTCTCTTTTATTAACCCTAACATTAATGAGATCGCAAAAATTTAAAAACAAGGTCACCCATCCTGTTCAATTTTTTTTTTTTTTTTTTGCTTTGGAAAATAGCTGCTTTTCAAAAACTATGTTAATCACGTTAACATAATAGGTCTACTGGGGTTTTTCATAAAATATTTAATTTCTCAGTTTTTATTATTTATATGGCAAATATCAATGAAGACACAAGCTTTTTGGGGTCCTCAATTTTTAAAAAGTGGAAAAGCCAAAAAGTTTAAGAAACACTAATTTAAATATATGTGGGTGTCTGCTCTATTTGCATTTTAATAATGTATTTAAAGAGCTAATGCTATGTAAAAATAGAATAATTATTTATATCTTAAAATCATGATACTTACCTAAAATCATTTTTTACAGAGTTGAGAAACTACAGCTATACTTAATACTTTCACCGCACCAGTAATTCTTACAGGAGAGAGCATGTTATTTAAACATCTAGTCTGTAAAAACTCCTTTACTCCAGAAAAGGTAATATCAATATGAAAAATTCAGATTTATTTAAGTCATTATTTTGTTCTCTGGTTTGTTTCATTTTGAATAGTCATTCAAATAGGCACGTATATCAAACAAGCATAAAATAACAGGAAGATTTCATAAAAATTTGCTTGTTATCAACCTCAAACAAACACAGGTCTTTTCTCCTTTGTAATCTAATGATTTAGGCAGCAACAACACATAAGCAATGGTGTTTATATTTTTCTAAACTTTGTGGAAAAATACTTGGTCATGAAACAGTTCAGACTTTGTTTTTTATTTTATTTTTTAAAGATTTTATTTATTTATGTGAGAGAGAGCATGAGAGAGCAGAAGATCAGAGGGAGAAGCAAACTCCCCATGGAGCTGTGAGCCTGATGCGGGACTCAATCCTGGGACTCCAGAATCATGACCTGAGCCAAAGGCAGTTGCTTAACCAACTGAGCCACTAGGCACCCAACAGTTCAGACTTTAATCACAGAAAAGGTACAACTCACACAAAGAAAAGTAAATTCTTGGGTACATAGGCACAACTAGGACTACCAAAACTACTAACTCCCAGCAGAATGTATCAGTGAAGACAACAATAAGAAACTGGTAATATTTGATGGGAGAAAAAAATTCTAAAAATCGAGCTTTTCTAACACAGCACAAATTTACCTTGATAAAGATTTTCCTTCCGTTGTTTAGATGTTTTACAAGTATGAAAAGATCACTGGCTCATCAAAATAGCTCAGATAAAGATACAGCAATGACTAAATTTATAAAAACCAAATTCTTAATTGAAGCTATTTGAGTGATAAGCATAGTTAACATAAATTTTTAACTAGGGGTGCCTGGGTGACTCAGTTGGTTAAGCAACTGCCTTTGGTTCATGTCATGATCCCATGGTCCTAGGATTGAGCCCCACTTCAGACTCTCTGCTTAGCAGGGAGTCTGCTTCTCCCTCTGCGCCCACCCACCCCTGCATGCTTGAGCGCGCACATGCACTCTCTCTGAAATAAAATTATTTATTTAAATAAAATTAAAGAGCTGAAATAAAAGACAGGATATGGAAAAGCATCTGAGTATGTTAATTATAAAATTATGATGAAAAGGCACAATTGGTAATTCTTTTGTAATCAAGGTCACTAACACCAGGAAAAGGAAAAAATTCCTGATTTGAGAATAGAACAGATAACTTCTTCATGCTGAATACCTTCATTAGTATTACCCTGCTATGCCAAATTTGGTGCACATGAGTTTAATGAAGATGATTTTTCTTAGTCAAAGTAGATAAATATTAATGCTGTTGACACTCTTTAATTAGTGTACTCTTAATTACCACCATATAAATTATCTGCTCTGCAGACTACTCTGGTTTAGCAGGTTGCCGTACAAAGACATTAGCAAAGCTTTCTCTTCCTTGACAAACATGCTCCTGAGTCGTCTTTCTCTCTTTCCCGACTTTATCCCTACAAAGTCCTTACTGACTTTCTCATTAAGCCCTAACTTTTCAACACTCTAGAGTTCTAGACCTAAAAAATTAGTCAAGAAAACAGCTGAACTAATAATTTTCCAGGATATTCTCCCACCAAACTAAAATTAATCACCTAGCTACCTCCATCTTCTTTTAGGGTTAAGTACAAACTTTTCCTTGTGTTTTCCTAGCAACTTCATTTTTGTCTACCAGCCTAAGAAATACATGAAGAAAACTCTGGACAGTGGGTAACTGAGAAGAAAATAAAACACCCAATCACAACTTCCAGCTCTCACCTCTTCCCAGAGATACTAGTCTGCCTGCAACTCCAGTATGGTCTGCTGGCCACTTCCTCCCTTCGTCCTCACTTCGATTCTCTATCTAACCGATTAGGACTGTCCTGTACAAACATGCAGTTGTCGAAGGAAATTACTATTTGTTTTAAGTTTAAAAATGTTCTACACCAAAGCCATAAACAGAAAATGCCTACGGTCATTTTCTGTATACAGCCAAGACATTCACATACACAGTTAGCATTTCCAACAATTTCTGAAGTCTAAGTAAGAAAAGGACTCGTGATGGCACAATTTTCAAACTAAAAGAGAATTTAAATTAAGCAGACCCTAAGACCATGTATTACTATAGGAAGAAGAACTACCAATGATAAATAACAGCTTAATAACAAATCTCAAGTGGCTCTTGAATTGAGTTTTTGTATGCATTACATGAAAAATTAAACATGGTCCATCCTTCCTCTGCACCCCATACCCATTCTTTACAAATGAAAGAATACTCTAACTTGTGAAATGGTCCTAATAAAAGAGTAGCAAAAGAACAGATCTTATATAATAAAACAGTTGCATGGTGTCCCCATTCAGCAATATATGTGCTTTCATCTTACAAGCTAAAAGTGTTTATCTTCAATTACTTTTGGAACATACTCACTGACAAGATAAACAGACTGTTACTTTAAATTTAATAAAAACAATCAGAATTTTAATTTAGTAGGACCTTTGTTTTCATTCTTAGTATGTCAGATGCATACTTACCTTCTGGTGGTTCATCACTAAGGTATGATGGGAGTTCTTGATTTTTATCTGCCTGATTCATGATCTCCTAAAAAACACATACACATTTCATTGTAACCTCAACCTGTGAGATGACCTCTTAGCAAATGTAAATTAAGACTTAATCAACTTTATTCAGATAAACAACATTTTAAAACACTTGTCACAAAACTACATCTTATTTTTCTCCTAGTTTGTGGTGTTTAAGAAATACTTTTGCTTACAATAGTGGACAATATAAATCTTATCTCAAACACCAACCAAAGAGTAACAAGCATAGTACAAGCTTTCCTATGTTGTTACTACTGCTTACTAATTGAAAGAAAGTTGGAAAGTCAGGGCTGGTAGACAAAAGTCTTAAGTGCTTCCTCCTACAGAGTACTGGTTAACTTAACTGTAATTTATTTTACAACAGACTTAGAGAAAACCTGTATTATGACTAAAAACATGTTTTATCTGAAAATTTTCTAAAAATCATGGTGTCCTTCTATAAAGATGACATCATCAATCTGAATCATTAAGAGATGGATTTTGATTACTTTTTATTGTTTTCAGAGCTCTTACAAACACAGGTAGCAAAAGAACTCAAAATGTATGAAAAAATACGTATGTGATTACCTCCTTAGTACAAATAGTAAAGGAACCTAAGAAATAAAATAAGCTACACTGGGATGAAAAAAACATAAACTTTCTTTTCCCAATTTCCTTTACTGTCTTAAAGTATTTGTTTTTATATTCACTTGACTAAGAAAAGATTAAAACAAGATTGGAATACTAGCACTCCAATACTACAAGTATTAGAATCCTACTTAACAAATTTAAAACAAAATATGCAGAAATCCAGACCGAATATTCATGTCCCCTCCTAATGAAAAACTACCGTGGAGCCACGTTCTTCCTACTGAACTGTTAATTCCAAAAGAAGATACTGTTTAGCTTGTTCCCCACTATGTTCCCAGGATCTGTATACCATACACATACAAATCCAGATTATCTAGCTGATCAACCAATCAACAGATGCTACTATATGATGTATAGAAATACAGGGAAATTATATACACATATACATCTTACATATGTTAACTGGACTTTAAAAACAGGTGTGATGGGGAGGGGGCGCCTTGCTGGCTCAGTCTGTAGAGCATGTGACTCTTGACCACAGGGTCATGAGTTCAAGCCCCACACTGGTCATAAAGCTTACTTAAAAAACAGGTGTTTTTTAAGCAATTGCCTACATTTCAAAAGTGCCTTTCTGTATATATCCCACAAATCCCAACTAAAAGACTTACCTTTTCCTAATTCAGAATCCCTTTAAAAGGTTAATTTTGCCACATATATCTTGTAATTTAAAAGACCACCATTTTATTTTTTTATTTTTTAAAGGTTTTATTTATTTATTTATTTGTCAGAAAGAGAGAGAGAGAAAGCACACAAGCAGGCAGAGAGGCAAGAGAGGTGGAGAGAGAGGCAGGCTCCCCACTGAGCAAGGAGCCCAATTCGGGACCCGATCCCAGGACCCTGGCCCTGGGATCATGACCTGAGTTGAAGGCAGTGGCTTAACCCACTGAGCCACCCAGGCGTCCCAAAGACCACCATTTTAAAAGATGGGTGCTGCTTCATAAAAGACATATGCAAATTCATTTATATAATATGAATTGACTTTATCCTTCTATGGGTAGGCAAAGGAGGGCCACGACAGTTTAACACTGTCAGAGCTGTGCTTTAAGAAGCTAACAGACGCAAGAACAGATGAAGGAGGAGGGGCACCTGCGTCGCTCAGTTGGTTAAGTGGCTAACTCTTGATTTCTATTCAGGTCATGGTCCTGGGGGGCATGGGATCGAGCCCCGCGTCTGGCTCTGTGCTCAGTGCATCTGCTTGAGATCTTCTCTCTCCCTCCGTCCCTCCTCCCCACCACCCACCTCACGCTTGCTCTCTTTCTAAAATAAATTAAAAAAAAAAAAAAAAAAAAAGAACAGATGAAGGACAGAGAGATTAAACACAGTAAGTGGCTACTTTAGAAGTTCAGTGAGATAGAGTAACAGTTAAAGCCCTGCCTGTTTTTCCTGTATAAATAAATGGGCAAAAATCTAGGAGTCACCCTTGATTTCCCTTTTTTTTTTTTTTTACATTCCTATCTAATCATCGGTAAATTCTGCTGCCTAAATAAATACAGAATACAACCACTTCTCATCACCTCTACTGCTACCACTTTCAATTAAACTATCATTTCTCTTACTGGGGCTGCTACAAAGTCTCTTAACTGGCCTCTGAGCCTCTACCTTTGCTCTTTCTCTGGTCTAGCCATGTCACACTCTGCTTAAACCCCTACAACTGCTTCCTGTTTTGTTCAGAATAAAATCCAGAGTTGAGGTCTGACATCTAACACTCTGATGTTAACATTCTGCCTCTCTCTCATACCAGTCTACCAACACGGCTTTCCCTGCTCACCCTTCTCCTGAAAGGCTCTTCCCCAAGTCTTCATGGCTGGCTTCCTTCCTTCCCTTCAGGTCTTTATATGAATGTCCCCTAACAGAGATCTTCCCAGATCACTAGATTAGCACCCTCCTACTCCTTTCCCTATCATTTTCACCTAACCCTGATCAATTTTCTTCATTGCTCATACTTTCACTTTATATATAAAGTATTTATATATAAACACATAGGTTTACTTTGTGTCTCCTATAATTAGAATGTAAGCTCCATGAGAACAAGGCTTCGTTTTGCTGCATCCCCAGAGCCTTTTTCAATGCCAGATGCATGGCAGACAAATAACTGAATTTTTTGTATGAAGCAGAACAGAGCTTGGATAGTAATATGAAATAAAAGGAAAACATAGGATGGAAAATTTCTAGTGTGAGCATAAAGACAAGGGACAGTGGACAAGAAACCACCTCTGAGAAAAGATGGACTTTTTAAAATTTTTATTTTATTGTGCTAAGGATACTTAACATAAGATCTACCCTCTAAAATAGAAGTGTACATTACTGTTGACTACACATATGATGAAAGGACCTTTTTTTGAACAGCTGGATTTCAAATGCCTTTGGGGCACCTACGTGGCATGTTTAGGAGGCAACTGGATTTAAGGAGTCTGAAACTCAGCTTAAAGTCCGAGTTAGAGTTGAGGCCCTGTAAGTGGTATGAAGTGATAGTGACAAATGTGGGGGATGGGTGATATGATCAAGGAAAAGAATGAAGGGAGAAACAGACTGATAACCTTAACTGGACCGCTCATATTTAAGAGCTGAGTGAAAGAGAAGCCAGCAAAAGCAAACAAAATACAAAATACATCTGAAAAATGTACAAATGTACAAATGACTACAGCCTCAGAGAAGGCAAGAGATGAATTTATAAGCTTCCTAGAGACACACAATGCAGACATTAAGATAATTTATGAAGACCAAATACTATGGAAATGCTAATGTTATATTCAGAGAATATAAAAGGCATATATCATATAATCCAATTTTTTTAATGCATATGAAAAGGCTTTAAAAACGAAATATACCAAAATGTTGACAAAGACTGCCACTAGGGGGTAGAAATATACAGCAAGAGAAGAGACAGAGAGAGAGAGCACGCTACAGAGAGAAAGAAATCTCTTATGTATGTAAATCTATATATAGTTCTATATATAAATCTATATATAGATCTATATATAGATTTATATATAATACATATATAGATATGTATTTAACATCTATATTTTAAGTTTCTACCATAAACATGTATTGCTTTCATACCTAAAGAAAATTATATATTTTTAAGCCTTAGAAATCAGTGATATTCATTAAAGGGTATTTCCGAAGATTATGCAGTTCATCTACCTAGTTCTTATCCTAGTTTTTTTTTTTTTTTAGGTTTTTATCCTCAAATCAAGGTTATCTGAAAAAAAAAAAACAACAAACCCTTAAATCACAAAATGCTTATTTGAAGAAAATGACATTGGGTTTAATTCTCGGTTATGTCCTTAGTAAGAAAACCCTGACAAAGAACCTTATGCAGGCTATTTAGTACACTGTACTGCACTGTAAAGAAATTATCTACTACATCACTCGATAGCTCTGATAGGAAGCTCCACATAAGAAGTTTCTTTAACGGTATTCAGAAAAACTTTTGTTTCCGCAACAGATTTAGAACGCTTTCTTCTCTTTGAGAGCTATGCACTTTCCTATTTAAAAGAAAGATATAATATCTCCCTTTTCCCTTTGGCTTCCAGGAAGCTTACAGGTAAAATCACAACCTACCTGGGCGGGCTCCTGAGGCCTGCCTAGTTGTCCTACTTTCCCCAACTTCATATCTCAAGACCCCCGCTCTCACTGCTATTCTCCCTGGTTGGTTTGCAATTTGAGTATCTTATTTAAAATCTTATCATTTTGTTAGAATATGTTTTTGTTGTAAGCTGATACACAGTATTTGTGGAATAAGTGGGATAAAATTATCATCTGTATCTACATTAATTTTAAGCAACACAAGGAAAGATACATACCAATATATAGTCCAAATTTTTGGTTAAAAAAAAAAGGGGACACCTGGGCGGCTCAGTTGGTTAAGCCGCTGCCTTCGGCTCAGGTCATGATCTCAGGGTCCTGGGATCCAGTCCCGCATCAGGCTCCTTGCTCCGCAGGGAGCCTGCTTCCTCCTCTCTCTCTGCCTGCCTCTCTGCCTGCTTGTGTGTACACTCTCTCTCTGACAAATAAATAAAATCTTTAAAAAAGAAAAAAGAAAAGAATATTTTAAGCTAGAATTGTGCTTTCCAAATGTTCTTATTTAAGAGAAAGCAGTAGTACACCAGAGGCTTCAAGAACCACAGGAGAGAGATGATGCATGCATTTTACTACACAGTAATTTAAAATACTTTTTGTGTCTAAATCTACACTAATTAAAAAGATAACTGAAAAGTGCTTGGGAGTTTTTCAGGATAACCAGACTCTCAAGAAATTTCCTTATTGCTTGAAATTTCTTCAGGATATACTCTCAGATTTACCACCTCTCTCCTCCCAGCCCACAACACTCCCACCCCCATTCCCCATGAATTTATTCCACTCTTAAGTTAGATGTGCTTTTGGTAGAAGTTTGAAATGTAAGAATCTAGATACTATTATACAGAAATATCCACAGATACATTTAATATTGTTAGTGATAGTTGCCAAAAGGATTATCAACAAGCAGAAAAAAAGAAAATGTGGAGTCCTGCCAGGCTAGAAGCAGGGTTACCAAGAACAGAGGAACTTGCTATTAGTGGGCTCTGAAGTCCTAAGAGGCCACAGGGATTGATTTTTGTTTTGCAGATATATTTTTTAATGTCTGAGTTTCTTGTACATCACTGGCGTTTACAGCAAGTATGAAGTATTAAAATTCCTCCAGAACTCATAGTGTAATAAAAATTGTGTAAAAGTACAAGTATTTGGAATATTGTTGTTTTCTAAATTCCTAATTTGCTCATAAGGCATCAAATACCTTGTAGAATGTATTTTTGCTAAAATCCTTAACTATCTGTAACGCCACCTGCACTTTTTACTCAGATAAATCATTCCCAGCCCCTTCACAGATATATGTGCCAAACTTTTAGTGATATTACCTCTTTACAGGTACTACCACTTTATCACTAAGGAGAATTATTTTTTATATTACCACCTTGTACATTATCATCACTAGAGTGGTCTTATTTCTTTTAAATTGGGAATTCTGAAAACAAACACACTTCTAATCTCTTAAAACTGAGAAAAATAATCTGCTTCTAAAATTTAAAAGTATACACATGGAGACAAGTAACAAATGGCAGGAAAAGTGTCAAAATGACCGTTTAAATGTTACCCTTAAACAAAATTATTTCATTCTATGCAAACCATCTGCCCTAAATTCACTGAATTATTAGATCAATATATAGGTGGGTCCCTACTATGTGCCAGCCACCCTGTCAGGCTCTGAGATTTCAGTGTGATTCAGCACACATAGGACTTCTCTAAACCAATTTACCCAAAGGGGACACATTTTCTTGGCATTTATTAATTTATTTCATGCAAAACCCTAAAAATTATCTGCTCTCTAGGAA
The DNA here is from genome assembly GCF_963455335.1 of Martes martes. NCBI lineage: Eukaryota > Metazoa > Chordata > Mammalia > Carnivora > Mustelidae > Martes > Martes martes. Next base: position 15,451,966 of record NC_137895.1, read on the forward strand.
CTCATAATATACGTAAGTTTCTATTTAAAAAGTACCTTTCTAAGGAAGGCAATAAAAACAGAAAACAGCCTTTATGGAGAACCTGGGTGGCTCAGTTGGTTAAGTGTCTATCTTTGGCTCAGGTCATGATCCCAGGGTCCTGGGATCGAGCCCCGCACCGGGTTCCCTGCTCTGCAGGAGCCTGCTACTCCCTCTCCTACTTCCCCTGCTTTTGTTTCCTCCCTTGATGTTTCTCTCTGTCATATAAATAAAATCTTTTTAAAAAAATTAAAATAAAAACAGAAAACAGCCTTTAGATCAGGACAAATAACTGAACTACTTCTATGGACATAAATCAGTTTTACCACTTGGTCCTAACATGTGAACAAATTTAGAATACCAACTAAAACTGGTTTTAAGTGTATCTTTTTAAGAAATTGTGAAATGTGAAAGACTTCTTTGCTGTAGACTAAAATTCGCCAGTAGTTACTTTAGGCATTTTAGGCCAAGGAGAAATAATTCTTGTCCTGTACAACAGTATCATAGATATAACAGATGGCAAATATATTGAGCAAGGATTAATAACAACACTATTCCCTAGAGGGTAATTTCTTCCAATAATAGAAATAAGTAAACAAATGCCTCCTAGGAACCTCTTTTTTTTTTTTTTTTTTTTAAAGGAAAACAGATGAATCAGTGTTGTTTGTGGATATCTACATTTGATACATCAAGTTTTCATTAATGGTGAAAACAAATTTGAAAACTGTATACAAATTTGCCTATGGCTAAACACCCGCTTTGTGTACTAAAGGAAGTTAAACAGCACTAACACATTATATGAAGCCTAACTACAAAATACACTACACAACAGTTTACCTTCAAAGCCATTTCAAAAACCTACTATTAAATAGTAAGTGCCAATTTCCCATAAGAAAAAGACTGTAAATGAATTAGCTAAATTCTTCTACACATTCTATATATAGGAACTTTGCCACATCCTCACTCCCCTGTTTTTAGCTTCTTTGCCAAATAACTACTAGGAGTTTCAAAATACATTTATACAGAACTTTAACAGACATACACCAACAAGCAGTGTATATTAAAACACCAGCTTACTGTGTTTAGGCTTCTCTAGTTAACCAACTATCCTGAACAGGCTGCTTTTAAACACAGCCCGCCCATTAAATCAACAGAAAGCAGGCTACAAGAAATGCATTGAATCTGGCAGGGAAGAAAAAGTAATCTGTCAGTAGAGCTTTTAAGGGACCACCTTAGGGACAGTAACAACGGACAGTATCAAAATGACAACTTTTTAAGTGTTGCCTTTAAATGAAACATTAAGCAGAATTACAATAAGCTAAGATAACCAGTATATCAGTAATTTTCACCAAATTATACCTCGTTAGTTCAACAGATATTTGTGTCCCTACCATGTCATCAGACACTGTGTTAGGCACTGAGGTTGTAACTAGAACAAGCAGGTGAAGGCCCCACTCTGAAGGAGTTTATATGTAATCCAGTGAGCTATCTTCAGGAAGTAGCAAAAACAGCAAGTACTCAATGACTGAAACAAAGACAGGTAAAGATTTTCCTTTAGTTAAACACACACACAGACACACAGACACACAGAAACTTTTCTATCTATCCTTAAACTTTTCTAACAATATTCTCTATATATAGACATATTTTTATTGAACTTGGTTTCTGGTACATCCGCCATAACATAGACTAAAGAAATGAAAGCGGGGGGGGGGGTCAAAACAGAGTGCATATAAGTTTATTAAACATTACTTCCCTAGTTCTTGGAAAAAGCAGGCATGGCCACATACACGCAAACACAGACCTGTTGATGTGGTATCAGTATTCCTGGGAGTCCTTTTAGAGCACCCACACTAGTGTATGTTCTAAAGGTTAAACAATCGCATATAGCAAATAAAGCATTTTCATTTGGAATTAGCACAAGTGTTCACAAGAGCGTAATAAATAAAATAAAAACTCTCCACTTTAGGTGTTTCTAAACCTTTCCCATTGGTCCCTTCTCCCCCCACTGATCTCTTTAGTCACAGCAAGTCTTTTTCTTTTTTTCTTTAGCAGAGGGAGTGACGTGGCAGGAGAGGCAGAAAATGACCCTGGAGAAGCCGTGACTAGGGCCAAGCTCAGCACCTCCTCCCTCTGCTCCACGTTGTATATCCAGCACACCACCACTCCCACGGGGTTCCAGAAATCTTACGTCTTCTCTTATACAAAAGGCGATCTATTTAGGCGGGGATCCAATTGGAAGTGGGAGCTTGGGGACCAGTCTCGAAGCTGCGTGTGCATACCAGGCACGGTTTTTCTTTAGACTCGGGAGGCAATGATGGCACTGATGGGTGCTCCAGCGGTCCCCAGTCACCCCTGGTGCCGGCAGCGCCTCTCTCTATTCCATACTTTCAGCTTTAGGTTAGGCGTGAGAGTAGAGCCTTTCTACGTGGGAAGAGCACTGGGGACCCAGGCTCGTTTGCCTGAACCCACGAGAGCGGTTTATCAACAGGTCAGGAGTTAGTGTGGTGGGGAAGCCCAGCACACTGCCGCATCCCTCTCCTCTCCCAAGCTGCTGACGCCCTCCCACCCCCATCCCCCCAGGCTGACATCCAAGGAGCTAAGAAGTGGAGCGGAGGGTTCCAAGGAGAGTCCCCGGTCACAAACCACCGATGGGGAGCCCAGGACACGTAAGAATAACAACCTAGCCCGCGAACCTCCGTCCGCCCCCAACATCGTCCCGCCCCTCCCCCTTTCCCGCTCAGTCCCCCCAAAAGGCTCCGCTCGGGGAAGCCAGGCCCGGGGGTGGTGAGGTGCAGGAGAGCTAACGGAAGAAGGCGACAGAGAGGAGGACAGGAAGCCGGGACGGCGCCCCCCGCCCTCCCAGCCCCACTTACTCACCTTCGGGGTCGAGGGTCGGCGCCTGGAGCCGGGGCTGGGCGGAGGGAGCCGGCAGCACGGAAGAGCGCTGCGGTGGCTTGAGCGATTGGTACAGCCCCGGGCAGCTGCGGGTTCGGGAGGCGCTTCCTCAGGCTTTGGAGCCAGAAGACTCCGTTGGCGACGACGGCAGTAGCGGCCTCTGGCTGCGGACGTGGCGCCGGACGCGACCCGCCCCCTCCGCCGCCTCCTCAGCTCCCGCCTCCTCCCGAGGCTCCGGCTCCGACGCGCAGGCGCACCCCAGGCCCCTCCCGCGCCCACCCGGCACACGCCCACCCGTTTCTCGAACTGCCCTGCCCTCCCAGCAGCCCCCAGCCGGCCGCCTCCGAACGTGCGCACGCGCGGCGCCCCTGCGGCCTGCTCCCGCCCCTTGGCCCCCTGGGTGCCTCCGCGGGAACCCCTGGCCCGCCTGCGCGCGCGCCTTGTCCTGGGGCCTCCCGCCCCCTTTCCTCCACCATCCAATCAGATCGGGCGAGGGGAGCGGAGCTCCGGGAACGCGCTGGCGGCGGGGCTCAGGGTTCAAGCGCTCGCCCCGCGGTTCAGTGAAGCTTTCGTTCAGCCGCGGGTAACGGTCGGTCGGAATTGAGAACCCTTGCCCTAGGGACGGTGGGATGGTGTCCAGTTTTTCGGGCTCTTAGCCCCTGGGCTTCAATCTTCTTCCCTCCCCTCGTGCCCTTCAGAATAGTGACGAGCTAGGCCTTCTGTCAGCCCTTCACTGTGGGGCTCTTGACGCGCGCCCTTACTGTCCAGGTGACAGCGGTGGCGACAGGGACGTTGGGGTCGTTATTATAAAGCCGCCCTGGCCCGGAATTGGCAGGAAGAACCACTGCGGTTGGTGCTGGTCGCCGGGCGTCCTGCAGTTGTTGAGGGCTCGCCAGGTGCTCCCAGGAGGAGAGTGGGTGCCTGGTGGTGGATAGAGAAGTGAGTCGGAAGTTAGAACCCTGGCGCGGCGCCCTTCCCTCGCCACCCGCTGACTCGCAGGGTGCGTCTTCTCGCCTCCCCGCCGCGGCAGAAGCTCTGCCTGCCGTTCTGGAAGGTGTGGAGACGCGTGTAGCGCTGAGACGACGCTGTCTGCACCTGAGCTCTGGGCGATGGCAGGCGTCTCACTCTTACTGCAGGTGTGGCGACGCAGGGAGATGAGGGGCGCAGAGGCCGCTCAACTAGGTAGATGGGACCCGCTCACCTTTCTCTGCCCCTCCTCCCACACCGTAACGTGAAGAGGACAGGAAGTCCATCGTAGGTTTTTTGAGAGTGTCAAGAGGTGGTGGGTGTGAAAGGGCTTGCCAAAATGTGGATTCCTGTAAGTCCGAGATCTTCCTTCTCGGTCTGGTCAGCAAGACAGAACACACGCGGACCAGCCAGTGAATAACCTCACAAAATGTTTTGTTTTGTTTTTTTTCCCCCCCGAATGCAAAATAATCAGAGTGATGCAACCGAATCCTAACTGTTGACCAGGCTCAGAAAGGGATACGCTAACCCAGGAAAGCAGCCTGGAAGAAGCTAACTTTGACCCAGGTCATAAAGGCAGTGAACTAAATATAGTTTATGGTTTCAGCACAGTCATTGATTTATCAAAGCAGTAAATCAGATCCACTATTGATCTAGGGCTATGAGGACATTTTAGTTTCCCAGAACTTAAAGGGGAAATTAAATAATATTGTCACTTTAAAATATAATTTGGACGGGGCGGGGTGGGGGTGCCTGGGTGGCTCAGTCAGTTAAGCGTGGGGTTCTTGATTTCTGCTCAGGTCAGGAGCTCATGATCCAGCTCCTGCGGCAGTGGACGTGGAGCCTGCCTAGAGTTCTCTCTCTGTCCCTCCTCCCTTCCTTCTCTAAAAACAAACAAACAAACAAAAAAACAAAAATAAAATATGATTTGGATCATTAGTAGGCTCTGAGGATTGTGGTATTTACCCAAAATGTGAAGAGTTGCATACCTACTCTATTATTATCACAGAAGCCTCTGTCCCTAATACCTACCTTTTCCAGGGTGAACACTAGGCAGAATTACAAGTGGACAATTACACTGTGCTTCCCTTGCACTTCTTTCTCTCTGCAAGAGAATTTAATCATTATTAAAGTATAAATGATTAATAAAACTGAGGTCGCTCCTAGGAGATTACATTTTTACAGTTATTTAAGTCGTAATCCACAGCAGTGGTTAAAAACCACCACATAAACCAACCAAGATGGAGGGAATCTCTTTGGGTTGTTGTGAGTCCGCTAGAACCTTGTAAAACTACCAGTATAGATAGTCATGTATTTTTTGTGAGGCTGACACCATCATTTCTTACTGCTTTGGTTTTCAGACTTGTAAAAGTGAATAGCACAACTTGGTGCTCACCAACCGCTAGATCTGAAATGAAAATATTATGATCATGATGGAATGGCTTCTACAGAGAATGCTCTCTTGATCTGGAGTACTATGGTATGGCAGAAGGAGTCTCAAGAACTCAGGCCCGCTTCATTTTATAGACTGAATCCACTCAGGTCTTGTTTCCTGTTCTGTGAAATCCCATTCTCAGATTATTAAAATGAAACCAGATGTTATTTTGAAAGACTAATGTCTTAAAATGATGAGTCCTTGGAGCCTTCAGGCAATAGCTTTCTTTTAATCGAACAAATTCTTAATGCAGCCTTTGTCAGTTATCCAGTTTCTTAAATCACTGTTTTCCTCTGGTTGGTTACACACAGATAGCCTTCTGCATTATTGAAAAACTAGAAATCAGATGTGATACTGCATCCTTAACAAGATGGGGCATTCAAAAAGTAAGGGCCAGAAAGAAGCAAGCTGTACACCAGAAACATGAAAGCAAAAATAAATTATTTGTAGGCATTGAAGTTGAAAGGGATCCCAATCCAACTTTCTATCCATCACATGAATCTGCCTCCTAGCATAGGCACAATAATAGTTTTTGTTGTTGAGTTGTTGACCACTCTTCTCAGTGCTTCTATGTGAATTCATTTAAATGACAAATTACTTGGTGTAAGGTCCACATATTTTTTTATGTTCCATCATATTTTTATGAATGTATTGCATTATCCTGGCATTTTGAAATGAGCTGGACAGTTAACAGCTTTATATAGATTATCACCCAATGTAAATTATTTTGCTTTTCTATTCTCACTTTCTTACTGTTCTTTGACTTTCCTGGAACAATTACCTGGACTATTCTTGGTTTTCCTTTCTGTGCCCCAATGGCTTTCTTAACCTTTTGTGTGATAGAACTAAGGTTTTTTGGCAGGTGGTTTGTTTTTTTTTTTTTTTTTTTTTGAAGATTTTGTTTATTTGTCAGAGCAAGAGAGAGCACAAGCAAGGGGAATGGCAGGCTCCCCACTGAGCAAGGAGCCCAATGCACTACTTGATTCCAGGACCCTGGAATCATGACCTGAGCTGAAGGCAGACGCTTAACCAACTGAGCCACAAGGTACCCCTTGACACAAGTTTTTAGCGCATATCTCATTCCTCCCAATAATCCAATGAAGCAAGTACTGTTATCCCCATATTCATATGAGGAAACTGATACATAGAGAAGTTAAATAATTTATCCAAGGGCCCACAGGCCTTAAAGAGCAGATCCTGGAATAAAACACGTTTTTGTTTTTGTTTTTGTTTTTGTTTTTCTCACTCTAGGGCCTTAGTTCTCAACCACCAAATTCTGAGAGAAAAAAGCAGTCCGGGACATCAAGAGGCTGACCTGGTGCTATCCGCCAGGTCTTGGTGTTGCTAGGAGCTGGCCTGGCATAGCTAGGCCTTGATGTCTCCTATGGAACATAAACAGTTTCAGAGAACGTCAACATCAGAAAAGGCCACTGCATAATCATGATGGATCAGGACAAAAATAAGACTACTCCATAACCATTTCTGGACATAGAAACATGAACCTATCCAAGTCACCAAATAGAAAACACAAACTGAAAATATCAAATAATGTGAGTGACTGTTACTTCTTTACCAGTTACAGCTTTAGCCTCGTGCTAGTCTTTCCTCTTTCTACAAAAGATTTATTAAGATACTCAATCGTAGACTTACCACTGCTTCCTGACAGCATACAGTTTAAAGCAAAGTTCCCCAAATGAGCTAACACAAATCCAAATCTTAATCTTAAGTCCTTCCTCTTACTGAGATGCCTCACTGCTGCCCATAGTGTGTGCTTTCCCTCACTGAAATGAGTAATAAGGTGGCGCCTCAGTGGGTTAAGCCTCTGCCTTCAGCTCAGGTCATGATCTCAAGGTCTTGGAATCAAGTCCCACATTGGGATCTCTGCTCAGCAGGGAGCCTGCTTCCTCCTCTCTCTCTCTGCCTGCCTCTCTGCCTGCTTGTGATCTCTGTCAGATGAATAAATAAAATCTTTAAAAAAAATGAAATGAGTAATAAGTATACATTGTTAAGCCACTGATGTGTTCCTGGTGATCCCTGGCTAGAGAGCACTGACAGTTCTTTCTGGACTGTCCTATACAGTGCATACCTACAGAGCAGAAAGCACGCTACTTACACATCTCTTGCCAAAGAAAGTGGGAACTCTTCTCCCATCTCTAGCCATAAGATTGTCACACCAAAGCTAAAGGCTGTCCTTCATTTTTGTAGATTCTGTATAGAGTGTTTGATAAATGGAATCTTACCGAAAGACAATGAAAAGAAAAGAAAATGTTGAAATAATTGAACATTATTTTGCAAGAAGAAAAGAACAACCTGTCAACCCATAGTACTTGCTTCATTGGATTATTGGGAGGAATGAGATAGGCGCTAAAAACAAAATAACTCAAAATGGATCATAAATCTAAACACTTTTAGAAGAAAACAGGAGAAAATCTTTGTGACCCTAGGTTAGGCAAAAAATTTCTTACACCACCCAAAGTTCCATTAAAAGATTAATTTAGAATAATGTCTGCTCTTTGGATGTCAGTGTTTAGAAAATGAAAAGTAACATACTGAGAGAAAATATTTACAAAACTTCTGAGAAATGACTGTATCCAGAATACACGAAGAACTCCTACAACTCAATAAAAAGATAAGTAATAAACCAGTTTTTAAAACATTGGGGTACTTGGGGCACCTGGGTGGCTCAGTTAAGCATATGACTTCAGCTTAGTTCATGATCTCAGGATCTGGGGATCAAGCCTTATGTCAGGCTCCCCACTCAGCAGGGAGTGTGCTTGTCCCTCTCCCTCTGCTCCTCCCGCTGCCTTCATGCTCTCTCAAATAAATAAAATCTTTTTAGAAAATTGGGATACTTGAATGATCACCACAGGAGATAAACGGATGGCAAAGAAATCATCATTAGTCATTAGGGAAATGCAAATCACATTGAAATATTACTCTTTGGTCAAAATAAAAATAATTCCAGGGGTGCCTGGGTGGCTCAGTGGGTTAAGCCTCTGCCTTTGGCTCAGGTCATGATCTCAGGGTCCTGGGATCAAGCCTTGCATCGGGCTCTCAGCTCAGCGGGGAGCCTGCTTCCCCCTTTCTGCCTGCCTCTCTGTCTACTTGTGATCTATCTCTCTGTCAAATAAATAAATAAGATCTTTAAAAAATAATAATTCCAAGTGCTGTTGAGGTTATGGAGCAACTAGAACTCCCAGACATTGTGGGTGGGACTGTAGGAAATAGTAAAGCGACACTTGAGTAAAATTTGGTAGGTTTTTTTTTTTTTTTAAGATTTTGTTTATTTATTTGATAGATTTAGAGAGAGCACAAGTAGGCAGAGCGGCAGGGAGAGGGAGAAGCAGGCTCTTTCCACCAAGCAGGGAGCCTGATGGAGCTCGATCGCAGTCGTGGCTGGGCCAAAGGCAGCCGCTTAACCGACTGAGCCACCCAGGTGCCCCAATCAGGCAGTTTCTTATAAAGTTAAACATAAGCTTACCATATGACCCAGCAATACCATTCCTAGATATTTACCCAAGAGAAATGAAAACATGTTTACACAAAAACTTGGATGCACTTTTTATAATAGCCAAAGACTGGAAACAATCCAAGTGCCTTTTAATTGGTGAATGGATAAGCAAATAGTAGTTTGTATATACAATGGAATCTACCCACAATAAAAGGAACAAACTACTGATATAACAACATAAATTAATCTCAAGTGTATTCTTCCAAGTGAAAGATGCAAATTCAAATATCTATATACTGGTGTTTCCATGTATATGACATTCTGTAAAAGCCAAAACTGTATGGAAAGAAAACAGATTAGTGGTTGCATGGGAGTTGGGAAGTGTTGACTATAGAGGGGCTTGAGGGACTTTTTGGGGTGAAGGAACTCTTTGGTATCTTGAATGTGATGTGGATTACACGTTGTATCTTTCAAAACTCAAGAGTTTTGGGGCACCTAGGTGGCGCAGTTATGCATTTGCCTTCGGCTCATGATCCCAGGGTCCTGGGATTCAGCCCCACAGCAGGCTCCTTGCTCAGCAGGGAGCTTGCTTCTCCCTCTCCCTCTGCCTGCCACTCCCCCTGCTTTTGCTCTCTCTCTCTCTCTCTCTCTCTCTCTGTCAAATAAATAAATAAATAAAATCTTTTTAAAAATCACCCTCATAGAGTTTTGAAGAAATCTTAGAAGCAATTTTATTGCATGTCAATTATATTTCAATAAGCCTGATTTTAGAAAAATGTTGAAATGGAAGAAAGGTTGAGATGAGGTAGGGCCACAGGGCACTATGAATACAAAGACAACAGTAGCCTACCTGATAATTAAATTCTAAATCTTAAAAAGATAAATTATTAGTGCATAATCCACATTATGAAACAACTTGTCCTTTTTTTCTTGTAGAGTAAGTTCATAGTACGTTGAAATGTTTTTGTAGAGGGGTGCCTGGGTGGCTTAGTCAGTTCAGCATCTGACTCTTGATTTTGGCTCAGGTCATGATCTCAGGGTCCTGGAATCCAGCCCTGTGTCAGGCTCCCCACTCAGTGGGGAGTCTGCCTGTCTTCCTCCCCCATGCTCGTGCTCAAGCTCTCTATCTCTCATATAAATAAATCTAAAAAAAAAAAAAAAGGAACTACTTGGTTTATAATAGAGGTAACTTAAAACTGCAGTTGAAAGTCACTGCCAACTGATTATGAATCACAAATTAAGATAAAACATCTCTGAAACTAAGAACTGTGGGAAAATATATTTGGATTTCAAAAAATCTGATTTACAGCTTTGCAGGAACATGCTTATTGCAAAATGAGTTTCCTAGTGCTGTACTGTAGAGGTAAAGGCATTTGAGAGCCTACCAGGGCCAATAGTGGTCAAGTAGGCAAAAGTAGGTAAAAACATGGAAGCAAATTGAGCATCTTTGAACTCGGTTTATGTTACTGATAGGATGTTCATGAAGTGGGCATGCCACGAAATGCTCCCCTTTAGGAGCATATGTGGCTGCTCTCCTTCGGACCTAGGAAAAGGGAATAAAGATGAGAATATTTGCTTATCCATTCACCAATTAAAAGGCACTTAGATTATTTCCATTTGGGGGCTATTATAAATTGTGTGTCCAGGTTTTTGTGTAAATATCCTTTCATTTCTCTTGGGTAAGTATCTCGTTTAAGGATGATTTCAAATGTGCTAATACTTTTATAACCTCTATCATGTTATGTAGAGATCTAGCAGAGATACAGGTGGATTAATTTGAGATTAATTTCTCAGTCCATGCTAATGGCCCATCCTGGATGTCACCCACTAGTGCCCAGAAGGCCTCCTTTTAATGGACTTTCTCATTTCCCTTTTCTACAGTGGCAGTGGTGGCCAGGGTCTTCACTCTGCTTAAGTACTCCAGGCGCCTTCTAAAAGGAGTTAAAGAAGACTGCACAGTACCTGGAAACCCTCCAGTTTCACTTGCAGAATTCAGCTTCACTCATAGTTCCCTCGGTGAGTATGAAACTTCTATCAGATTGCCATAGAGCTGTCTGCTTAAAGGGTCCCAATGTGCCAGGTTGGTTTATCTACCAACTCTTCCAGCATCAGTAGCTACTGTTGACTTTGCTTTCCTGAAGTATCTTGACAGAGATTCAAGAAATTTTTCCTGAAGGAGAAAAATTTTGAAGTCAAGCATTTCATATCCAGTATGTCTTTGGGGTCAACCAGTTGTACTTTCATATATTTCATAAAGTCATTTTTGATTTGTGTATTCCTAGTTAGGGATTCCGTATCATCAGATTTCCCTGGCATCGCTTCTTTCCTCTCAGCTATAGTGAATTTTAAAGAAAAATCTCCTCCTGACTTAGCCCCATTTTTTATCCCTGAATTCAAGTTCCTCTTTGACATTTGTCAGTTCCTTTTCCTGTTCTGCAGTTCTGTTTAAGTCTCCTAACCCAGAGCTGGGACAGAGAGTCTATAATTGCTTAAAGATTCTTTTATTTCTTCCGTCAATTGATCTTCTTTTCTTCTTTCAGCCACTGAAGTTTTGTCTGGCTCTTCTCTCCTTATGACTTAGAATTTTTTCAAGCCCAGTGTAGTCTGCATTTTTTTGCAGTCTCCCCCCTAACCCCTCCATGGTCAGAAGAGACAGCACAGGCTACAATGTCTACACTAAAGGTAGTGTTTTCTCTTCCCAATAGTTCCCAAAAGGGGGGAATTCAATTATTGAAAAGAAAATAACAATTTTTGAAAAAGATTTTATTTGTTTATTTTAGAGAGAGAGTGTGTGAGAGCAAGCGAGGAGGGGTGGGGGGGGGGGAGAGGGAGAAAAAATCTGAAGCAGACTCTATACTGAGTGCAGAACCCAATGCAGGGCTGGATCTCAGGACCTTGACCTGAAACCAAGAGTCAGATGCTTAATCGACTGAGCTACCCAATCACCCCAGACAACAATTTTAATAAAATTTATGGTAGGATTGAAATAAAGAGGATAGTTTCATAGGCTATTGCTATATCTTGATCTTAGTGAAGAACCATTTTATTGTAGGAAATTGGTTTTTAGAAAGGGATCATTTTGTTGTGAGAAATAGAAACCCATTTGAGCTAGAGTCAAACAGAGGTGGAATTGGGAATAATTGTGTACACATCTTATGGAAGGCAAGCACAGTAAGTGTAACCAGACCTCATGAAGGTCTATGACCATGAACTGGTAGGCTCTCTATGATTGAGGAAGATAATAAAACTGATCTTTCCATATCCCTTACCAGATTAGCTTCAAACCAGCTTTCCTACTAGAATTATTGGGACTCAAGTCTATCTGCCTAGAGAAAACAACCTATTTAAAAACAACCCTATTTAAATCTAGTTTCTACCCCTGGTTCCACCCTCTAGAGTAGTAGAATGCCAAGTATTCTACAACCTGATTCTACTGCTGCCCTGCTCTTCCTATGGGCTGTTTGGCTTTGGTTTCTCTTTGAATAGTTTCTCTCATTAGTTGAGGGAACTGCTGTAGCCTTTGTTTCTTGTAGCCGGGAGAATCTAACCAAAACACTAGGCATTTCTTACATACCATCCATGTGTTTAGCACTAGAAGATAGGTGATACAAATCTTATCCCTAGGTAGTTCGCTCTTAAGGCAAGACATAGGCACATTAAGCATTTGTAAATCATTGAAGAATAATACAAATAAATGTCAGATGAGTGGTCTGACCATGAGGACTGAATGAGTACAGAAAAGAGAGATCTGGATGTGGCCTGCAGAGAGCTTCTAAGATAAGGAGGTGGGAGGAAGTTATCTCTTAGTAAGTACTAAGTGCCTACTTTTACGAGGACTTGAGCTGGATACTTATAAGTAGGCAGAGTGGAATGATTACTATTTTCCACTCACATCCAGTATAAATATTAGACCCACAAAGGGAACTAGTAGTAAAAACTTCACCTTGGAACAAAGCATCCAAAATGGTGGCAGAGTTCACCTGACAGAAGCCTTTTCAATGATGGAGAGTTAAATGGCAATGGGTGAAGATGAGCAAGGTAGAGCTTTAAAAAAAATACACAGTAGAGCCGCACAGGGTCTTTATTGTCATTGGCAATAGTCAGGTTAAATGAACCTCTATGTTTACCCTGGGATGGGAAACTTACTGAGTTAACATTTTCCATGTGACCCAGAGCACAGTATGATTGTCTGGGATTTGTGTGAACTTCAGTAAGAGAGCCTCTCAATTAGGCCTGTGTTTGGGAACTACTTCCCACCTATGATTTAGGCAATACTGCATGCATTATAACGGGTATGGTTTCTCTTTTACAGCTGAAGAGAAAGAAAAACCCGAGGATATCTAGGATCTTAAATCAAGCCCTCTGTAGCCAGGGAAGACAGATTTCTCCTAACATGAGATACTAATATCAAACAATATGCAAAGACAAATGAACTCCAAGAGAGGAAACCCTGTTTTAGAGCAACTTTTGAAATCTGTCATGTATACTCACATAGAATTTGAGGGAAATAACCACAAATCCTTCACCAAAGTGTGAAGGAGCCAACATTAATCTCCCCCTAGGTCTAAAACTGCCAAGCTAAAATTTGTTATCACTGACTCCTTGACCTACTTTCCTTCTTTGTTTTGAGGGCACATCCTTACATGGGGTCTAATCATTTATTTGCCAAGAGATTAATTAGCTTTTCAGAGCCTCTGTGCTAGTTAATAGTCCCAAAATAGACCACTAGTCCCACAGCCCATTGCTTCTTAGGAAGATGGATTATAGGAGTGACAAAATTTGAGCAAGCTATATCTGTCAATGCCTCTACACTTATGAAAGATGTGACCTCCAACCCTTTCAGCTCAGTTGGTCTCTAGTGTGTTGCCTTAGTTATGTTCCCCCTTCCTTCAAGATTCCTGGAGCCTTGAGTAGATAAACCTAAGTTTTAAGGTGATGTGACTAGCAATATGATATGGTGAATCAAAGTCCAGGTGCTATAACCAGACTTGGGTTTTAATCATGACTCTGCTGCTTTGATCAGGTTACCTGTCTGGGCTGCTTTTCCCTGATCTCTAAAATGTAGACTGATAGTCCTCATCTCCTAAGATTGTGATGATGCTCAAGGAACAATGTATTAAACTGCTTACCCACAGAGTAAATATTCCGTATATAGTAGCTGCTTGTATTGTGATGGACAGTTGAAGGCACAACATCTTCTGCCTTCAAGCTCTTGAGGCTTGAGGGTACATTGGATCCACTGGGGCTGTCAGAGCTTCAGGGGAGCTGAGAAACATGGATGTCTTTGACTAAATTGTTGATCAATGTAGCAGAATCTGAATTTTTCCCACTATACCCAAATATAAAAACATATAGCCCTCTATTCCTATAACTTGCCTTGATGCTCTGATTCCCTCTGGTGGCAAAGGAAAAATCACAAATTGCCAGCTATTATAGATAACTCAGTCTCTTTCTGTAATGAAGAGTCTTTTTAGAGTCAACTTAGCCTCCTTAGGGATAAATGCTTAGTCTTTCAGGGTGGTCTTCCCCACCATACCCCTTCCCAAAAGGGCTGCGTGTTGTACATGATGACCTCATGGCAAGGTAGAAGAGGTGGCTACTCTGTGAATGGGTTCTTGGGCTCTCTACTAGGTCTTCACTGGTGTTTTAGGCTCCATACAAATCTCATGTTTTAGTGCCTTCTCATCTTGACTTCTAAACATTGAGTCCCAGGGCTCAGCTCAGGCTTCAGATATCTTAATCAAAAGTAACCCCCTAGGGGCACCTGGATGGTTCAGTAAGCCTCTGCCTTCCGCTCAGGTCATGGTCTCAGGGCCCTGGGATTGAGCCCCGCATTGGGCTTTCTGCTCAGCGGGGAGCCTGCTTTCACCTCTCTCTCTGCCTGCCTCTCTGCCTACTTGTGATCTCTGTCAAAGAAGGAGAGAAAGAAAGAAAGAAAGAAAGAGAAGTGACCCCCTAGATTGAGTAACTTCAGTTACTCCTCTAGTTCTTGTATCATGGCTTTAAATATTATGTATATGCCAGTTACTCCTAAATTAATATCTCTAGTCCAGACCTCTCCCTTGAACTCCAGGCTTGTATATATAAGTGCTTGTCTACTAGAAGTCTGCAGTTAAGATGCATAACAGGCATTTCAAAGTTGATGTCCAAACCCTAATCCCTGATCTTGCCCCTCGAACCTCTTGTTTCATCAGTCTTTCCCAGCTTAGTTGATGACAACTGCATCCTTCTAGCTGCTCAGTTCAAAAGCCTTGTAGTCATCTTCAGCACTCGCTTTTGTTCATAGCTCACATCTAGTCTTTGGCGAAATTGTTATCTGTACCTTCAAGATATATTCTGAACCAATCATCTCTCACCATTTCCGTCTCTACTGCTGGGGTCCACATCTTCATCGTTTCTCACCTGATTTATTGCAGTAGTCTCCCAGCCAGTCTCCCTACTCTCCTGCTTGTACGCAGATAGTCAGCTCTCAACCAAGTATTCATAGTGATCCTTTCACAATCTCAATGACAACTTCTTGCTCAGAATCTTCCAGTGGCGTCCCATCTTATTTAGAGTAAAAGCCAAAATCCTTTCACTTTCTACAAAGGCCTTGTGGGAACTGTGCTCTTTCCCCTTATCTTGTACCTTGACTTCATCTTCTATTCTTGCCCCCTTCAACACTCCACTCCAACCAGCTTGGCCCTTGCTATTTTCCAAACATGTCAAGTCCTTTCCTTTCTTGGGGACTTCATACTTGCTATTCTCTCTCCTTGAATGCTTAGGATTTTTGGCTTCCACCTCACTTCCTTCAGGTCTGCTCTAATGTCACTTTATTAGGGAGGTTTTCTGTGACAAGCCTATTTGGTAATATACTTACAGTGATACTGTAAGAAAATGATGAGAAAGGGCAACAAAATTTCCCTGAGGGACAAAGAAACTTAATAGAAAAATATTGACCCAAAGCAAAAGAAAATGATTACCCAATATCCCAGTGTGAACTTTCAGAAACTCAATGCTTTAGTTAAATCTAAGAAGGGAAAACACATGGCAGAAGTAGAAGAGCTAAGTAAAGAAATGGTCAGATAATAGGAGGTGCTATCTAGATGATAGGAGGGGGTGAAGCATGAAGTGGTAAGTATCAAAGAAGAAACAAGAGAAAAACAAAACCATTACAAAAAATAAAGACTAAATTATAAGAAGCACAAATTAAGACTAGGCATGACTGAAAGCACAGTTAGGGGCATAGAGATTATGCCCCTAGAAATGAGAAAAGAAAAGATGAAACAGAATAAAACAAAGACATTAAAAAGGCTAAGGCAAATGGCAAATAATAGAAGACAGGCAAAATACTTAATTCTCCCCTAAGAAGAAAAGCAGAACAGCAGAACATAGAAATATTTATAAGCAAAATTTTAAAATATATTTTTTTCTGAAAAAACAAATCTACATTGTAACTGATACATCATAATTTAGGGAAAATTTGCTCAGTAATGCCCAACACAATATTCTTTTAAAACCATTGGACATTAAAAGATAAAGAATATAACTTCAAGAAGAAAACAGCATAAAATCCTCATGATCTTGTGTTAGACAAAGTACAACACCAAAATCACTTAGATACAACACCAAAATCACTTCCAGAAAAGATAAAATTGATAAACTAGACGTCATCAAGGAAATATTCTTTTTTTAAAGATTTTATTTATTTATTTGACAGACAGAGATCACAAGTAGGCAGAGAGGCAGGCAGAGAGGGGTTGGGGGGGAAGCAGGTTCCCTGATGAGCAGAGAGCCTGATGCGGGGCTCGACCCCAGGACCCTGGGATCATGACCTGAGCTGAAGGCAGAGGCTTAACCCACTGAGCCACCCAGGTGCCCCTAAGACGTCATCAAAATAAAAATTTGCACTTCGTGATACACCATTGGAATAGAAAGACAAGCCACAGAGAAAATATTTGCAAATCTTATATCTGATAAAGGACTTGTATCCAGAATATAGAAAGACCTTAATAATAAAAAGACAACATAATTAAAAAACCCAGTGAGCAAAATATTTTAGTAAGTGTTTCACCTGTAAAAGATATATGAATGACTAATAAATACCTGAAAAGATGTGTAAAATCACTAGTCATTAGCGAAATGAAAATCAAATCTATTGAGATACCACTTCACACCCATAAAAATGGCTATTATTAAAAGATAGGCTACAACCTATGGTGATTTTACTATAGTCCTAGAGAAACTAGAACCCTCAGATACTGCTAGTGGGGGTATAAAATGGTACAACCATTTTGGAAAATAGTTTGGCAGTTTCTTAAAAAGGTAAACAAACATATGACCTAGCATTTCCACTCCTAGGTATCTGCCCAAGAGAAATAAAAAGCAAATATTTTCACAGAGACTTGTTCACAGATGTTCCTAGCTGAGTGATTGGCAATAGACTAACTGTAGAAATGATCAAAATGTTCATCAGCTGGTGAATAGATAAAATATAGTAGTCAATTCTCATTATTCATGGGTTCCACATATGCAGATTTCCCTACTTGCTAAATAAAACCTATTTGTAACCTCAAAATCAGTTGGAATTTCTGGGCCATTCTTGGATATGCACATGTGCAGAGCAGCAGAAAATTTGAGCCACCCAACAAACATGTTCCCACTGAGGTCAGACAAGGCAACCCTCTGCTTTCTCATTTCAGCCCTGTTCCTGTACACAGTTGTCCTTTTGCAGTCTATTTAATGCCATGTTTTTCACTTTTTTTTTTTTTTTGGTGCTTTTTGTTGGTGATTTTCTTTAAAAAGGCATCCAAGCCTAGGGCTGAAGTGCTGGCTAGCATTCCTAAGCACAAGAAGGTTGTGATGTGCCTTATGGAGAAGAAGACGTGTTAGAGAAGCTTCATTCAGGCATAAGTTATAGTGCTGTATGCCATGAGTTCAATGTTGGGTTTTGGTTTTTTTTTAAGATTTTATTTTATTTATTTATTTGACAGAGAGAGAAAGAGCACAAGCTGGGAGACAGAGGGAGGGGGAGAAGCAGGCTTTCTGCTGAGCAGGGAGCCCAATGCAGAGCTCAATCCCAGGACCGTGGGATCATGACCTGAGCCAAAGGCAGCTGCTTAACCAACTGAGCCACTTAGGCGCCCCCATGAATTCAATGTTAATGAATCAACACTAAATAGTAAATATGGTGTCTTTAGTCAGAAACACATACAAAACGAAGTCATCTATTATTAGTTGATGAAAATGACACGTTGCAGGAACCTAACCCCGCATTTCTGCTAGGGTCAATAATTCACTAAATTCACTAAATTCACTAAATTCAGTGTTTGGAATGATTTTGTAGAACATAACTACCAGGAATAATGAGAATAGGCTCTGTATCCATACAATGGAGTACTGTTCAGCAGTTAAAAAGGACCAAACCCCTGATCGATGCAACAACATACATGAACCTCAAACACACGCTGTGTATGTAGGAGGAATGGGAAATTGAGACCCGAAGGAACATGCCAATTCATAATATACAATTAGATAATTTTATTATTGAGCAAAAAAATACCAGAATGTAGACAAGTTACTCACAAGGGGCTACAAAGCTACAGTGGATTTTTAGTTCTATTTATCTGGAATTAAAGCTACAGTTGTTATACAGCATTCTTTTTTTTTTTTTTTTTTTTTTTGGTCCTGCGAGGAGCCTGACATAGGACTCGATCCCAGGACCCTGGGATCATGACCTGAGCCAAAGGCAATTGCTTAACGGACTGAGCCACCCAGGTGCCCTCCCCCATCCTATTTTTAATAGATAAAGCAATTTTTTCAATTTGTGTTACTTGATATATTGAGCTTACTCTGACATCATCTTTTTCACAATTACTTATCAGGCTTACTCTGAAGTCCTGTTTTTCATAATCAATCAGACTTACTTTCATATTCTGTTCTTCATAACTTTTATTAGCACCTCCTCTGGCTGCCTCTGCCTGTGCATCTGGTACATACAATTCATTACATGCTTCAACATTCCTCAGTAACATTTCCCACTTGTGAAAGAATCCAGATGCAAAAGACTACATATTACATGATCTCATTTATGTGACTTTTCCAAAAAAGGCAAATCCCTTTTGATTTTTTTTTTCAAAGATTTTAGTTTTGAGTAATCCCTATACCCAACCTTGGGCTCAAACCCACAAGCCTGAGATCGTGCTCTATCGACTGATCCATCCAGATGCCCTGGCAAATCTCTTTTTAAAATTGGGATATAATTGGCATGTACTGTTGCGTTAGTTTTAGGTATACCACATAATGTTTCAATAGATGTATAGATTGTGAAGTGATCACCACAAGAAGTTTAGTTAACATCCATCACCATACATGGTTACGTTTTTCTCTTATGAGAACTTTTAAGACCCACTCTCTTAGCAGCTTTCCAGTGTGCAGTACAGTATTGTGAAGCCTGCTGTACCTTAAATCACAGGACTGACTTGTAACTGGAGGTTTGTACCTTGCACCACCTCCATCCATTTCCCCTGCCCCCTCACGCTCCACCTCTGGCGACCACTAATCTGCTCTCTGTATCTGCGAGTGGCGTTTTGTAAAATACTTGTTTGTTTCTTTAGATTGCGCATGTCAGTGAGATCATATGGTATTTGTCTTTTTCTTTATGACTTATTTCACTTATACTGCCCTCAAGTTGCATCTACATTGTT
Organism: Martes martes; assembly: GCF_963455335.1. Taxonomy (NCBI): domain Eukaryota; kingdom Metazoa; phylum Chordata; class Mammalia; order Carnivora; family Mustelidae; genus Martes; species Martes martes. The sequence goes on from NC_137895.1 coordinate 15,471,419, forward strand.
CCAAATGACAGAATTTCCCTTTTTATGGGTAGTTTTCCATTGCATATGTATGCCACATTTTCCTTATCCATTGATGGACACTTAGGTTGTTTCCATGTCTTGGCTATTGGGAATAATGCTATACTGAATAAATGGGGGTGCAGATATCTTTTTGATAGTGATTTTGTTTTCTTTGAATCCATAATGGGGTTGCTGAATCACATATTAGTTCTGTTAATTTTTTGAAGAACTTCTATACTCTTTTCCATCGTGGCTGCACTAATTTATATTCCCACTAACAGTGCCCAGGGCTTCCTTTTTTTCCACATTGTTGTCAATACTTGTTAGTTCTTGCCTTTTCGATAGTAGCCATTTTAGCAGGCATGAGGCGATGATCTCATTGTGGTTTTTATTTGCATTGCCCTGTTGATTAATGATATTGAGCGTCTTTTCAGGTACCTGTTGGCCGTCTGTATGGCTTATTTTTGAAAAATGTCTCTTCAGATCTTCTGCCCATTTTAAAAACCAGATTGTGCCTTTCTGCCTGTGGACATTGCCAGGTAAGCACTGTTAAAGTCTCCCCTCCCACCGCCATCTTGTCTGAGTTAGAGTCTCCCAAAGACTCTGAACAGCTGCCGAAGCTCTTCATGGAGGTTTGAGCTCTGCAATAATGATGGGTCTGAGGAGCTGTTATGAGCAATGGGAACACTTATGGACTATGCGGTAATGACAGATCCAAAGACAAAGCACTCCAGAGGCTTTGGGTTTGTCATGTACACCACTGTGGAGACGGTGGATGCAGCCATGAAGGCAAGGCCACACAAGGTGGATGGAAGAGTTGTGGAGCCACAGAGGTCTCTCTCAAGAGAAGATTCTCAAAGACCTGGTGCCCACTTCACTGTGAAAAACATTTTTGTCAGCATTAAAGAAGACACTGAAGAACATCATCTAAGAAATTATTTTGAACAGTATGGAAAAACTGACATGACTGATATCAGGACTGACTGAGGCAGTGGCAACAAGAGAGGCTTTGCTTTTATAACATTTGATGACCATGCCTCTGTACCCAAGACTGTCATTCAGAAATACCACACTGTGAATGGCCACAACTGGGAGGTAAGGAGAGCCCTATCGAAGCAAGAGGTGGAGAGTGCTTTATCCTGCCAAAGAAGTCAAAGGAGTTTTGGAAACGTTGGTGGTGGCTGTGGAGGTGGTTTCGGTGGGAATGACAGCTTTGGTCGTAGAGGAAACTTAGGTGGCCGTCAAGGTGGTGGTGGACACGGTGACAGTGGGGATGGCTATCATGGATTTGGTAATGTTAGAAGCAACTCTGGAGGTGGTAGAGGCTATAACGATTTTGGCAGTTACAGTAATCAATCTTCAAAATCTGGACCCATGAAAGGAGAATATTTTGGAGGCTGAAGCTCGGGCCCCAGGGTGGTGAAGGCCAATACTTTGCTAAACCATGAAACCAAGGTGGCTACAGTGGTCCTAGAAGTAGCACTAGCAATGGCAGTGGCGGGAGGTTTTCATTGCTTCCAGGAAGCAGAGCTCAGCAGGAGAGGAGAACCAGAGAAGTGACAGGGAAGCTACAGGTTACAACAGATTTGTGATCTCAGCTAAACACAGGGGTGGCAGGGCCAAGCTATTACAAAGAAGACACGTTTTAGACAATACTCATGTGTATGGACAAAAAACTCAAGGTCTGTATTTGTGACTGATTGTATAATAGGTTATTTTAGTTTCTGTTCTGTGGAAAGTGTAAAGTATTCCAACAAAGGGTTCTAATGTAGATTTTTTTTTTTTGCACCCATGCTGTTGATTGTAAATGTAATTGTCTGATCATGATGCTGAATAAATGTGTCTTTAAAAAAATTAAAGGGGCACCTGGGTGGCTCAGTGGGTTGGGGCCTCTGCCTTCGGCTCAGGTCATGATCCCAGGGTCCTGGGATCAGGCCCTGCGTCGGGCTCTCTGCTCACCGAGGAGCCTGCTTCCCCATCTCTCTCTGCCTGCCTCTCTGCTTACTTGTGATCTCTGTCTGTCAAATAAATAAATAAATAAATAATTTTTTAAAAATAAAATAAAATTAAAAAAACAAAAAATAAAAAATAGATCATTTTTCTATTGAGTTGTATAAATTCTTTATACTTTTTAATATTAGCCCCTTATCAGGCATGTGATTTGTAAACATTTTTCTTCCAATCCGTAGGTTGCCTTCTCATTTTGTGGATGGTTTCCTTTGCTGTACAGAAGCTTTGTGGTTTTATGTAGTCCCACTTGCTTATTTTTGCTTTTGTTGCCTTTGCTTTTGGTGTCAAATCCAATAAAACATTGCCAAAAGCAATGTCTAGGAGCTTACTACCTGTGTTTTCTTCTAGAAGTTTTATGGTTTCAGGTCTTATGTTTGAGTTTTTGATCCATTTTGAGTTAATTTTTGTGTATGGTGTAAGGTAGTAGTGTAAGGTAGTCTTTTGCAAATGGCTGTCCAGTTTTCTCAGCACCATGTATTGAAGAGACTGTCCTTTCTTCATTATATATTTTTGGCTTTTTTGTTGTAATTAATTGACCATCTATGCGTGGATTTATCTCTGGGCTTTATTCTGTTCCACTGATCTATATGTCTGTTTTTATGCCAATACCATACTATTTTGATTACTGTTGCTTTGTAACATAATTTGAAATCTGGAAATGGGATACCTCCAGCTTTGTTCTTTTTTTCTCCAGATTGCTTTGGCTATTCAGGGTCTTCTGTGCTTCCGTATAAATTTTTATAATTACTTGTTCTATTTCTATGAAAAATACCATTGGAATTTTGATAGGCACTGCACTGAGTCTGTAGATTGCTTTGGGTGGTATGGGCTTTTTAACAATATTAATTCTTCCCCCAAAACCCAATATTAATTCTTCAGTTCATGAGCATGGAATATCTTTCTACCTATTTGCATCTTTTTCAATTTCTTTCACCAGTGTCTTACAGTTTTCAGTGTATAGGTCTTTCACCTCCTTAAATTTATTCCTAGGTATTTTATTTTATTTATCTTAAAATTTTTTTTAAATTTTTCTTAGTGATCTCTACACCCAATGTGGGGCTTGAACTCATGACCCTGAGATTAGGAGTCATATGCCAGCCAAGATGCCCCTCTTCCTAGGTATTTTAATCATTGTGATTCAATTGTAAATAGGATTGTTTCCTTAACTTCTCTTTGTGATAGTTCATTATTCATGTATAGAAATGCAACTGATTTTTACGTATTGATTTTGTATCCTGCAACTTTACTGTATTTGTTAGTTCTAACAGTTTTTTTGGTGGAGTCTTTAGGGCTTTCTATATATAATATCTTATCTACAAATAGAAATAGTTTTACTTCTTCCTTTCTGTTTTGAATGGCTTGTATTTTTTTTTTCCTTTCCTAATTCATCAGTTAGGACTTCCAGTACTATGTTGAATAAGAGAAAAGGCAAATCTTATAAGAATAGAAAGTAGATAGAAAATAGAAAATTAAGGTGGTTGCTTGGGACAGGGAGTTGTGAATAGAAATAGATTGCAGATGGGCACAAGGGATCTTTTTGGGGGGATGAAAGTGTTCTAATAATGGATTATGGTAATGGTTGCAGAACTATGTAAGTTTACTGAAATTATTATTAGTTTAGGAACCAAATATAAAGCACCACACAGAAGAATACACATACACCATCAGGAAGATTAAGGCAACATTAATATCTCAAATAATTTTATGAGAACACTTTACTCATATGATAGATGTTATTAAAACATCTCAAAATAGAGTCCACAATTTTTTCAGTATGAAGTCTTCCCTTCCAGTTTTCTTGTCAATATATTAATGATTTTTCTTAAATACTGTACAACAATTAGTCTAGATTGACAAATGGGCTATCAAAGCCACTATCTTGCTGGCTAGATAGAGGAGCGATTAATTTTCTCGAGAGCTGCCGACACACAGATCATGGTACTGTACTGCTCAGTTTTTTGAAATCTGACTTTAATATATCAGCCTTATGATGAGGTGGGTTCACTTAAAATGAGCAAATATTATGGTATGTAAATTATTCCAGAGAGAGAAATAAGGAATTATTTAGGCAGCCAGGTAAAAACATCAAGTCACTTTTAAGGGAAAGAAAATTGGGTTCTCCTTAGAAACATACAGTTTCTCACAGAAACATTCAACACCAGAAGACAATGAGACAATACCTACAGAACACACAATGAAAGAAAGTATAGCCAAAATTAGCATATCGAACCAGTCTTTTTCCCATGTCCCATGATCTTCTGCAATGTGACCTTGCTACTCTCCCATTAAAAGTGGGTCTGATTTTTCTCCCTTGGAATCTGGGTGGGCCTTAAGGACTCTCTTGTAATCAAGACAATGAAGTGAAAGTGATGTTGGTGACTTCCAAGTCTAGGTTAGAAGAAGTCTTGCGGCTTCCGTGTAGGTCCTTTGTAACACTCCCTCCTCCCTAGGATCTCTCTCAGGATGCTCCCTTTAAGAATCCAGATAGTGGGGGCGCCTGGGTGGCTCAGTGGGTTAGGGCCTCTGCCTTCGGCTCGGGTCATGGTCCCAGGGTCCTGGGATCGAGACCCGCGTCGGGCTCTCTGCTCAGCAGAAGCCTGCTTCTCCCTCTCTCTCTGCCTGCCTCTCTGCCTGCTTGTGACCTCTCTCTCTCTCTCTCTGTCAAATAAATAAAAAATATCTTTAAAAAAAAAAAAAAGGAACAAAAGAATCCAGATAGTGGGCTGTGAGAAGCCAAACCACCTGGAGACCCACGTGGAGATGCTGTGGTTGACAGCTCCAGCTGAGCGCAGGTTTCAAATCATCCCAGCCCAGGTGCCAAACTGAGTAAAGAAGACTCCAGATGATTCCAGCCCCACGCTGTTTCAGTGCCCCCCCCACCCCACCACGAGAAGTTATAGTCTTTTCCCCAGCTGAGACCCAAACCTCATAGAACACAGACAATTCATTTGTGCTGCACCTCATGCAAATCCTGACCCAGAGAAACATGGTTTTGTTTCCCGCTACTAGCTGGGGGATGCTTTGTTAAGCCACAAGAGATAACCAGAACAGCAGTATGACAGAAGTGATACTGTGTTCTTCGCATTTCAAACAGTCATTTGGCTCATGATTTCAATCTGTCTCATTATTCACGATGTTTATTTTTTTTAAAAGATTTTGTTTATTTATTTGACAGAGAGAGATCACAAATGGGCAGAGAGGCAGGCAGAGAGAGAGGGGGAAGCAGGCTCTCTGCTGAGCAGAGAGCCCAATATGGGACTCGATCCCAGGACCCTGAGATCATGACCTGAGCTGAAGGCAGAGGCTTAACCCACTGAGCCACCCAGGTGCCCTGACTATCACTTGTCTAAGGTGGTAGCTACTATAACATTACTCTTCCCTTTGAAATAGTAAGTATTTTGTGCAGAGGTATTGTGAGACTTTGTAAATATTCCCATTCCTTATCAAACATTCAATTAGTTTGTTTACTTCAATCAGTATGGACTAATGGGTTTCTCTTTTATTCAGTAGGTTATCATTATTTATTTTGCTGCTCAGATTGGCCTAGATTTGGCTAGTGGGAGCCCCTTTTAAGTTGCCTCTCATACCTTTTGACATGTCCCCATAACTCTCGAGCAGTTTCTAACTTCCAGTACAAGATGTCCCAGCTTTATCTACGGTATGTGGGAACCAAGATCTGGCACTGGGTAGGCTCATTGCTGTAAGGTTGTACAAACACATGAATTGATATGTTAATAAAATCTAAAAATTAATAAATACAATCTATATTTCTGTATGTCTATATTGACAGCCATAAGTTTACACCATTACCTCTGATTTGAAATGAATGCCACAAGGTTCATTTTTCCCTTCTCCTTCTCCATATTTATTTGTCTTTTCTGACAATGAGACACCTGGTTCCCATTACCTTAATGTATTTACTTATTTGATTAATCACACTTTATGTAATCAATCTCTCATCACCAGCATGGCCCCATCTTCCATGTTGGGGCCATCCCCTTCACTTGGGCTTCTGTGCCACGGGAGCGGTCCCCCTCCTACACTAACATCTTCTTCACTCCACATGGGCTGTGAAATCCCTTACTGCTCCCACCCCACGTGATCTTCCCCCAACCCTGTGTCCTCACCCTGCTGTGGAAACCCACTGTGGCATCTAGCAGTCTTGGACTGAATTGTCACAAAGGAAAAGGGAGATAATAGGAGAGAAGGAGAAGAGAAAAAAAAAAAAAAGAAAGGGGAACTTACCTAACTTTTTTAAAGTTATGAAAATACATGTTTAGAAAGTTTTTAAGTATAATACACAAGAGCAAACAAGCTTATCCTTAAAAAACCAAGTATCACATCCGTAGCCAATTACAACTACATCTTAGAGCAACATTTGTCTTTGTTTACAAATACAGCAGTGGGTGATAAAACCTAACATCTCAGACAGATTGCTTACTGTTTATAACACAAACACATGGGTATGTCTCAATTCATATTTTAGGCATTTTAACTTAGAGTGCATAGAGAATCACATACATTAAATTTGTCATTAAAAAAGTTAATTAGATCACAATTTCAAGAAAAATCAAGGACTGTAGAAGTCAAGGTCACTTGTAAGAAATTGATTTTTTTCAGAAGTCTTTGTCAGTGAAACTACATAAGTATACAAAGTAATGAGATGCTTTCCTTTCCCGTTTTTCCCGGTTGAAGGCGCACTGTCACTGCTTGTCGCTGAAGAGCAGATATTGATTTGCTGCCAGTAAGTACACTTGATGCAACAATATTACATACTGCATCTAAAGGCAGAGTTGACAACTTATCCCAATGTAGGATAACCGTGATTTACATATGTATTGACCTGGATTTTTTTTTTTAAAGATTTTATTTATTTAGCTGACAGACAGAGATCACAAGTGGGCAGAGAGGCAGAGGAAGCAGGCTCTCCGCTGAGCAGAGAGCCCGATGCAGGGCTTGATCCCAGGATCCTGGGATCACGACCTGAGCCAAAGGCAGAGGCTTTAACCCACTGAACCACCCAGGCGCCCCCTGGATTTTTTTTTAATGTAGTTTCCATAAATAGTAGATTTTAGAGTTATACAACCCATTTGGCTAAAAACAATACAAATCAGGAATAACTCATGAGTTTACTAACTCAAAAAAAGTTCACTAATCAAAGCTCAAGAATAAAAATAAACACTGGCAATGAACTCAATACCTGACAACAGTTACTGGCAATTTCAGTTACTGATAAATACTCCAAAACATAACCTCAAGAGGACCGCATTTATTTTTTCTATATGGCAATGTGATTGTTTTCGAAAGTGTGTATTTAGGGAAATAGCAATTATAGAAAAATAGTTGAATTAATTTGCCAATGAAGTTGCAAATTCTAACTATAATCCACATCATCTTAGATATTAAGTGTGTGGTTTCATAGAGTAAACAAATTCTCTCAAAGAGCAATTCAATATAATTTTTTAAAAAGATTTTTATTTAGGTATTTGACAGAGAGGGAACACAAGCATGAACAGGAGAAGGAGGAGACCCAGGCTCCCCGCTGAGTAGGGAGCCGATACTGGGCTCTATCCCAGGACCCTGGAATGATGACCTGAGCCAAAGGCAGACACTTAACCGCCTGAGCCACCCAGGTGCCCCACGATTCAATATAATTAATTAAAATAATTGCTTTAAGTTTCCATGAAAACCAATAAGTATCACATTTGAATGATTTTATATTTACATTTTTGAAATCTGGCCAGCATTGAAGAGGTTGACCAGGTTTTTTATTTCTCACAGCAAAGGTTTGAGCAGTGGAATGTTACGTAGGGCATTTGTCATCAAAAATTCTCAGATGGGGCGCCTGGTCGGCTCATTTGGCTAAGCGTCTGCCTTCAGCTCCAGTCATGATCCCAGGGTCCTGGAATCAAGCCCCAAGGTCCTGGGCTCCTTGCTTAGCGGAGAGTCTACTTCTCCCTCTCTCTCTCTCCCTCTCCCTCTGTATGCGTGTGCTCGCTCTCTCACTATCTCTCTCTCTCTCTCAAATAAATGAATACAATCTTTAAATAAAAATTCATCAGGCATTTATCTAACAAGAGCTTAACTCCTCTTCCCAATTGAGGGTGTGCTTGGTTCCCAAAGAGTCAGGTATGAAAGGGGAGGAAAAAATGTAACTTTATAGTGATCAAGGTTAACATCATCAGTGATAAGTCAGGTTGATATCCCGTATCCTTAATATGATGTGATGAGAATGACACTCTACTTGTGTGATCTTCCAGCAGCCCCAACCCCCAGTCTACAATGAGAAAAACCCCAGAAAAACCCCAATGGGAGGATATTCCTCATAATACATGAGCAGCACTTGGGGATGCAGGCCATCAAAAACAAGGAAAGGCTGAGAAAATGTCACAGTCCGGAAGTACCTAAAGGGGCACAAAAGTAAGTGTAATGTGGTTTCCTGGATGAGATCCCGAACAGCAGAAGAAACATCAGAAGAAATCTAATGAAATCAAAACAGAGTGTGAAGTTTAGTTAATGGCACTGTGTCAACATTTGTTCCTTAGTTTTGAAAAATATACTATGGGAATATAAGATGGTACCCACAAGGTAAACTGAGGGTTATACAAGAATGCTTTCTGCTGTCTTTGCAACTTTTCTGTAAAACTAAAACTTATAAAATTAAACAGTTACAGGGGAAAATGAAATGATCAAATATTAGAAAAAAGGTGAGGGTGAATTTCTTTGTTGGGAGTGGGAGACATTTACTAACTGCCTCAAGATGGGTGGCTCAGTGGGTTGGGCCTCTGCCTTCAGCTCAGGTCATGATCTCAGGGTCCTGGAATCAAGCCCCGCATTGGGCTCTCTGCTCAACAGGGAGCCTGCTTCCCCCTCTCTCTCTGCCTGCCTCTCTGCCTCCTTGTGATCTCTGTCTGTCAAATAAACAAATAAAATCTTAAAAAAAAAAAAAGACTGAGACACACTAAGGAAAAGACTGATAAATCTGGCAAGCTAATACACAAAAGTGTATTACAACTTGGTGTTTTAAGCAACAGGACAACTTGGCTTAAGCAACAGAAACTTTACTTTTCAGAATTATGTGGACTAGACATATGAGATCAAGCTGTCAGCAGGGTTGGTTTCTTCTGAGGTCTCCCTCCCCAGTTTATAGATTACCATCTTCTGTCTGTCTTTACATGGTCTTCCCCAGTGTCTGTGTTCTGATCTCCTTATAAGGAAATCAGTCATAATGAATTAGGGCCCATCAATATGACCTCATTTTAGCTTAATAACCTCTTTAAAGGACCTATCTCAAGGTACAGTCACATTCTGGGGCACCTGGGTGGCTCAGTGGGTTAAAGTCTCTGCCTTTGGCTCAGGTCATGGTCTCAGAGTCCTAGGATCGAGCCCCGTGCCTGCCTCTCTTCCTACTTGTGATCTCTCTCTCCCTCTGTCAAATAAATAAATATAATCTTAAAAAAAAAAAGGTACAGTCACATTCTGAGGTACTTGGGGTTAGGAACTAACATTGGAATTTGGAAGGAAAACAATTCAGCCCATAACAAACTGCATGACAAAAACCACAATAAGTAAAAACAAAGATGGCAAACTGAGGAAAATGCTTGCAACTGATATCACAAAGGGTTAATGTCCTTAATATATAAAGAATTTCTACAAGTAGAAAAAATAAAGACCAAGGGTCATATAAAAAAATGAATGAGAGATATTGAATAGATTCTTCACAGAAAAAGAAATACAAAGGCATTTGAAAATATCTCAACCTGTCTCATAATAAAATCTCCTTTTCCACCTATCAGATTGGCAAAAATCCAGGAGTTTGACAATTAGATTATATCAATACACACTTCCATACATTGCCACTAGGAATGCAAAATGGCACAAGCCCATGGAGGAGAATTTAATCATATCTAGCAAAATTACATGTTCAAGTAAGCATCTGCCTTTGGCTCAGGTCATGATCTCTGGGTCCTGGGATTGAGCCCCTTCAGGCCATGGCGGGCTCCCTGCCCAGCAGGGTGTCTGCTTCTCTCTCTCCCGCTGCACCTCCCCCTGCTTGTGTGGGCGTGCGCACTCTCTCTCCCTCTCAAATAAATAAATAAAATCTTTAAAACAAATAAACTAAAAAAGTTCTTAATTGCTTCTCATGTATTTGTGTATCAAATCATCACATTGTATACCTTTAAACTTGTACAATATTACATGATAATTATATCTCAAAAGACTATTTTTTCAAGGGAAAAAAGAGTCTTTATAATTTAGTACCAACTGTAATATTTTATGAATTAAATAATATATATAATGTCTGGGATTTGCCTAAAAGTAATCTGTAGGTGGCGTAGTGAAGATGAATATAGATGATACAAGACTGGCCATTAGCTGATAATCATTAAACCCGGATGACGTGTTAACCACTTTTATTTAATTAAAAAAAACTTGAAGCCAACTTGAAGTGATTCTCACTTGTAAAGATAGGACAATTTGAACGTTAAAAAGATTGTAACTGTTCGTATGTTTATCTAACATGATTCCAATCAAAATAGCAACCATTTTTAAAAATCTAGGCAAGTTAAATCTGAAGTTAATATAAAAAAATAAGCAATAGTTGCCAATAAAACTCTGAAAAAATAATGAGGAGAAACCAATCCTATCAAATATTACACATGCTATAAATGATGAAAACAGTGTGCATTAATGGACAACGAACCAATGGAATATAATGGAAAATTCAGAAGATCCAAATATATGTGGGAATTTTCTGTATGATAGAGGTGGCATCTCCATTTTGTGGAGTAATAATGTTTTTGTAAAGTAAATAGTGTTATGACAACTGGGTAATCATCTGGGGGGAAAATGGATCCCTTCTTCACGAAAGTACCAGAAGGAAAATGAGTGAAATTTTTATCACCTTGGATTTAGGAAGGCATTTCTTTCTTTCTTTCTTTCTTTCTTTTTTTAAGATTTTATTTATTTATTTGACAGAGATTACAAGTAGGCAGAGAGGCAGGCAGAGAGAGGGGGGGAAGCAGGATCCCTGTTGAGCAGAGAGCCCGATGCGGGGCTTGATTCCAGGACCCTGAGATCATGACCTGAGCAGAAGACAGAGGCTTTAACCCACTGAGCCACCCAGGCGTCCCAAGAAGGTTTTTCTAATTGTGACTCAAAATTCAGATATCATTTAAAATTTGATAAATAATGGCTATCTAAAAATCTAAAACCTCTTCAAGTAAAAGAAACCATGGTCAAGGATAAATAGTAAACTGGGAAAAATATTTGCCACCCAAATTACAGACAGAGGAGTTAATCACCCTACCTATCAACTTACTATGTAAAGAGCTACTAGAAATTAAGATGAAATGAAACATCAAAACAATAGGAATAGGAAAAAATGGGCAAAATATAAGAAGAGTTCCAAAAGAAAGAAGACACAAGGAAGGAAGGAAGAAGACAAATGCCTCTTCATTATGAAACAATGGTGACCTTCACTCCTCATTCATAGTAAGAGAAATGCAAATGTAAATTATACTAAGATACTTTCTGCTCTGTCAGACTAGTTGCGCAACAACACCTTCTCTGGGAGACGTCTGTGGAAATATATACTGTTTTGCTCTCTACTCATTGAATGCCAAATGATAAACTCCTGTAAAGGGCAATTTGGCAACATCTAATACAATTACAAATACATTTACCCTTCAACTCAGCAATCCCACTTTTGGGAATATATCCTTAAGATCCCCTTGCAAATGTATGAAATATTGAATGTACAAGGTTATTCATTACAGAATTATTTCAATTGGGAAATAATTAAACTATGGTACATCCCACACAATGGAATACTATGAGATAAAAAAAGAATGAGCAAACTCTATGAACTTGTTTGGAAAGATTTCTAAGATGTATCACTAGGTTTTTTTTTTTTTTTTAATTATTTTTGTTTTGTTAGATTTAATGTCGGCTTTAGACTTACAGAGTTAGGTATGTAGAATTTAAACTTTCTTTGGAGTTCTTCATTAGCATACTACATCAAATTTGCAGCTACAAACTAACATAAAGAAGGAAAAAAGTTAGAAGACCACTGAATTAGAGTTAAGTTAAAGAACAAAAAAAGCAACTAGCCAGAAATCGTAAAGCTGATGTGTTCAGTGTAGGAGTTTTTATTTTACTTTATTTTATTTATTTATTTATTTTTTTTGAGCAAAGCAATAGAAGTTTATTAAATGAAGATACAGAAAAAGCTCTGAAGAGTAAGAGAGGTCTTGAGAGGGTTGCCAGTGAGGGCCTTTAGGGTTGGTCTTTTATAGAAAGCTAAGCCGGGAACTTAAATCCTTTTAACATCTATTGATAACATCTTCAATGGCTTACTTCCTTTTTAGGGTCTGGTTGTTCTTTGTTGGTCACAAGTGATTATTATAAAGACACCCACCCCACATGCCTAGGGCAGGGGGTTGGAGGAGTTTTTATATTATCTGTATAGCTGGGCCTCTTTTTGTTTTGTTGATAACAGTACATGCTGGTAGATGATATTCCCAGAAGCATGAATGTAGTAAATTGTCTGCAGTCCTTTTATCTAAGAGGCAAAAGTGGATGTTACCAATTCATTGACTCAGAATCAAATCTTTCTTGATCATCCCAAGACCATAGATACTGTTTTCGAGTTCTCAAACATGATTTGAATTCTTTGTTGGCTGAATTGGTTGCTTGGTGTAAACATCTTCCTGGTAGGGGTTCTGGTCTTTGACATACACAATCTTCTGGATGTTATTTTTGTGTGCAGGGGTGATCTTTGAAGGCCTGCTGCCAGGGCTGCTTTCATCAAACAGCAGGTGTGGACATGGCTGATTTCTACATGTTGCTACCTTTGCTTGCTGTTCTGTGTCCTTTTCCTCACTCATGGACGGTTTCTCAAATTCAACAGTCCAGGGAAATGTGGAAGGTCCTTGCTTTGTGGGGTCCATTGCCATTGTTCCATCTTTCACCATGACAAGATCATCCATATGGACCAGTGCCAAGGCTCTTAAGGTGGGTACAAAACCATTTCTGTTAAGGTCTGTGAAGAAGCTTGGGTTCCTGTACCTCCCACAGAACTGAAGACCCACAACTTCATTAGTGATTCTAGAATAATCTGTTATGTGAAAAGCAAAATACAGAAGGGTGAATATATTGTAGTCATCTCTCATAAAACAAAGGAGTTGAAAATAAGTGATTTATGAAAATCACTTGTATTTTCATAATGAAGTGCTGGAATGATATAAAAGAAACTCTTAAGTGATAGGGTCAAAGTGGGTAGACCAGAGCAAAGGCAGAACAAGATCTCAGTGTGTACCATTTGGTGTAATTTTCACTTCTGAACCATTCAAATGAAATTATCCATTCAAAGGCATTAAAAAACCTTGGGACACCTGGTGGTGTAGTTTAGCTCAGGTCATGGTCTCAGGGTCCTGGTATCAAGCCCTACAACTAACTGGCTTTCTACTCAGCAGAGAGTCCTGTCTCACTCTCCCTCTGTGCTGTCTCTGTCAAATAAATAAAATCTTTTTAAAAAATTCAAAAACTAAAATGTAGCATATTCATCCAATTGAATCTATATATTTGTTTTCTAAGTGAATTATTTTTAATATTATTATATTTTTATATTTTATTATTTTTAATTACTACTAAAAATAACAATTATTTTTAATTATTATTAAGTTTTATAAGTTAATTATTTCTAGTTAAAATAATTACCTAGATCTATACATATGAACAAGTGGAGACTTCAAAAGCAAGGTGAAAAAGCAACTTGCAAAAAGATACAAACAGTGGGTATCATTTATGTGAAAAATCTTAAACGTATCCAAAACATTCTATATATTGCTGTATTTAGGTATTTGTGCGGGAAATATAGAAAGTCATGCACCCAAAAGGTCACACAAAATTCTTGGTGAGGCTATCCCTGGAAAAGAAGGGACGAAAGTTGAAACTGAGGAAGAAAACAAAGGGAAGGTATTAGCAAATGTTATTGTTTTACAAGGTATCAGTGAAGCAATTCTCTAGAGATATGCTGAATGTTTTTGAGCAAGATGATAGTATTATTTGAAATGTCCTTGGGAAGACTGATTTTATAGCCCACTATTGGATAGATTAAGCGAGGAGAAACTAAGACCAGTTAGGAAGCTAGTATCAGTAATTTAGATGAGAAAAAGTGAAGGACTGCTTTAGAATGAAAACAGTGGGGGCACCTGTGTGGCTCAGTTGGCTGAACATCTGACTCTTGATTTTGGCTCAGGTCATGATCTCAAGGTTGTGGGATTGAGTCCCACATTTGGCTCAGCACTGGGTGTGGAGCCTGCTGGATTCTCTCTTGCTCTGTCTGCCCCTCCCCCATCTAAAAAAGTGATTGAAAGCAATGATGCCGGGAAGGAGTGAGGATATGACTGTGGTAGGAAAAACAGTGACCTCTAAAAATGTCCACATCCCAGTCCCCAGAAACTGTGAATGTGTTCTGTTACATGACCAGTGGGAGTTCAAGTTGCAGATGGAATTGAGATAGGAATCAGCTGACCTTCAATGAGGGAGGTTATCCTGGATTACATGGGTGAGACCAATGTAATCACAAGGACCCTTAAATGGCGGAGAGGGAGGCAGAAGATTCAACGCGTTGTTGCTGATTGTGGATGGAAGGGACCCCCTAACCCAAGGAATGCAGCAGGCTCAGGCTTGAGGAACTGGACAAGGTAAGAAACGAATTCTCTCTTAAAGCCTCTGCAAGGAATGCAGCCCTGCTGACTACCTTAACTTTAAAGATTTTATTTATTTATTTGTCAGAGAGAGAGAGAGAGAGAGAGAGAGCGCGCGCGCACAGGCAGACAGAGTGGCAGAGGGAGAAGCAGGCTCCCTGCGGAGCAAGGAGCCCGATGTGGGACTCGATCCCAGGACGCTGGGATCATGACCTGAGCCGAAGGCAGCCGCTTAACCAACTGAGCCGCCCAGGCGTCCCAACTATCTTAATTTTAACTCAGCGAGACCAGTTTTCGACTCCTGACCTGTAGCACTGTAAGATAACATATATTGTTTGGGGCAAAAATTTGCAGTTATTTGTTGTATCCGTGTTGGGAAACTAAAATGTGGCAAAAACATTTAATGGGAGTAATGATTCTGTGGGTCTGATCAGATGTCCAGGTATCAGTGTCTAGGAGGAAAATATAAAGTGAGTCTGGGTTTAGGTGAAGAGACCAGAACCGGAGAGAGATAGCTGCATCTCCGGAAGTTTATGTGATGCCAAAGAAACAAGTGTAAAAACAGAGAAGGTGAAGGAAAAACCACAGGAATACCTACATTTGGGGGCCAGAAGGAGAAAGGAGCCATTAAAGTAGGAAGATGTACAGAGGCAGGGACGAGTCCATTAGAACCGCACAGCCTCAGAAACCAAGGAACGAAAAGCCTTTGAGAATGTGGGAGAAGGAAGCCGATAACAGTTTTAAATGTTACAGAAATACCAAAATGACACAATTGTCCGTTCACTTTGCACATTGATGGCTTAAAACCACAACAACAACAATAACAAGAAAACCCCCCAGAGACCCAGGCACTGCCCCCAGACCACTTCAATCAATCTCTGAGGCTGAGAACCAGAAGTCAGGTGATTTCACTGTGCAGTTAGGGTTGAGAACCCGTGGTGGAATTGTGAAGTGGGCCTTTTCTGTCACCCAGGCATTGACGGTAGGACCTCTGCTGCAAACTCTAGACTCCGGGCTCTCCCCCAAGAGAGGCACCAGCCATGGGGGCTAGATCCTTTCAGTGGTGGAAGTAGAAATGGGGAGTTTGTGTGGTTAAAAGCTTTCCTCTCTCAACCCAGGAGAGGGGAGGTCCCCCCAAATCACTTGTAAATATCAGGGTGCCTGGAGTAGGAGGTTAATATCTTATTCCCACTCTTTCATCTGCTTAGAGAAGGGCTTACCTGTCTGTCCCTGTGCCTACCTGAGCAGTGGGGAGAGAATGGAGAGGCCAGGTTTTCTCTCTGCGAAGCCAAGAATTGCTTGGAGAGTTGGTTGTGGGAGCATAGGTGTGTGGTGGAGGCAAGGGTGGCGAGTGGGGAGGGCAGTCAAAAAGTTATATAAATTGTCCATATCTTTCTAAACACCTCCACAAAAAAGCTTCTCTGGTCTCCCAGTAGTTTCCCTCATCACCTGTTCTGAAACAGTTTTCAGAACGGAATACTTCGGAGTATTTATTTTAGTGTGATTATTTGTCCACTTCTTTGAGACTGTCAGCTTCACAAGGGTGGGGGGGTTTTTTTTGTTTGTTTTTTTATTCTCCTCCGTTGTATCTCCGCCTGGCACAAAGTAAACATTTGCTAAATTTAATTGGATAATTGAAT
Source organism: Martes martes (assembly GCF_963455335.1). Taxonomy (NCBI): domain Eukaryota; kingdom Metazoa; phylum Chordata; class Mammalia; order Carnivora; family Mustelidae; genus Martes; species Martes martes. The sequence goes on from NC_137895.1 coordinate 15,487,782, forward strand.
GAATTTTTAAAAGGAAAAAGGGATCTTTTGACAATAATTACATATTAAAGTACAAATAGATATACAATGTAAGCCTTAAAAATACTGAATAGGGGGGTGCCTGGCTGGCTCAGTCAGAAGAGCGTGTGACCCTGGTCTTGGGGTCATGAGTTTGAGCCCAACATCAGGTGTAGCAATTACTTTAAAATAAGTAAATAAACTTTTAAAAAATGGGTAGATACACACAACATGTTAGCATTGATTTCATTTTAGTCCTAGGACTTCAAGTTATTTTTATTTTCTTTGTGACTTATAAAAGTTTCTACAAAGATGTTGAATACTTTTCTAATCAGAAGCAAGGAAATCAATACTATAAAATACACCTGTGGGAGTATCTGTTAATGCTGGGCCCTGAGCCCTGTCAGAGAGGACTGGGCTTGAGTTCTGCCTCTGCTCCTTACCGCCCCTGTGACCTTGGGCAAGCTATTACCTAGTGACATCCCTTTCCTCATCTGTAAAGTGGGAACTGCCAAAGAATCTCTGCGTTACGTGACAATGATGAGTGAAGTGGGAGATCACCTGTATCATTTGGTACTGGATGCTTGAGAGTCGAATGTTGTTAATACCTGGAGGGAAATGTCTCTTTCCCTTGGCACTGTAGTGAGTTTCTACTGTAAATATTTATTTAAATTCATTAGGTTGTAGTTAATAATATTTAAATGCTAAACTTCAGCTGTGACAAAAAAATCAAAAAATAATTCAATGCATCACCAACAGGTGGCAGCATATCACAGTTTTTCCACAAGGATGGGCCTGCTGTGGTGTCCTTGCTGGACAACTGTCCCTGAAACAGTCTGTTTTAAAAGGAAGAGACTTTAGAATTTATCTAATTAATCTCCTTCAATTGACCTATGGAAACCTGGAAATGAAGTTTAAAAAAAAAAACCAACAAAGGGCGCCTGAGTGGCTCAGTGGGTTAAAGCCTCTGCTTTCGGCTCAGGTCATGATCCCAAGGTCCTGGGATCCAGCCCCGCATCGGGCTCCCTGCTCAGCGGGGAGACTGCTTCCTCCTCTCTCTCTTTCTCTCTGCCTGCCTCTCTGCCTATTTGTGATCTCTGTCTGTCAAATAAATAAATAAAATCTTAAAAAAAAAAAAACCAACAAAAAACAAAAACCCAAAGATCACAACCTACTCATTTTCCAGGAAAGTGTGGGTTTGGAAGAAGAGGTGGTAAAAACAGTCTGTGTACTTCACATTGAATGAATTTGGGTTATTTCCACAATATCTCTTTTAGCTAAACTTAGAAAACATGGCAGCAAACATTCTCGTTTTCTAGTTCTTAAATGGAAACATCACTTTGGGGAATAAAGAGTATATTTTCTAGTTAGGCAACGTAAATAGTTTGGTGAGCCTTAAAAAAAGAGAGATTCCCCTCCCCCACCTCCTCTTTTTTTTTTTTTTTTTTTTTTTTTAAGTGTTTTCCAGTTGACAGAAGCATCACCCTTTGTTATATCAGTAGATCCTCACAATCTGGGGTAAGGGTTATCATTTCTATTTTACAGACCAGAAGAAGAGAAGTTCAGAAAAGAAAATAACCGTTTTATGCAGGGAACACAAATTCAACTCCAGGCCGTTCGTTTGTTCCATAGTTCATTCACTGAAAGCAAGAATTTATGAAGTTCCTGGTACGTACCAGAACGTGCTAGCTGCTGGAGCTGCTTAGGCTAACCAGGAATACGCTTCCCAAAGATCTTCGCCTTCATCCCAATAGAGTTACACTGTCTAAACTGCACGAAACCAAATCCCTGTCTTTCCCTGCCACATCTGCACAGGGGTCTACACACCAAGTAGGTACCCAACAAATATCTGTTACGTGGAGCAGACCTGGAACATCCCCAAAGGCCCTTGAGACCACGGAATTGCAATGAGGGTTTTACTGTTGGTCAAATATTACAGGCTCAGAATTATTAAAAATGTGTATTCAGTTTAGACTAAAAAAAAAAGTTCACTCATTTCTCCCATCTCCTACTCCCCACCTCTGGTAACCCCCGTATTTATGAGCATGGTGTTTTGTTTTTTAGATTCCACGTGTAAGAGAAATCATATGGTATTTGTCCTTTCTCTGACATTTCACTTAGGGTAATGCCCTCCAGGTCTAGCCATGTTGTCACGAATGGCAAGATTTCATTCCTTTTTGTGCCTGAATAATCTTCTGTTGTATATACATAGCAATTTCCTTATCCATTCACCCATCTATGGGCACTTAGTTTGTTGTAACATCTTGATTACGGTAAATAATGTTACCATGAACATAAGGGTGCATAGATCTTTTCAAATTAGTGTCTTCATTTTCTTTGGATAAATACCCAGAAGTAGAATGGCTGAATCACATGGTAGTTCTATTAATTTTTTGAGGAGCCTCTATACTGTTTTCCATAGTGGTTGCGCCAATTTATATTCCCACCAGCAGTGCACAAGAGTTCCTTTTCTCCACATCCACAGCACTTGTTACTTGTTTTCTTGACAGTAGCCATACTAACAGGCATAAGGTTATGTGTATATTATTTTGAATTGCATTTCTCTGATAAATGGTGTGGAGCATCTTTTCATGTACCTTTTGGCCATCCGTATGTCTTTTTTGTATAAATGTCTATTCAGATCTTCTGTCCATTTATAAATCAGATTGGGTTTTTTTTCTATTGAGTTGTATGAATTCTTTCTATATTTTGGTTGTTATCCCCTTATTAGTATATGATTTGTAATTATTTTTTCCCATTTAGTAGGCTGCCTTTTCATTCTGTTGATAGTCTCCTTGGCTCTGTGGTAGCTTTTTAGTTTTATGTAGTCTCTCTTGTTTGTTTTTACTTTTGGAATCTAATTTTAAGAGGCATCACCAAGACCTAGGTCAAGGAGCTTACTGCCTATGTTTTCTCCTAGGGATTTTATGGCCTCAGGTCTTATGTTCAAGTCTTTTTTTCTTTTTTTTTTTTAAGATTTATTTATTTATTTATTTGACAGACAAGGATCACAAGTAGGCAGAGAGGCAGGCAGAGAGAGAGGAGGAAGCAGGCTCCCTGCTGAGCAGAGCACCCAATGTGGGGCTGGATCCCAGGACCCTGAGATCATGACCTGAGCCGAAGGCAGAGGCTTTAACCCACTGAGCCACCCAGGCGCCCCAAGTTCAAGTCTTTAATCTAACTCAAGTTAACTTTTGTGTCCAGTGTGAGATAGTGATGCAGTTTCATTCTTTTGCGTGTGGCTGTCCAGTTTTTCCCAACACCATTTATTGAAGATACTATCCTTTCCCCCATTGTATATTCTTGGCTCTTTTGTAGTAAATTAATTGACTATATATGCATGGGTTTATTTCTGGGCTCTCTATTCTGTTCCATTGATCTATGTGGCTGTTTTTATGACAATACCATACTGTTTTAATTGCTATAGCTTCGTAATATAGTTTAAAATCAAGGAGTGTGATGCCTCCAGTTTTGTTCCTTTTTTTTTTTTTTTTTTTTTTTCCCTCCAGACTGCTTTGGCATTTGCATCTTTTGTGGTTCCATACAAATTTTAGGATTGCTTGTTCTATTTCTGTGAAAAATTTCAAATTTTGGTAAGGATTGCTTTGAATCCGTAGATTGTTTTGGGTAGTATGGACATTTTAACAATATTCTTCCAATTCATGAGCATGGAACACCTTTCTGTGTATCTGCATCTTTTTCCATTTCTTTCACCAGTGTCTTATAGTCCTCAGCATACAGGTCTTTCAACTCCTTGGTTAAATATATTGCTAGATATTTTATTCTTCTTGATTCAGTTATAAATGGATTGCTTTCTAATTTCTTTTTCTGATAGTTTGTTATTAGTGTATAGAAACAACAGATTTTTGTGTATTGATTTTCCGTCTTGCAATTTTACTGAATTCGTTTATTCTAATAGTTTCTTGATGGACAACTATTTTTAAATGTCTAAGGATTTGTTTATATATTTATACTTTCTCATGCTCCAGAAAGCACTTAGGGGCTGCAAGATGTCTGCATAGCCAATGAAGTCTTTGTGTTTTGCATAATAGCTCACAGACCTCTTTTCACAATGCCAGAGAAAAGCTGGACCCACATGGTCCCCTCTGGACTGCTAGATGGCAGTAGTAGCACACGCTGTTTTTAGATTCTGGTTTCTAAATCTCGCAGAAAAGAAGAGGTTTCGGGAGTAGCTGGTCCGTTCTCTCCCATTGTATAGCCAGGAGAGCTGAGGCCCCCAGAGAGAAAAATACCTACAAGGCCAGGTAGGTAGTTAGCCAAATAATCAAAATTGTATACACATTGCTGACTTCGGTGATTTAGTATTTGCAGGAAAAGTTTCCTTATGAATTCATTGAAAAATGATTTTAGATATTTGGTATAAAAATGGTTTTGGGTGGGGGAAAGCAATAGTGCATAGAAATAGGTTAAGAGTAAGTCTGTCTCTCACTCCATCCCCTTACTCTCCCAGGTACCCTCCCCAGAAACCCCACTATTACCAAGTTCTTGAACAACTATCCAGAGATAGATTTAATTAAACGCACGCGCACACACACACACGCACCACACATGGCAATGGTGCATTTATAATATCTAAATTCGTGTGTGTGTGTGTGTTCAGATGGAAGTAAGGTGTTCATGGAGTATAAAATAATATGAACAAAAGTGGGAAAGCTGCAGACCTCAGGGAAATGTCCCCTTCACCCTCCCAACCTCCCCTAAAACAAAACAAAACAAAAGGCAGGGGAGGTGGGAGTCCATGAATTGGCTTCCAAACTCTGGAGTGGCTTTATTTTTACCATTAGTCTGTTGACTTAACAGATTAAAACGCGGCCAGTGACACCTATAGTACAGATCTTTGTCAACCCAGCCTTCTGAAGCTCTCCGTGCTGTAATTAAATTACTGTAAATACAATTAGAAGACCCCTCTAGGTGGTCTGTGCGACACCAACCCAGAAGGATTTGTCTTGAGATATTTGAACCAAAAGTAAAGAGCAAAGTGGCAGAATCCCCTTAATCTCTGGGGGCCAGTCCTCTGGGGATTTGCGGCCAGACTATACCAGGCAGTCAGTTGTAGACCGCGCAAGTGGCTCTTTCGGGAGGACTTCTTCTCAGCCATCACTGGCCTTCAGGGTCTGGGTGGGGGCTCCAGCCTCTGTTGCCAACTTCCTGCCCCCTCCCCCAATTCCCAGGCGTCCCCCAGTCTCTACCAGTGATTTGCAAATTCTGCCCCATCTAGAAGCTAGTATTTTGCATCCAACACCTTTTGCATCGGGTTGGGAGCTGTTGCTATGTGGCCCACGTGTGTTGCTCAACAAGCTTAAACTTTGCACAGCCCGTGCTAAACTAATTTGCGTCAATTTGTTTACATCATGCCAACAATCGTTCTGAGAGCCTTGAATAGAACATACAAGACTGCTGATAAAGGCCCTAGGAGCAGATGCCACCGGCCATTCTGTAGGGCCTCCCCGTCGCTAGTTCTTCACCATGGTTTCTTCATATCCTAGTGACAATGTTAGTTTTTCCACCCTGGGGTTAAAACTTTTTTTTTTTTTTCTTTTAAACAATGGACAGTCCCATACAACTGGCACTCCAGACTTTTTTCCTTCCCTTTCTTTCTCTCTCTCACTTTCTCTTTCTTTCTCTCTCTCTTTCTTTCTTTTTTTAAAGAAAGACATCGGTGGGACTGAATTCTAGCCCCAGTGCTTCCTAACCACTTTTCCCCCCTAGGTTTCAGAGAAAGCAAGTAGAGTTAAGTGTTTTGGAAAGGGTTTGTACAACCGTGACAAAGTGTTTTTCTAATCTGTCAGTTGTGCTGGACTAAAAATTTAAGCCTAAAAACCAGTAGCTTTTTATGGAAAGATGTATTTCTGGTAAATAAGAAATGAACATTCAGACTAAGGACAGTGGAAGCAATATGAGACAACCGAAGTAATTTGTGCCAAATGAACTCCAGGAAATAATTTCACATCTAGGAGAAACTTTCACTTTTTGTTTTTCAAAGCCAGGTCTGGAAATCTATTGATTTGATCCGTCTGGGGAAGATATCAGAGACCCCAGGGAGCTAACTGAATTTCTGCAGGAAATCCACTCAGTTCATGGTTTATTCCCATTTTGTTGCTCTCTAATGGCTCTTCCTACGTTAACCCATTAGATATGGGTTAAAAACTACCCTAAGAAAAGCTGGTAAATGGCCAGATGTTTGCAATTCAGTATTATATCAGGAGGACATAACACTTGTGTAGTGTAGAAGGAACTAGTAAGGATTTTTTCAATTCAACAAGTGATCACTGAGTACCTTCTATGTGCCAGATCCCCTTCCAGGCACATGGGATATAGCAGTGACGTGGTCTTTGCTATTGTGGCCCCCTGGAAATAGACAGTAAATAAACAAACCAGTAAATATATACTATAACAAGCAGTGGGCATGCCAGATGGTGGAAGGTACTAAGAAGAAAACATAAGCGGGGGAGGTGCCTGGCTGGCCCATTTGGAAGAGCATGTGACTCTTGACCTCCAGGTTGTGAGTTCAAGTCCCACACTGGGTATAGAGATTACTTAAATAAACTTTTTAAAAATTAAAAAAAAACTTAACGGGGGGAAAGTATTCAAAGAGCTACTTTTTTAGATACAAAGGACAGAGAAGATGTCACCAATGAGTTGACATTGGAGTAGAAACTCATAGGAAGGAGGGAACAAGCCTTGAGAATGTTAGTGTTCCAGGCAGAGGGAACAGTGGGAGTCAAAGTGTCTTGATGCGGGAATGGCTATTCATGTTCACGGCCGCTGCAGCTCGAGAACAAGGAGCTAGGAAGGCAAGAAGGGAGGAGATGAAGTCCCTGAAGTTGAGAATAAACAGGAATGACAAAGGTGATAGCATCATGGGCATCTCCATTATGCAGTGTCTCAGTGAATCTAGACGTCAGCAGGCTGGTTCCTTGCCTCTCAAGCTGGTTTTGCAGACAACCCTAGAGAAAGGTGCCTGGCCGCTAAGTCAGAGGGAGTATTTGAGCTGACTAAAGCTCACGGGCATATGATGAGCTACTCACAATCTGTAGTAATTGTTATGGACTGAAATGTGTCCCTTCAGAATTCCTACATCAAATTCCCAGCTTACAGTGCGATGATTTTAGGAGAGTTGAGGCCTTTGGGAGGTAATTCAGTCATGAGGGTAGAGCCTTCATGAGTCGGATTACCACCCTTATAAAATGGACCCCAGAGACCTTTCTTGCTGACTCTACCATGTGAGGACACAAGAGAAAATGGCCATTTGCAACCCAGGAATGGGCCCTCACCAGAACCCCAGCCTCCTGGCACCACGATCTCAGACTTCCAGGCTCCCAAACCGTGAGAAATTTGTGTTGTTTATAAACCCCCCAGTCTAGGGCATTCTGTTATAGCAGCCCAAACAGACCAAGACAGCAGTTTTTTTTAAATTTGCAGTTTAGAGCAGCAGCGAGATATAACTTTTCAACCAATGATCTGGTAAAACTTAGAAAGCTGAATAATGTCAAGTGTGGGTAGAGACACAGGGACAGTGGAAACCTCATGGACATCTAGCTGGGCTGATGGTAGGAAGGTTCAGCCATCCTGAGAACAATCTGGGATTACTTAGGCAAATTAAATATCTGAGGTATCTCTGACCTAGCAATCCTTTCCTGAGTATTTACATGCTCCGTGGAAATTCTGTTGTAGAAAAAAGGCCACAGCCTAGGAATTTAAAGACAGGACTTTATAAGAACTGCCCTGCAGGAAGAAAGGAAGGAGGTGCTCACCAACCAGGGCCAGAAGGACACCACATTTCAGATCACTTTATAGCCTGTGGTCCCTCCAGGATTTGCCAGTGCCAGTCGCCTACCTACTGACGGGCTGGGCCATGTACCTTCCAGCACCAAGGTTGACGGTCATTCCTTCCTGAGTCCCTCAGAAATTAGTCCCCCTCCCCAGCATGTACAGGGTTAGGGAAAGGGCGCAAATGGAGGCCTATGTACCATGTCTGAATATTTAATTTGTAACTCAAACAGTGTAATATGTTCTATCCTTCTGCCTTGACAAATGGACCTTTTGTGACAGTCTAGAAGGCAACATTTGGAATTCGAATCCTGGCCTAAAAGCCTCCTTCTCTGCTCTTCCCACTCTGGACTCCAGCTTGTACCAGGGGGACACCAGAGTGGACACACATGGACCGGGAAGCTCCCTCAGACCCAGCAGTGGTTTTGCCCCCCCCCCCCCCCCCCCCGCAGAAAGACCTAAAGAAGAAGCCTACACAGGTCCTGTAGATGAATTTGGGCTATATGAGGTCCAGAGCACCCAGGGGATCCTGTCCCTTTGACCCCCCTGTCCCAGGAAGTGTGACACAGAAAAAGGCTGGAGGGGAGCCCTCAAAAGTAGGGGAACCAGGGCAGAGGCCCCTCTTGCTTGGGTATGAAGGTGCTTTTTGAGAGGCAGGCAGGGCCAAGCTGTGATGGGGCCTTGAATGCCATGCTGTGGAAAGCAGACTTTATTTCGTGAGCAGTAGGGAACAAACCTGAGTTTAAAGCAGAGTCTATGACAATAAAACTAGACCTGATCAAAGTAGAAGGCCCTCTGAGGCCATTAAAAATGAAGCTGCCCAAAATACTAAAATGCCACTTACTAGCTGTGGAGCCTTGGGTGGTTCTCTGGAAGCTTTCCAGCCTCAGTTTCCCCATTTGTAAAACAGGTGGATCGGACAAGATTAGCCGTCTCAGAAGTCCCTTCTGTCAGGACCTCTGCATTTCTTGTCTGTATTGTCTATAAAAGTAGCGGCTTGAACCAGGTCAGGGATTCTTAATATTTTGGGGTCTCCACGGAGGGGTGCTACCCCTCCACCCCCACACCAGACCCTCTAAGCCAGGATCTAGTTTTTGAAGTTCCCCCAGGCAATTCCAGTTGCGGCCAGGGGTGAGAACCCTCCCACCTGCTGACACTCTCTGAGGTCCCTCTCCTGCGTCCAGCTGTAATATGAGCACATTGGGCAGTAGTAGGAGTCGCCTGGCTTCCCTTGCTTCCTTCGGGGATGGAGACCTTCTTGAGAGCAGGGCTTCATCAGGGGCGGCACCACGGCTCCGAGGGAGGCCCTTGGTCACGGGGTCACCCGCATTTGTGTGAATTGCGGGCGGCCACTGGAGTTTGAGGCCCGGGCAGACAGGTGCCGCTCACGAGAACAGGCCCCGGCGGACGGAGCTGCCAGGGTTGGGACTTGGCAGAAGGGAGGCCACTTCTCAACCAGCGTGAATGGCCTGACACTTCCTGGCAGCTCCTCGGTGCCACAAGGCACCTGCAGCCCAGGGCTTCTTGGCAGGTGAGGAAGAGCGAGGAGAATAGGGCTTTTCTCAAGCTGTTCCCCAGAACAACATCTCTTGACATCTGGGAAGATGAGGAGTGGCAAAGACAAGCCGCTGCGTGTTCCTCTCGCCTGTGAAAGCCTTGCAGGTGGGAGGGGGCGGGGGACAGGAAAGGGCGTTTGTGCCCAAGTGCCACTTCCCAGCCCTACGTCCGGAGCTTAGCATGTTCCAGGCACCGTGAATGAGACCGGCTGACGCTTTGTATCAAATGTAAAGTGGCCTCTTTTCACAGGGCTGGCACCGGAGGCCGATGACCACTCGGGTAGGATCCAGAGCTCTCCGGGAGCTTGGCAGGGCTGAGCGCGGGGCCTGAATTGCGGCTCTGTGGGGCAGCGGGGACAATGCCGTCCCCCTAGAGCAGGATTCTCAAGCCTCAAAGGAATAAGGTTCTTCTGTTAGGGACCAGCAAGCCGCCTCTGCCACTGTCCACCTCTCCTGGGGCCCAGGTCTCTCTCAAGGGCGAGGACCACAGATTCCCCAGCAGACCCAGGGAGGCGAGGCATCCGTTCTGAAGGTTGGTACCAAAACATCAGAAAGTCCACGATAATCCAGGGGTGTCCATGAGCAACAAGGAGAGAATACTGTAATAAGGATTATCTTGGAATATTTGAGGTTCAAGTTAAAGTAATGCTTACCACTTTCTTTAAATGAATTAAGCAGAAATTTTATTTCCAAACTCTTCAAAAATTATTACACGCATAAAGTATTTTCAAAGTGTCCCAAACTAAATCAAAGGCACATCATCAAAGGGAAACACTGGTGATGTTGAGAATTCTTTGGGGTTGTAATATTTTCACATTACTTTGATTTTTAACCACTTGCAATGTTTTGTAGGTCCCATTTTAAGCATTTTTTTTAAAGGCATGAAATAATGTTTTTTTTTTTTTTTAAAGTACAACCACAGCTATAAAGGAGAGGAACTTAAGACAAAGATCAGATCCCTTTCATACACTGGATGTGGCAATCTAATAAGACCGCATTAATCTTCCCAAACAAGTTTGCTAAGAAACAGCTCCCATATTTAGTGTTTAAAAATAAAATAATCTCATTGAGAAAAACCAAGATCTAATTTGATTAGTAAAGCCTATTCTTCCCCCAGTTTTATACTTGTCTGCCTTTATAGATTATAAATCCACGAGAACCGAGCAAATTCTGTTGTGGGATAAAAATCTTAGGACCAACAAATTGCAAATATTTCATTAAAAAAAAAGGATAAAAATGTCTTCCTTCCTAAAACGTAAGCATGCAGTAAATCAAACATACATAATATTCCAGGTATAGAAACACCACTCATTGACGTATTTGGTTATAAGGCTTTTGTTTGTCAAGTGTAAAGCACTTCACCAAAAGAACCAGGCCATTATTATTTAAATGTTTACTCCTTTGCCTTGTTTCCCTATCTGAATTGACTCACCGAATGCTGTAGAATTTTGACTGTGCCGGAAAAGTCTGCAATATCTTAAAGTTACCTGGCTGGAGAAGAGTGTGTTCTGGAGTCCTGGGAGCAGTCATCCATCACTTTGTGTTTCTGAGAATTACTCTGAATCCTTCGCAGTCCTCAAAGCAAAGCCCAAGATCAGGGCTCCTGAAGGTGTTGCTTCTTTCTGGCTGGAGCTCTGACCAGCAGGCCGGCATTCTGCACGCAACACTGGTGCGGCTCTGAGACCCTGGTTTGAGCTGCTCGACCAGGCGGTCGCTGGGCTGCCAGCCCGGGGGGGAGCAAGGCTGGGCTGAGCCTTGACGCCTTCACCCTTGATACCTTCTCTGTGCTCCTTCATCTTCCAAGATCCTTAAATAAACAGCCTGCAATGGTGTTATGGGCTGAAGCGTGTGCCCCCCAGTTTTTAAGTCCTAACCCCAAGACCTCAGGATGGGTCTGTATTTGGAATTAAGGCCCTTCAAGAGGTAATTAACTTAAAAGGAAGTCATTAGAGTGAGCCCTGATCCACTCTGACTGGTGTCCTAATAAAAGGAAAAGATTAGGACATAGACACAGACAGAGGGCTAACTGTGTAAAAAGACTGCCATCCAGGAGTTGAGGAGAGGGGCCTCGGAAGAAACCACCCCTGCCGACACCTTCCTCTTGGACTCCTAGCCTCCAGAAGTGTGAGGAAATACTTGTGTTGTTTAAGCTGCATAGTCTGTGGTATCCGTTACAACAAATTGTCAAAAATGGAGATATTTCCATTTTACCGCTGAGGTTGGGGAAGGGAAGCCGCTTGCTCAAGTCTGTAGAGCAGAGTTTGAATCGGCTCTAACACCCAAACCCAAGCTTCTCCCACTAAGCTGTGCCTCCTGAGAATGGAGGGAGCAGCCGGTAGAACGTGTGGTGTGCACACGGAGAGCCTGACCCTAAAGCAAGACAAGGATAGAAGAAGCTGTTCGTGCTCCTCTGACCCACCATGGAGACATTTTTCGTGTTTGAGACTTCATAAATATTACTGAGGCTTCCTGGGAAGGTTTTGAAAAGTGAGAGGTAAGAGTCAGATGGATTCCTTTCTTTCCTAATCAGGGTGCATGTGATTGCCAGAGACAAAAACCTATTCTCCTGGTTTAATCAACAAAGGTATATGGGAAGGATATGGGGGGCATCTCATGGTTTCCAAGGGAAAAAAACAAAGCAAACAAAAACCCCCAAAACCAGAACTAGAAACTGTGTTAGCCTCTTTCCTCCCCTGAATTTGGTAGCTGGTCTTCTTCTGAGGGCCTTCTCTATCATTTTGTGATGCCCAGAAGTAGCCTTATCTGAGCAGGTGGTGGTGGGTTTTTTCCCCCAGAGGAAGAGCTGGGTGCACAGAGAGGCTAATGAGTATGCCCAGGATCTGATCTGATTACTGGCCTTGCAGAGAGGGGATACTGATGTCTTAAATGCTGGTCCAGTTTCCTGGATCTGCCAATTCTACCTTCCCTTGCCCTCAACTCCTTCCATAGGAGCCGGAGCTCTCCAGACAGCTTCCTTCACGCTCAGCCTTCAGGAAGGGTCTGATGCTAGTGAGGAAGCAGAGTTCCAGAGCTCACAGCCCCGTGGGCACTGGAAGAACCAACAGGAGCACAAGGGTTTGGCCCAAGAGCTACCGTGGAGGACTCTGCGTTCGGCGTCATCTGAAAGGAGGTCTGGGTCCCTCAATGACCCAAACTGGAATCTCTGGAAAGCAGATGAAGGGGAGAGGATGGGAACAACAAGAACTCGCACAGACCACTGGAAAGGGCCTAAGTTGATACATCTGCTTTGGAAAACCATTTGCCGTTACGAACTCTGTCGGAAACATTCCTATGCTATGGTTCAGCATGCCCGTACAGCTCGGGGTGTTTGGCCTACAAAAGTGAGCCCCAAATGGTCAGGAGACCTGCACAAGAGTGTTCATAGGAGCCTTATTTGTCATAGCCCCAGTCTGGAAAGAATCCAAATGTCCATCAGCTGCAGAAGGGAGAAACTGTTGTAGTCATGGAATGGAATTCCACACGGTAATGCAAAGGAGCACCCCGCAGATCCATGCTACAGCAAGGATAAATCTCACAAACACAACATTAGGGGAAAGAGGCCAGACCCCGAAGAATTCCTAGGCTTCCATTTATATAAAGTTCAAAAATAAGCAAAAGGAAATCACTCTGTTTAGAGATGTACACTAGGATAGTAAAATTACAGAGAAAAACATGGAGATAATTGGGGTCAAGGTCAGTGATTACCCTTGGGTAAGGGGTGGAAGGGGGATGGTTTCTAGGTGGAAAAGGGGAGGTTTCTAGAGTGCTGGCAGTGTTCTAGTCTTTTGACTTGGGAGTGTCACAGGCATGTGCTTAATGACAGTTCACGAAGCTGTACCTTTGGGTTTTAGGTCTGTATCCTGTTATGCCTCCGTCCCTGCCCCGCTGCCCCTCATCCACACCCCTCCCTGCCCCGGCACACACAGACTCTTGTACGTGGCTATGACCAGAACTAGAATTTGAGTCTTGAATCTCCTGGATTCTCCCACCATGCCAGCTCCCAGCCATGGGCTTGGGACCCTCTGTCTAGATTCTTGGCCTAAATTTCCTGGCCCCTAGTCTTAGGGGTTCTTAACCTGGGGCCCCTGGTCCATTTCGGGAGTCTGCAATGCCCCCAATGCTGCCTGTCAAATCGTGTTTACTTGCCTTTTTCTGGGGGGCGGTTCTCCTGTTTTCTTTGGATTCCTAAGGTGATCTGTGACCCACCAAGGTTAAGAACCACTGCTAGAACCCACGGTACTGGCTTACACAGACAAATGGGTAGAAGTACCCCAGACCTTGAACAAGGTCCTGAAAAAGTCCAGGGCTCTGGGGTGACTCCCTGTGGTCCTCTTTCTGTCCCATACTGTGTCTGGGCTCTGCCTCTGTCTGTGCAACCAGCCAGGGGCCAGGGCTGGCACGCATAGGGTTAACTGGAATTAACTGGAAAGGCTCTGAGTGTGGCTGGGTAGGAGCAGGGAAGGGAGCGAGGGTTGCGGGGTTGGAGGCTGGGCAGTTACTTGGAAAAGCGTCAGCTACAGCTATAAGGGGGAGAAAGAATGAGAGCCTGGGGTTTGAGGAGCTTGTCTTTTGAGCTGGGGTTTTCCCAGTAGACCCCCGTATCTCCTCCTCAGCTCATTCAGTTTTGCAATGAGTCAGACAAGTATGCGGAAGCCCAGGGTGACTGGTGCAGGGCTCGCACCTGCCAGGAACTCTCCCCCTGCCCCAGGGCTCATTTGCATATGACTTTCCACAGCTTCTTTCCCCTCCGTGGTTCCAGCTTACCGAGGGTCTGACAGCTACTTTCCCAACACACACAGAGCCCACTCTTCCAGGGCACTTTCCCGCACGCCTTCAACTCAATGATGGCTTTCTGGTCGGTTCATACTCCCTCTGCTGGGATCCTCCTAATTAGGAGAGCCTGAACTTGAAATCCAGGAGTGGAGTTTTTATAAGCTCGTTTCTCAGTGTGAACGTGCCAGGTAGAGCCAGAGCTGTGGCAAGAGTCCCTGGGGGCCTCTGACATTGGTGGCATCTCCCTTGGGTTCTTTTGATGGTTTTTCTTAAGTGACTATGGGCAGATCACTTCTCTGTCACAGGGCTACGTCTTTGAAATCGGTTCCAGTTTTAGTCTCTCTGCTTCTAATGCTTTTCTGGAACTCGGTCCATGGCAGTTTGACTGTGTTATGTAGTGGTCTCTGAGAGGTGGCCCAGGATTGTACAGGTTCACGGTCACTGTGGGAAACAGGCCCGACTGGAGAACCACGGACTTCCGCTATTAAGTGCACATTCTCCATCCCTGCCTCTCTTTGTTGGTCTCCTTTCCTCCGATCTGCTTTCTCCCGTGGACTGGAAACACGGCTGGAAGAAATCTTCGTGGCTCCTATCTTTTTCATCAGAGAAAAATTGAGTCTCTCTCCCCACTTCCACTCAGGAAGTTCAAGGGCTGTATCAGTCGGGCCAAACAAGGATATGCTGCAGAAGCAAACATCCCCTACAATCTCAGTGCCTTAAATATTGGAGGCTTATCTCAAGACACAGGCCCTGTCTCTTGTGATACTTGAGGTCCCGTGGTAGAGACGGATCAGTGAAGCTGGTCTCATGCTGCAGCCTGCCCAGGGTTGCTCAGATGGAGATGAGCACACGATCCTGTGGGGAAAACGTCACCTTGGGGAACCAGAACAGAGTGACAAGGACACTTTCTTAGAGGAGCTGATGCTTGACTTGAACTCTGTAAGACGGCAGGAATGAGCAAGGTGGGGGTGAGAGGGAGTGTTCTGGCTCAGGTTAAGGAAAAGGCTTCTGCAAAAGTTTGCATGCAAGAAAGACCTAGAACGTCCTGGAGAGAGTAAATAATTCACGGAGGCTCCCCAGGCCCTCTGCCTTGGAGATGTGCCATTTTGAACAAGCCTCTGTTTCCTCTTCTATAAATCAGGAACAGTGATTTGTATTTTATATGGGTAGTTTGGAAATACTTATTCCAACCCTACAAAAACCTTAAAAACCAGCAACATCTTACAAGTTTTTTAGAATTGTTGTCAAATTTGAAAAAAATACCAAATTCCTGTCATGAAGGAACTATAAGATATCAGGGTGTTTAAAGTTTTCTTGCACAGCGACTGCTATTAAATACTCATTGAGTTAATGATGCCAATAAGTATATCAATTATTTATTGAAATGATGATGCCAAGATGTCTTTAATGTTCTCATGGTAGTGTGTATCATATTCTCTTTATAGTTGTCAGTATTTCTTGACAAATCAGTAAGAAATTCAAATCTATTCCCAATATTTTTCTGTGTTTCACTCCTCATTAATTAGATCTGTAATCCAAAAGCCGAATTTTTATTTCTACTTAAAATGTCTCTTCTCAATGAACAAGGATACTTTGGATTTTATCTGAAATTGATTTTGTTATTCTTCTCAGAGTCAGAATAATTTCCTTCGATTTCATTGCTCATCTTTATTTCTTTTTGCTTCAAATGCCATATTTTATATGAATTTCCTCTAGAGGAAATATATCATAAATATATTTTATTTTATTATTTTTTAAAAGATTTTATTTATTTATTTGACAGAGATCCAAAGTAGGCAGAGAGGCAGGCAGAGAGAGAGGAGGAAGCAGGCTCCCTGCTGAGCAGAGAGCCCAATGTGGGGCTGGATCCCAGGACCCTGAGATCATGACCTGAGCCGAAGGCAGAGGCTTAACCCGCTGAGCCACCCAGGCATCCAAGTATCTTCATTTTTAAATTTTATTAAAAATACATAATCAGGGGCGCTTGGGTGGCTCAGTGGATTAAGACCTCTGCCTTCGGTTCGGATTGTGATCCCAGGGTCCTGGGATGGAGCCCCGCATCGGGCTCTCTGCTCGGCAGGGAGTCTGCTTCCCCCACTCTCTCTCTCTGCCTGCCTCTCTGCCTACGTGTGATCTCTGTCTGTCAAATAAATAAATAAAATCTTTTTAAAAAGTACATAATCATGTGACCCTTTGCTAGGGTTTTTTCAGGCCCTTAAAGGGGCCCAGAAGCTTAATCTTCTTTGAGTTCAAGGTAAGCCTGCCTCTCTCAGGTATCAGCTACATCTCCACCTCCTCCAAGAAGCCCTCTCTGAATGGTCTCACTGAACGCATTTTTTCCTCCCTCACTGCGTTGATCACATGGTACTGTATTTGTGGGTTTTACTCCTCTGTGTTCTTTTGCCAGGTCCCTGAAGGCAAGGACCCTTGCCTCCCTAGAACCTAACACTGTATTAAGTTAGATGCTATAGTGTGGAATTCATGGACATGCATTTGTGCCATATACAAAGTCCTGTCCTAATTACTATCTACTATTACCATTATAAAAATTAATCAGACCTGATTCTTCTCCTCAAGCACCTTTCGATGGACACAAGATTACGTAAAACTATACTTTAAAAAGAGCTTATTACAAACTATTTCCTGTTATATATCCAGTCGGTTGCTTTTTTAAAAGAAAAGCTTTGAGGCGATTGTAGATTCACATATAGTTACAAGAAATAAGACATCTTGCATAACTATAATACAATATCACAATCTGATATTGCTATTGGTATGACCCATTGAATTTACAGAGTTCACCAGTTTTGCATACATTTGTGTGTATTTTTAGCTCTGTGCAATTTTGTCACATGTATAGGGGTTGCTTTTTAAAATTTCTTAATGTTTAAATATTTTTAGAAAATACTACAAGGTAATCATAAGTTGATTTGAAACAACACTGAATAAAGGTGCTTATAATCTTTTACTCTGAAGGCAGGAAAGAGCCACTACAACGGTTAGAATGTACGTTTTTGAAAACTGTGTCCATATCGTGCGAGATGGGCCAGTTAAAGGGGGCTACCTGTCAGACAGGGACTGTTGGCCACCTGCAGTGTTTTACGCCTCATTGAATGTATGGGCGGAGCACTGGGAGGAGACACCGGCCCACACCCGCACCTCACTAGGCCCCGCCCACCTACGCAGGCCCCGCCCACTCCGTAGCCCGGACAGGCGCTCCTCGGTAGGCCTGGGCCCACCACACTTGGCGGATTTGTGGAAGCTGCAACGCCTAGTAGTTAAGAAAGCCGTAAACTCTGTAGGCAACTCCTAAGGGCGGTTGTCAAACAGAAGGCTGTCCTCCTGCCCCGTGCCTGACGGGACCTTTTGCTTGGGAGCTGCTTCCCAATGGTGGCTGTGGCCTCATTTTTACCCGGAGTGGGTTTCTCTCTCTGCAGTGAAAGGGGATGAGCCCGGGGGCGCCACCTGGGGTCATAGGTTTGCAGGGGTGACCGAGATCCCAGGCGGGCCGTAATGGACCTCCAGTTCTTCCCCGCCTGGGTCCTCCATGGCCGGCAGGTGGCAGAGGGGGTCAGTCTGGGACGGCGAAGGGGAGTGGGACCCAGGCGGCCTGGCCCAGAGGACTGGTTGGTACTGTGTGCTCCGGGTGTCAGCACCTGCGATCCACTAGGACAAGGTGGAGGGCGGAGCCTGGCAGGGAGTGGGTGGGACTGTGTGTAAATGGGTGGGGCCTTGTGGTCGGTGGGCGGGGCTCACGTGTTGGCCTCTGGAGGCTGAACCGGAAAGCTTTGCTGAGACCTTCCTGAGAGCCAAGCCCTGAGAGTATAGTGGGAGCAAAAACGCTGACAGCCCGGGAGACAGACAGTAAACACATACTCACAAGCATATAATCATGTAATTACAAGTTGTGAGAAGAGTTGTGAAAGGAAAAAACAGGGGACTTTGTGAGTCTCCTGGGGTCCTGGGGAGACTTCCTTCCAGAAGCTTCTTAGAATTCTGGCTTTGTCACTGGTAAGCTGGGTGGGCAAGCCAGGCCATGGACTTTTGGGTCAGAAATGAGGCTTGACTCTAAACTTTGTGTAATCTGCTCCCAAGGACTCACGAAAGAGTTGTCCAGAAAGGTTGGGAGCCTTGGCAGCTTCTTGGAATATGTGTTTATATTGATTTATATAGCTCCATCTGTGCCCGCTATGCTATGGTCTGAATGTGTCCCCCACCCCACCCCAATTTCAGATGTTGAAATCCTAATGCTCAATGTGATGGTCTTGGGAAGTGGGGCTTTGGGTGGTGCTTAGGTCACGAGGGTTGAACTCTCACCAGTGAGATTAGCGCCCTGATAAAGGGAGCTAGAGCTCCCTTGCCCCTTCCAGCAGCTGAGGGTACAAGGGGAAGTCTGCAACCTGGAAGAGCGCCCTCACCTGCCCATGCTGCCACTCTGATTTTGGACTTTGGTCACCGCAGGTGTGAGAAATATGTTTCTGTTGGTCATAAGCCGTCCAGTCTGTGGTATTTGCATGGCAGCCTGAACAGACGCAGACCTCTTTCTTGGAGGTATTTTTTAACCTCTCCCAGAAGCTGGATTTGACTGGACTGGAGTGCTAGACAGAAGGCATACTGGTGAAGAAGGCAGTTTTTTGGTTTGGTTTTTTGCTTTTGCTTTTAATCCACTCTTCACATCAGACATGTAGAGCTGTGATTCTAAAGAAGAGGGTGGTTTGCGTGCCTCTCAGGGATGTGCTAGATGATCTCAGGAGGTGTGGGAGGAAAATATTGGAATTTCTATTTTAATTTTTTATCTTACCCTTTAACATTTCTATTTTGGTCTGAAGTTTAGAACAGCGCTGTCCAATAGAACTTTTTGTGATGATGGAAATGTTTTATATCAGCACTTGAAATGTAGCCCTGTCCAACCAAGGAACTGAATTTTTAAGTTTTTTAAAATTTAAGGTAAGTTACCACTATACTGAATGGCACAGGTGATAGTGTGTGTTAATACTGTAGTTTCTGTGCCTGCATTGGTACATAAATAAGAAAACATTTATGTGCAGCTCTGCTTGTTGCTGGTGGCGTACGCAATCAAAAATGTTTACAGAGCACGGGGCCAGAGATCAAAATTAAAATCTAGAGCTGGAACAAAAGGACTGAAAAACCGCAAAGCTGGGGTAGCCACAAGGGATTAGGCAGAGATGTCTCCAAATTTAAAACCTCTGAATTGAATGGGATCTTGTATGTAGCTCCTTAGTTTTCTTGATGAAAGTAAGCCTTGGGCCAAGAAGGGAGGACTGAGACAGCTTCAGTCTCCTGCACGTGGCCGTCCCATTCCAGCCTTTCTGGGTCCACCTCCTACCTCTTGGCCTGATTTTTCTCTCCGGGGCTCTTTTCCAATTTGTGATGACACAGTTGTGTTCACCTGTGCATCGTCTGTTTCCTCCCGACAACTGGACTGTGAGGTCCATGGAGAAGGCGCTGTGTCTCTTGTGTACCGGGACCCCGGGTATGCGATGGGTGCTCGAAGTGTATTTCCTCACTAACTGGTTCGGGAGGTGGGTGCGGTGGGCCCCCCGCTGGGAATACTGAGCGAGCAGGCTAAACAGATATTGGGACATGGGGACAGAGATTGATGAAGGGCCCTGGAGACTTTGAGCAGTCAGCGCCACGGGCCCAGCCTGGCAGCCCACACCTGGGGTCGGTAACTGTTAGTTAATGGTGGAAAGTCAACGCGCTTTGAGTCCAATGAACCTGGGTTTGAATTCCAGTCCTGTCACTTGTGGTAGCGTGACCTTAGGGAATCTCCTCAACTTTTCTAAGTATTTCATCTCTTCAGCTGTAAAGTGAGGAAAATAACAATACTGTTTCTTAGAGTTGTGAGTTGGAGTAAAGACTATGAGGTATAGATCTCAAGCACTAGTACATAGACTGTACGTACACAGACTGTCTAGTGCACAGTACAGATTCTATGTAGTTTTTATTCAATGTCCATTAAATGAATGAATGACCTGAGCGATACCGTGTACACACGCAGGGTGAGGAAAGAACCATGGAATCAAAGGACTGATATTCTTTGATGAAACACATTGTCAGAGCCTCAGCCCTGATGCACCAAAGAAATGTGATGCACCAAATGGTCCCTTAGAAAATATATCATTACTTACTGGAAAGCAGTTTGGTTGGATGTAACAAAAGTCTTAGGAATGCTTCTTCCTTGTTTCCAGTAACTCCAGCTCTAGGAGTCTACACTAAGCAAGTTTTAAGAGATGCAGAGATTTTCTTACAGAGCCATTCACCGAGGCCATTACAATAAGGCCCAAATAATAAAAGCCGAAATAGTAAGCAACCTCATCCGCCAGCCGTGGTGGGGGGTGGTGGTGGGGGTGCTTAAGGGGAGTATAGCCCTGTGAGTCAGTATTATGCAAGTGACTAAAAAACGAAGTGTTTCAGAATATGCTGTCACAGAGAAGGGGATCATGTTATTAATAATAAGTGAAAAAAGTAGGTATAATTCCATGCAATATGATCACAATTGTAAAATATATTTAAAAAAAAAGATGAGGAAGACATGCTAAACTCTTAGCTATGATTATCTTTGGTGGGTAGGTCAGTGGCACTGGGGTCAGTCCACTGAGGTTCCCATCCCCGTCTTGGCTCCTTGGTGCCATTCAGCCGGCCACAAGGGTACGCTTAGTGTCAGCTCTCGGATACGCTCTTGAGACTGGAAGGGACTTCTGCCAAACCACAATGTGATCCTTCCAGAAGAAGGCTCATGCTGAGGATGGCAGCCTGGGGGAGAGGGCACAACACTTGGGAGTTTAGAGGATCTAAATTTAATCTCTGGCTTGTCCGCAAAATAGCGGTAGGATTCGGGCAACTTCCTGTAGCTCTCTGCACCTTGTTTTCATCATCAGGAAAATAGGAGTGGACCGAGGTGGTCTCCAAGGTAACTTTAGGCTTTGACGCTCTGCTCTCCTTTCATCTGACAAGTATTCGTTGAACCTTTCCTCTGTGCCAAACACTGTTCCAGAGACTGGGGATAAATAGGGACCAAAGCAAAGGTCTGTCCTCTTTCTAGTAAACTCTATAAATCATAGTAGAGTTTGAGCAATATTTTTGGACTCATCACTTCCTAAAATGAGATTTTCAAGTGCTCCTGCCTTCCCTTCAGCTCTTTTCCCCTCACTTTCACTTTTCAAACTTTCATCCTTGTATTGTCAAGGTGGATACATCTAAATTCTGTTGGGTAATGATACTTACAGCTTCTCTACTTTATCTATGTGTCGATTCTAAAAATTTGGAATCAATAACTGTTCTTCATCAAGTCAAGTCCTTGCCTGTGATTACATTTCCTTTTGTGTGTAGCTTTTCATTTCCTGAAGTTTCCGATTGCCTTTTTTTTTTTCTGATACAATTTGCCTGTCCCATATGTTCACTTTATTTTTTTATTTTTTTAAAAGATTTTATTTATTTATTTGACACACAGAGAGAGATCACAAGTAGGCAGAGAGGCAGACAGAGAGGGGGAAGCAGGCTCCCCGCCAAGCAGAGAGCCTGACTCGGGACTCCATCCCGGGACCCAGAGATCATGACCCGAGCTGAAGGCAGAGGCTTAACCCACTGAGCCACCCAGGCACCCTCATATGTTCACTCTAAAAAGAAAACAGACAAAACAAAAAAATACTTCCTCGTGGCAGGTATGGCCGTTAGGGTTGAGGAGGGAGCAGAAGCACTGTGCAGGACATGCGAGACAGGATTTGTTATAGAAGCTGCACCACATTCTATCTCCACCATGTGGGAAAGCTACCTCCCATACGTGCACAGACCCTAAATGTCTCTCAAATTTCTCCAACTCCTGCATCCTCCAAGACCTACAGCCTTGCTGCTCGAAGTATGGTCTGCAGACCAGCCTCATCGGCTTCACTTGGGACTTTGTTAGAAACGTAAAACATCAGCTCACTCAGTCCTATGGAATCAGTATCTGCATTTTTTAAAAAATGTTTATTTATTTGACAGACAGAGATCACAAGAAGGCAGAGAGGCAGGCAGAGAGAGGGAGTGGAGGAAGCAGGCTTCCCCGCTGAACAGAGAGCCCGATGCGGGGCTCGATCCCAGGACCCCGGGATCGCGACCTGAGCCGAAGGCAGAGGCTTTAACCCACTGAGCCACCCAGGCGCCCCCAGTATCTGCATTTTAGCCAGGGTCCCCGGCATTTGTACTGGGGGCCATTGACACTGGTCTGTGTCACTTTGTGGATTCTGCCATTTTCCTCCTGAGTGCTCCAGTTCATTGCAATGAAGTCCCCTGTCACCAGTGGCCCTAAGACTGTTAACTTTACTCCTGAGGCCCCAGGGTAAATACTGTGCCTGAGAAGGCCCTGTCTTTGTTGTGATCAATGATGATGATAATAATACTAATAGATACTATCTATTGATTACTTACTGTGTGCCTAGTGTTGTGCTATGCATTTTATTTTTTTAAAGATTTTATTTATTTGACAGAGAGATCACAAGGAGGCAGAGAGGCAGGCAGAGAGAGAGGAGGAAGCACGCTCCCCGCTGAGCAGAGAGCCCGATGCGGGCCTTGATCCCAGGACCCTGCGACCATGACCTGAGCCGAAGGCAGAGGCTTTAACCCACTGAGCCACCCAGGAGCCCCTGCATTTTATTTTTTATTTTATTTTTTAAAATTTTTAATTTTTTTACTAACATATAATGTATTATTAGCCCCAGGGGTACAGGTCTGTGAATCGCCAGGTTTACATACTTCACAGCACTCACCATAGCACATACCTTCCCCAATGTCCATAACCCCACCACTCTCTCCCTACCCCTATACATTTTATTTTTTATTATTTATTTATTTATTTATTTTTGAAGATTTTATTTATTTATTTGACAGACAGAGATCACAAGTAGGCAGAGAGGCAGGCAGAGAGAGAGAGGGAAGCAGGCTATCCGCCAAGCAGAGAACCCGATGCGGGGCTCGATCCCAGGACCCTGGGATCATGACCTGAGCCGAAGGCAGAGGCTTTAACCCACTGAGCCACCCAGGCGCCCCTATTTATTTATTTTTAAATATTTTATATATTTATCTGACAGAGAGAGAGATCACAAGTAGGCGGGGGGGAGGGGGAAGCAGTCTCCCCGCCCAGCAGAGAGCCCAGATTCGGGGATCGATCCCAGGACCCTGGGATCATGACCTGAGCCTAAGGCAGAGGCTTTAACCCACTGAGCCACCCAGGCGCCCCTACATTTTATTTTTTAAAGTAGGCTCCATGCGGGGCTCCAACACAGGGTTCAAACTTACGACACTGAGATCAGAGTCCAATTCCCAACCAACTGAGCCACCCAGATGCCCCCGTGCTCTGCATTTTATATGCATTTTCTCATTTCACGTGAGCCTCTATGGCATGAGTATTATAATTATCCCCAGATACTAGATGAAAAAATGAAGTTCAAGAGGTGAAGTCACTCGCCCCAAGTCACTCTGCAATTTAATTGATGCATCAAGGATTCAGTTCCAAGCTTGTATGATTCTAGAATCTGTATCTTTAAACCAGGAGGACACAATGTACACACAGGCATGCACACATCTCATGAATGCACAGCTGCTCCTCCATGAAAATGAGCCCTTTTCATGCTCCCTTCCAGGCACTAGCCTTGCAAGAGGACTAGTGACTGCTGTGTGTCTCCGAGGATAGATTACGTGTCTGGTTTTGCACTTTATATACATGGATATTATTTTAGATGTACACAGAATATTCTTTTGTCACAATAGAACTGCTGAGTCAGCCCCTTGGTGTTCCAATTTTTGTGAGGTTCTACACTCTCTGGCTTCTTTTGTTCCCCATTATGTGTGTGAAATTCACACATATTGTTGCATGTGATAGGGGCTGTCCCTTCTCTTTGCTGTGTGAATTCACCACAATTGCCTACCTGGTCCACTGCTGATGTGCATTTGGTGCCTTCCCAGTTTCAAGCGCTTAGGAATACAGGAACGTTCTAGCGCATGTCTTATGGTGAACATCCCGGTATATTTCTGGGAGTAGCATTGGTGCGTAACACAGCACCCATGCGTTCAGCTTCAGTAAGACTGGAGTGGATGTACCACGTAACCACCGCCAGGGGCGTATGAGCGATCTGGTCGCTGCTCTCCTTTGCCAACTTACTTGGTCTTCTGGCACTTTTCATCTTTTTCATTTCCGCCATTCTGGTGGCTGGAGAGTCAAAGCCCGTGGATTTCTTAGACCTCTTTAGTGGATGTATGTGTTTAGTGGTCACTCCTGGTTGCCTACCCCGAATTCACTTTCATCTCCTTTCCAACAGAACCCTGTTTTTTTCCTCCTGTCTCCCCTCCTTACCCTGGGCTCCAGAGGAAGCTGATCTTCGCCCTGATTACACACTTTGGATTTCAGTTTGGGTGCGATAATAAAGGAAACCTCATTTAAAATGGAGTCGGAGCCCTGAAGGGGGCGCTCTCAGGCAGGTACTCCCCCATAGCCTGCGTCACCAGCGGGAAGAAGGAAGGTCATTATTTTGACCAAGGAGCACATTTTCCACACAGGGATTTCATTTTCTGCCTTTTTTTTTTTTTTAAGATTTTATTTATTTATTTGCGTGAGAGAGAGAGAGCACAAGCAGGGGAAGGGCAGAGGGAGAAGCAGACTCCCTAACAGGGAGCCCAATTCAGGGGCTCAATCCCAGGACCCTGACATCATGACCTGAGCCAAAGTCAGATGCTTAACTGAGTCATCCAGGCGCCCCTCATCTTCTGCTCTTAAGAAAAAGAGGGACGATCCCTCCCTGCCCAGCAACAACACATCACCCACCGCTGGCCGCCAGCAAGAAATCACTACAACCTCCAAGTCTTTTCC
The DNA here is from genome assembly GCF_963455335.1 of Martes martes. NCBI lineage: Eukaryota > Metazoa > Chordata > Mammalia > Carnivora > Mustelidae > Martes > Martes martes. The sequence continues at coordinate 15,512,763 of NC_137895.1, forward strand.
CACGAACTTTTATGCAACGCCCCCACCTCCCCAACCAAGTTTCCTCCAACAACCTAATAAAAGCTGACCTTCTCTCTCTCTTCACAACAGCCTGTGGTTCACCATAGCTTGCTTGTCCCAAATGCAATGCCTCTGCTCTTCTCAGACTGGGTTTGCTAATAAAATAACTGGTTAATTTATTTTTAACCAATTAACTTAAGTCAGAGTGAGGAGACCTTTCTGTACCTTGACTCCTAATGGATACGACTTGTTTTAACGTTAGAGCCCATCAACATCCGCGCAGAGCTCGGGGCCCAGAAAACGCAGCTCCCCCTGGGCGGCTGCCGGGGAGGGAAATCTGGGTCCTCCCGCGGAGGGGAGCTGCCCCGGAGGCTGGTAGGAACCAAGAGAAAGAGCAGGAGCTTCGGAGCCCGAGGCTCCTGGACGGAGGCGAATTTCTGCTTTGTCCACCTGGTAGAGGGTGACCCTCGCCGGTGCACCGGGAGCCTTAGTTCTTTTGTCCGTCAGTTGGGGGGCTGGGAATCCCGGCGGGCCTCCCGGGGTGTGGGTTGGAATGAGATCTTAGTAGGCAGAGTAGTAGGGCGCTCCCGCAGACCTGCTTCTCCCCAAGCCTGCCGGAGGGTGGGGTGGGGGGCGCTGAGCTGGGACGCCCTGCGTTCTCCTGACCCCCCCACTGCGATGTTTTCTTTATCCTAACGTGACTCAGCCTCTCCGCCTCCCTGCGGAGGGATCGTCTCATATTTTCCGGACTTTTCCCTACATGCAAGGCTTAAGTGGGTCCTGAAGTAGATCTGGGTCCGAGTTTCCTGGGTCAGTTCTCTCCACCCGTGTCCCCCACCGCACTCCTCCGGGGGCGAGGCTCCCGCGAGCCCAGCTCTGTGCCGGGCTCCTGCGGGCGGTGTCCCGTGGCCGCCTGGGCCTTTGTTCGGCCGCACAGCCTCCTCGCCTCTGGCCACTTTTGCTTATTTTTGTGGGCTGCCTAGCTGCAGAGAAAGGCCTTTGGGGCCCTTCTCTTTTCAGCCAGCCTTTATTGAATTTCACCTCCATTTTGTTCCATTGCCAAACAGGGACATCATTTATCTTGGACTTCACGTTGCAGAGGTCTCCAAGAGCTCTCGCTTTCCCAGCGACGATTGTTGACACACAGTCAATCTGTTTCTTTCCTCCCTTCTTCCCCCTCCCCACACCGCCCCCCCACCCCCGCAGGCCATAAAGTGTCCACAGCTGTGCCCTTGATTACCCCGCCCTTTCTGTGCCCGCACCGGGGAGGGGACGAGCTGCACTAGAGCACAGCCATTACCGCCGACAAAAAAGGACAATTTTCAAACATTTTTCTTTTCATCAGGGAACCCGACGGCACAAAGAAAGTGCATCATTTTGTTCTAAATGCTTTTTAAATATGGGTCACTTGGCCATAATCAGCCCCAAAGGATGGAGAAGTTCAAAGCCTGAAAGCAATCACACAGATCGGCAGGTTTTTGTTTTGTTTTGTTTTGTTTTTCTCCCTTGTAAATTATTGACACCAGGAAGAAACGGGGCGGGGGTGTCTGTCTCCAACCAACCCACGCCCCACCTGCACCTCCCTCCTCTTCCCACACTGAGTGGGAGCGGGAGCTGTTTGCCTGGCCTGCAGGCCAGGAGTGTCTTTTTCACTTTTTGCTCCTGTTTCGGGAAGTAGTAAGATCAGGGGGCTTGTGGTCCGGTCCTTCCGGACTGGGTGGCTTTCCCCACCTGGGTGGAGAGGAAGCCCTTGCTGTGTTTGCTAAAGGGTCACGGTGGGGGCGGGAGGTGTGCGTCCCCAGGGCTGTGTCCCGCCAGGGCAGGGAGTTCACAGGGGCGCGGGTGGGCGCGCGGAATGGGGGCTCCTTCGCCGGCTGCGCCCCGCCCCCCCCCAAGCCATCTTAGAGGCTTGGCCCCGCGGGGACAGTGGTTGGGGAGGAGACCCGCATCCGGAGGCCTGCGCTCCGGTCCCCTCCCGGCCCAATCCGGACCCGAGGGAGCGCGCAGGAGGGGACTGGGGCGGCCTCGCGGCCCAGGGGAGAGGTGGCGGAAACTGACCCTGAACCTGGAGGTGGCTCCGGGAGGGTACCTGGGCTCCATGAGGGCTGGTCAGTTTCCCAAGATATTCAGACTCGAAACTAGGGATGGTATCAAGGGGCGCTCAGCAAGCCTATCTAGATGAGATGCGGGAAGAAGACTCCGCTCCCTTTGATGGCTCCCTTGGACCGCAGGGCTTAGGGTCTGCCCCTGTGCCTTTGAGGCCACTTTGGCTGCCAGCTAGCTAAATAACCTAACCTATGACTCCCATTTCCCCTCTGTAAATTAGGAGTCAAAACAGTGGCTATGCCTTAACGTGGTCCTGAGAACAGCAGTGGGAATGATCGAAGCTAGGTGCATCTGTGTTGGTTCAGTGAAGAAGGAGCACTAGAGGTCATCTCTCTCCCCCCAGGCATGCTGGGCCAACTGAGGACCCTGTAGGTATGCAACCCCACTAGCTTGCAAGTCAAGGTATTTTCCAAATTACAAGTCTCTTGAGATGGAAAAGACCTCTGGGGGACCAGACCAAGTGGCACCAGAGCACCAGTCAACAGTGAACACCTTCTCTGGGAACCCTAGCCCCAAATTTTGCCCTTAAAAGCCCTCTCTTGGAAGTTATTAGGGAACTGGGGACTTTGGAGCATTGGCTCCCTTCTCCTGGGTGGTGCCAAACCAGTAAATAGCCTGTCTTTCTTTCCAGCAAAATCTAGGTGTCTGTTCTTACTGGCTTGCGTGTATAGGGTGGGCATACTGGTTGGGTCCATTTAGGTGATCTTACAAATCATAGCATCCTAAAGTGAGTACTTACTGCACGTAGCCTAAATTTTTCCTGAGCATTTAGAGGTGACAAATGGAGACTGGTGAATGATGACTTCCCTTCCCTCTCTTCGCTCCTTCCTTCCTGCCTCCCTGACACAGGAAGGGAAGAGAGCTGTTGTTTAGTGCAGGTATAGGGAGAACCGTGGATCAGTTGTGGTATAGTTACATAAAATACTATTGGGGGTGATGCAGAGACACGGAATCCCTGCTCTGCCTATCACCGCTTTGTGACATCGGACACTGGACTTTATCTTTCTGAGCCGAGGGTTTCTTATCAGTTAGAAGGTGTGGGATTCCTGACCTGCTGGTGTATTAAGTGAGATAATGCATGTGATGTTTACTTCTACCTTCTTTCCCGGGGGTTTTCCTATTTTGCATCTCCTATTGGAGACAGTGACCCAGTACAGTATGACAGGATTCTGACCTCGGGCGGGGGGTAACACAAGGGAAAGCTAGGCTGGACGCTAACGCAGCTGGGGACCTCTGTGGTTTAACTGCCGGAGGATTTCCGGGGAGGGGGGGGATACCCTTGTTGCTAAAGATCTGGTAAGGCTGTCCTGAGTTTGACCTTCACCGTGCTCCTCACAACCAGGTTCCTGCTGGTGGTGATGAGGAGGAGGAGGAGGAGGAGGATGATAGCAAGCTGTGATATTGTAATAAATATTTGGTCTTTGTCCTGGTTCCTGGCTCACAGCTCCTAAAACCCTCGGAATTTCCCAAGTGAAGAGAGCTAGGACTGTCTTTTGTTACCTTAATGAGGGGACTGGTGGGCCCGCACCTACAGCTGGGGGTTGGCTGCAGGAATCCACCAGGTGGTGAGAGGGGTTTGGAACTTTGAGACCCACCGCCTGACCCTCGGGAAGGGGGCTCAGGTTGAAGCAATCACCAATGGCCACTGATGTGATCAATCATGCCGGTGTCATGAAGCGTCCACGAGGGCAGGTCCCGAGAGCTTCCGCGCGGGTTAACACGTGGGGCTGGGGCAGCGGTGCGCCGGCCGGGAGGGAGATCGTGGGAGCTCGCGCCCCACACTTGCCCCGCGTCGCCTCCACCTGGCTGCTGGTGACTTCTGTCTTCTTCCAGCAGGCGGGGCATCCAGTGAGTAAAACGGTTCTCTCAGTTCCGTAAGTTGGGTAGGAACTTGCCGGCCCCCCCAGGAACGGGCGTCGTCGGACCCTCCCGTCCACAGCGGGTCGGGGGACTCCGGAGGTTTCTCGGGTGACAACTCAGAGCTGTGACACGGTGGAGGCGGGGCAGCCTGCGGGACGGAGCGATTCACCTGCGGGCAGGTAGAGGGCGGCCCAGCGGGGTTGGCCAGAGCGGGGTTGCCCCCCGCCCCCCCCCCCCCCCCCCCGCTGCCCGCGGAGCGTCGCTGTTTGTGCGGAGGAGGCCGTGCGCGGAGGGGTGGGGTGGGGGATGCTGCGCGGGTGGCCGTGCTGGGGGTGGGGGAGGGGACACGCAGGGGGAGGACTGGGTTTTCTTGTCGCCGGCATTTTAGCACAAGCTTAGGAACCGCCCCCGCCCTTCTTGGGTTCCCCTAAGTACAGTGAAGACTGGGGAGAACTTAAAAAAATCCACCTCTTGAAGAACCGGGACAAACCACGTGCCGACAAACACGGGGAGTGTGAGAAGCCTGAACCCCTGGGGCTTCCGTGTCCCGACCCCGTCCCGACCCCGTGCCGTCCCCGTCCCGACCCTGTCCGACGGCTTCCTCCGGCTCTAGTTTCCGCGGAAGGCGTGGCGAGCGCGCTGCGTCCAGGCCCCGAATACGGCCTGGGTTTTCGAGTGACCCAGCCACACTGAAGGGCCAAGCCTCTCGCCACCGAGCTTCCCGCTTATCAATGGATTCTACCTTGTTGTCTTGTTCTGCTCCAGATTTATTATTTATTTTTGGTTATTGCTTAATCTCTATTCTGGTAATGGAGTTGAAGTCTGTAATGATAATTCATCATAGTTGGTAGGAGTTTTCTTGGGCGCCCCGCTTTTCTGTTTGTTTTGGTCTGTTTGCCATGTGAGGGTTTCCTCCAGTATCTGTTGTCCCTTCGACTGTCCCTTCGTATTTCCGAGCGAGTCCGTGAGCACCAGCTGCGGGCTCCGCCTGAGCTCGCTGCGCGCCCTGGAAGGCCTCGGAGCTCTGGCCTCATGGACTCTCTGACTCTCGCCTTTCTGCCAGCTGCCCGCTGGATGTGTTGTTGCTTTGAGGCTCCGCGCTGGTTGTTCCCACGGCCTGTAGAGACGTCCACCGCCCCCCCCCATCCCCCTTGGTTTTTTCACCTCTTTCAGGTCTCTGCTCAAACAACCCTTTACCACAGAGGCCCTCCCTGCTGCCCTGTGAGAAGGGCAGTGACCGTCTATGTGACCTACCTGTGCTTTAGTTAAGGCGTCTCGTAGGGTGCTCTTGGGCGGGTTTCCGGTGATGCTGTATTTGTCGTCTGTTTTCATCCAGAGGAGGCACAGCCCATGCAGTCAGGGTCTTTGTTTTGTTCACTGTGTGTCTGCTGCACGTGAAGCAGCCCGGGGCACATTAGTAAGTATCAAAGGCAAGTTTGATGCAGGAAGGAAGGAGAGGTGTCTTCACTGAGCGGGGAAGGGCCAGGATCTGTCCGTTTCCCTGGAAGAGCCCTAACCCTCAGTCTCTTTAGATCCTTTTTGGGGGTTGGTTTCTTCAGCTGCGGGAGTCCTAGTTGCCGGTGTCCTTGGAGTTGACTAGGAGAAGGTCTTTTTTCTGATCCTCCTGTTTAAAGCAAAGTACCCCAAAGTACTTCCAAGCCTGAGCTCTTTGCATTACCTTACCCTGGGAGCTAGAATAGCGACTGCCTGGTTGTGTATACAGGGGCGCAGGTGGGGGAAGGAGCCCAACTGACTGCCAGTTTTAAACCCTACCCACACCCATATCTCAGAAGCGCCCAGCATTTCTGAGTCCTAAACCATCTGGGGTTTATCACAAGCACGTGCTGGTAACCATTTCATTGGTTCATCAGGGAGGAAAGCCCTGGTGTGCAGTGTTGGCTCATTGTCACGGTGTGAGTCCTCCCACCGTAACTGAACTTAGGCTACCGCCATGACATCAGTGAACATGGACTTGGGAAGAAATGTGCCGTCGGACACCTTCTAGACACAATAGATGTGAATGACTTCAAGAGGGTAGATGGTAAGACCTAGTCCCTAGTAACATAAGAGGGAGGTGAAGACTTTTGAACAGCTGTTACCTTTGTTTCATTAAATGTTTGAGGTTTACATAATTCTTAATGATGGTTCTTTTTAACCAGCTTGTAAATTTCCTTAAAATTTGATAGCTCTAGTGCGCTGCTGTAAGCTGTTTCTAGCATGTATCCTCATGCTTTTGGATTCCCCTACCCTTGCAGGTTTTAGTTTTTTGATATCTGGTATCTTCTTTCTGTCAGTTATCCCCGGTTCATCTGATTTCCAGTTTCTAAAATTTTGTGGGTGGCTCTTTTCTGCTTGTCCTCTTCTGGACTTCAATCTTACTGTTCTAAGCCTTCCTGAAAAACATCCTTTTACTTGCAATTTCATCGGTTTCCAGAAGGTGGTCAAGGTAAATACAGGTGTTCAAAGTGCTTTGTTTAACCAGAAAGGTCTGCAGTTAGAATCACTTTGAACTTACTGCACATGCAAGTTTAAAATTTGACTATGTTCTTTGGTTTATATGGACTCTGTCTTTTTTTGACTGTTGAATAGTTAGTAACCTTATATGGCTCACATAGACTTTTAGGATGAAATTTACTTCATTTAATTTCCATTGCACTGAGCTTTTGGTATGAAAATGGATTCCTTATAATACCACGGGAGTAACTTTTCTTTTAACCACCTAGAAATCAGACATTAATCCATAGTCAAGATTTTAGTTTCAGGGGTCTTTGTTTTGGGTAAAATGAGGTAGTGTTTTTTAAAAATCTATCAACATTTGTTTTTCTTTCCTGAGTTTGACTCTATTCCCAGCAAGCTTATCTATCTGGAGGGAGAGGGTGGAGGAGGAGGGAATTAGAATTGTTACAGCAGGAAAGAAGGAAATTCATGTTGAGGTTTTCTCACTTTGAAGACAAAATAATAGGCTTAAAAGTCACTTACTGTGAAAAAAGGATTTTATAAATTCCTTTATCTCCTCCTGCGCTATAACAAGACTCGGATGTCGGTTGATACTGAAACGCTACTTCATCTCTGTTCTCTGCACAGCTTTGTTGTTTATGGCTCCTTCCTTTAACAGAAAAATACCCTCGTGTTCTTCCACTACGAAGCTAGTTTGACTTTCTGTTATGTGTTGCTAAGAGTTCTAAGTCTTTTCAGTTACAAGAATTTTTTTTAAAAGCCTGAACCTTGTGGATCTCCGTTCCACACCATGGCTGTTTTATTAGCAGAGTTTTGACCGAGAAAGTCTAGCCAATACAGACAGACGGGCGAAGGGATACAATGAATTCGGTAATGCTTATGGATGAACTTTTATTCATCACATCAAGACGTATCCGTACAATATTTGTAAAATGGGAGTGCCCGCGAGTCTGAGACATTGTCTATTCAGTGTATAAGTGATGCTCGGGGACCCCGGGGATTTGTCATTCCTTGAAATAACCTGCCACTCCACGCACCGACTCCCAGACCCAAAGATGCTTCTTTCACAGGTTGGCGGCCACTGCTTTAGATTACCTTCTCCCCAGAGTCCTTTCCGTCAGATTTGAAATGAGCTCTGTCTTGCCTTTTCTCCAAGACCTCATTGAATTTATTCCGCCTTCTAAGCACCTCTTAACCCCATCCTCCTCTTCCACACCGATCGCCACCGCTGCAGTCTGGGCCCCGCTCGCCCTCGCAGGCACTAAGGCGACAGACAGTTGGTCTGTCTGGTCTCGCTTCCTGCTGTCTGTCCCTCTCCAAGCCGAGCTCTGTACTGCAGGTGTTTCTTGCTGTGTCCTTCCCTTGCCTGAAGTGCTGCTACTCCCGTGTCCCATCAGGACAGCCGGGGTACCTTTGTTTCAGTCCTGCTTAGCCGTGTGTGTCCTGCAAACACATCCTGTGCCTTTTGCTTATGACCTTTCATTTGAACCAGTTCTTCCGGCTACAGCAGTGTCCTCCTGTACACGGCAAGCTCGTGCTCAGCTCAGACATCACCTGTGAGATTTCGTCAATCAGCCCCCACAAGCCTCCTGGGCCGTGATAGCCATACCTTTTCCGGGCGTCCTGTAAGCATTTGGGCGCAGGCTCGGGCGATGGACTTCTCGGAATGCGGGCACCGTGGGGAAAGGAACAGTCACGTTCCTATCTCCAAGCGCCTTAGTGCCTGGTACATAGCAGATGCCCAGTAAATGTTTCCTGAACAAACTGGTGTGGGTTGGTATGCTTATGAGGACAGGTTTCTTGCAGACTAGATCCTGAAGAGGAGTCCGTGTATTTTATTATAAAGCCATAGAAATGGAACAAGAAAAACATGTCAAAATTATTTTCCCAGTTCTGTTTTTTTTCCCATTTCAGTCTCTTTTGACATTTTTTTCCCTCCCAAATAAGGCTTTATTTCATCTGATTGCAAAAGCAGCACATAGCCTGGTATTTACATGGATATCAGACAGACTCACGTTCAAATTTTGCTACTTAGTAGCTGTGTGCTTGATCTCTTTATGCCTTAGTTTTCTCCTCTGAATAGTGGAGATCATTATAATAGTTCTTCCTAAGATGGCCACGAGGATGAAATTAGTGTCCGTAAAGTGCTTAGCGCGGCACCTGGCGCAGCGATGGTTCCCTAAACATGCGCAGCTGAAATTCTGGCCCTCGAGGGAAAGGTGGTCTGAGACTGGGGTTACAGCCGGAGTCCTTGGCCCAGGATCGTCACCGCAGTGCTTTAAGAGAAAACCTAAATCTGACCCCAGAAGCCTTGCATAAGAGTCCGTTCTTTAGGCTGGTCTTTCTCAGCCACGGTTCATGTGAACCACAAAGCTCAAAACGGCCAAGTGACTCTTCTCTCCCCCAGGATGTGCTGTACGGGCACCATTCCGGATGCCCGGGACTGCTGGCTGACGGTGCGCAATGCGTGATGGAGGACACTGGGGCACAGGCCTCTCCCCACCCCGTCCCCTTCCAGAAAGGCTGCTCCGCTGCTGCTTGAAGAGCCAGGGCAGGGCTCAGCAGTGCTGCCCGTCTTCCCTGGAAACCTCATTTTCTCCTGCCTTCTAAGGACCGCTGATAAAACTCTCTCCCTCCCTCACCCACGTGATCTGTTCCTCAAACAGCGTTCCCTGGCTCTTACTCCACACTGTGCTCACCACAGAGCCTGTAGTTCTGACAGGTGTCCCCGTCTCTTGAAAGAAGAACGCATGTCTCCCCATCCTTGTGCGCCCCTCTTTCCTCCAGGATCGCGGTGAAGAGTATTGCCAAGAAATGCATGTCCATGCCTGGACTCTACAGCAGGAAACACGGACATTTGTTTCCTTCACACACAGACTTGTGAAAGTCCTCTGGGAACCTCGCTACTGCCAAATGGCCTCTCCTCCACAAAAACTATAGAATTCTCTGGGCACTTAATCTAGGCGTGTCATGATTTGTGCAGCTGAGGCTTCCAAAGATGGGTGCTGTATGGCAGAGCAAATCTGCGCCTCTTGGAGCCATTCCTATGTCCTGTCGCTCTTCAGTCGCTCTTCTGACGAAGGTCTTGTGGCCTCCCAGGAAGGCAGCAGACACCTTCCTGCCGGGGGCGGGGGGGGGGCATGATATCTTCTGTGTTAACAAGGAGGAGTAACACTGGGCAGGCAACTAGCAGTGTCTACCGCAATCCATATAATGGAATATCATGTAGCCATTACTTTTTGAAGAATATTTATTGACATGGGAAAATGCTCACAATATATTAAAGAAGAAAGCAGGATACAAATCTGTAAATACAGTATGATCCCAGTCTTGTAATAAAATAAATTATATATGCATAGAAAAAATACAGGACAGAAATACACTAAAACATTAACAGTGATTATCTCGGTGGTGGGATTTGGGAGAATTAACTTTTTCTACATTTTCCAGACTTTTCATAAGGAACACATATTCATCTATTACTTTCATTATGGTGGGGGGAGACGTCCATACTGGTGACACGTGACCCCTAGTATTGGGAGGCAGTGAGACCGACGTGGTGTTAAGGGGATGCTCAGTACTTGAGCCGCCTCAGGCGGTGTCCCCATTTATAAAGGAGGGCAGATAAGCCTTGTCTTGTCTGCCCACCTGCCTGGACCACAGGGTGGGGAAGGGGCCCCAGGTGTCTGTTACTCTGCAGCAGCAGCTCGGGTGCCTGGTCGTAGGACGCCGGCATGCCCTGCGTCAGAGGACAGGAGAGCTATGAACACACGGGCCCTCAGTGCACGGATGGCCACGGTGTCCTCCTCATCCCTGCTGCGGGCCATCGCGGTGGGCATCTGTCCGGGGGAGGCCTGTAGCCCTGGTCTCTGACCTCAGGGATTCCAGGTCCTTGTGTGAAACCCAGTCCTGAGCAAGTCTTCCACTCACAGATCACTCCAGGTCACCTCCCTGCTTAATAAAGTTCCTTCAACTGGTTCTGCTGAAATGGTTATTGCTTAGAACGGCCTGAGAAGGCCTGCCCTGCAATGCTGCAGAGTCCTGGGAGGCCTGGCGAGGACCCAGGTGGTCAGGGTGGCGAGGGGAGGGAGGTAGGTATTGGGAGTCAGGCCAGCCAGACTTGGACTCCTGTTTGCTGTGTCACTGGGAAACCGAGGCCTGCCAGGGATGGTCTCTAACAAGAGATGTGATGAGGTTACTTGCGACCAGAGATATGAAAAGCCCAGCACGTAGTAAGCACTCAGCAGATGTTAATTTTCTTTGCAGGGGCAGAATGAGGTCCTTCCTCTCCCCCTGCAAATGCTCTCTTCAAAAACAAAGCTTAGTGGGTAGTGCCCAGCGCAGGGAAACTCAGAGTCAGACAAACTCCTTGAAAGCACAAGAGCACAGCTACTTAAGCAGGAGTGTTCAGACACTTTGCGTAGCTGGCAAAATGCTATTTCAGTAAACATGTCTTCATTTAGGTAAGCGAACACTCATGCCAAAGCTATTTGGTTGTAGAAATTATAAAAATACTTTAAAAATGCATTTGTAGAATGAAGTAACAAAAATACTTTTTCTAAACCTTTTTCACATCTAAATTTATGAATTGCTGAGTTTCATTTTATTTACTATTAAAACATGGGTCATGTTTTAACTATCTTTAACTATCTGGATGGAAATCCTGAAGTGTATCGTATTCTTCCTAGCCTTTTATTCTGGAGTATTCTGGACTTACTCAGTTTTGTAAAATAAAGTCCAGGTCCTCTCTCTGAGAATTTGTCTGTGGGCCATACTGTTGGTACAGATCTTTCTGGGTTCACCAGTGTCCTTTGGGAAACAGACCGTCCCAGACTTGTGAAGCCTGGTGTAGATTTCCTCCTTCCGCCTTCCTATCTGGGTTTCAGCTGGCCTTCAGCAGTTTTCTGTAGACCTGTCTTCTATGGAGTGGCCGCCTCATCTGCCTTTTTTTTTTTTTTTCCCCTTTTAAATGGGCTTGAAAGATAACTCAATCTGTTTGAAATGTATGCAAATTTTAGTAAAGGGGTAAAAGGAGAGATGGAGGATCTCTCCTATGAGTAAATTACAAGAAACTCTAATGATCTCTTTGGCAGCTCAAAGGCCTTTAAAAACTCCATCCTTGAACCGTTGTTTTGGCAGAGAAGGGATCTCTGGATAAATGACATTTTCCACCAATACATGTACTTTACCTATCCTTAGAAGGGGTGTTATGGTGAGATAATGGATGTGAAAACACTTTAAAAAAGCATGAACTCTGAAATATTGTTTGCCCCATGTATCTATAAAGAAACACACACAGATGGCTAAATTGAATCAACCCCAATGTTTTATTTAATTTAAAGTTTTAAAAGGCAGTGGTTAAGCACATTATCTACGTGTATATATGTATGCATGTATGTACGTACGAATGTGTACATACATGCATACATATACACAAGGAAACCGACCCCTTTCAGCTTTAGCCAAACTAGGCCCACTGTCTATTGCAGGATTCGTATTCTCCTTCTTCGTATGACCAATTCTAAAAGTAAAAATAAACAGCCTTAATCAGTTTAACAGTAACTATTTGTGTTTCTTTTTTTTAAATAAATAAAGTTACCATTAAACTGATCACATATGGTAGAAAGGTTGAACACACAAGCGCACACACAGTCCCCAATGTACAATCTGTGACCTATGAATGACCTATATGTACAAATGGGTGCCGCTGACCCCCTCCAGCCGAGCAGAGGCCACGGGAGAACTCCCAGCACGCCGGGAGTCCCCACCGCTCTGCTGGGTTGGAGGCGTGTGTCCCTGGCACCCCGAGTTAGACCTCAGAATGCATGCTCCCATGCAATGATACAGATGGGGGTTCAGTTCTCTGGTACTAGTGTTAAGGTACATAAGGAATAAATAGGCATCTGTAGCTGCCTCAGAACTAAACCATCATTTATAACCCTTTATAGGGAGAAATGTATTCTGAAGTTCTCGATAAGGGACCTACAAACTTTTAGAGTGTAATCAGTTCGCAGGCCTGGGGCTGTGTGTGTGTGTGTTTGTGTGTGCATTTCCACGTATTTGTACAAAACTGAAATGAAGAGTGGGACTAGGTTTATGGAGCAGCTGCTTGGCTTCCATGTAGTCAGTCCTGATCTAGCAAGTCACTTGCCTCAGCCCTTACGTGGAGGCTCGTTCTGCTTCTCCCGGGCCTCCGTCTGCTGGAGAGATTCGGAAGAGGCAGCTTTCACAGGCGAGAGGAAGGCCACGATTAAATCTTCCAAGAACCTTGGCGAGCGGAACGGCCGATTCAGCCAGGGCTGCTTTATCACATGAAGTCCTTCAGTTCCATCGTGCTGAAGCGGAGCTCCTCGCTGCCCGCGGTCAGCCCCTGCCGCTCCGGACGAATGCCTCGGTCTCGCGAAAACACAGGATCACCTCTCAGATATGCTGGATTCTCAATGAGTAAACCAGTTAATGTGTTTCTAGCCAAAGCAAGGGCATAAATGTTTTAGAGAAAAGACTCCCCTGGAGCTACAGAGAAAAGATGCTGATAAAAGCAATATTGAGTTGGGCAGGTGACGCTTTTAGTCTGTGTCAGAGCTGGTCTCTTCGATGACAGAGTACTGGTTGAGTGCTTCCTCCAAAGGCGTTATTGTCCCATCAGGTTTTAGTCCCATTGGTTTAAGCAACTCCTCTCTGGAAAAAGAGATAAAAGAGAGAAAAAAAAAGTATTCACCAGCATCACACACACACCCCTCCCCCCCCGCCCAAATCCACATCCTTTTAAAAAGAAAAGTCTTTAAAAACCAAAGTATTTTTCCTCAAGCTCTCTGTGTGTTTGTAACAGGAAAGATGAAAGGGGCATGGAAAGAAAAAGAGGGAGATAAAAGACTTCATTCACACAGGCCAAACCTACTAAGCCAATTAAAAGTATGAAAAGTCAAGGTCTAAATGGGCTCAGGACAAGGAGCAGGTCTCTTCTGTTTTTAATAATTAACTTTTTTTTTTTTTCCTTTTGTGGATTCATTGTTTTAGTGAAGTTGAAGCTGCCAAAATTTCATGGGTCCCAGTGGGCCCAGCGTACAATCAAGTGGCTGATTTGATCCGTATGGATTTCGTTCAGTGGAATAAATCTGTCAGATTTGGTTTTGCCTCTCCAGCCTCTAGGGATACGTAAGTACTTCTCAATTCAATCCAAGTCAACCGGCCTCCCCAACTTTCTCCCTCCCTTTGATTTCCTTCTCTCTCTCTCTCTTTCCTTCTTCTTTTCTTTTTTTTTTTTTTCTTTTTTAAACACCACTGCTTTTGTTTGTGGCAGTTTAATTACGGGATTGACAGCCATTTTAATCTCTTCAAAGCTCCCCAACTGCCTCTTTTCAGCTAATCCAATTACATCTACTCCACAAGTTACAGCCTCATCTAAAGATGATTAATTATTGATTAAGTCAATCAAAAAGCATTAGGAAAGATTTATTTAATCTTTTCATAGGCTCTTACTTATTACATGGAGATTATGGCAAATGTACCTGTTGAGTTGCTGACTCCAGTCCTCCTCCCACCCCCAAAATGTCAGTGGTGTACTTTAAGAGTAGCCTCAAAGAGGCACAGGAGCTGCTTAAAATTCATTTCTCAAGGAAATGGGCATCACCCCCCGAGAACACGTCTATAACCAGGGACCCGCATGGTGGCAGCTGTAATGCTGGCGGGATCTGGAGTGAAGGGGAACGATAAAACTGCTTTCCCTCTGCCTCCTTGCTGTTTTCCCCGAGGACAGCACAAAGAAGGGCTCCCTCCGGGAGGACCGGCCACACAGCAGTGTGAGGTTAGAGGCACCCCTGGGGAGGGGTAAGAACAGCTCAGTGGCCCCTGGATACGCCAACAGGAGCCTAAGCAAGCAGCTCTGGCGAGCACCAGAAGACTATGTGAGTCATGGGAGGGCTGCCGGGCTGTGTTGAGGCTCCTGAGTTATAAAGGAGGAGATGTGGCTCCTGGTCCAAGAAATGGGGTCAGAATCGTAGAACTTGAAAGGGCCTCAGAGATCATTTAGTCCAACACCCTTGTTTACTAAATGAGACTGAGTGACTTACCCAAGGTCACACACCTAGTGCCAAGCAGGGCCTGGTACACAGGTCTCCTGCATCCCAGGCTAGTGCTCTTTGCAGTGTACCACATCCGGATTAACTGCTCTAACTGCCCCGCAGGAGCACACTGAGTTCAGCGGTTCAGTGTCCGCTCAACACCTACATGCCAGAAGCTAGGTCGTACACGAGGCAGGGAAGGGAAGAATGGGCACAGTGGTCCTCGAGGAGCAGGTGAAACACAAATGAAAAATAACTCAGAACATAATGGGGTAAATGCTGTCACAGAATCATGAACAAAGAGCTGGCAGCTCCGAAGATGAAGCACAGACCGAACTGCCTGGGGAAGGGAGGGACGGCATCACGAAGGTACCCAATGCCGGGCAAAGGAGGCACAGAGCACTTGAGGCTAAGGAGACCGTGTAAAGGGCTCTGCATGGTCCCATCTACTTGTGTGTTTTGCATCACTTTTTGGGTTATGTCCATTTCGCTGTGCTCCCATGAAGCTGTGAAAGGGCCCAGTGTTTGCAGAGTGGTGAGGTTCAATGAAGGAGGGATAGGAGGGTAAGGCTCAAGGGTAGTCTGAGGTCTAGCAGGTAAGTGTCTTAAAGGTAAGAGTCAAGGTGAGGAGTTTGGGTTTTTCTCTGTAAGGGATGTCCCATCTGTTTTATAGGGCAGGGTCTCTGACAGCAATGTAGGAGGCGCACTGGACCAGGGAGAACCTGGTGGCAGAGAGACCAGTCATGAGGATGTCACCGTACAGTGTGTATGGGACAGGAGATGAGACAGTGGGCTGGGGCTGTGACCCACTGGCAGGGGAGAGGACCGGTGAAGGAGAGACGGGGGGTTCGGGGGTGGGTAGAATGTCCCTGTGGCCTCTGGCTCAGATGACCAAGAGGATGGTGATACAATTCACTGGAGCAAGAACACAGCAGATGAAGTAGATTTTGGTGGGGAGATGCGAACATCTCTCAGGACACGAAGAGCTTGAGGCCCTTGCCTGACAACTAGGTAGAAATGTTTTGTTGAAAGCTATAAACAACCCATTTCCATGAAAACTTCCCTCTAGCACTGATATAGACCCCTTACCTACATTTTTACAACATAGTTGCCTACTGCTAAGTGCTTGTGCTGAAGGATTTTGTGATACTAGACATTACTCACTAATGACGTAAAAGGACAAGGGGGTAACCTGCTGGGAATAAAACACCGATGCATAAGAAAGCTGAATGGTCTAAAGGGGCCTGTGGAAGAGGGTACAGTAAGATGGGGTAGGGAGTGAAGGGTCAGGGTAGATGGAAGAGGGGCCCTGGATGGGACTAGAGAATTCTATAGAGATCGCCATGAGACGCTGGGTGGATAGGCCCCCACCCCACCCCGCTACCAACACGACTCCACGTCTGTGATAACAGGACGATGCTGGGCTAGCTACCAGCTGTACAAAGTAGCTCTCACCTTCTCCAAACCTAGGGGAATATTTTCAATCAAGTCCACTGGTTTCATCCCTGCTCCAGTTTCATGATGGAAATAATTAAGAACATTACAGAAGTCCCATGGCCAAGTTATAGGAACTTGTCTATGGGATAAAGGGGCCCATACTTTAATTCTCACCTGTGAACTATTCTTCTCAAGCATTTATTTTTTGGGCCCTTTGTATTACCCTCTGAGGGCACCACAGGATGCCTGGACTTACGGAAACCTCTGTAGGAGAGGTATCAGTGATAACTGGTCCTATGACCATATGCAGTTGTGCAAGTGATATAAGATAACAATGTGATACACTGTACAAAAAAATATCTGGAGTCCGGATGTCTGTTTGGAACCTTGGCTCTTCACTTACCAGTTGTGTGATCTTGGGCAAGTCTGAGTCTCAGTTTTCCCATCTGTGAAATGGGGATAATGCTAATACTAGTTCTACCTACTTCCTAGTGATGATGTGAGGAGTAACCATAACAGAACCAGTGGTGGTAGCAATAAAAACAGTGATGTAGATCAAAGAGTTCTATGAACTGCAAATGAGTCCTAAATATTAGTTGTTGTTATTACTGTGGTACAGTGAAAGGCACATTACAGATTTTGGAGTCGGACAGACCTAGGTTCTAATCCTGGGTCCACCAGTCACTAACAGTGAGACCTAGAACTCTCTGAACTTCAATTTCCTTATCTGTAGAAATGGGATAGAAATACCCACCTCACTGAATTGTCATGAAGGCAAAAGGTCACTATATGTATAAACTGTAACGTAATGGCCGGAATGTAGGGGGAACCACAAGCTGCATTTCCTGTCTTTATGTGCTTATGGGAGGCTTCCCCAAGCCGGGTACCAGCACTCTGGGAGTAAGTGGGGGGGAAGAATATGCAGAGGCAAATAAAAGACATGGTCCCTGTCCTCAAGAAGCTTTTAGTCAGTTCAGAAGATAAAACACACACACATTAAACAATATTAAAAGAATTACAGAACAGCAGATCAACAAGCTCGAGATGATTAACAGGCAGAGCCCTGCTTTCCCTACCTTGACAGTTCATCAATATACTCTCATTGTAATTAAAACATGTTTAAAGGAAATTTCTTGCCCTGTTTGGGAGTGAAAGGGGAGACGATGTCTCACAGCTATGTGACTGTTTTTTTCTGCAGGACTCCAGGCTTGTCACATTCCCATCTCAACGTTTCTAATCTTCCCTCTTGTCATGCAACTAACAGCCCACAAATACCCAAATGAAATCTTTGGTATAGAGACTCACTCCTAAAAGGTCTGATGAATGACCTGGTTATACTAGACTGTTTCGCTGAACTTATTCACTGAGTAAGATGTTGTATCTAGATATCTAGATCAGCAAGATGTGGATGGAGAATGGGAAGCATTAATGAATACCACAGAAATGTTTTTCCACCATCATCTGGGTTATGTACATGTGGGAGGGACACAGGAGGAGGTGGGGATGCTGATCACAGGCTCCGTGCAGGAGATGGACTCAGGGCCAGACTGTAATGGCAGGGATGGACATGGATTCCTGGGGAGAAAGGCATCCTAGGAGCAGAAGAATTAGTCAAGCAAAGGCACGGAAGCAAGAGTTAGTTGTGTGCAGAGATTGGCAAGCAGGCTGGTTTGGCTGAGGTAAAGGAAAAAGAAAGCTCAAAACAGATTTGGGGTACAAAAGAGGATCTGAATGGAGACTTTGAAATCCTAGGTTGACAAGTCTGGATTATAGTTACAGAGGTGTTTTTGTCTTCTATTTCAAGGGCCCCACATCTAAGAATACTTATTAAAAATAATTCTCATTACAAAGTTTGAAAGCTATGAAACCATATTGCCCTGACATTAAAAAGAAAACGTTCTATGCTATAAGTATTCAATTTTCATACCCTTATGTGTCTAGCACAGCGCCTTGCCAATAGCGGGTCCTTCGTAAGTGTTTATGGACTAAACTCAGTTGCAGTTGATGTTATCTTGTACTTTTCACAGAAGGGGAAGATGTAGTATTTTATGGGACTCCTAATAAATAAACCATGATCATGAGAAAAGCTAGATCTTTGGGTAGAAAATTCATTTTCATCATCAAGATCTACAAAGTTAGGAAAGATAATAGCATTCTACAGGAAATTCTGCATAATGCTTTCCAGGGATTTCTTGTTCTCTGCTAGACCATGAGCAACTTGAAGGCAGAGTCCATGTCTTATCTGGCTGTGATTTGTACTATCTAGTACAGGCTGGGGGCACATAGTAAGTAAGTGCTCCGTAAATGCTTATTAAGAGGCTATAATACATGGGTCATGTCAAAAATGGAGAATGGTAGAGAACCATTTGTCAAGAATACTTATATTAATTACTTCCCTGATGAGTCTATGTCATTAGACATTCTGACAGTTCAGCAGAAGTCAGGCCCCCCTTGTACCACACAGCCTGGAATTCCCAACCACTAACTAGTGTAGACTCAGCTTCTTACATATGCGGCATCGGGAGGTCTAGATTCTAGTCTCAGATCTCCCTCTAACTTGCTGGGTGTCCTTGGGCAAGTCATTTCCTTCTCAGGGCTTGAGTCTACCCATCTATAAAATGAAGGGGTTGGACAAGATGATCCCCAAGATTCTATTCTAAGAATCAAAATATAGGCTACTAATTAATTTTCTTCCATTTAAAAAGCTGCTAGGTGTTTAAGACACTAAAACTCAATGCTGCTAAGCCTTTGTTTCTAATCAAGATATATATTCTAAGCCTAAGAGTCAAACACAGCATCCTACCTGTAACTGACCGACACCAAGATGAGAAATCCTTTCTGCAAAACTACTGGCAGATGATTAGAATGATTACAAAAGTAAATCAAAGCAATGGCAAGTGTTACAAGGAAGGATCTAAATTCAATCATGGCCCTCAATAAACAGACCATTTCATGAAGAGTTACTGGCCCTAAATATGAAGGTCACATCTAAAAAGGATGGCTAGGTGTCAGATAATATGTACATCATGGTTAAACGGAGATACTGTATATTGAAATGTGCATCAGGATTAAGATATTCACATAGCAACAACTCCTTCATACTTACCTTCAATGCTATACACAGGCCTTAACACAAGTTAAGACTGCCCTCGTTATCATCAAAAAGTACAGTGATGTCTACTGGATAAAGAGCCCATTCTAGGCACTGTGACAGTATCATGGCGGGCTTCTCATCTGATCAGGCATCTGGCCAGGGAAGAGATAAGCCTCCAAGAATGTTCAACTGGAACGAAACATCATTTAGAAATTTGATCTTACTAAACGATAAGGAACCATAATCTATAAGGGCTTGGCCAGGCACGAGGACATAGATAAAGCACGTCCAAGGGAGGAAACCCTATTTTGCCCCAGCCTAACCCTTGGGACTGCTAATAGAAACCAAAAAATACTTTCTTAGATTTGGGGGTGGGGTGGGAGATTATGGGATTTATACCATATTTAAGTTTTTCATTTCTTTTTCTTCCCCCAGAAATATTTTAACATTTTCCTGAGCCACCATTTCCCTGTAAGGATGGTCCTCTGCAATGCCTGGGCTTACATAATTTCTCAGAACCTTAAAGAAGGTTCCATTTCTTAGGGCTTCTGGTTCCTACATAAGTCTTTCCCCCAGAAATGACAGTGCAATATTGGGGCTCAGACACTAACATACCCAATCGCACACTATAGAATAGGCCAGATGTATATGTGTATAAAACACCTTACTTGACCTGGAAGCA
This sequence comes from Martes martes, assembly GCF_963455335.1. Lineage (NCBI taxonomy): Eukaryota > Metazoa > Chordata > Mammalia > Carnivora > Mustelidae > Martes > Martes martes. Next base: position 15,532,459 of record NC_137895.1, read on the forward strand.
AGAGAATACTCTTGCCCACAGCACATGTTTTTGTGCAATACAAACAAAGCATTCAATTCAAGTGTACTTGTTGAAAAACAGGACATAATTAAGCAGTTGGTAAAATGCATTCTTGTTTCCCACTTGCAGATCTCCCAAGAGTCCCTTCGAATTTACCTATACGAGTTTCAGCTTCCCGCTTGCCACTTAGCTTGATAACGACTCAAAAATCATTCCCTTGTTTTCAAGGGCTCTTCTTTCTTGTCTGCTCTGTGTACTACAGGGCAGTATTGACACATGGAATTAATGACAGGGTCTGTAATGAAACAACAGTCATGCAAACACCAGTCTGCTCTTTTGATAAAACAGCATGTTAGAGACCTATTCACCTCCCTCTAATTGAGTACTGCATAATAGTTCCGATCCTTTTATGTAATATATTTTGTTCTATGATTAGAAAAGAAGAAAGGGGGAAACCTGTGAGGCATTGCTTCCTTCAATCGCCCCCTGATTAATTCTCTGTTTCTAATGAGGGTGGCTGCTATTTAGGCAGGTTCTGTTACATACTTGTTTTGTTGACTTCTGTACAATGTATAACAAAACCCAAGACGGGATAATTGGGAACCATTTCTGTGGTACAGGGATTCCTGCTCTTAATGTAAGGTTGGCTTGGAAAAAAAGAACCCTGACATTTAAAATTAGCCATTTCATAGTTAATTCCTTTTCACATTTGAAAGATAGGATGAGAAACTGGTAAATAAAGAAAACATTTTTAATGAACACAGAGCTTTTCCAAAAATGCCTGCTAGATGGAGCCTGTGCTAGCCCAGAGAAAGCAGCTCTGTAATCTTTGCTCTAATTCCAAGTCTGAGAGTGCATCTTATTTCAAGATTTCAGCGTTCCTGCAACAGTCCATAATCCACCAAAGTACAGTGGACTGCCTAATAACTTGTTGATATGCTTACAAGTGTTTATAACCACTTTTTCTCTTAGAAAAATATTATAACTTTGGCCATTGCTTAACATGTTGAGTTACATGCTGGGCAAGAATGTCCTTTGGGCTTGGACCCTGATCCTTCAACTTTCGTGATTTTCCATCTAATGGCTTCCTAGTGCCGACTGGGTGTACTGATCTTTCACTAAGCCACTAACCCAGTACATCTGAAGGGGTATGGTGGCTTTTCCATAGCAAATTTGAGGTCTTTAGGCTGCCTCTTTCAAAATAATTCTGAAATCTTCCCTCAGACCACACCATTGTGCTTTGCGACTGGGTGCAATTAGGAAGGTAAATATGTCGCATATAAATATAATTTCCATGACAAATGAGTATGGCATAATGTCCACTACTTTGGACCACTTTCTACTTTACAAAGGTAATTAGGAGTTGCCTAAATAGTCCCAATGGAAAGCCTTTTTAGAGTTAGATTTTCTTAATGTGATTGTAGTAAGAATTTGTTAGAATACCTATAATCATTCTTTTTAAAATAACTAAAATAACTTACATTAACATAGAATCACAGCAATTTTACTGGTTTCCTTCATATAAAGGGGTGTGTGTGTGTGTGTGTGTGTGTGTGTGTTTGATATCAACTATTTATATTAGCACCTCACCTAATCTTTGAGAAAACCTCAACCATGGAATGAGAAAGCAGGAATACATGTCTTCCAAATCTTAATCCTCTTCTCAGGTAAATATGCTTACTATCTGTCTTTGTGCTTTGCATTTACTTAAAATTTAGACCATCTTATTTAAAATCAGACTGACAAATTTCTGAGAGCTGCTGCTCATTTTTCAAAATAACCTAAGTTCTACAGTCATAAGACTGAGAACTGAGTCCTGACTATGTCATTAATCGGGTGCCTGATTATGGGTCAGTCACTTAATGATTGGTCCCATTTATTCTTCAGTGAAACCCTCCTTGCCCTATCTAATTCAGAGGGCTGCTTCACTGATCATTGGAGATCATATATATGGAACTATTTTTTAAACTTGAAAGCACTAAATAAATATTAGTTTTTTATCCTCATTTCTGTTAGAAGATCACATGCAAAGCTTCTAAAAATTTGTTACCTACCTCACATTAAATAGCATGGTTAAAAAAATATGTAGAAAGAGATAAGGGACAGTGCTAAAGAATCAAATTTAGTTTTATCCTTAAGTGAAGATATTCTTTTTTCTTGGTAATTTCTCTACAGAATTTTTCTATCGTGTTGTCCAAATTAGCAAAATAAATATTAATAAGAGGTCAGCATGCCAACTGACACTGCTGAATGAAGCAGGAGAAACAGGAGTTCTTACATGCTTTCCCCAATTAGAAAGACTTAAAAGTTGAAGGAGTAACTGAGAGCACAAACAGCCAGGGACATTCTCACGTGATGTTTCTCTAATAGATAGAAGCTGTTTCAGCTAGTGCTTAAACCAAGAGCTCAAAGTAGTCATTCCTACTACTGAGGTTAAAGGACAATGATTACCAACAGGCAGTACAAAGGTCACATGAAATCCTACCTGGAGGTGCCTAGCCAGTGGAAGGGCCCTCTATAACCTAAAGATACATAATATCAAGTTTCTCAAATGAATGTTTCCTTGCCACTTTAAGGGTCTATTAATTTAACTGGGTCCAAGTTCCCTTAATAGAACTTTCAGGCAACCTTACAGTGTATTTTAATGATGAAGAATAGTGCTGCCACATGTAAATATAATGAAAGCTACAAATGCAAGCCATATATGTAGTTTTAACTGTAGCCACATTGAAAAAGATAGGTAAAATTGATTTTCATATATTTTGCTAACACAGTATATCAAAAATATCATTTCAACATAAAATCCATATTAAACAATTGAGATATTTTACATTTCTCTTTTTATACTGAGTTTTTGAAAGCCTGAGTTTTTAACCCTACTGGACATCCCAATTCAGACTAACCACATTTCAAGTGCTTAGTACTCCTATAAGGCTTGTGGTTACTATATTGGACAGCACAGATCTAAAAGATTTTCTGGTATACACAATTAAGATCTTTACATTTTTGTACCTACGATATATCTCACAATGCTTTAAAAGTAGGATGTTTTGGAAACATACCTGAAAAACATGTCCTTGACTAACTTATCATAAAGGTGGGTATAATCACAATTGTTGATATTTTTGTAAGCAGAGTAACTTATTCATAGGGAAAAAAATTAGATACTACTTTTCAGTTAGCCCATCCCAGCTTTAATAAGTCCAAAAATAATCTCTGGATTAAAGAGAACTATTCCCGTATTTGGAACCTACATTTATTAAGAAAGCCATGTCCCAAATACTGCACGATGGCTAGCAAATAAATATATATATATATATATATAAATAAAATATATAAGAAAGAAATGGGAAAACAATTATTTAAATTTTAGATTCTGATAGAATATGTAAGCAAAATGGCAATGCACCTTGTTAAATGTGACCGTGGCGGGGTGGGGGGATGGCAATAGATTAATCAGTGCCTGGGTCCAATTAAGGAAGTGAAGGGGACTAGAAAAGTCAAAACAAAACTGAAACTTGAAATATTATTTCCTTTGGTTAGTTTAAGCTTAAGCCAATCAATCCTCTCTCCCTTCTTCTGGAGGAGGCTGTGTTATTGTACACGAGCTATATGCTGTAGCTAAGGTGAACGCAATTGTATTAGCCGCACTGGACTTGCTTAACCACACAGTCCCCATTCTAATCTCCCACTTAAGTCGCGGGGGCTTTTTTTTTTTTTTTCCAATTCAAAGAAGGAAAGAGGAGGTGGAGAGGAAGGCAGATTTCATCCCCCTTTTCACCTCTGCTCTCATATAGAAAGCTTCATTTAACATTTTTAATGTCATGCCTCAGGACTTAATGTTTATGATATATATTATAGTGATCACTTTAAAGAAATTATGTACCCCAGTATTTAAATGAGTCAGTCATGGGCCAATGTACCTTTATGGAATTCCTTTCCAGTCCTGAATTTTATCATATCTGGCCAAGAAATGGAATTGACAAAGGTGTTAAACCATGTAGGCTATTTTATAGAGCAAAAAACTGGCCTACAGATTTGGGGATCAGCTGTGCTCATTATTTCATCATCACACACTAGGGGAACCACAGGGTACAAGGCACTGTACTAGCTAGACATGATGGGATTTATAGGGTTCAGATTATTTTCAAACTCTTAAGACCTCCAGGTCCACTGCCAATCCCCTTACCTACATCTGTCACAAATACAATCCTTACACACACACACACACACACACACACACGGAATACTACTGAGTCAGTTGGTATTCAATGGGAAGAAAATGTTTGAGCATGAATTTCTCTGGTGTCCTTGGAAATATAGCTAAGATAAAGCTGCCAAGGTGGTGAGCTCCTTGCAGTGGTCTCTGTGTCCAGCATGGAGGCAAAGTGGAAATGTAACTTTAATTTTTGCATTGGTGGTTTTGTAGTTTTGGTAGTGGGTGACATCTATACCCTACACCAGGCTCAGTAACAGTACTTGGCATGACCAACCTTAGTCATCACTTTGGTAAGTGCTTTGGCACGGGCCACTGTTGCTAACCACCATCCTGGTGCAGGTCCTTCACATCTGCTCTCCTATGGATGGAAAAAAGGAAGTGTCTAGTGTCCATTCATTGGCCACGTCACCTCCAACCTAGCCTTTACTCACATGCCTTTCTATTCAGGCCCAGGAGAAAATGATTTCATTTTTGAGAAGAAAAGTTAATCAGACAAAGCTACAGTACACTCTTAGCACAATAAAGACTTGGTGGGATGAAGAACATCCTCAGAGTGACAGTTGAGGGAACTAACTGGTAGCACAATGCTGAAGAGGATGATTAGGAAGTGTTCTGGCAAACACTGACTCTAACAGACAGACACAGTAGCACAGTGGACAAAGCAAAGATCTTGAGTTCTGGAAAATGAAGTTCCTAGTCTCACTTTGGTATGAAGCTAGAAAGAGAATGTATGTGGAAGTGTTTTGTAAACTGTTAAAAGGAAATGGATTATCATGGCATTAGCTTGGAAATATTTGGGGCAATTCTTTGGGTCTTCCCCCAATTAGAAATCTGATAACAGATTATATTAATCAAATAATGATAAAACAACCTGAGCTTTTTGGAAGAAAGATGCAGTATGTGAATACCAAAGGTTTTTCTTATCGACAAGAGTAGATTTCCCTCTACTTGGAATGAATGGTCATTTCTCCACATATCTGTTAAATACCTTTTAAGCTTCAAGAATCAGCACAAATGCTATCTTCCTTGTGAAATCGTCCCTGATTCATCCAGACAGAATGAACTGCTCCTTTTCCTGGGTGTTTACAGTTCAACATAGACCTTATTTGTCATCATTTTCCATCTACCTTGTATTTTAGAACAGATTACAGCCATTTCCTTCACTAGAATGTGAGTTCTAGGCGGAGCCTGTCACATTCTCTGAATCTCCCTCATCTTCCTAGCACAGTGCCTTGCACAGAGTAGCTGCTTAATAAATGTTCCCTGAATTCTACTTTGGCTCTATGCCATATCTTCTACCTAAAAAAAAACCAAAAACCAAAAATCAACAGTGAAAAGAGAGAAGAAACTTAAGACAAACATATAAGACGCATAAAGAATGGCTTCATTCTTTGCATTCCTGCTTTGGAATGCCCACTGCTGATCTCTGTACAGTTTTGTCATTGATTATTAGTGAGAGCAAATGTTAGAAAGCACACACACAAAGGCAGACAATGTAAAAAACCCACCACACGTCATGCAAAATATCAGTGATGTAGGACTATTTTTTAAGTTGCCTTTCGCTTCCATTTTAATGGCAAAATTGGTACTATCAAAGCCAACACAAGACATACTTGCTCTTTTTTATACATGTGAAATCAGTATCACCTTCAGATTGAGTTGGGCATCTGCTGGGTGTTTCTGGGTGAGTACACATCTTCTTTGAGGCATAGTTTAAATCAAGTGGAAGCTTGGATATTTCAAACTTGACATTTATGTATTTATTTGTTGGCAGCTTCTAGAATATGTGGATTCCCTTGGGATTAAAAGGAGAAGGACCTAGCACCGTTTTCTGTCCCTTGTACAGGGATGTCTTATGAAATGATCATCTCTTTCAGTAAGTCAAGTACTTGGGTTATACTGTATTATTTTAGGCAGTCTTTTCCCCATCTCCCACTTTCCTAGTTTGGAGTTTACTCACTCAGGGTATACAGGCGGTTGAACAACATCTGTGTTCTCTTAAGGACTCATATTATTGGAGTGAAATTTATGAAACTTGCTTACTGTCCTAACCCACTGATGGGCTCCACATAGGTCCTCATTAACACTTCCCTCTCCAGCTTCTACTAGATGGATTCTGTTGGTTCTCATCCTAACTTTTGTACTTATAGCACTGTTTCATTAGCTACATCAGATCCTTTCAGAAGTAGCCAAGCAAAAATCTCATGTTTATATATTCATTCAGAGCGTGTTATTTTGCTTCCTGTAGGTTTGCCTACAGTATCTTCTCTGATTCTAATTCCTTTGTTAAAGGAACATGTCAGTTCTATATAAAGGTATGGAGAATGTCATTTGCAAACAAAGGTTGTGAGCATAGTTAGCTGTAGATTCTAACCTCTTTGGGAAAGGATGGAAATTTAAAAGGACTAGCTGGAAGATACTGAATTCTAGTCATACTAGCTTTGTAGATGTGATCTAGATGATGAAGTTGTTTATTTCTATATAACTACTGCCACATTACCAGCATCATCAGACTCTGCAGTTCTCCCATATGTCACATTCCCCATGTCAGTCAGCCTCCTGCTCTGCCTTAACCTCTACTAGTTTCTTTGTTACACCTTCTGGCTTTCCCTGGATTCCAGATGCTACTTCTTCTGACTGAGGGGTACTAGCCTTTACATATAGTTGCTGTGAAAAAGGAGATGATCAGAAGAAATACACCTTTAAGTGGCAGCTGCCACTGACACACAGAAGCACTCACTCAAGATGGCTTAAAGGAGACAGTGACTCAATGTATGACTAGAAAATAGAGCAATTCAGGCAAGTGTGAAAGGAATTAATATTTTCCAGTATTCCTCAAAGATGACTAGTTGCTGATTAGTATATATTTGACTTAAGAATTTTCAAGACTGGCTATTTTGGGAAGGGAAGGCGGTGTGAAGCAAGAAGGGAAGGGGTGATTGTCTTTAGAACCCCTAATTAATGTAAGCACTTGCTTTCAGAAAACCCTTAATTTGAGCTATTCCTTTTCACTTTTTCCTGTTGGGTGCATGACATTTTAGAATTCTTGGTTTCAGCAGCAACCCAAAAAGACAGAATTGCTAACTTGCACATCAAAAATGAGGGGGGAAAAAGCGTAATGATTTGGAACAAAAACCAAAACAGACTAAAACAAAAAATACAAGAAGCAGCAAAATCATTGAACCTAACTCATCGCATCTTTTTGAAGACAGGGAGGTTAGTTGGTTAAATATCACAATGATATAGTAGTTACTGTCCTAGCTCTGAGAGTTTAAATGTTTAAGAATGCACATCCAGAAGCGGCACATGTAGAAAAACCATGGTAGCCAAGAGAGATCTGAACTACTGCTGCCCAGGCCACCCTGTTCCAATTAACATGGATTTCCAGAGTTGCTGTTCCATGATAACTCTCAGTAAGAGAGACAAAGAAATAGAACATTTTTAGAAACCAAGCAGAAAATGGATGGGAATACAATACCTGGAAAGTTTATCAAGCATGTTGACAAGTTTCATGGCTTCATATTCTTTTTGTTCTTCTGTCATTTCATCTATGGGGTTTGGCATTGGTTCCTCTAAATGACCAGTGATAAGATTAATGCTACAAAAAGAAGAAAAAGTTATGCTGTATGTTTTAAAATTATGCTCTTTCTATACTTTCTGGTCCAAGTTGTAAGTTACAATAAGAAAGAGTATAATAGCCAAAAATGGGCAATAATAGCAATTTTGTAGTATAGAACTACTACAGGAATTTTTAAAAATTTACTTTTTCTATTAATTTGCTTTGGGAAATGGGTGGTAGTTTTACTTAAAAAAACAAAAACAAAACAAAAACAAAAACCAATAGCTGACTTGCCAACTTTTTGTTTTTCTAAAGGCATGGCTGCTTTTAAAAAATGTGAAATTTGATTGGTGCCGTTAGGATAAATATCCTTGGATGCATAGTTTATTAATATAAGGGGACAAATGATTTCAGAGTAGGAGAAATCCATTTTGTGATACAGCATAAAACAAATGTGTCAAAAAAAAAACTGGAAAAATGATGGTAGAGAGGCTGAAATCTGAAAATGAAAGCATGCCGATTTATCATCTCAGGAAATTAGTCCATTAGTGAGACCACAGAAGGCAGTGAGTGTTCAAATAATAAAAGATAAAGCAGAAGAACAATTTTAATTAGATTTGATATGACCTAGATTTAAAAGAAAAAAGAATGAAATCTAACCTACCAAGAGATAGGTATATACCATTTGACTTTCTAGAAATAATAAAGTACTTAAAATGTGTATGTCCCATAAACTTTGTATGAAGTTCTAATACCAAACAAGCTACTCTCTTAGGTGAAAGCCACACTTTTTTTTTTTTTTTTTAAAGGAGATAAAAGAAAATTCTTCAATGGCTGCTAAGTTATCTATAATTTAAACATCTTTCTGGAAAAGCAGACAAGAGGTTACGGCATTTTGTTCAGCCAAGTATGGACAATTTGCAGGGATATTTCATTCAATCATTAAAAACAAAGAGCAAATTGCTAATAAATTGCTTTCTAGGGTCTACAAACACAAATGCTTTCAGTGGCCAGGTCTGCAGGATAAGCAAATGAGTGAACTGGTCAGCTATAAACAGTGTGGAGTGTGGGGGACTGGGGTAAACTTGAGGACAGTGCCAGTCTAAAGAGGCAGGAGGTACGATCCTGTGGGCCAAAACAAAGACCTTGTGATCAATTAGGTCCTCTGGAAGCTAGCTTGCAAGCCCTGCTTTAGACTTTGACTTGGGCAGGTTAACTCTCTTTACTGACCAGGGATTTCTCATTTGAATAGTAAAAGGGCTAGGTCACTAGGTACTATTATCTATTACTAAAAGATCTCCTTTTGTTTTTCTACATTCCTCAGAGGGCACATGATATTCAGATTCTTGTGGAAGGACTTGTGCTCAGCATCCTCAAAAACCAGATCTAAAACATCTGTTTTAACAGTCTTGCTTAAGACCTACACCTACAGCTATGATTAAAAAACTTTTTTTTCCCTTCAGAGCAATGGATCCACCACCAGTCTCTGCCTTTTTTTGGAAACAAATGAAATCTACACAGAAAGCCCATATATAAAATAGACAAAGTGGAACTACTCAAGCAAAAGAGGGGATGGGGTGGCCAAGCAGAGTGGAGGCCTAAAGCCTCTCCTGTTTGTCTATACTTACTTGTTTCCTTTTAAGTTTGCCCCTGAGGCACTTTTAGGAACTCTGGGACATAGTTTGAAAACTCCTAGGCTTGTCAGTCATTCTCAGCTTTGGCTGCACATTAGGATCACTTGGTAAACTTTAAAGAAAAGGCTTAGGCCTCTACTGAGAGCAACTAAATCTATGTATTTTATTTTCCTGGTGATTCTGATACACAATGAGGTTAAAAACCACACAGGGCTAGAGTGCCAACTTTCAGACACTTAACTGTGTGCTACTATTCCCTCTTTTTTTTTTTTTAAGGTGCTCAGAAGAGAAAAAGGCCTCTAGTTAGTGGTCATTAAAAAAAACAAAACACTGAAATGGGGTCATCAGAGTCCCCAAAAGTCAAGAACAAAGGGGACCCAGACAAGGCTTCAGAGAACTACAGCGTTTTTAAGATGTATCCAGATGCCACACTAAAAATGTAACTCCACCACCCATCTATTATTTGCTTAGGCTTGTAACAATAGAATGTTTTCACTGGTTTCTTTTCTGCCACATGCTAAATTAGAAAACAACGAGTCTTATAAATAAATTAGTAAAAGTACTTATTATAGCATATACTACTTCCCAAGCAGACAAAGGAAATCAGGCATTAGAAGGAAGTACAACGGAATTAACTATGTAAAGTTAATGGAAAAAGTACAATGGATTAACTATGTAAAACACATTCGATTTGTCTCTAGAGAGAAGGCTCCTCTTCTCAAGTTCAATGGAGGGGTGCCTTAAGAAATCAGATCCCCAGACTGCTGTATTCTATAATGACATTAGCACAAGCCATCATTTGCCTCGAGGGTAAAACGTGTCAGGAGGATGCACTGGTAAGCTCTGTTGTATCCACAATGTAAAGTCAGGACATGAATTCCTGAATCAGGGCACATTTGATTCTTTTTTTGGTTCTTTTAAGGGCTTAATAGAAATGACATCCATTTTCCACAAGCTGACCTCAAGTCCTCTGCTGCTAAAATGATTTAATGGCTTGCTCTGAAATTAGCTACTAAAGTCACAAAATCCTTTGCTCAAGGAGCATAAAAGCAATAGGCAGAAATTCATTCTTACAGAGTAAGCATTTATCATCCTCTACTGAAGCAATACCCCCCAACCCCAGTACAAAGGAGAATGTACGCAATATCACAGAAAACACAAGTTAGGGCACCAAACTGTACCACTCTCATAGGAAAAATGCCAATGTGCTTGGGGTCAGGAGGCAGACTTGGACATTGTCTCCCCTCCTGCTCCCCACTTCAAACAAGACTCCTTTGGTTTCCCTTCCCAGAGAGGAAAACAAATAGTCACTGTAACAATGATGTGAGGTTTCATAAAAGAGATTATTTTCAGTTGAACATCCACTTGCTACCTTTATAGAACCTCAGATAATATAGTCTAAGACAATTTTGTAGGTTTCAGGATCTTGATACTGAAATTCTGGGGTTAGTTTTATCTTGTTCTAAGACTAAGAAGATGTTTAAAGTACACTAATTATGGCGGATACTATACTGGGTAATTTTCTCACCCTGTCTGCTCCCCTACCCCATCTTTCCAGCATTCCAATTCTGTGATTATATACGTCTTCCAGTTAGATGACAAGAATTATTTAAACTCATTTGTAGTATCACCGAACATTTTGTATTATATAAGGTCATTATATGAACTGACCACAGTTATGGACCTGGTGATGAAGGGATTAAGACATAAAAAGGTATGGGCCTATGAATATATATGCAAAAGCTGAAATATATTTCAAGACTTTTGCTTTTCAGATTGTTGCTACACTTGGCCAACATCAACAGTACTAGGTCACTTAACAAAAAAGCTATTAAAATTTCCCTGAGCTATATTAAAGTTAACTTCAGTCTCTAAAAAGTAGGGATTATATTTTACTCAAAGCATTCTGGTTAAAGGAGGGGCTGGGAGGGCAAATCTCTACAGGGGCTAAGCAGGTAAGAATGAAAAGGATCCACTGTTAAACCAGAGGAGCTTATGCCTGGTATGATGGGGACTACCGGCACTCAGCTCCATCAGCCAGTTGTCTGCCATGTGAAAATGCAGGCTTAATGTTATTAGAACTTATTGAAAAGAAGTCAGAAATCCAAATTTGCATCTGAAATGTCTGAATTCTAAATGTTGGCAACTAATTAAGAAGTACTATGTAAAACAGAAAATAAAAACACAGAACTAAATAACCAACGATGTGACACAAGAACTAAATAACCAATGATCCAACAAGCCAAGCAGCAGCTAACTGTGGGCTAAGTCGAGCCTCTGGGTGGACAATCTGCAACCTCTGAAAATAGAGGGATCAGGGTTTTCAGGAAAAGGCACTTGTGAGCCCAGAACCAGGATAGGGGGAGGTGGGGTGGAAAAGCCTATGCAAATAAAGCTAGAAATGTCTTTCCAGGAAAAACTCCCCAGAATACTTGATCCCCAACAAAACAATAAAAAGAACAGTAGAAAGTTACTATATCCTTGTCATTTACGTCAAGAAATATTAAAAATAAAGGTTTTTTTGGGGGGTACATCTTCAATATATGGTGACAATTACAAAGAGACTTAAAGCAACAAAACAAAATCTTGATGAAGAAAAAAAGTCTCTTGTCTCATGCTGGAGAAATTACATAGTCGCTGCCACAGCTACTCCTAAGAGAAATACACCTGAGAAGGAAACACCCGAGTTGCTTTTGCAATGATTTTAAGCTTCTGTATGTGATTATGAACTAGTGTAGGGGATGAAGAGTCTAAGCAGGTGTCCTAGAGTTCTGCCTACCTTGGCCATCCCCTCCTCTTTCCCTCCATTTAGCAGCCCTTTAAAGATTCTCTCTGTACTCCTAGGTTCCTATACACCCAGCCTGACAGCCACTCGTCTAAAATGAGCCAAATGTCATTAGGTCCCCATCTTTCGATTGCTGTTTGGAATGATGTACAAAACCACATTAGTCAGTTATACCAAACCCACCTATATAGGCAAGGGGCCTCCATGCTCAGAGGTACAAAAGAAACTGGTATAAAAGTTAGAATTTAGAAATTTTTCTCTTTGATACAGGACCAAAGTTTATCTGAAAACTTTAAACAAGCATCACTTAGATTTACACCAAAAACCTGTGTGGCATGTAACTTGATTCTGTAAGTATATTTCTGCTAATTGCAGAAAGCCATTTCCAGTCCATTAAATACACTTACTTTGACACAAAAAAGATTGTTGTGAAATTAATGGTCTCCCATAGCCTGAATGTAAGCTCCACACAATTGTTGGTTTCAGATTCCACTAAAGGATTATAGGTTACCTTGGTGCATCAATCAGAATCCACTTACATTTTTGACAACGGGACTAGGGCCAACTGGATAAAGGGTAATTTCTCTGCTTCTGCCAATACTAGCAACCGTTGTGAATAAATGCATCATAAGAAAAGCATACTGTGATCTTGCGAACACTGATGGTGAAGGGTAATGAGAGAGTAGGGGAAAAAGCAATTCTTTCAGGGCTGAGTTTATAAGCTTGACTAGATTGGTAAAGAATTTTTGTAATTTTTAGGGAAAAAGTTCTTCGAGTGTTATAGATCACTCCCCAGAGCACAAAGAGTTCTCTTGCTTGTAAAGTACTTTGTTTCCCACTACTTCCCCAAGGACCATTTGAATAAGCATTTCATTTTTTTAAAGTAGGCTCCACACCCAACATGGGGCTTGAACTCACAACCCTGAGATCAAGAGTCGCATGCTCCAACAACTGAGCCAGCCAGACACCCCATGAATAAGTATTTTAAATTAACAAATATCCCACTAGTGTTTCACCTGAAAGAGGGAAGATGTAAGAAAAAAACAGATGCAAATATATCTGAAGGGGAAAGATGTAATGCTGTGTGAGAAACACATATTTATATTTGTCATTAGCAATATTTAAGAAACAACAAGATTTCACAATGGTGACTATGCTGATGACATTAACACACCATTCCTATGAACAATATAGGCCAGGTCCAAAGCTGATGAAAATTCCAACTAGGGATGTCATAAGGTCTAAGTATAGAAACTTCCTAGCCAAGACTTTAACAATACCAAACATCATGGTCCTCGATGTGAACAATAAGTGCTCTCCTGAAATCTAACATCACTTTCATAATCTAACACATTTCTATTTCCCATTCTATTAGGAGAGACCCAATGTTCTTATATTTTCTCCAAGCAATTTCTTGTTATAGTAGCATTCCGGTGCTTATAAGATATGTGATCATTACCACTGGTAGGAGTCATCTGTCAAGCAAAATCAACAATGCACACCAAGATATAAGGACATCAACCACCCATGAGTATTTAAGAGTTGTTTTTTTTTTTGAAATCTTGGTTGATGTGTCCACATAACTTGGGACACAATGAATGCCTAAAGTAATTTCTACTTTCATTTAAAAATATGAAGGTATACCTCAAGTGGTATTCTTTAATGTCTCAAATGGAGGGAGAGAAAATACTAAACTGATGAAAATATAGTTTATGAAATAGAATAGTTAAGAGCTAGCAAAACTAATTAGAATGATGACTTCTATAATTAGGGAAAGGTTAAAGTACGATTCCTCTATCTAAGCTTCAATTAGATGACAGAGCTGCCGATTTATAGCATCTAAATGGTGGCAGTCTTAAGAATGTATTGCTTAGAGTCACTGCTAGCTTTTTTTCCCCAAAAGTCTTTTTTTTCTAGGACACACTCTACAAGATCCTGCTGAGGCTGAACTGGAAATACTAAAAGTAATGCTATTTACCCAGGCCCGATTTGCCAAGGAATGCAGGCCAAATAAGTCTTGTCTAATTAGGAAATGATCTTTGCTTTTACCTTCTGATAACCTAGTACTTTCATGTTAACAGGGCACAATTTATCCTTTAAAAAAAAAAAGCCCAATTCTGAAGATAATGATTTTCTGTCCTTCATCAACTACCACATGTTCCTCACTACATTCTAGAAACTGTCAGTAGAAAAACTGGCATGTCAACATCATTGGTAATGCCAAAAGGAAAGGGCATACCCTTTTAACATTTAGTAATGGAAACAAGAAAATAGAGCTCATATAACTTCTAATAAGTGGAACTAAGAAATTTACCTGGGATATAGGGGGTTAAGAAGGGGACGAAAAGGATGGGGAGGAAACAGAAGGAAGTAGAGGTGGTCTGTTTTGGGATAAGAGAAGAATTAGTGTCTTTGATTTCTAAGCACTGATTCAGGGAAGATTTGATAAGAGTCTCTGGTTTGCCTCAGTGCAATAACACATTTGTTAAAAGATTATTACCCAAGTGTTGGATTGAAATTTACTGTGGAGCTACACTTCTTTCCATTTGCTAATAAGGTACTCATAATGGCTTTTATGCAAGAGGGAAGATCAGAATTCATGGAACGTATGTTTAGATTTCTGAGAAAAACTGAAGCATTAAATAACCAAATTAAATAGATGGTCTTAGTTATACCCTATAAAATCTCAACCTTATGGAAAAGAAAGCAAAGAGTGAGCAATAATACTTTTTAAGTACATGATGGCATATATCTAAAAATACCATCTCTCCAGATACTTCGGAGAGGGTCATGAGCATGCAGCAGAATATTTCTTGCAATATTATCCTTCCTCAATCACTTGAAGTCACTCTTTAAGCCACTAGCTATGAAACTGCCTCTAAAAACACTATTAAATGGAAAGCTTCCAAATCCACAAAAGAAAAGAAACACTTGGAAAACGAGAGACGAAGGAAGTGAGAGGCAAATAACCGAATCAAAGGCACAGACATAGTTAGGTCAAAAGAAACTCGATACTATACTTTGGTTTTGCATTTTTGTATTCTTCAGTGTCTGTGTCCTCATCCTCTGAGTACCAGTTATCTCCTCTTCCTCCAGCCAAGAGGCCCCTGGCCGCCAACAGTCCTGCAGCATTCCCATAGCCAGTGTATTTCAGCAGGCTGTCCACTGCAAAAACAGAAGAGGTTTTTAGACAGGAATCCGTGGGTGCTCACTGTCATTACCGACTATTCCCCAGTGCAGGGAAGTTGGGAGATTCATACCATGGCAGTAAACCTTAAAATTGAGAGGTTTTCAAAGTACGGTAGAGGTTTTACTGAACTACCTACAAATTCTCCTACATGCTCTGAGGACCAAAAGCCTTTTTTCAGGTATCAGAAAGTCAAGTGGAGCTGTTTGGAATATACTTTGTGGCAGGAGTGGAGCCTCTGTGACCACAATGCTGTTGGTAAGGGTGGTGTTTTAAGTTTCTGGTCACAAAGCTTTTTATCCAGTTTTAGAGAAATGATGACTAGAAACTAGAATGAATGAAACCCAGATTGGAATTTTACCAACACAGTCATTATCTAAAATCTTTCTTGTACCCTTCATAGGAATGGTAGGGAAAGAGTACCAGAAATCACAAAACTTAAGGATGTTTGTAAAAAGGATAGCTAAGTCACTACTTATTCCAAAAAGTCAGCAGCAGTACATAAGCTCATGATACCCACTGAAAAGGTAAGGTCCAGGAGTTAGACTGGCTGGATTTTATTAATGGTTCTACCACTTACTGGCTGGTTGACTTGGGAAAGTTTATCCTACAGCTCTGTACCCTACTTTTTCTAGTCTAGAGAATTGGAATAATAATCTACTTCACAGGTTAATACATGTAAAATGCTTACAAAAGTATCTGGCACACAGTAAATACTTTTCTTTTTCCCTGGTAATATTAGGTAAACTGAGCATGGTAGACTGCTCTTAGTCAACAACAATAGCAACAGACCAATGAACCATTTGGTGCAGGTCAGTATTACCCTGTCATCAGTGCAAGGTGATAAGTCTAAGATAAGCAGACACATAAAACTTTTGCAGGGTAACCGGAAACTACAGGAATTCTTTGTGTGGGGGTGTGATTTGTAAGAACCTTTAAGGAAGATACTAAACAATTGTTAGCTTTATTTAAGAGCACTTCCTTTTATTCAGGTACAGTTTCAAGGTAAACACTAAAATATTCAATCTAAAGATAAAAATTTTATTTAAGGTTTTCAATAAAATGTCATCCTAAAGACAACTATAGGAAACAACACTATTTTTTTTCATGTATAAAGTTTTAGTAAAACCTACATCTTGAAGTACTGTTGTAATTCAGAGCACTTACCTCAAAAAAGACAAAATAAAGCTGGAGAAAATTCAGAGAAGGGCAATTAAAGTGACTTTGAGGTCTGAAAGGGGCAGCAGATAGGGAAATAGGGTAGGGAAAGGGGATATATGTGATCAGAGTATGAAATCATTAAAGGCATCGATAGGATGAATAGTCCAGGAGTGAACTGTTCATTAAATTTTTCAAGGTCTTGAACTAGACGGTACCTTTCTTGACACTAAAAATAGGTAATTTGGGGACAAATTAAAGGAAGTCCTACTTTCAAAGGATATGGCAAATCGGTGACATCTGTGCAAAAGGAAACATGGATTAAATAATAAAGTAGATTAACGTTTATTCTCTTTCAACCATTTTCTACCCTAAAACCTATTGGTAACTGCTGTCTCTTTGGTAATAATTCTCAGTAGATGCTAGATAGAATCGTATTAGAATTTAATGAGGGATCAGGGTGCTATACTTTGAAAGCCCTTGGAATAAATCTGAGTATGTTCCCTCGTACTCTCAGTGCCTCTGCAAGACTGGGAAGGTTTACTTAAATTAATGAATTCTTAATGGATAATTAGAGAAGTGAATATCCAGTGCATACAGATATTTTTAATATTCATGGAGGTCAGACATGACTTTAAAGATTTTATTTTTATTTATTTGAGAGGGAGAGAGAGGGCACATAAGTGGCAAGAGCAGCAGAGGGAGAGGGAGAAGCAAACTCTCTGCTGAGTAGTTGGAAGCCCGATGTGGGGCTTGATCCCAGGACCCTGAGATCATGACTTGAGCTGAAGGCAGACACTTGACTGACTAAGCCACCCAGGTGCCCCCAGACATGACTTTAATGACATGGTCAGACACAAAGTCAGTGAGGCAAAGGATCATTAATCTGAACGCACATGGCACTGATACTCTCACTGTAAGCATTTTTGATAAGGCTTTTTTTTTTTTAAGATTTTATTTATTTATGTGACAGAGAGTGAGTGTGTACAAGCCAGGGGAATGGCAGGCAGAGGGAGAAGCAGGCACCCTGCTGGGCAGGGAGCCTGATGTGGGGCTGGATCCTAGGACCCTGGGACTATGACCTGAGCTGAAGGCAGACGCTTAACCGACTGAGCCACCCAGGTGCCCCTCTGATAAGGCTTATTTTTTAACAAATAAAGAGGTTTAGTAGTTCCAGGAAAAAAATTCACTAAAACTGCAAATGTCTAAGTTGAGATATGAATATACTTAAAAAATAACAATAATAAAAAAGACATAAAATATAAATAACCACCTCAATGGCTAAACATTAAAATAGCTGAAGAATGTAGAGTTTATGAAAGGCCAAAATAGGTTAAAAAGAAGTAAAGAGAATATTAAATAATCTGCTTTCTTAATCAGACAATCCTCCTGGAAGCTAGTTAATAGTAAAAAACACCTAGCACTTTCATGAAAATAATGCTTACTGTTCATTCGCAGGAACAAACGTGTCAACTCTGTGACAGTTTGGGTTACAAAGGCTATTTAAGACACACTTGCCTTTAAAACAGGTGAGGCTATAGCCAATAGTTTTAAAATCAAATGAACTTCTATTAATAGGATAAAATACTTAAAAATGGGGGTTGGGGTAGGGAGACAAATGGACTATGAAATTTTCACAGTGAGAAACATTTTCTTTGTGAAGTTCTGACTGACGTTATTTGGTGGAGTGTTTTGAGCTACTTGTTAGCTATTTTCAAATATATTGTACGATATCCTGTTCAGTATTAGGAAGGTAGTAAAAGGAAAATGGACTGAATTTAGATGTTAAAATGAGTTGTTAAGGCAAGGAAAGGTTTTCTGGGTGGTCCTTAAAAACAAAAAGAAAGGGCGCCTGGGTGGCTCAGTGGGTTAAGCCTCTGTCTTCGGCTCGGGTCATGATCTCAGGGTCCTGGGATCGAGGCCCGCGTCTGGCTCTCTGCTCGGCGGGGAGCCTGCTTCCTCTCTCTCTCTCTCTCTGCCTGCCTCTCTGCCTACTTGTGATCTGTCAAATAAATGAATAAAAAAAAATCTTAACAAAAACAAAATAAACCCCCCAAAAGAAACAGGGCACTGGGTGGCTCAGTCTGTTAAGCATCTGCCTTCAGCTCAGGTCATGATCCCAGGGTCCTGGGATCGAGCACCGCATCAGGCTCCCTGCTCAGCACAGAACTTGCTTTTCCCTCTCCCTCTGCCTGCTGCTCTGCCTTCTTGTGCTCTCTCTTTGTCAAATAAATGCATAAATAAAATCTTAAAAAAAAACACCAAAAAGAAACAATATAAAAATACTTATTTTTTTGTCCCAGTAATCAACCATGCAGTCAGTTTTGTAAAACTGCTACAGAAATGAGACAAATCAGCATTCAGTCAGACAGGTGCATAAAGTATTTCACCATTATCAAGATGCCAGAGGGCACTATGAACAGAGGAAAAACAACCACAGGAGTACACTGCAGTTAGACATGCACTGGTAGTAATGATATCATTGCTTACACAAATGTGGGTCTTATCACACTCTATCATGAAAACAAAAAGAGGTTCTGCTGTTTACCAAGGACAGAATGGCAGAGCCAGATTCTACCCAGAGACCATTCCCTTTTCTCTGTTATGTAGAGGTTTTATAATCCTTTTCCTTCCAAATACTGCTACTTTTGGAAATTTTACACTAGCAACTTCCTCTAGTTAGTCTCCCTATTTCTAGTCTCACATCCTTCTATTCCTTGTTCCACACAACTGCCTCATAGATCTTTGTAAAGCAAAAATATGGTGTTATCACCTTCGTGGATAAAACCTTTAAGATCTGCCACAAAGGCTATGGATTCTTCATTTTCTGGCCTCTGCGGCCTTTTCCAAACCTATCTCCTATCATTCCTGTACATCGTGGATTCTTCTCTTCTTGAATTAGTCTCTTTCTTATAAATACCAAGGCTGTTTTCCATTTCTCTGTGAAGACTTTCTCTGGCTGTGTCCACACTACCCAGTCATCCCCTCTTTTAGGCTGTCATTTCTTTCTTATAGTGTACTGATTATTCCTTTATATGGAGAGATCCACAAGACCATATAGTCACTACACTGCATTCAGACAGCAGAAAGGTTTACTTTTTTATAACCATCTGTAAGGTACTTTGTTAAAATTAGGAATCCAAAGATGAAGAAGACATGATCTCTGACCTAAAGAAACTCAATTCGTTGAGCTTGCATTCTAGACGTTAACTGAGAGTGAGAACATAGCAAATGTCAAAAGCACTAAAAACAGACTTAAGTAAAAATGGTACAAGGAAGAGAGAATGATTAACTCTGCCTCAATGATGAGACAAGTCTTCACAGAGAAGATACTTAAGCCGATCTTCAAGAATAAAGCTCACCACACTAACAAAGATAGTCCATGCAAAGGGAACGGCATCTGCCAAGTTGTGGAGATAACGCCAAGAAATGGTAAAGTATAATTAGGCAAGAATAAAAAATTTAGCATGACTAAGCAGAAAGCATATAATAGCAAACTGAATTTAGAATATAGAGGCAGGCCATGAAGTTAGTATCTAATAAAATTTGGATTTTACCAGGTGTCAGGAAGTCACTGACAGTTCTATAGGATGGTCATGACAAGACTGTATTTTAGAAGAATCTCTCTGTTGGCCCTGTGGGAGACAGACTGAAGAGAACCTGACCAGAAACAGAGGGCTATGAATATTTTAATAGTTTATTAAGAGATACACAGATTTGGGAATCCCCAGCAAATAGGCTGAAGCAGAAGCCAAGGGAGAGAGGATGAGATGACTCAGGAAACAATGTAAAGGGAGAACAGGGGTCAGATGAGAACTCTAGGGAACACTGGCAATTAAGTGTGGGCAAAGACAGTTGGTAAGACTAGAAAGAAAGGTCAGAGGCAATCTAGGAGTGCTTGGTAGCGTAGAGACAGAGAGTGGTCAACAGTAAGATAAAGACCAAAAAAAAAAAAAAAAATCCATTGCTTTTGAACATTGGTTACCTTGTGAGCTTATGGAGAACACTTCCAGGGGGGTCTGGAAGGGAGGGATTGACAGTGGAAAGCCTAACTTGCAGCAAGTGGAAGCCTGAGTGGCTAGTAAGGATACTGAGAGGAAAACCAGACTAATCTCTCAAGATGCTAGGATGTGAAGGACAGTGACATGGAGATGTATATAGGTTGAGGAAAACACATAGGGAGAGTTACCAAAGAATAGAAGGTAACTGCTTTCCAAGAAGATGAAAAGATCAGCAGGCAGGAGATGTTAGCTTCAAGCTAAACTGACACTTCTACCTGGGAGACTGAAATAAAGGAGATGAGAGCAAGCTCGCAGTTGCGGGGCTCTGTGCTGAGGTGTTCCAGCCTTATTTCTCTGTGTGGTTCAGCCCCAACCACAGTGCCTAGCACATGCTGGGAATTAATGAATGTGTTAACAGGGGGAGGGTTGTATTATAAATTACTTTCTTTTATTAGATGACATAAGGCCTCTGTTTAGGCACCCTGGAGAAAGTATACAATTTGCAGAGCAGGTAATACAAGTTTAGATTTGGCTCAACACAGGTTGGTAGGCATGAGTACAAGTTAAACTGTGGGCCACTGTCCACTGGGGTTACAGTTTTAGCCTGGCACAGATGGGTATTTAAGACACTTGAATGACTCTTTCTGTGTCAAGTCTCCCATGAAATTTTGCCCTTTGCATCTTGTACCATTTCAGTTTTCATTCTTTATTTAGTCTCTGTGTCCCTAACCTAATTTGATTGTTTACTGTTTCCACTTAGTGTGACGTGACTCTTGAGCCTTGATCATGGTATCTTCCCCTTCAAGCTTAGCTTTGAACGTCCTTAAAAGGGAAGTTCAACACTGATGAATTATTTGGAATTTACCTTATTTTAGTAGAGTTTCCCTCCAAACCTAACCCTACCTCCAAAATCTGATGACTTACAAGTTGAATGTAGACTACAAACTTTTCTTTCTTTCTTTTTTGGCTAGATGGTTTTAAATTAGAATACGTTGATAGCATTTAAAAACTGGGAGATTTTATGTAAAAATTCAGAGCCCTGGCTTCTCTTGAAAAACCTGCAAGATTTGGTAACATTGGCCATATGTTCCTTCATGGTAGCAATCAATTGGAGCTAAGTAGCAGCAATGTCCTCTCTCCAATTCTGCACCATCCCCTTGTTCCCCTACTCCCAACCCGCTGCCTTCCCAGCAATGAGGTAAGTGTCAGTTTTCATTTATCTTCTTATGTCCAGTCCATTTTTATTACCAACTTGGCACTTGTAGGCATGTGAGTTGGTAACCCTTGGTAAGAAAGTAATAGGAGAGCAGAGACCTTGTTTATCTTTATACCTCTGTATTTCCTGGCTCTAGCTCAGAGGTTTTTTGTTAAATAGGTAAATTTTTATCCCAGAAGAATATATCTACTAAACTTAAAATCAAACTGGAAGGAAAAGTGGATGAGTATATATAGAATTGTTAAAGGTCAAATGAAAATGATATACTTCTGCTAATATGGGTTGGCTTTGGGCTCAAAGTTAGGATTATAAAAACCTCAAATAGACTAAGGGGGAACAAAAGTAATCCTTTCAAATGAAAAACAGTGAGCAAATTCATTTATAAATGCATATGCCATATTTACTATCACACTGACACATTAAATGTAAAGTGATTATATTAGATATGTTAATTTATGTATTTAGATATGTAATTATAGAAGAAATAAACTTTAGTTTTCTCTTTAAAAAATTTTTAAAAGTAAACAAGAAATGGTCATTGTAGGGGTGCCTGGGTGGCTCAGTTGGTTAAAGCCTCTGCCTTCGGCTCAGGTCATGATCCCAGGATCCTGGGATCGAGCCCCGCATCGAGCTCTCTGCTCCGCGGGGAGACTGCTTTCCTCTCTCTCTCTGCTTGCCTTGCTGCCTACTTGTGATCTCTGTCTGTCAAATAAATAAATAAAATCTTAAAGAAAAAAAAAGAACTGGTCATTGTAGAAAAATTATAAAATACACAGAACTAAAAAAATGTCACCAGTCATCCTAGTGAGAGGTAACAATGGATAAGATGTTAGTGTATATTTTGATAAACTTCTTTTGACTGATAGATACAGTGTGTAATTTAGATTTACGTATACATACATAATTACACTTTAAAAAACAGCTCATTTATTTTTTTTTCCTTTTTTTTTCTAATTTAAAAAAATTTTTTTATTTATCTATTTGACAGAGATCACAAGCAGGCAGAGAGAGAGGCAGAGAGAGAGGAGGAAGCAGGCTCCCCGCTGAGCAGAAAGCCAGATGTGGGGCTCGATCCCAGGACCCTGGGATCATGACCTGAGCCGAAGGCAGAGGTTTTAACCCACTGAGCCAACCAGGTGCCCCAAACAGCTCATTTCTGATCTTGGAAAAACTGATTCAACTCAGCCAGTATTTACAGATTACCATATGACTATACCAGTCACTTAATTCCAAGATGCTACATCAATCTTTTTTCAGAGTCATGAAAGAATTGAATTGTTTAAAAGAGCAGATATGAGGACAGTTGGTGAAAATTACTATAAAAGGAAATGTGGCAGAATGGAAAGAGGACTCAAATTTGGGCTTTAGCCCTCAAGCAATTGTGTGACCTTGAATAAATTACTGAAAGTGCCAGGTTAACTCATTTATGACACTGGAGGGTCCTTATGAGAAATAAATGAGCTTCTGGCATAGAATGTTTAGAACATGACACCCCCCTACATAATAGTTGTGTTTATTATCATTATTATTATATTGATCAAATTATGTTGTTAATATACCATCTTAACAGGAACTGAAGTGGAAATAAAGTCAGAAAATAAAGTTTAAGAATTCTTTGGATACAACTCAACAGCAAAGACCCCAAATAATTCTATTAAAAAATGGACAAAAAGCCTGTAAAGACTTTTTTTTCAAAAAAGACATACAAATGACCAACAGGTATTTTTGTGAAAAGGCGCAACATCCCTAATCATTAGGAAGACGCAAATCAAAACTATACTGACAGATCACCTCATACCTGTTAGGATGGCTTTTACCAAAAAGATAAGAGATGGTAAGTGTTGGCAAGGATGTGGCAAAAAGGGAACCCTTACGCACCACTGGCGGGAACGCAGATTGGTCTAGCTATGATGGAAAACACAGAGGCTACTCAAAAAATTAGAAACAACTACAATATGATCAAGCAATCACACTTTTGGGTATGTATCTGAAGCAAACGAAGTCTATATTCCCAAGAGATGTCTACAGTCCCATGTTCACTAAAGCATTATTCATAATAGCCAAGATATGGAAAAAAGCAGAGAGTCCACTGACAGATGAATGGATAGGGGAGATATGTGTGTGTGTATTTATTTATTTCAGCCATGACAGAGAATGAAATCTTGCTATTTGTTACAATAAGGATGAACCTAGAGAACATTATGCCAAGTGAATAAGCCAGAGAAACACGAATACTATATGATCTCACTTAAATGTGTAATCTTTGAAAAAAAAAAAAAATTAAACTCCTGGAAGCAGAGAGTAGAGTGGTGGTTGGGGATGGGGGAAATGAGGAGCTGCTGATCAAATGCTCTAAGCCTTCAGTTATAGTAAGTTCTGAGGACCCAATGTACAGCATGGTGACTATAGCTAATACTATTCTATCTACACTTGAAATTTGCTAAGATCAGTCTTCAGCGTTCTCACCACACACAAAAAACCAAAAAGTAACTCTGTGAGGTGGTAGATATCTTAACCTGTGTGTTAATCACTTCACAATGTATACATGTACCAAATCATCATGTTGTATAATATACTTTAAATACATACAACTTTACTTGTCAATTATACCTCAATAAAGCTGGGTAAAAAAAGGAATTAAACTAACTTAAGATTTTGAGAGAAGTGAGTTTTCTACCTCCAAATTCTGTGTCACAAAGCGGAGGTACTTTAAAAAAGTGGAATATAAAATCTGCTTAGATGGGATTTTCATACCAGTACATTTATAAAACTAGGAGCTAACGAAAAAAATAGGTAAAAATATCTGGGTATCTTGAAGTTCCTTGTTTGAAGAACCTGCTTTTGCAGGGGAAATAGCCCATATAATTAAAAAAAAATCTGAAATTGTTAGATGTTATCTCAGAAGACAGTCACTTTATAATGGTGTTTATTACACTGTAGTATAGTTATTTTAAAATTTCTCTCTACCGCTATCTTATCCTTATCTCAAGGGTAAGGAATGTATCTTAGGCATTCTTTGCACTTTCCATCTTCCTTTTTTCACTTCCATATTATGTTATGTAGCTCACATCAAATAATTATCTTCTGATAAAATAACTTAGTGAAGAAACCAAAACTCCTCTAGCTTTAATTCCAAGAGGAATTAAAAAAGGGAACTAACCCAGGCCTGTGTCTGGTTACAAAACAGTAGCACCTTGGGGGACCTGGCTGGCTCAGTTGGTGCATGCAAGAGCGTGCAACACTTGATCTCAGGGTTGTGAGTTCAAGCCGCACACTGAGTGAGATTACTTATAAAAATAAAATCTTAAAAAAAATAGTAGTACCTGAATTACTTAAGCAGATTTTTCATTATGACTCCAGATCCTGACTCACAAGATTAAGAAGTGTGGGTTAAGGTGTGTTTGCACATTAGCATATAGAAAATGTTTTTAAATGATTAATTTTTAATATATCCTCAGGCCCTCTAATAGAAGATAGGAGTAAGCTCTGAAAAGAGTGGAATGAGATGGCCACTATTAACAGAAAGATTTCTCAAATTCCCACTGAAAAATAAAAACATAGAGAGCAAAGAGAGTTTAACCTACCTCTCTCTTTGCAAAGGACAAAAAGGAATTCAGCAGCAATTTGCTTGACTCCAAGGTCAACATGGGTCATGAGGCGCACCAGCTTATTTCTCACAGTTGAGCCAACTTCAGGTCGATTTGTCACATCCCTCAATGGTGGTAAAACCTAATGGCAGAAATGCAAAAACCATCATCAGTTGTGGGGTCCTAGAGTAGGTGAGGATGGTACCATGCAACTGGTCAGTCTTACAATGTCTATGAGCTCAGTTTTTTAAGAATGGAAAAATTAAACTAAATAGGTTTGCTTCCAAATAAGACAAAACAAAAAAAACCCCTAAAGTGATTTCATGGTTGTAATGAAATTTCATTTGAAGAGAAACATCCCTTCACTGTACCACCATGAAATACTCTGATTCATTTGGAATTTTTAATCATCAAAGCATCTGGAATGCCTTTGCCTGCCTCTATCAAAATCCACTTTAAAGTCAGGGTCAAGTTTCTCCTTCTTCCACGGGGCCTTCCTTAAAACTTTGACTTCTATTGATTTTCTCCTTCTTGTAATTCCTGTAGCATTTTCAGTATTTACTAAAAAAAAAAAATCTGTACTTAGGTTTTTAAATTTTATTTTATAATAAAAATGGCTATTCATTATTGAATATTTTCTAGGTGCTAGTTGCTATAATAGAGGATATACATACATTCTGTATAATCAGTCTCCACAGTAACCTTGCAAAGGAGGTAGTAACATCACTATCCCTATTTTATCAATTGTGATCTGCAGAGGGCTTAGGACACTTCTTGGTTTGTCTGTTTTTTTGCTCACTCACTCACTCAATTCATCCACTCAGACCCCTCCCTCTTCAGGGTCTCCTCCTATCTCAACTGGTTGCTTCATCTCAGCCTCTTCTGCCAATTCTTTTTGTCCTTTTGTTTTCTAAGTATTGGAATAGTCAAGGGTTGAGCTCTTGGGCAACGTTCTTCACTATTTTCACTTAATCTACTAGTGATCTCATCCAGTTTTATGGCATTAGATGGTCTCTATACACTGAGAACTCCCTAAATTATATTCCTATCTTGATTTCTTTACTGACTTCCAGACTTCTATAGGCCTCTTGAATTTAGCATGTTCTAAACACAAATCTTCCATGCTCCCACAAAAGCTGTTCCTTCTTAGTTTTCCATCGCATTAAATGGTAAGTCTATTTTTCCAACTGTTTAATACAAACACCTTGGAAATAGCCTTTTCTCTTTCACACCCTATATCCAATCCACCAGTAAATTATATCGTTTCTACCTCTGAAATATATCCATAATTCAGCCACTTCTCACTGCCTCCTCTAATATTATCATATCCAAGTTACTGATCTGTCTCACCCAAACTGGTTATTACCACAACCTCCTAGTGCTCTCTGCTTCCATCCCAGTTCTTCCATGATTTATCCTCTACAAAGCAGCTAGGGAGCCTCTGAAAGTCAGATCATGTAATTCCTGTTCTCAAAGTCTTCCAGTTCCCAGTGCTTCTCATCTTACAGTGAAAAACAATGTCCTTACAACTCCCTTAGGTTTCACATAATCCAGCTTCCTGCTCTTTTTCTAACTTTATTTCTATAGTTCTGCCCAACACTGCTACAGCCACACAGACCTCCATGGAACTCCTTACACACACCACCCACTTTCCTGTCGCATGGTCTTTGCATTTGCTACTCCCTCTGCCCAGAAACACTTTCTCTAGAAACTTGCACGGCTCGTTCCCTTATTTCAGGTCTGTGTTCAAATGTTACTTGTAGGAAGACATTTCCTGACCACCCTATATGACTAACCCTGACCACCCTATATGACTTTTCTTTTTTGTATACCACCCCCTCTAAGTGCTTTAGCCTTCCTCACAGCACTCATCACCACCTGACACAGTATATATTGCTTTACTGTTGGCCCTTCTTCTACAAGAGTCGGTGCCAAGGGGGCAGGGATGTCTTTGTTTTGTTCATTCTTCTCAGTTCATGGCATATTACAGGTGTTTAATAAATATTTGTTGACTGAAAGAGGAATGGAATAATTCAGGTATCTTTTTTTTTTTTTAAACGTTTTATTTTAAGTAATCTCTACACCCAACATGGGGCTCGAATTTACAACCCTGAGATCAAGAGTCATATGCTCTACTGACTGAGGAAGCCCGGCACCCCTCAGAATCTTTTTAAAAGCGCCTTCTATAAGCTAGGCACTATGAGAGGAAATGGGGATAAAAACCAAGTCAAATAATAATTTACCGTGCCAGACCCTTCATGTTTATATCATTTTATTTAATCCATTCAACTGACTTCTTTCCTCTCTCCTTCTACATTGAGTGCCTACCATGTATCAGGAGGTACTGAAGGTGCTGTGAACACAAATGGCAACTAAACCTCAGAAAACGGAATAATCTATCCAAAGTGTTCACAGAAGCCCTATTTCTAATAGTAGACCACCATGATTTCTGTGCTCTGTAAGTACAAAGTCACTGCACAGTAAAGATTCAGCCAACCATACTGAGTTTTATATGGTCTCTATATACTGAATATATTGAAGAATGAGATATCGAACAAGGGATTTCATATAGTATGTGCCTACTGTTCCAGAGTAAAGAATCTATTAACAAAGGTTATCACCCCAAAGTTTTGTGAGCTGTGTTTTGGGTTTCTTAGAAACAAGTTTTTTTTAAAATAGAAGTTTGTTGCTTTTATTCTTATATATCACTCCCAGACAATCTGCATTTGTATGGACTCATTCTATTTTCTCCCAAATATTACCCTCCAACAATTTTTTTTCTTTTCTTTGACAAATTTTGTCCATTTCCTCTTTCAAATCCACAAAATCTCGTCTCTTCTGTAAGCGCCTCTCCAGACTAACCCAACCTGGGTCAGTAATTTCTACCACGTTCTCTTTCCACCTGTCTAAATACTTAAGACCAATTTCCTCTGGATATGCGTGAGTTGGATTTAATCAGCTATTAACTACAGGGTGTAATAATTAATTAGCTATTTATACTATTTGTTCTATTTATACTATTACCAAAGTTAATCATCTATTACTTTACATTCTGCCTTTCTTTCTTTGACAGAGAGAGAGATCACAAGTACGCAGAGAGGCAGGCAGAGGTAGAGGGGGAAGTAGGCTCCCTGCTGAGCAGAGAGCCCGATGGTAGGGCTCCATCCCAGGACCATGAGATCATGACCTTAGTGGAAGGCAGAGGCTTAACCGACTGAGCCACCCAGGCACCACACATTCTGCCTTTCTTAATCATCACAGTTTAGACTGCATCTTTCTCAGAAGGAAAGTTGATTTTTTGTGTGTGTCTTATATCTTAGTCATCTTTACTTGTCATGACAAGTATATACTGTAGTGCTTCTTTGAGGACAAAAAGTGGGTCTTATAATCTTTGTGTCCACATAATATGTGGCCCAAGGCCTTCATACAAAGTTGTTAAGAAACAGGTGTTTTTTTTTTTTTTTTTTTTCGCTATCTTGGTCAGAGACAGCAAAATCTAAACAGTTCAGTTGAACCTGGATCTCCTATGAAAAAAAGCTAAAATACAGAAAACTTAAAATATTTTTCATTCATTATTCTTTACCAAGTATTCCTAGTCATGGTAGAATGTCTTAAAATAATCAAACTGGAAATTACCTTAATTCATTAACTATTTCATTAGATTTAAATTATTATTCATGTTTTCACTGCACTCCTCTCTTCTTCCAGTGAACTGTAAATTCCTCAAAGGAAGAGTCTCTACTTTCTAATCTCTCCTTAGCAGCAGTATCTACTAATGTGCCTCACATATAGTAAAATGCTTACTAAATCTTGACCATAAACATAAAGGGGTAAAATAAAGCTGGTTCATTGAACAAGGGAAATTCTATATGGCAAAAAAAGAGCAGTGGGGTGAATGATGGGACCATATACTGAAATGTGGAAGAAGGAAAGAAACGGGGTGGAGGGATGGGAAATCAAGAGCTTAGTTTGGGATATGTTAAACTAAAGACCTCTACTATACATTTAAGGGGAGGAGATGAGTAGGCAGCTTGTTACATCAGTCTGGAGCTGAAGGGACAGGTCAGGGCTAGAGATATAAATTTGGGAGTCATCAGCATATAGATGATTTTCAAAACCATGACTGCTGAATGAGATCACCAGGGGAGTGGGAGTGGAGACAAAGACAACATTGTCTTGGGGCACTCAGACATTGCCAAGAGGTTCCCCCATTGTGTCCTAGAAACCAAGTGAAGAAAGTATTTCAAGAAGGACAGAATAGTCAGTTACATCAAAATGCACTGGGGGAATGCATTAAAAAAAAATTTGAGAGCTATCAGATTTGGCAATATTGGGTTGACAAATTTTGATGAGCACCTTTGCAGTAGGGTGGAAAGCATGAAAGCCTAATCTCGGTGGGTTCAGGAGAGAAAGACGAGTAAAAAGAATAGAGAGAGTATGGAAAACTCTTTTGAGGAACACTGCACTAAGAAGAGCAGAGTGATGGGGAGGCAACTTGAGAAGTGAAATTGAGGGAAGGTTTTTTGTTTTGTTTTTAAGATGGAAGGTGTGTTTGGGTGAAGGCAGAAATGACCTAGCACATTAAAAAAAAAAAAAGATTAATGCAAAAAGAGAGGAAATAAACGCAGGAGCAAAATTCCTGAGAAGATGAGAAGGAAAGGAATCCAGGACACAGTGCAGAGGCTGGTCACAGAAGAAAGCAGGGAAAACTCACCCATTTTGACAGAAGGGGAGACAAAGATAAATCATAAGGGCAGATGGATAGAAAACCAGTTGTGGAAAGAATTCTTACCACGAACTCTACCATCCTACCCCAAACCTTCACCATCAGCTCTCTTTTCAGCTGGCCTCCTTTTATCTACTCACATTCTCCTAGTCTATCCTATATATAGCAGCCAGAGTATTTTAAAATATAAATGGCAACCCTTTCATTTAATTCCCCTTCTCAAAATGGTTCAGTGCTTTCCCATCTCACTTAGAAGGGCATCGAAAGTCCTATACAACCTTAGGCATCTGGTTCTTACTTACCTTTTTTTAACTTCATCTACCACTCTCCTTGCCAATTTGGTCTAGTCTCCTTGCTCTTCCATAAGCACATGAAACCATCCTCTCATCTCAGGGACTTTGATCTTGTTCTCTTTACACTCCTCTTCCAGGTTTTCTCAGAGATCCTTTTCTTATCAAAGTTTCTGCTCAAATGTCATTTTCTCACAGAGGCCCTCCCTAGTCCCCTAAGTCTCCCCTTCTCCTTCTGTCTTTTTTTAGAACACATCTCTACATGCCATTATAACATATATATATTCATTTCCTTTTCATTCTGCCACTGTAACGTAAACTCTACAAGGCAAAGACTTCATCTTTCAGTGCTTAGAAGACAGCACAAAGTAGATCTAAAATGTTTGTTGAATAAATGAATGAATGACTCATAAAAATACAGAGGGTCACGTTTTTCTGGATTAGGAAGATTTCAAAGATTAAAACTAACTTTTCTGAGTTTCCGATTTTATGAAAGAAAACCATTATGAAAGAATGCAACTCATTAATTCTACTTTTAAAAACCACATATAAGAAGATTAACTATGAGGTGTAATTTGCATTAAGCAGTTACCTGATCTTTGAGAAATTTTCTGATGTTTCGATGGGCTCTGGAACATTCTGTTAATAAGCTGAGAACTGGAGTTAGACCTTCTCTATAGCTGCTTCCCTATAAAGAAAACCAGACATACTGTATTAGTTTCTAACAGTATTACTTTCCTCTGTATAACTGAGCATGTTAATACTCCTTTTTTGAGGGAGAGACATTTTATGTTATTAAAGCAACATGAGCTTCCATTCCATCACTTAACTTCATGTTTATTAATGTCTGTTTTTATCCTCCCTGGATTTTCCTATGTTTTGTGGAGTCCTCACTGGCTCAGCCAATGGGCTTAAATGAATCAAAGGTTTTGATGACCCACCCGCACTACCTTGCTACCTTTTAATATAATTAACCTGAAAAAGGAAGTGAGAGATAAGAAAATAAGCAACTCACAACAAATGAAAAGTTGATGATTTTTTAAAAAGATAGCCTTTTGGTATTATGGAAAGAATTTATCATCAAGTTTTTGGGGGGATAATTTTTACTTCTAGGTCTTACAAAATACCTACATGGAAAAGTAATTAATTTTTCCTTTGCTTTCAGGCACCAGTCATAGTTTTAGTCTTGGATCAACAAAATTTTTGGCTTTAGGCAAATAAATTTGGTTTTTGCAATTAATCATATACTATAATAAAATGATTTCCAGGATATAATTACGTAAACATTAGCTACTTAAAAAAAAGCTTATATTTAAAAATCATGTCCTTGTGATGTCTGCATATATGGCACATTTACATTCTTTAGAAACGTCTTCCCAAGGCCTCCCATTTTATCAGTCTTACCTTGTCTATTCTCTTCTCCATAAAATTGAGTAAAACATGAATGGCTTCCATATTCATACCATTGTATACCATGGTATTCTTTTTCAAAACAGTTTCTTTCTCAGCCGTTTTATCACTGGGCAGTTCATCTAGTGTCGTTGCCTCTTGGGCTGTTTCTTCATGGGTTAATGGACAAATGAGAACATCCAAACAAGAGACCGGAACATTGCTTAAAAGGTTGACTGCATTGCTGAAAAGCAATTTAAAAATACAATATTTTAATTTCATTGAATAGTCTTTTAAAATGAAAACATAAGAAGAAGTTCAGAAATGACTTCTAGGAGCCAATTAAAATTTTTCTTTTTCAAAACAAGCCTTTAATATTACTTGGCATTTACTGACTAAGAGACAGAAAATAAAGAGAACTGTTTTAAATACACATATGACAAATTAGAAAGAACAGATGTTAAATGGACACACACAATCACATGATGTCATGTCACTTTCTGAAATGCTAAAATAGGAATTAGCTTTAGCACCAGCTCTTTAATTTTACTATGACACAATGCTAGCTTTATATTTTTTCCAGGGTTTTAAATCCTTTTGTGGAGCCACTGGTGTTTTATTATTCCTTAGATTATAACATAAAGCATTTGAGAAGCTGTATATAAGCAGCTTATCACAGGCAACAACATTAAAAACCAAATATTATAGGATTAAGTTTTGTTCTTTCTGGACATAAAAAATACAATTTTTAGATCATCCCATTTTTAAAAAGACATTAGCAGAAAATGGGTAATGGTGCTTTTTCTCCTTTTCTCATCACCAGGTCTCTTTAAAAGAGCCCAACATAGCCATTTCAAATCTTTATCCCCTAGGCCTTTCTGCTACGTTGTTAATGAACACAGGCACCTGGGATGCACACCAGTAGGGGGAACCCAAACCTTGTGTTTTTGGTATTCCTTAAAAATCTTGTTCTGTTGCTCAGTGTGTAAGAGATTAAAGTGACACTAATAATTTTAAAATTAGATATGTTCTCAATTAACAGATTTTCCTTCAGGCATTATTTCACATTCTTTCATCTAAAAGGAGGTGGTGTTCTCTGCTAACTGGATCTCCTAAGCCTGTGCCTCAGAACTTCCTGATAAACAACAATGGAAAGACAGGCATTACATTTCCTAGTGACAGAGAAGCAGATCTAAAAATAACCACATCCTGACTAAAAATAAACTCTTGCAAATGCAATGGAGAAGTCTAACCACTTGGAAACCAAACTCAGGGCTTAATCTATCTGATGCTGTCTTAATTTAGACCATAGTAGTTCTTTTTAATTTAGATTATAATGGTACCCTCAAAAATAAAACAAAGTAAGCAACAACGAAACAGAAATAATATATACATTTGTTTTCTTTCTTTCAGTCTGAAGTGTAGCTCTCATTTCTCCAAGAATGAGTATTTCCTTCCTTTCTTTTTATAGCATGGAAAAAATATTCATAAGAAATCAAAGTTTAAAAATTAGACAGTACAGAACAATGAGTAGTAATGTAAAAGGTATCAAAACAATCTGAGCCACAAACAAAAATAACAAGTCCTATGGATGAATGAGTCCTGGCAGAATACAAGTTATTTGGTGGTGCCCATGAAAAATCTGTTGCTACTGCTGTGATTACTACCTGCTACTGTTAAACGATGGCCCTAATTTTGGTTATTTGTTAAAAAAAAATCACAATTGGTTGAAATACAATGCTTTCCCCACAAACTTTCTTTTAAAAATTTTTGCAAACATCTGTAGTTCCTTATCTAGACTTAAAAATGTTTCACTTCTGACTTAAGCATTTGGAAACTGTTATTAAATATCACAGATTCACTGGGGATGAAAAGAAATAAAACAAAAGAACTCTACCATAGAATTACTTTCTACAACTGTATAAACCATTTTGAAATGTTAGGATTTTTTTTCAACACATAAGGCAATAGGCACTGAAGTCCATTGATAATATGATTCTCTAAATCCACCATAGAGACCACACTGAAAAGTTCAAGATGATGCATTTCATTACAAAGGAATGTTTCCCTTTAAATTCATTTAAAATAAGCAGTTTCTAGGAATCTGGTAAATTTAAGAAACCAAATGTAGAGTTTGATTCAACAAATATTTGGAGGTTTTAGGCTTTTCAAGGAAAGTTCCCATTTTCACTTTTCTTATTAAACAACTGGGTTTCCAAACAACTACAAAATTAATTTTCTGGCTCACTGTGTTTGAGCTATTCTTTTTAAGTAAGGAAGGCCCGCTTTTTGAGCTCTGTCACTTCTCTGACAGTTTTATTTGTGGTAGAAGAGTGTATGAAATTCTCCAGCTACCAGGAAGTCAGTGACTATGCACAGATCCGCACAATGGTGTTTGCATTCCTACTCCAGGGGGTAGAAATACTGTGTATATTACTCTCCCCTTTTCAGCTTCCTAGAGATCATTAATCACTGGGACATGACATCCTCCTACTCATGCTCCCAGCCCCCTCCTGATATGCAGATTCAAAAGCAATGCCTATTTAGAACTCCTTAATGCCCTGATTAAAGCCTTGTTAGTTGTGGGGGAGGGGAGGCAATCTAAAAATCCAGTCTTGTATCAATCATTGGACTAAACATAATTTAATACCAAATGACAATGAGGTACATGATAATGGTACATGGAGACCTATAGCCATTAACAAATCTTCCTGGTTCAAATATATCTTCTTTATTTGGGGCTCACATATCTTTCCTTTATGGCTGAGAACTTACTTAAATGAACCTTAAGACCTCCAAAAGACTTCCTCCAGAAGATGTAAATTCCTAACTTTAGCTTGATTCAGTAATTATTTATTACTTGTGTCAGGCATTGTTTTATGAAGCAAAGAGACAAATCCCTGTCTTTGGGGAGCTTATTTTCCAGCATGGAGAGGACAGTCAATGAAAAGTAAACAAAAGAAATAAGATAACTAAATAGCATGATAGAAGGTGATAAGCGGCCTGGCGGAGAAACCCAGGAAAGTCAGATAGAACAGGTGGGTTATAATTTTGAATAGAGTGATTAGGCTAGACCTCACTAAAATGGTGTCATTTAAGCAAAGAAATGAAGTGAGGTAGTGAGCCATGTGACAATGTAGGGAAAGAACATTTCAGAAAGAAAAGCAAGAGCAAAGGCTCCAAGGTAGAAGCAGTGGCATAAATGAAGAACTGTAAAGAAGTTGGTGTTGCCAAACCACTATATATAGAAAAAGGAGTAGGACAGGAGATCAGGTATGGCCAGATTGGTCTTGCAGGCTCTTAAAATTTAATTTTATGCTCAGTGAAGTGATAGCCACTGTAGGGTCTTTCATGGAGATACAGTCTGATTTACCTAAAAAGGGTCATTCTGACTACTGCATTGAGAAAAGAATGGCAGGACATCAAAGGTGAGAAGAATCAGGATATCACTATAAAATTCAGGTGACTGAATATGATGATAATAGTGAAGCAGTTACATCCAGATACATTTTGAAAGACATTGACAGGCCAGTTGTGAAGTGTGAGAATCCAAGTTCAAGCCTTAGCAAGTGGAAAGCTGGAGTTGCCATAAACTGAAATGGAAAACACTGCAGGAGAAGCAGATTTTCAGGGGAAGACTAAGAATTTAATTTTGGATATGTTAAATTTGGGATATCTATTCGACTTCTAAGGGGAGATGTTAATAGGAAGTTAGTAGCAAGAGTTTGGAGAGGGAGATCTGGATTAGAGATAGAAAGCTGAGGGATCATTAGCATATAGATGGTGTCTGAAGACAAAAGGTTGATTAAATTGGGGAGGGAATGCCTGTGGACTAAAAAACTGTGAGGGCTGAACCTGGGGCACTCTATTGTCTAGAAGCTGAGGAATTGAGGAAAAAATTACAACTAGTGAGGTAGGAGGAAAACCAGGATAGCATGGTATCCTGGAAGAAAGTACATACGCAAAAAGTGGGGTGTCAAATGATGTGGGACAGATCAAGTAAGATGACAAGAAGTGTCCACTGGGTTTTGCAAAATGGAAGTCACTAGTGACCTTAGTAATAGGCATTCTGGTGGAGCCATGGCTCTAAAGCCCAAGTAGATAAAATTCGAGAACAGTAGAAGAACCAGATATTTAAGAGAAGACTGGAGCCACTGCAGGTGAGAAGTGTCCAGAAAACTTTGGATAAGATACCGATGGAAAGACTCCTGAATGCTGCTCTCAGCAAAGCATAGCTTTTTAACCCATAGTGACCTGGTCATTGTTCTCTAAACATGCCATAGACACAAACTCTTTTCTGTGTTTGGCCATGGGTTCTCCTGCCTAGAAGAATATTCTCATTCTTTAAGACTAACTTAAACCTCACTTCATTCTCAACAAATATTTACTATGCCTTGTGCTAGGCCCTAAGTATACCATGTAAAGCAAAGGACAAGGCAGGGAGGGGCCTTGGTAGACAATGAGACCAGAAAAGTACATGTATGTCTGTGTGGAGTGGGGTAGGAGTATTATAAAGGGGACTGCCATGATAAGATGTAGGTTATAGCCAGATGGATTACTGATGACCTTAAACCAGAGTTATTCTGGCAAAGAAAAAGGTACAGATGCCAGGGAAACATAGATTTCCCTGATAAGGGGGCAGATTATTAATAAATGCAAAATGACAATACAAGTTTGCTCTTAAACATAAAGAGAGAGGGGAGCCAAAGAGGATTCTAAGCAGAGATCTTCTTTTTGAGAAACAACTCTAAATGCAGTGGAGAGGATGGATCAAACTGTTGGGTTAGGTAAAACTGTCCCACAGGTCAGAGCAGCCTGAGTTTAGAAGTGGAAAAAGAAGGTGGTCTGACAGATCTGGGGTTGGGTGCTTCAAGACTAGCAAGACATGACAATGAGGGCATACAGATAGGTTGAAATGATGAACCAATGCTTTAGAATAGAAAGGAAAGAAGGTAAACCCATAGAGGGCTCATAGGTAGGAGAAAGAGGAATCACCAGGAAACCAGAGGTCTGGATGAGGATGGAGAACAGGTATAGATAGTATGAGTAAGGAAGACTTTACTCATCATGTTAGACCACAGTGAGCTAGTCTTTTAAATTCTATTAGCAATTATTATTTTTTAAAAAGATCTTATTTATTTATTTGACAGACAGAGAGAACACATGTAGGCAGAGAGGCAGGCAGAAAGAAAGGGGGAAGCAGGCTCCCCACTGAGCAGAGAGCCCAATGCAGGGCTCGATCCCAAGACTCTGAGATCATGGCCTGAGCCGAAGGCAGAGGCTCAACTCACTGAGCCACCAGGCGCCCCTCTATTAGCAATTATTATTTGGATAATTAACTCACTGGGAAACTACTCAAAAACTATCTTGCGATAGCTCTTCTATTATGGTCTTGAATTATTTTTAACTTTTCATAATATTTATGTCTTGTCTCCTCATTTAGACTTTATGTTTCTCCAGGGTATGCACTGTGGATATCTCTTCACCTAGATAATGGTTATTCACCGTAAGAATCAGGTTAAAGAGCTAGGAGCTTTAATGATAACAAAAAAATAAAATAAGAACCCCCTTCTGCGATCTCTCCAAAGTAAACTCTCTTGTTTTCTGTCTACCTACATAAGCTTGTCCATGTCTTACACAACACTCATCAAAATAACTGCGCTTATTTACTTACATGTCTATTTTACCCCCTAGCTGGTAAGCCCTGGAGAACACAGATTATACTAAATTCATCTTTGTTGTCCTTAAGTTCCACATAGTGCCTAGCATATAGTTAAGTGCTCAGTTAATAAGTAGAAGCCAAAAATGATATCATCCAATTTTCAAACTTCTACAAAAAAATTTTTTATTGAAGTATAGTTGATATATGATGTTATATTAATTTCAGTTGTACAACAACATAGTGATTCGACAATTCTATACATTACTCAATCTCAGTGTTCACACAATAAGTGTAGTTACCACCTGTCACTAAACATTATTACAATATAACTGACTTGATTCCCTATGTTGTACTTCTCATCTCTGTGACTTATTTATTTTAAACTGGAAGTTTGTACCTTTTAATCCCCTTCACCTGTTTTAACTGTTCCCCCATCTCCTCTCCCCTCAATTTTCAAACATTAATTAAAAGTTGGTCATGTGTGGGACGCCTGGGTGGCTCAGTTGGTTAAGCCGCTGCCTTCGGCTCAGGTCATGATCCCAGGACCCTGGGATCGAGTCCCGCATTGGGTTCCTTGCTCGGCAGGGAGCCTGCTTCTCTCACTGCCTCTGCCTGCCTCTCTGCCTGCTTGTGCGCACTCTCTCTCTCTGGCAAATAAATTAAAAAAGTCTTAAAAAAAAAAAAATGTTGGTCATGTGTAAGACATTATGCCTAGCTAATGCTGTGGTGGTAATCATTTCACAATATGTAAATCTATCAAATCAACAACATTGTATACCTTAAACTGAAACAATGTGATATGTCCACTGAATCTCAATAAAGCTGGAAAAAAAGACATTGCTTAGGATTGTAATGAGGTATCATTAGGTACTAAATTGTCTCCAGTATATGAGATAAATTAGTCTAAGCAAAGAAACAACAAAAAAGGCAGGGAGGTAAGTACTTTTTAAAGACACACAGGCTCATTGAGTGTGGGGGAAAAGAGAGAAAGCATTTTGTAGATGCCAGTGTGCTAAGTTAAAGAAATGAGTTGAAAGGCTAATATAAATTAAATCAGATCTGGTCCTCCACTCTCCTCACCTCTCTAGCATTTAAGCCATTCCCCTTTCCCCCTTCTCTCTAAAATAAAACAAAACCACAACCACATCCACATGCAACTGTTTTTGGCAGTTTATGCATAAGCTTACTGATTATGGATGAGAGGGTTGAAAATACTTTCAGGAAGATAACAGAGATGAACCGAATTAGGATGTCCTTTAATGTATCAAAAAAGATGACTCAAACCAACAATTTACTTGTTACTTTAAGTACAGACAAAAGGTGGGGCGCCTGGGTGGCTCAGTGGGTTAAAGCCTCTGCCTTCTGCTCAGGTCATGATCTCAGGGTCCTAGGATCGAGCCCCACATTGGGCCCTCTGCTCAGCAGGGAGTCTGCTTCTCCCTCTCTCTCTCTGCCTGCCTCTCTGCCTACTTGTGATCTCTGTCAAATAAATAAATAAAATCTTTAAAAAAAAAAAAGTAGAGACAAAAGGAAATGAAATAAGTAGATTTTAAAAACTATCTAAGATGATGATTAGTGGAAATAAAGGTTAAGGTCAACTGTCTATGTGAGCTTACTCATTTAATCTCTATGTCCCTGTCCTCTTGATTGCTCTGGGGGTGGGGAAAAAAAGGAGACCGCACATCAGAAAAAGCTGTTGCCTAGCCATGTTTCTATTCACTTGTCTCCTGGAGGAGCCTAGTAGACTCCTGGCATGCACATATTATAGAACATCCCTGGCTTGAGAAAAACTTAGATGAATGGAAAATAGATTTCTCTACATGATCACAGGATATACATAAAAATCCTAACAAAATATCAAAATCAAAAACAACTTTTAAAAATATATCTGGAACTAAGTATTGGACCTAAAAGCCAGTGTGCTTATTGTAATAATAGTAAAAGAAGTGGCGGGGGCAGCAGTGTGACAGCAGAGGTGACAGCAGCTCGTACACTTGTTGAGTGCTTCCCCAGTGCAGGGACAGAGTGCTTTATTAATTTCTCATTTAATTGTTACCACAACTCTTTGAGTTTTAATGCATAATCATACACTATCCAGGTTTACCTATTTTGTTACATTCTTCCTTAAAGTGTCAAAAAGAAAAAATAAACTTACAAAATAACTTTAAAAAAAAGGGACAAAATGTTACTTTGAAAAACATTCCAATTTTTTTGTTTTAACTTTGCCTTAAACACACACATGATTTTCTGTATAAACACTGAAATATAAATATGCAGAATTTAGTGGGTATTACACTATAAATAAATACATAGAATTTAGTGGGTATTAAAATCCTAGTAAGTTTCCTAATATAGCCCTTTGAGGTTAATCCAGTTTTCTCTGTATTTAAATGGCTTAGCCTAGAGTCACTACTCTCAAATGATACTAATCACTTTAATTCCGATTAAAGGGACATGCAAGGCCATTCCAGATAAACTGTCAAGTCAGCAGCAACTTCAATCTCCTAGGAAAGGCTTTGAGATATACTCCTATATCCTGTTTGTGGTTCTAGGGAAATCTTATTTACAGTGTAGCTAATAGATATTTTATCAGAGCAACTTTTAAGATAAAAGTAAATTTAAAGTAAAATATCTTTAAAAAGAATACTTAAAGCAAATATTATCAGAAAGAAAATAAAGAAATCTGATTACTTTTTTAAAAATCTGGTTTGTTTTTTTTTTAAGATTTTATTTATGTATTGGACAGAGAGAGAGATCACAAGTAGGCAGAGAGGCAGGCAGAGAGAGAGGGGGAAGCAAGCTCCCCGCCGAGTAGAGACCCTGATGTGGGGCTTGATTCCAGGACCCTGAGATCATGACCTGAGCCGAAGGCAGAGGCTTAACCCACTGAGCCACCCAAGCGCCCCTAAAAATCTGGTTCTTAAAACCTCTCCTCTTGCTTTTTTGATAAATACTGGGTGCTGTGTTAAAATATTAAACTTATCAGAGAAATCCTTAGCAATGTTTTTTTGTAACTAGTGTAACAATTCCCAAAACACTTTCTCCTTATTCTTTATTTTTTCTTTTATTACAAAGACTTTATTTTTTTAATTTTTTATTTTTAAAGATTTTATTTATTTATTTGACAGAGACACAGCGAGAGAGAGGGAACAGAAGCAGGGGGAGTGGGAGAGGGAGAAGAAGGCTTCCCGTGGAGAAGGGAGCCCGATTTGGGGCTCGATCTCAGGACCCTGGGATCATGACCTGAGCCAATGTTTAACGACTGAGCCACCCAGGTGTCCCTCTCCTTACATTCTTGTATGAATGCCATTTAACTTATAATAATTGATTTCCAAAAGAAAAAGCCATCAGTTTACTCCTGTTCTTATTGTAAATCCATTTTTAAAAAGTTTTAGCATCTGTATTTTTAGTGTCTCGATTATGATAAAAATTATGAGTCAGAGTGTTTAAATTGTTGTAGAGGCCATGATTTATTGCACTTAATCTGATTATTTTTTAAAGGCACAGTCTCAAGAAAATTAAAGGAACTTTTGATCTGTAGCTGAAGGAAAAGAAATCACACTTTTTAATTGTGAATAAAATAATCTTTTGAATGTTTGCAGGGCAGAGTACATAAAGATAACCTACCAACAAACTCTGTAAATATCAAATAATAAATTGTTGATCATAACTAAAATAATAAGGATTTGATTGAAAAATAATAAGGTTATGCTTCATTTTTACACTTTGTTGTGTTTCTATGAAGTTTTATTTAAGCCATATTTTGAAAAATAGAATATTGTAAATGTAGGTGCTTTCTACTATTAAGAGGAATCCAAATTTATTTATAAAGCAGAGTTAATGCCAAAGTTAATTGTTTGCAGATTTGAATTTATTTGAATTGTTTAAAATACCATTTGTATTTGGGGTACCTGGGTGGCTCACTTGGTTAAGCATCTCCTTTCGGCTCAGGTCAGGATCCTGGAACCCTGGGATTGAGCCCAGTGAGTCAGGCACCCTGCTCAGTGGGGAGTCTGCTTCTCCCTCTCCCTCTGCTTCTCCCTCTCCCACTGCTTCTCCCCTCTCATGCTCTCTCTCTCTCTCAAATAAGTAAATAACATCTTTAAAAAAAAAAACCCACTTGTATTTTTAAAGAGTAAAGCACCATAAGCGGTCTTATGTTAAAGTCAGAAGTGTTGTTATTGCAAGTCTGACCTAGAATAGAAAGAGAACTAGAAAAACGCATGAACTCAATTCTTACAGAATGACACATTTTAGCAGTAGTCCACCAAGAGCTCCAACAAGCCAGTCACAACACCTGAACTATTTTTTAAATATTAATACTTGAGACTGTGACCCAATTTTTATAATAAGTTTTAAAAATTTAATTAATACATATTGCTTATGGTATACTTTTTGGTAACTACTCTTACAGTGGAATCAGTGAGACTATTGAGTGCAGTAATGAAAAGCAGGGTTCAAATCCAAGTCCTGTCACTTACTAGGGCTGTGTAATCTCAAAGAAATTGCTTCATTTTTCTATGCCCCAATTTCATGGCCTATCAAAAAGGAAGAATAGCAGTAACATCATAAGATGAGTACGCTGATTAAAGTAAGTTAATCTTTATAAAGCACTTACCATCGTGTCACACATAGTACTCAGTAACTACTGAACTGTGCTATTATTACTGTTACTCTGGGTTTTATTGTTGAATGCAACAAATGCCAAATTCTCTTTTGTTGGGACTCAATTTAACAAAGTCAAAGGGAATAGAATGAAAATTTCTCATCAGGGCACGGTAATGATTTCTCAACAGTTACCAGACTTACTGTAATATTTTCACTTTCTTGTGCTTTTAACAGCAAAAATTAGATGCATTAAAACAAGAATTGATGATACTCTTCACTGAGATATCAACACAGAGGTTACCTACCTGTGCAGCTCTTCTGTTTTGTCTTCGGTTGGACCTACGATTAGTAAACAATGGCGAAGGACAGCTGCCATGACACGGAACTGATGAGAATCACTCTATAGCAAATAAAAGAGACAAGAGGAAAAATTTGGGATTAAATGCCTTAACGAAGGAGCTTGGTGTATTACGACCTTCCTCGGAGTTATCTTATGGCCCACCTACCTCCCCCCCCACAACGGTCATTCTTATACCATACATAATAGAAGTTAGGATACTGTAGAAAAAGTTCTCAGTACTAAGTGAATAGTTACTTAGTCTCATATGAAGAGCTACAACCACCTCCAGAAATGGCTGAAAGTAGACGGTACTGATCTAGCCGCTCCCTAAGGGCATGTCAGGCAAGGAGATGCATGATCAACATCCATGCATTTCCCACTCTGTTTTACAGTAAGATTCAATTCACCTAATGATCTTTGCCATTTCCAGAAAGCCTAGATTCTTTTGATAGTATACTGTTCCAGTCTGCTAATTGTTATAAAAGTTTAAATAGATATAATGTTATCAGATATTTTAAGAGCAGGTTATATATCCTTAATGCCTCATTTCTTGATTTTCAAAAGCAATTAGGTTAAAATCTATAATCTATCAACTTCATTTTAATGAGTCTTCTTAATCTGCTAGCTTCCCCAAATCTTGCTAATTCCTCCCAAATTACTGGCAAGTGATGAAAAACAAGTGATCTGAGTTTAATCTCCTATTCTCCCAATGTTTACTCACTTATTGGTATTAAAGACTCATAGAGAGTCAAAGAGAAAAAGGCAAGCAGTAGGAAATAAGCTAAATTATGAGTAATCACTTAGTTTACCTCCTCTTTTTTAGTGAGCTCTTGGGCCACTACAATTTCTCTAGTCACCTGCATCGAAGTCATCTCTCTCTTTGTCCAGATTTTTAATAATTAGAAGACAGATAAAATGAGTGATAATTATAATAGAGATCCTGTGTACGCTATACTTCAGGAAGTCACCAATTACTTCAAAAACTATTTAAAAATTCAAAAAACTTTATAAAAAATTTTAAAACTTTAGTATATATTGATCTCAAGTCTGTGTAAAGTGAAATATACTCACATATTATACATATATTCATATATGTTCTTATATTCACATATATGTGAGAAGATGTGTCTTATAAAATCTAACAAACAATTGAGCACAATTTCATTACTCATAATGCAGAGGACAGTATTTTAAGCATAAAATTATTATATGTTTATTTGTAAGAGAGGAAGGCCTCAGTGGCACAACGGAAAAAGCTCTGCATTTGGGAGTCTAGTGTCTAAGTTGTGACCTTAGACAAGTCATATAGCTTCTCTGAGCCAAAGTTTCCCCACAGGCATCTCCACACATATGTGACTGGTAGGGTCATAAAAGAATTAGAGGATGATACACAAGGAAGTGCTTAGCACTTGCAATGGAACATTTGAAGATGAGGGGAATAATGAGGGAGAAAGGAAACAGAAGATAGAGCTGAAATGAGTGATAATGAAATAATCGTGTGCTGGG
Source organism: Martes martes (assembly GCF_963455335.1). Classification (NCBI taxonomy): domain Eukaryota; kingdom Metazoa; phylum Chordata; class Mammalia; order Carnivora; family Mustelidae; genus Martes; species Martes martes. The sequence goes on from NC_137895.1 coordinate 15,576,326, forward strand.
GAAGGAAGGAAGAAAAGGGGAGGAGGAATCAGTGAAATGCCAGAGACACGAAGACTGGCAGGGTTGACCCAGCCACTGTCCCATTCGCCATCCATTTTCAAATGCCTGAAACAAAATTCTCTAATATGTAAACACACTTTTACTTACCCCAAATTACACGAAGCACATTGAAACACATGTAAATTCTTCCATATAACTTTTTTTGTTTGTTTTTTAAGATTTATCCATTTATTTTAGAAAGAGAGAGATCAAGTTTGAGCAGTGGGCAGGGAAGAGGGAGAGAGAAACTCAGACTCCACACCTAGCCAGAATCCCACATAGGGCCCAATCCTGTGACCCTGAGATCATAACCCTAGTCAAAACCAAGGGTCTGACGCCCAACTGTCTGTGCCACCCAGGTACTCCTTCCATTTCTTAACTCTTAATAAGATATTTTCCCTGGTTTTGAAAATTAAGTGGGAATGCACTTCCTTTTAAAAGGATTTTAAGATTTTCCTTAGGTGCGTGAGTGGCTCAGTCAGTTAAGTGTATGACTATTGATTTCAGCTCAGGTTATGATCTCAGGGTCATGAGACCGAGACCTGCGTCGGGTTCTATGCTGAACGAGGAGTCGGCTTGGGATTCTCTCTCTCTCTCCCCCTTCCCACCCCCACGCACTTGCTCATACATGCTGTCTCTCAAAACAAAATAAACACTAGATTTTCCTTTATTCTAGATATCACGGTTCTCTTTGCACACTGATACTGATAAGATTCTTGCAAAACTATCCATTTTGGTCTTTTTACTTGAAACTGTAAACCAAAATCCTACTTCTTTCCATCCCATTTCCTCATGTCCCAACTTTTGTAACACAATTCCCAAGTTGTACTTATGTCTGCAATGCCCTTTTACCATAAATCCACTAAATTCTCTTTATTTCTGTCCCCAAAACAACTGCTGAAATCCATGGATTGTTTCCCCCACTCCTGGCATCACCAATTCCTTTTTATCTCCTAGGTCTCAGCTAAAACATTTTATCAGAGAAGGCTCTTCCTTATCCACTTAATCTAAGTAGGCTTCTTCCTTCATTATTTTCTATCACTATCTTATTATGATTTCTTTCATAAAATCATAACTTGTAATGCCACACTTGCATTTCCATTGTTTTCTCCACTAATCTGGTAACTTTAGAAGTTTAGAGTGCATATGTTTAATAGGTGTTCAATATTTATTTATTTATTTATTTATTTATTTATTTATTTATTTATTTATACAGGAAGAGAGAGAGGAAAGAGAGAGAGGCAGAGGGAGAAAGAGAATCCCAAGTAGGTTCCACACCCAGTGTGAAATCCATGTAGGGCTCAATCCTACAGTTCTGAGACCATGATCAGGCTGAAACCAAGAGTCCGATGCTCAACTGACTGAGCCACCCAGATGCCCCAATATTCAATAATTTTTAATGTAAATTATAAGTAAAACAAAAAAGAGATCATCAGTGGGCAGCTAGATAAATTTTCACAAAATGAGCACATCCATATAACCAACACAAAAATGATCCAATGTCAAGATCAAGAACTCCAGAATTCTGCTCACGGCCTCTTCAGATGACAGTCATCTGTTCTTCAAGGGTAATTCTAGTTTCTAACATTACAGGTTAGTGGTTTTTGTTGTCATTCGAGTTTGCTTGAATGAAATCATAAAATATAGGCCCTTTTGTGTCTGGTTGTGAGATTCATCTAGGTTGGTATGTGTAGCTAGTCTACACATTTTCATCACTTGTGTTCATTTTCATCACTTGAGAGTAGTGCTATTTGAGGTGCAGTCTGTGGACCAGTGTCAATCCACACCCTGCCTGCCACTGATCTGCAGTGCCCTCAGTGCAAAAAGTGTGCATGAGCATTTAGAGACTTTTCCAGTTTGACAATGTATGTAATATTGTATTATACAAGAGTTTTATTCTGATAGCTAGGGCAAAAAAGAATCTGGTCCTTCACCACAGTTAGTTTAAGAAAGCACTGCTGAATGCAGTGCATATATTACACTTTACTTATCTATCCCACTCTGGATGGACACTTGGACTGTTTCCAGTTTGGGGCTATACTGATGGGTACTGCTGTGAATATAATTTCTTATGCCTCATCTGCTGTGTCAAGCTTTAGACTATACTGTCAAATAGTGTTTCCAAGTGTTTATACCAACTTACACTCCCACTAGTTGCTCTACAGTTGTGGCAACACTTGGTATTGTCAGAGTTATAAAATTTAATCATTCTTTTGGGTGTGCAGTGGTCTCTTATTATGCATTTTCCTGATGACTAATGAAGTTGCATATGACTACTTCATTTGGATACCTCTTTTGTCAAATGCCTGTTCAAGCCTTTTTGCTGATTTTTTAATTGGGTTGACTCTGTATGGATTTGTAAGGCTTTTTAATGTATTCTGGATAGAGTTCTTTATAGATGTGTTGTAAATAACTCCTCTGTTTTGGTGGCCTGCTTTTTTACTTTCTTCTCTTGATGAGCTCATTTTAATGAAGACCAATTTGTCAACTCTTCCTTTAAAATTTGATTTTTATTTTGTCTTGTTTTAGAAATCTTTGCCTACTTAAGAAATGTTTGATAGATAAAGTAATGAAGATAACCTGTTTCCTTCTAAAAGCTTATTATTTTACCTTTCATATTTAGGTCCTTATCTATCTCAAATTAATTTTTGTGTATGGTATAAGGTAAGGATTCAAATTAGTTTTTCTTCCATAAAGATATACAATTGATCCAGTACAACTTATTAGAAAGTCCACTCTTTCCCCACTGCACTTCAACATTACCTGTTTCATAAATGAGTTGACTATATATGTGTAGGTTTATTTCTAGACTCTATTCCATTAGTCTGTCTCAGTCAAAATTTGCTAAATGAATGCTACCATTTAAGAAGTATTAGTTAACAAAGGTTAGAGTGGATACTATTTTCTAGTATTGGCTATTCTGCTGTATGACTTTCCATAAGTAATTTAAACTCTGAACTTTCGTGTCCTTTTTTTTATCAAATGGGGTTAATGCTCCTGTGTCAAAAAGATGCTGGGAAGATTAAATATAATTACTCTTTATAAAATATTACACAAATGCAGTTTATATAACTATAATTTACTTGCTTCATCTTAGTTTTGATATCTTTAAGATATCTATATTCTCTCCTCTGAAATCATACCTTTCAGATATCAATATTCTGTCCTCTGAAATCATTATCTCCAAAGGTTGAGAAGAAAAAAAATTCACCAGGGATGAAGGGAGAAGAAGAGACAGAAAGCAAACAGCCTTGCTGTGATAGTGGAAATCAAAATAAGGTAACACTCAATTAAAAGGGAGATAAAAACTCAGGAAAGTCTTTGGGATCTCTTTATATAGTCCTTACTTCTTAATTACAGATTCTACTACTGTCCTGCTGCCTTTTTTCTCCTGTGCAAACTGTGGAATTTGTTTGGTAAATGTATGGATTTCCTCACATCTTTCCATTCCAAGTGTCAACTGATCTAATCAATGCCTGTGAAAGTCTGAAGGGAGCAAACTGCACACCAAGTCCTAATCTTGTATTGTTATCCCAGGACAGTTCTAATTTCTTCAAGAAGGTTTAGGAATGTGTGAAAATTTGATTTCTTCAAGAAGGTTTAGGAATGTGTGAAAATTTGATTTCAATTCCATAAAAAGTGAAAGACATTCAGACACAGACATACACATACACAGAAGTATACACACATTTAACTAGAAATACAGCTATCTCAGGTAACATTTGACCCTGTTTTACCCTAGTCCTTCTGCTTTACCTTTACCAAGGTTATTTGTCCTGCCAAATTGTATATATTCAAAATTCTCTGTCTCCTCACAGGCAAAGATAATGTATTTTACCTCTGCATCTTTTTCATTGAACATGGTGCTGGGCACAGAGTAATAATACTATGCTTTTTTGAATTAATTTACAAGGGAAGATATAAATGTTATAGAGTGCTGTAACTCTAAAAAGGCTAGAAATCTGCTGCTCTAAACAATGTTATTAAATGTTTTGGCTTCTAGTTAATTCTGTAATAGCTTTGACTTTTTTTTTTCAGATTTTATTTATTTATTTGACAGAGATCACAAGTAGGCAGAGAGGCAGGCAGAGAGAGAGAGGGAAGCAGAGCAGAGAGCCTGCTGAGCAGAAAGCCTGATGTGGGGCTCAATCCCAAGACCCCAGGATCATGACCTGAACCGAAGGCAGAGGCTTTAACCCACTGAGCCACCCAGGTGCCCCAGCTTTAATTTTTTTTTAAAGATTTTATTTATTTGAGAGAGAGAGAATATGAGCAGGGGTAGGGGCAGAGGAAGAAGGGGAAGCAGACTATGTGGAGTGGGGAGCCAGACATAGGGCTTGATCCCAGGATCCTGATATCATGACCTAAGCCTAAGGTAGATGCTAACCAACTTAGTTATCCAGATGCCCCAACAGCTTTGACATTTTAAAAGGTATCATAAACTTTTCCTTCTTCCCTGCTTACTTTGGATTTTTTCTCCTATATATTTCTCTATATTATACTTTATTTTTCATTAAACAAATATTTATTGAGTGTGTACTCTGTCCTGGGTTACGTTGCTTAGCAGAAAGACTATGCCAATGAGGTCAGATAAACCCTCAAAGATCTAGAACATATGGTATTTGAAGCATCTGTGCATTACGGAGGTGACTCTTATTTTTAAACATACAGAAAATATAGAGAAGAAAAGTAAGTAATGTAACAAACAGTTGTATATCCATCTGTGTTCATATGTCTGATTTTCCTATTAGACTGTTAGTTCTTTGAGGGCAGTGATGCTTTCTTCATCTCGTATCTTGTATCCCTAATGTAGAACTCAGCATATATCGGGCACTCAATATTTACTGAAAGGATGATTCAGCAAAAAAACATGGCACAGCTTGAAGCTTTATTTTTATTTAATTAATATCATGTCCTTTTCCCACATTCCCTTTCAAGTCTCTAAAATAATCATGGCACTAACCTCTTCTGTTACTATGTGACATTCCCAAATAACTCCTATGGACATTCACTGTTTTATCTGACTTAAATGCATCTTTTGACTACTCAGATATTTGTATTACTTCTCTGTTTGCTCTTGGTTGTCTGGCTCTACCATGTCTGTTGGTCCTTGTGTCTTCTCGTTACAATGCACTGATAACAGAAAGCACTGCAGAAGGGAGTGTGTGCTAAGTGAGGGATCTCTACGGTAACATGCTTAACTCCATCAACAAAGAGATTTAGCAAAATGTTAAAGGAGGAGGAAGACAAGACCATTTCAGTTAATGTTTCTAGAACTGACTTCAGGTCCTGCTAAAGGAGCCTTTGACAATCTTAAACATTATACTACCTTTAGGAAAGGGAAAGAATGAGACAGAGGGAAGGAGGAAGTGAGGGAGACAGAAGGACACCGTGTGGAAATAAGCCCAGCTACATTTCCTACTGAATGGAAAGGAATCTCCAAATTAATCTGCTGATGGTATCAGCAGGCAGGCAGGAATTTAACACTGAGGCATGAACCTAAAATGGACAAACGGCACTAATCTGGTAAGCCTCAAGAAAAACCTAGTCATTAATTTTCTGGTTTTGATGAACTGTAAGTGAACAGTGATTAAAAATACCTATAAAACAGTTAAAACTCAAACCAAACATTTATATTTTCTGTAACAGTTGAGCTGTCTAATAGATAAAGATCTTTATTTTTTATTTTTATTTTTTTTAGATAAAGATCTTTAAAGGTGAAATGCCCAGGGTCTGGAAAGGTATAAACTAGCACTCTTCTGAAGGGCAGTCTGGCAATACATATCAAAAACCTTTAGAGTTTTAAAAAATCTTTTGGGCCCAATAATTTCAGGAATTTATCTACAAAATTTTATAATAAGAAAATTCACTGCATTACCATGTAAAACAGCAAACAAATGCAAACAATCTAAATGCCTACACATAAGGAATTTGTTAAAGGTTGATAGATCTTTATGAAGGAATATTCACGTAAAAAATTACTTATTAAGTATAAAATGACTTATGAAGATTAGTTCCTCATAAGGATTTACCAACCTTTGACAAAGAGAATAAATTGGCGGTTAAATTATTTTTTAGGGGGCACCTGGGTGGCTCAGTGGGTTAAAGCCTCTGCCTTCGGCTCGGGTCATGATCCCAGGGTCCTGGGATCGAGTCCCGCATCGGGCTCTCTCTCAGCAGGGATCCTGCTTCCTCCTCTCTCTCTGCCTGCCTCTCTGCCTACTTGTGATCTCTGTCAAATAAATAAATAAAATCTTTTTAAAAAATTATTTTTTGGTTGCAGAACTCTTTTTATCCCCACATGATATCTAGTTACAACCTACTATAAAGAGAAAAAACAACAGCAACTGCAACAATCAAAGATGCTCTTTTGAAAGTGAGGGTGGAGAACCTGGAACTCATCCTATTCCTAGGAACTTTATGGCTTCAAGGAACATTTTGAAAACCACCACTCTTCAAGAACATTTACTGTGGAAAAAAAGATCAAGATTATAAAATGACTGCGTTTTTATAAAAAGAAATTACACATATGTTTATATTTACATACTATACAATGAAGAATGGTTAGAAAGGTATAGATCATATGCAAACAGGGATTATCTTCGAATGGAAGTTTTATAGGTGATTTGCACTTTTTTATTGCCTCTATACTTTTCCCCTTAGATCTACGATGAGCATGTATTTTCATTATGAGGAAAATAATATTAGTTATTTTTAAAGTTAAATGTTAAAGTTGGATTCTTCTGTATAATGAGTTTCCACTGTCCTTTTATTTCAGTAGCTATCTTCAAGCATTAACAAATCTTCAGGTGCTTGTTTCATTGGAGAAAGATGCCATTTGTCTGACAATCGAGGTGTTACTAAAATCCAAGTAAATGGGCTCTTACTGGCAAGTTTCTCTGCATCCTTTTTACAGATTTTCCTTATGTTAAGTTCTGAGTCCCTCCCTATGCTCTGATTTCTGGGTCTTTTCAAATGCTATTCAACTTCTGAGAAACGTTCACCTCCCCAGTTGTCAAACAGTTCCATTGTTTCGTCATCCTATCTCAGGAGACACCTTCACAGGTCTTCCCTGACTATGCTAACTATTTGGAATCATTGCACTGTTTCTCTCCTAGCACTGAACACAATTTGAATTATATATTTGTTTACTTATTTATTACCTATCCTACCAACAAAACTGAAGGCAGAGACTATGCCTATTATTTGCCAACATATTACACAATGCTGGCATAATATCTAGTAAATGGCCATAAATATTTATTGACTGACTGACTAAATGTTTGCTAAAATTTGAATCTGGAGACTCATGGAGACTGAATTGGTTAACACAACAACAACAACAACAACAAAAAACCTTTCCCATACTCTTGCCTAAAGAGTTGGCAAGATCCTGGTTTCAATACTGTTCAAATTTCTGATAACTTCAGTAATAGCCCAGAGTCACAATAACTGGGCACATTTTTATAATGGCTTTATCTACTGATCCACAACTCACAAGAAGCCCTAGGTCTGCAGAGATGCCTGCTTCAGGACTACTCATCCTTTCTCACGTATCTTTTGGAGAATAAACTTTCTAGTACCCAGAATGAGTAATTGTTGCTTCAACATCTTCAAAGCTTCTTCCAGCCCCACTATTAAACTAATGAAGGCTAATCTCAATTTACTGATATATATTACATGTCATTCCATACTTATACTGATGTGCGGCCATTGAATTATAATAAACCCTTTTAGTCAGGAATTGGAACAGTGTGAGCTACTATTTTGGGCACAATTTAAATAATAGGGGCTCCAACAATGGCAAACCAACAGTCTCAGAAGAGCTCTTGCAACTAAATGGAGAACTTAAAAACACCAAAACAAACAGTGTAAGAAAAATAACCATAGAAGGTACCAAATAAGCATAGAGACATAATATTTTAAATACTTCCAAATATTTGGTTTCAAAGCATAAATGGAGCATGTGGGCTTTCCACATCTTTTCCTGCCAAGTCTCAGGAAAAACTGACCATACTACAGTCATCTAAAACAGCTGTTAGGACTGATCTTCAAATATTTGGTCAAAATATAGACCTATTTGCACTTTAAAACTCAGATGCCTGCATATTCCCACTATAGCACTGTACTGAGATAATCCTCTCAAAGTAGGCTGCTGGCAAAAACAGATCTGTATTCATGGTGAGCACTGCTTCAAATGGACACAGCAAGATGTTAGCCTAAGTCCTCAAGTCAGCTGTCATAAAAGATAATTTACGCTGGCACCAAAATACTCCATTTCTTTCTTTCCTTATTCTTTTCTTTTTTTCTTTCTTTTTTTTTTTTTAAAGGCAGGAGCTCAATTTCACTCATCATTTAAGGTTAAAGAAAGAATGTAAATGTGAAATGTTAAGATTCTAGAAGCAAGGAAAAAAGTTTATGTCCATTTTGCTTACAGTTGTTGCTTCCTTAAGCTAAGTTTCTTGTTTAGCATATTGTTCTTGTGGGTACTTAGATATAGTCTATCAAATCTGCCTTTGGCTGCTGTAAGGTCTAAGCCACAGAAAAGGACCTTAGTCCAGAAAAAACCTTTCCCACACTGTGGTGTAACTGTATTTTCTAGAACTGTGTAAAAGTATGGATATCTAGTTGTAGCCCTACATTTCTGATAGTTATCTCATACTGTAACACTCTACGGATGATAGGGGATACACACAAGATCTTTTGCTCTTCTGAACAGACATGAATTCTGATTGATCAATTTTATCTGGCCTAATTTAGCTTATCTTTTCTTTGAGATGGCAATCATTGTAAATGCCTATAACTTTATGAATCATATTATTTTATTTCCCTTCAAATCTTCTCATTTAAACCTTGTTACTGAAAGAGGCACTAAAAAAAAAAAGGCAGGTGATAGAATAACTGGGAAAAGGAACTATATCTGCCAACCTTACAAAATAATAATCCATAGTTAACTAATTGGAATTAAAAATTTAAAAATCCATAAAATGAAATAGTCCATCTTCATCCTATTTTTCTGGTAAGTGTTACACAAATGGGAAGTAAGGATTCCTCCCTTGTAGGCAGCTCTAGGGATGGCCCAGACCAATTAAGTTATAGGTAGATAAGAATATCCTTCTCAACCTTACCTCTTTATGCACCTTCCAACTGTCTACCGTCACATTGAAGAGAGCTTTGAGGGCCTCAATGGCACAGTCTGTCTCCTGAGGTGAGAGAGGAGGTCCATTATGGTCTATGGCCGATTCATATTCATCGGTCCACTTGATGCTAAAGGCACTTTCCAAGATCTGGGTTAGCAGCGGTAGTCCCTGGAGCTCATAGCGCAATTGTGACCTGATGTCGGTGTGCAAAAGTGACAGGAGGAAGAGCAAGCGCAAGTCAAAGCACTTAATGTCATTGATAAACTTTCGGTCCTTGCACTTTCTCAGGAGGTTACAGAGCTTTGCAGCAAGGTTAAGTTCCAGGCTGAGCTGCTGTGCCATCTGACTGTTGAACACTATGTTACACAGACATTTTAATGACTCCACAATAACTGGGAACTCTGACACCTTCTCCAAAGAATCATCCGACTCATTTAGCTTGGCTAATCGCAGCAGTATCTGCATATTTTCCTTGGTTGTTACAGGAACTAAAACCTTTTTGTCTCTGGAGAGAATGCGGAGAACTTCCAGACAGGACACTTGACATGTTGTTGGGATGTCCTTTACAAGGACTTTAAATATGCCTTCACAGAGTTTCTGAAAAACAAGAACAAGTATTCAAAAATCATTACTTGGCTTAAATGATTTAAAACAGAATACTTCTCTACCAATGTATGTAACAGCAATCAGATTCTGGCTAGAAAAGATTTTTTTTTTTTTAAGTCACACAATGTTAGAACTGAAAGAGACCTTATATTTGCTGCACTTCTTTCACTTACAGATAAGGAAATTAAAGGCCAGAGAGGCTGTACTGGGCCAGAGTGAATCAGTCAGGTCTTACGTAGCTTTGTTCTCAACAGGTTTTTAATATCAGAACACACAGATTATCAGGATAAAGGCAATTAGTCTGAATCATAGCTGATGGCCCAAAGTGTACATATCCGTCTTGCATTTTTTGAAATTTAATTATTCCTATTATTCCTAAATTTAAGAACCACTGATCATTCTTTCAAAATTCAACGTCCAGCTTTCTTGTCCATAAACTGCAGGTCTGGGTCTCTCAAGTTCGCACCGTACATGTGAAGCAAGCAGGTATAAACTACTCTATTGCTGACCATTTTTGTACCTGTTACATTTTATAAAAAACAGCAACAACTAGGACTAACATCAGATTTTACAAAGTTTGTATTTACCTATCATCAGACTTTAATTCTTATAAAGAGGCTATCTTTGGGTCAAGCATGATGATCTTGATAAGAATCCCAGGCTGTGTGTACCTTCTCAGTACCTCCTAGTTGTACAGCTATGAAGTGGCAACTTTAAATGTATAGTTGACCCTTAAATAGGGGTTTGAACGGCATGGGTTCTCTTACACATGGATTTTTTTATAAATACAGTATAGTACTGTATATGTATTTTGTCTTCCTTATGTTTTTAATAACACTTTTCTCTAGCTTACTTTATTGTAAAAAAAAGGATACAATAATATATAACAAATAAAATATATGTTAACTAAATTATTGGTAAGGCTTCTGGTCAACATTTGGCTATCAGTAGTTAAGTTTCTGGAGAGTCAAAAATTGCATGCAGATTCTTTGACTGTGCTGGGGACTAGCACCCTAACCTCTACATTGTTTAAGGGCTGGCTATACTATGTTCTGGAGGTGGGAAGGAAATTAACTTGACAAGCTGAGAAAAATTTATAATAATGTCAACTCTATCCCGGCCATCTCTGATATCTAGAAGGGACTTTCATTCAATGTCTTATTATCATCGTTAAGGCATTTAAAAAATAATGAACACAAGTTGGGGGGGTGGGGTAAGTATAATGTCCCCATTACAGAAATATAAAAATTTTACAGAATAAAATTACAGAAATATAAAAATTCTTCTCCAACGTCTGATCTTTCAGATCCAAGACAAAAAACAAAAACAAAAACAAAACCACCTTCTATATACTACTTCCTATGCAGTATATTTCTGGAGGCGGAGTCAGATAACCCTTGTTCCCATATAACTTTACTCGGGAGAGAAATCATCTACACTGCTGCTTAAGTTAAGAAACATGTAATAAATAAGGTATTATAAAATATTATATATGTGAATTTGGAGTTCTACATATTGAATTAAAAAGACACCTTTACCTCCTGCCTTTTTAAACCAAAGAGAAGAGCAACAATAAAATACCCCCCAAATCTACAGACGATATGGGTCCTTTCTTGTTCCACCTTCAGACTCAAGAAAGAAAAAGAGCAAAGCATGAATACAAATAGTAATAGACAAGGCTATAAATCAACTGGATTGAAATTCTCGGACATAAGAAGGCTATGTGATAGAGATTAGAGAGCCTACAAAATTTATAGTTAAAAACTTCCTCATCTATAGGCTTCCTGAAGTTCAACGGGCAACCAAAGACAAGAGCTCTAGTTTTAAAGCACAATTTTCAATCATAGTTGTTCTTAAACACGCCATTTCTTTTCACAGATCTGCCTCACATAATGATCACTGGGTAGATTTTTGCTATAATTTCAACATACTTTGAAAATTAAACCACTTTTTGGATAATGATTCTTCTCTTTTTTTTTATTACAACCCACCAAAAAAATCAAGACCCGAAATACAACAAAAGTGATGCTTAATAGACATACTTAACTGCTATACTCAACATAATCATTTTTTGGTCAGAGAACATTTAAAGAGCAAATTAATAAATCACATACATTTGGATGAACCAGAAAAATTTTGTTTTGCATACATACGTACACCAGGCAAGAAAACTGAAGAAGGAGCATCCTTTACACTTTTCCAACTGCTGAGTGCATGCTCTACTTGTTTCAAAGGTACTCTTGTATTTCACCTTTATTTTTGCTCTAACGGTATTTTTCTGTGCTGTAACTATTTTTTTCAATTGATTTTACTCTTCCTAAAACATACTTTCCTCTCTTTTGAAACACTTTCCACAGCTCCCTGGTGCCCACAGAATGCAGGTGAAATGAGCCCACAGCTCCCTTTTCCACTGCTCTCTGTCACGCACGGCTCCCCTTCTTTTTCAAGTGCTTCAAACGGATTTCCAGGCCTCTGGCTATATGTCCTAGCCTCTCCCCTACAGCTCCTTCCCTGGCAGGCCCTGCTACCATGTCCACCCATCAGGAGCCCACTCTTTTTCTCAGGGTTAGTTTGAAGACTGAGGGGTCTACATGCTTCCCCAGTCGCTCCCTCTTTTGCTGTTTGTGCTTCCAACTAAAACTAAGTTTTTGCTTTTGTGTAGAGTAAATTGTTGGAGCATCTCACTCCTTTTCCAGGCTCCTTAATAGAGGCTATGTTTAATCTGTATCCCTGTAGCTGGCTCAGGTGCGCTAGAACTATTTTTAAGTGCAAGATAACCACAAATTCCCATCCTTAAAACCTAACCCCTGACTCTCCAGCATCTTCTAAAGAATGATTCCTTTGTATCCCTCCTCCACCAGGCACCACTTACTATCAAGTCTTCTCTTCCTCTTTTTGCAAGCACAACAAACTGTCATTACATTATATGTTGTTTTTATTTACTTTCAAAATATTTATACAGACTTGTTTTCATTGTTCAACTGACACGTGTGTGTGTGTGTGTGTGTGTATTTTAAAGATTTTATTTGAGAGAGGGAGACAGAAACAGCGACAGAGAGCATGAGTGGGGAGGAGAGGGAGAAGCAGGTTCCCTCATGTGGGATTCAATCCGAGGACCCTGGGATCATGACCTGAGCCGAAGGCAGATGCTAATCGACCTTTAATCTGAAAATTATTTTGGTACCTTAGGTTATCAGGGAACCCAATTTTTTCCATTAAAATTAATGGAAATATTTTCTGGTTTAATAACTTTCACTTAGAGGTCTGTTTCTCTGTAATGAACTAAAGTCATAAGGCAAGTTACAAAGTATAACTACTAAGAATCAAAGAGTCTGAGGAAAAGCCCTTTTAAAATGCTCACTAACTCAGCAAGCCATGACTACTTCTATAAAGTCAGACTGCAAATCCAACAGCATAAATTCAAGAGTAAGATCCCAAATGGTTCCCCAATGTTAATACTAGTACTGCCAAAAAAGGTTAGTTTGCTCCTGAACTGAAACCTGGGAGTCTACTACAGCAGTGGTTCTCAAACTTCACCATGCATCATAATCCGCTAAAGGGACTGTTAAAACACATTGTTGCACTTCACCCCCAGAATTTCTGATTCAGTAGGTCTTGAGTGAGGCTCTGGAATTGGGACATTTAACAAGTTCCTAAATTCTGCTGATGATTCAGGAGCCACACTCTGAGAACCACTGAACTATGGTTAACAATGGACTGCTATAACTTGGATATTAGAGGGTCGGGGTTAACTGACAGCAATGAACCAGGTAAGTACAGAAAAGTAGGCAGAGTTGAAAGCCATTAGCACGAATACCTTAACTTCTCCTTGACTGTCCTGAAGATGAACAAGGGTGGCAGGGATAGGAATGGGGTGTCACTATCTGGTCACATTAGTTTTCTTATCTTAAATATTAAAAACTACTCCAGGGATGAAGTATATTACTTGTTTAAGGTCAGTGGTCCTGGGCTTGAAACTTGTTTAATTTACCATGGACTCTAGAACCAGAGCAGTTTGCGATTAAGGGCATAAGTTCTGGATTTAAATGTCTTGTATTCAAACCTTGGGTCTTCTACCATCTTTTAACGGTGAGACTGTGGCAAACTTGGCCTCCCTGGGCCTCATTTACTCTAAGAGTTAAATGACATCCACATGTCTAGCACTTAGAATAGTGCCTGGCATGTGGCGAGTGTTCAGTACAGGTTTTACATCTTAGTATATCTCAGTGAATCTCAAAGTTCACAGTTTAGCATTTAAGATTTTCCAACCTGCTTTTTCAGGTTTCTCTTTCATACTATGCCCCCTTAAACCCTCCTCTCTAGCTATATTCCCTTCCAAATTATCTCACACTGAGCTCTTTTTTTCTTTCTTATTGCCTCCCATCTCCCTGCATCCATTCCTCTTCTTCTTCAGCTATTCAACTTTTAACCATTCTCCAAAGCTAATTCACTTTTGATATAAATTTTTTTCTAACCACTTCAGCCCCCAACATTCTTCCTCTCCAAGGAATATCCAAACCACAATTTGCAGCAGTCATTTGGTGCTCAATATATTCTTCCTGTTACTAAAAGCTCTCTAATAGAAAAACATTCATAATTACACTAGCTAGTATATTTTATGTGCAGTAGACAGAAGGATTTATTCTTAGTCAATCTACTGATTAGCAGTAACCAATGCATATTGTTTTGACACAGCTACAATCATCTTGTGTACACCATTCTGTTCTTTTTAATTTTTAATTTAATTACCAGCATTTTTCCACATTGCCAGAATACTTATAAAAATAATTCAGGGCGCCTGGGTGGCTCAGTCCATTAAGCATCTACCTTTTGTTAAGGTCACGATCCCAGGGTCCTGGGACCAAACCCCATGTCAGGTTCCCTGCTCAGTGGGGAATCTGCTTCTCCCTCTTCCTCTGTGCTCTCTCTCTCTCTTTCTTTCTCTCTCAAATAAATAAAATCTTAAAAAGAAAGTTTAAATCGATGCATTATTAAATGACTTCTGTTCTCAGTAAGCCTCTAGAATGATATACAGCAGGATCCAGAAAGAAGAGTGGACTTATTAGCATCAGAAGGGGTGGTTTCATAATTTTAATAATTATGGTGATATTGTTTGCTTAATGTGGTGTACAGTTTACAAAAGAACTTCTCATATATATCCTTCAATCTAAGAAATGCTCACTAAATACTTACCAAATTATTGCCTAAGGATACTTAACTAAGAAGTAGGCCAGGCCTTAATCTAGATCATCTGATTCCAGTGTGATTTCCATTCCAAGTCAATGATTGTACCATTAGCTGCCATTTATTAACTGTATCTTGAGCATGACACCCTGTTAGGCCTCTTTCTTCATCTATACCATGCATTAAGACAGTTTAAGGCAGTGTTTGCTTTGGCAGCAAATATAAAAAAAACTGGAAGACTCTCTAAAGCAACCTTCTTCCAGTTCCAAAGTAATAAGCTTTTCACTATGAATCTGTAAAACTAAGATCAGCTTTGGCTTTAGCCATGAGACAAGCAGAACATGCTATAAAGCATATATGAACATTCAAATGATCTTTTGTGATTTACACAGTTTTAAAAGGTGATTTCTAAAAATACTTCAAAAAACTTAAAGTCAAGTTCTATACATAAAAAAGTCTTTGCTCAAAATATAGGCATCATAATTTACTATACTCTGGCAACCCAAAAGGTAGATGCTACTCAGAAGTGTCTACTTCACTTATTTGTGGTGCATAACAAATAACATGGAGGACATGAGGAGATGGAGAGGAGAAGGGAGTTGAGGGAAATTGGAAGGGGAGGTGAACCATGAGAGACTATGGACTCTGAAAAACAATCTGAGGGTTTTGAAGGGGCGGGGGGTTGAGGTTGGGGGAGCAAGCTGGTAGGTATTAAGGAGGGCACGTATTGCATGGAGCACTGGGTGTGGTGCAAAAACAATGAATACTGTTACACTGAAAAGAAATTTAAAAAATAAAATAAAATAAAAGATGGGGCGCCTGGGTGGCTCAGCGGGTTAAGCCTCTGCCTTCAGCTCAGGTCATGGTCCCAGGGTCCTGGGATAGAGCCCCGCATCAGGCTCTCTGCTCAGCAGGGATCTCGTGATCTCTGTCTCTCAAATAAATAAATAAAATCTTTAAAATAAAATAAAAGATGAAAAATGCAAAAAAAAAAAGTGGGAATAGAAAAAAAAAAAGTATCTACAGATTGGTGCCAGTTCACAAACTATTTGTTCCCGGACTGTTGAGATAGCTACACAAATTGAGACAGGTATAAAAAACTGAGTTTGCATTTAGAAATATTTATAGTAATCCAACTTTGCTGTGACTGAAGGATATGATTATTTCTTTTAATGTTTCACTTTTATTGTATTTTGTGAAAGCACTAGTCTACCACAAATTAGGGGAAAACTGCAAAACAAACAAAAAAACTCTTGGCCCTTCAACACAAATAATTTAAGAAGCACTGTCCAGAGAATGCATTTATTTTTAATTTTTTTAATTTTTAATTTTTTAATATGTTATGTTAGTCACCATACAGTACATCATTAGTTTTTGATGAGAGAATGCATTTTATATTATTTAAGTTTTCTTCAACTGTATAACCAAAGTAGTAAAACAAACTCCGATCCCAGAGTAATGAGGGAATAATATATCTCAAATATGCTTATCTAAGATTTAGTTTAATTGCTGGGCATTGTGTTGAAAACTGACAGTTGTCCACCAAAATCCATTCTTTCCTTCTTACTTAGTAAGAGAACTGTGGCAATGCCCATGACTGCCTGGCTATACCACATTCCTCAGCTGTTCTTCATGGCCACATGCCTGAGCTCTTGCCTATAGAATGTATGTGGGCGTGTGGCATGACATTTTCGGGTTTGGGTCCCTACGACAGTGGGCATACCTTCTCCATTTTCTTGTCCCATTCTGTAACCTGGAAGTGGCAGCCCACTTCAGGCACGATAATGCTCAGATGGTGAAACGTAACTTTACAACTTAGAAGGAAATAGGGCAACTGAATAAATTTATGCAGCAGAGTCACTCACCCATCTAACTAGAACTAATCAATCGCCTCAGAACTATTACTTGAAAAGGTAATAAAACCAACATTCCCTAAATCACATCTATCTTGGGGCCCCTTTGTTGCAACAACTTAGATTTAAACTTAAAATGCCCTCTGAAATATGTTTCATGAATAACTCATATAGAACCCCTTGTTCCATCATTCCATAAGTAACAGAAGCTATATTTCACCTCAATGACCCAGTTGTGCCATGGCTAGTTTGTATCTTCATTTGTTTATCTATTTATTAATTCATCAAGAAGACACCAAGTGTCTATTTAATAAATCCAAGGCAATGTCCTTAGTACTGGGTAGACAATGGCAAACTTCTAAGGAATTTAAAATTGAACAGGGGAGAATTACAAAGAAATATAAGCCATGGATTAGTGTGACAATAGGTCTGACAGGTCTATGCTAGAATTTCTCAGCCTCAGCAATACTGACATTTTGGACTGGGTAATTCTCTGAGGATATGTATCTTTAAAATATTTAATAGCATCCTTGGCCCCTACCCACTGGATGCCAGTAACACCCTCTCACTACCACTGCTCAGTCACAGCAATCAAAAATGTTTCCAGAAACTGCCAAATGTCTCCTGGGGAACAAAATCACCCCCTACTGAGAATCACTGATTTAAGTGTAAAAAACTATGACGGTACAAATCTAAATTCTATGGGAGGAAGTAGACCAGTTCAGGGAAAGACTTCCTAAGGAAGTGGCATCTAAGGTGAGATCTGAAATGTACATGTTTGATTTCCATTCAATCATTTAACAAACACTTGAATGCCTACTATATTACTGTTATGTGATAGCTGTATACTGGTGAACAAAACAAACATAATTCTGTTATGTGTTATGCGGATGGCAGTTTAATGAGGAAGATAAATAAAAAATTTAAATGTTAAAAGAGAAATAACAGGATGGTAAGATAGAAAATAATAGGAGAAAGGATCAACTTTAGAGTGATATTTAAGCCACCTAATGGTGAGATGGCGCTAAATGTGCAAAGAGTACTGCAGGCAGAGCCTGGTGTGTTTAAGGTCATGAAAACCAGAATGGATGATGTTAGTGGCCAAGTGCTGGGAGATGTAACTAGAAAGCAACTGGCACCAGATCACGTGGAGTTTTATAGGCTATGATAAAGGAGATTAGACTTTAAATGCTATGAAAGTCACTAGAGGAGTATTAGCGAAGGAGAAATACAACCCAATTAAAGATTTTTTTAAAAATCGCCCTGGTACGGAAAATGGAGGGGAACAAATGCAGCTTCAACTAGAATGGAAACAGTAGAGAGGGAGAGAGGCGGATGGATTTGATGTATATTTTTGAGACAGAACTTGCCATTTGTGGGAGAAAGCAAAGTTTCTGGCTTGAGTGGTATAGCACCATTTACTGAGAAGGGGATGACTGGAGGAAGAACGGGTTTTGGAGAAAATTATGTATAGATACATTAAGTTTGCAATGCTTGCAGAGATGCCAAGTAGAAAGTTGAACATATGTGGCTAAAACCTTAAGCAGCCATCAGGGCTATGTCTTCTCTATGAGGAAAGGTTGTTTGGAGCTATAGGAATAGATGGCCTGGAGTAAAATATATAGAAAATAGAGGGACTAAGGTAAGAGTCCTGAAAAATGCCCATACTTACAGGCTGGGAGGAGAACCTGATAAAAGAGATTAAGAGTTGCAGCTAGAAGCAAGAGGAAATTTAGGAGTGTGGCAAGTAGTTTAAGGATTTGGCAACGCCAGATCACCAATGACCTTGATAAAAGCAGTTTGTGCACAGTATTTGGGAGATGAGAAAATGCAGAGAGAAGTACATATCTTTCAATACATGTGACTATAAGGAAACAGATAAATAGGATGG
This sequence comes from Martes martes, assembly GCF_963455335.1. NCBI lineage: Eukaryota > Metazoa > Chordata > Mammalia > Carnivora > Mustelidae > Martes > Martes martes. The sequence continues at coordinate 15,595,039 of NC_137895.1, forward strand.
TAATAAGAGAGACTATAAGATCAAAAGAGATTCTTTTTTTCTTTTTTCCTTCCTTCCATCCTTCTTTTTTTTTTTTTTTTTTCAAAGAGAAGATATACTAGTCCATGTCTGTATGCTGAAGAGAATGAAGAGTTGGAATTAATCCAGAGGGAAATGGGGAACTTATTGCAGGGTATTAAGCAGGGGGAATACATTAGATGAGTGCTTTGGAATTATCATTCTGATAGTAATATGGAGAATGCACAAGAAAGGGAATAGAACCAAAAATGGTTAATAAGGTGAAAAATGAGGGTAGTGTGAACTAGGGCAGAGAAATAGAAAGCTAAGAGATTTTTAAGGGGTGTCTGGCTGGCTCAGTTGGTACAGCACGTGACTCTTGATCTTCAGGTCCTGAGTTTAAGCCAGACATTAGGCGTAGAGCTTACTTTAAAAAAAAATGAAATCAAAGAGATTTAAGGAAGTAGAACTGACTGAATGATTGGCGGAATGACTGGATATCAAGGGTGGAAAAGAGACAAGGAGCCTCTCAGATTTCTAATCTGGACAACTTGGTTGATGGAGGTATCAGTCATTCAGGAGATAGGGGAACCATTTCCTAAAGTTGGCAGCAAAAAGAAAATGATAATGCTTGGTAGACATTTCTCCATAATTGTTCCACAGTGGATACCTCAAATAAAATACAGGTAAACTCATTAACTAGGAGGGGGTCAGATCACAAGTCCCCCATAGGTCCACCTTTCCAAAACTCATACTCAATTACTTACTGTCACAATATCCTTGACCTGGGCTAAGAAACCTACTCTCTACTACCTATGTGAACGTATGTGCCTTCTCTCATGTTATTTCCTGCACTTAGAATGTCTTCTTAAACCCTGACCCTCGGCTTATATCTTCAAGGCAAATGTCATCTTTGTAATCTTTAGAAAGTAACCTCTTCTACACCTACCACTTTTATAGCACTTAACACACTTCTGACTCTGAATTATATTTATGGAGATTTCTTACCTCTTTCATCACTTTTGGTGGGGGGCAAGATTTGTCCGATACTATTTCTTTTTGTTCCACAGGTACAAAGATGCTGTCAAATATGCTGAATATATACCCACATATATATACACACATACATACTAAGTGCTACATCTTCAAAGCACTATGTGTTAAATATAGGGTATTAGGTCCAGATAGGTCATTAAAGCTCTGGGCTTAATTCCTAGGTGCCACTTATTTATTTGTATGATTTAGAATAAATTGGTCAACTATTTAAATTTCCTTATCTGTAAAACAGGTATGATAGTACCTCCTTCATAGGGTCGTTGGGGGAATTAAATGAGACAGTGTGGATGTGCTGCCCTTGAATAAAATAAATACTCAATAAATATTATTTAACATTATAACTAAAATGCATATGTCATATATAGTATTACTATAATTTAGTGAGAGGCTACATGCTATAATAAAAAAATATGACTTTTAGGGGCTCCTAGGTGGCTCAGGTGGTTGAGTACGACTCTTGATTTCCGCTCAGGTCATGACCTCAGGGTTGTGAGATCCAGCCCAACGATGGGCTCCATCCTGAGTGTGGAGCCTGCTTAAGATTCTCTCTCTCTTCCCCTCTGCCCCTCCCCACCCCCTACCAGTTCATACAAGCACTTTCTTTAAAAAAAAAAAAAAAAAAAAAGAATATGACTTAAGACTTCCAGAGTCAGGCTTCACTTTGCCATTGTTTTTACCTGTAAGATCTGGGCAAGTTACTTGGTTTTTTTGAGCTTCATTTTCATTACGTGTAAAATGGGGATAATATATATTACAGTGTTGTTTTAGTAAACGAGATGACGGTACACAGTAAGACCTAAAATTGTATGCTTCCAGGAACAAGACCTCTAATTAATAATCTCAGCCAACAGCAATATTTTGAAGAAGGCTTATTTTTCTGATTGAAATAATAAGCCTATATGTATATTTGACATGTAATTTTCTCTCTAACGTCAGTACTTATCAAAGAGATTTAATGAGCTGAGATTTTAAAAAATCTTCACTATTAGTTGGGAAATACAGGTAAAGATTTATAGATTAATTTAGAATAAAAGTGGGCCAATGATTGAATAACTAAATCAAAATGAAACAACAGTGAACAGAGAAAGTGAACATTGCCAAAAACATGGACTAACATCTGTCTTATTTATAAGAAATAGGAAAATATAATAACTTTCCAGTTCAGGGTACACACACGAGAGTTCAACTTGGCAGTAACCCCATGATAACTCAGGCCAGAAAACAGCTGAAGAGCCAAACAAAATGAGTATAATTGACAGATTAGAATATTAAGAGTTAGAAGGGGCTATAGGGACTATTTAATATTAGCAAACATTAGCAGTGCAAAAGGTTCTATAAAAAAGTGGATATTGGGGAGAGTAAGTCTGAGAAACTTATAAAGCTTAATAAAGTATTAAAGATTCTCAGATGTAGTATGGGAAAGAAACCTTTTTAATTTTTAAAAACTGATGCTTCCTTTGGCCACAGAATTCTTTTTAAAAATAATACCTAATAATGTACTCAGGATTAGGGAATATTTCTTTTATTTTACAGATAGGAAAGCTCCAACGGAGGCTACATTGTTTGCTTAATGTAGCACAGAAAGCTACAATGGGAAGGGGGACTCAGATTCTTACCTCTCAGTCCTCGTCTCTATTTATTCAACTGGTATCAGATGATGTATAAGAAAATAAAGCAAAAGTGGGTGTTCTAACATTCAAAGCAATTCTGGGTTAAGCTAGGCCTGTGAAAGGAATTATTGAGGACTGATTTTTTTCCTCCTCCAATAAACAAACTTCAGTCCTTAAACATGGTTCTATTTATTATCACATTTTTATTATTAATGTTTCTGCTCTTCTATTTTCATGGAATAGTGAATACCTATTCTTAGAGTCTACTACTTTCTGTTTAGTAAGAATGGACTCCCGCCCACCCACTTTTTGTCCATTATGTCCACAACATTAACCACATGCTTGATTTATGCTCTCGCTCCAACCAGTGCTCCTATAGTGATGGGATAGGACACTGCTCTTAAAATAGACTATGCATATTCATCTGGGAGATGTGGCACAGTGCCAAGGATACTTAAAGTCACAGGACAATCTTAGTACATCCTCTTTAACCACTGGTTTACTAAAAGATTTAGTGGGGGCAGGGTGGGGAAGAATTTCTACATGAAAATAAGTACATTAAAACTCACAATACAAAAAGTCACAGGAATTTTTAAGATTAGAAAATGAGATATGAAAGGAACATTGTAGCTAAGGCAGGATCCATTGGTTGACACCTCCCTGGCCTCTCAAGGTTGTGCCTACTCTCTCCTCTGATGGATGTCACTGGATATATATTCCACAGGGATCTAATTTTAGTTCTTAACTGGAGTTGAAGGTCAGCCACCTAAATCTGATAGTTCTAAACTTTTGCCCTCTGTGTACAGCACACGTGAGTGTGTGAGTGTATGTGTGCGCATGTAAGACAGATGGGGGGTATTAAATTCTAAAACAAGCTTACTATAATTAACAATTGGAACAGTGTTGTCAGTTCTACAAGACAGACCTATTAAAAATTTGTATTTTACAAAAATATTAAACAATCACCGACTCACTGCCAGAAATTCCAACTGTGCTTTTAATAAAGGTTAGAGAAAGGATTCTGAAGGTCAAATTTGGAATTTCTTTATAAAAAGCTAAAGATGAAATTTTCTAAGTGAATATTCATGCAGCTGGGTCCATTTGATATTGAGCTTAATATTTTATCTGTGCACTCTTGTGTGTTTCTTTTCCTGCTTGTAGTATGGGAGGTGATGGTAATTCTCACTTTTTATGTAATGGATACTGTCCTTGTGAGTAAGGTCTTATCTCACTGCCTAAATTTCACCTCTACTTTTCCTTATGCACATGCACACTTTTCAGTAAGACAGTCCTTCCGGTTATGTTCTATACCATGGTAATTCTGCCAAAAAGACTGAAAAGAGTACAGAGGAACAACAATTACATAAGTTTGGCTCAAGCTTTTTTGCTAATTAGCAATCCCGAGAAAGACATGTTGCACCATCAAGAGTTCATTAAGGGATAGGAAAGACTGCTTAGGTGTAAATGGAAACACAACATCACTCAGCTACCCATCCTTCCTTGACTGAGGGCAGAAATGGGCATGTCAAACTTTTTATTTCTCTTCAAATACAGTAACAGCCAACTCTGCTTCTCTTAGTACTTAAGAGTCTTTTTATTTTTCAGAAAGCCCTTTTCTCCACTACCTATATAAAACATATTTTAGTGCTTTAATATACTGGCAAATACAAAATATCATCGTTTGTTGCTTATTATAATTTACCAAATAAGGGTCATTATCTCATTTAATCTTCAGTGAATTCTTAGCACAAGCTGTAGTTTGATTATGCAATGTACTAACAGGGCTGGAAGATGGACATTGCCACAATGTATACCTCATAGCTTAGTGGCTAATAGAGATCATGGTCCCATGGATCTCTACAGCTGCTTTGCTTTTTTGCCTTTTTTAGTTTCTCAAAGTCTTTTCCTGTATAGTCTCTTTGGGATTTCCTTGCTTTGTGTCCAGTGCCATCTATCCCACAACACTGAACTATTCACTCTGTACTAATTACTCTATCTCTGAATCCTTGGTTCTCAGCTGTAATAGCCCAGGTATGTATAGAAGATAGTCAGGGGCACTCTGATGGTAAGCTGATGTTATGGACTGAATGTCTGTGTCCCCATTTAATCTGTATGTTGAAGCCCTAACCACCAATGTGTTGGTATTTAGAGATGGGGCTTTCAGGAAAGTAATTAGGGTTAGGTGAGGTCACTGGGGGAGGGGCCCTGGTCGAATGGTATTAGTGTCTTTATAAGAAGAAACACTAGAGAGCTAGCTCACTCACAGTCTCCCCCCACCCCTCTCTGCACAAAAAGGTTATATGAGCACAAAGTGAGATGGCAGCCATCTACAAGCCAAGAGAAAAGGCCTCAGGATGAAACCTACTGCTGGCATCCTGATCTTGGACTTCCTATAGCTTCCAAAACTGTGAGAAATAAAATTCTGTTGTTTAACCAAGCCACCCAGTCTATGGTATTCTGCTAATGGCAACCAGAGCAGACTAAGATAGCTGAGAAGAGGGACAACAGAGAAGTTAAGGTGTCCCAATGTGACAGGTATGAGATTTTAGAGATCCTTTAAGGTACATGAAGACACTAGTGACGTAGCAGAAAAAGCGGAAAACAGAGTATTGTTTTTCTCTCTATTCCCTAGTGCTATTATTTTCTGAACCTGGATCTGGAGCAATTTTCTTAATCTATCTAAAGCTAAATTTCCTCATTTATAAGACAGAAATGTATCTGTATCACAGAGTTAGTCATTAGTTAATATAGATAGCATCTAAGAGAACATACAGTAAGATGTAATTCACCTTATATGTCACTTATTGGGAAACAGCACAGTTGAAGTGAAGAAAGCACCTGGCTTCAGGCACTAGCTTTGCCCTTGTGGCTATGTGATCTTGGGCAAATTTCTTGAAATCACTTTTGCCTCATTTCTTCATCTCTAAAAATAGGAATAACATCTAGGGCTTTTAAATATTAAATGAGATTATATATTTAAAAATCTTTAGCTTGAGGTAGAGTAGAGGCTAATACATCTTACATCATAAAGATGGTCAGGTGAACAAACAGTTCAAGAAACATTAACAGGCATACTCTACACAGGCACAATATGGCTAGGAAATTGTTATCTGTATTTGTCTTAATGGCAAAGCCACCTGAAAAAGGAAAATGCTGATGTTATAAACATAACATTGCAATTATGTATTAATTTTATAGATTCTGTGGTGTTCACTTGGAATCTATAGTGTCCATTACTGAGCACTTGTGTACTCAGCCCCCACATAGGCACACAACTCAAAATGTTCCCAACTTAAAATTCAAGTACATGCAAATTATTCAAGAGAAGTAAATTCTAAGTGACAAGAAGTCTATTTTGGGTTGGGGAGCTAAAAAGCGCATAACTTAAGTTGTTTATATATTGGGAAGACTGAACATGTGTAAAATGAATAAATAAGGAATGTAAATGTGTTTCAATGTATAGCAATTTAAGCTGTGTATTAAAAGACTGAAGAAATAAACTATACAGAATTCAGCCAGAAAAAGCTTCTTGATAAATATGAGTGTTAGGCAATACGTGGGGAAAACATGATACAGACAGTAGGAAGACATATCAAACAGTGGACAAAGGTAGAGGCAGAGAGGGATACGTGTAAAGTAGGGGGATCAACCAAAGCAGATTTAGAGTTCATATAACTAAAAGCTTTCTAACAATTAAAGCTATCTGACAGCAGCGGCTGCTGTGGGTTTCCTGCTACTGAAAGTATTGTGTGATGACCCTTGGTGCAAGATACCTTACTTAGAAGGAATCACACAGTACTGGAAGATATTCTGGGTCCCTTACTACACTGTGAGTTCCCTGAGGAGGAGCACTGAAGGCAGAAAAGGAGACAGAGGACCTGGGTTAAGTCTTAGCTCTTCCATTAACTGCGACCCTCGGCAAATCAACTTCTCAATTTTTCATCTATAAATGGGGAAGCTGGGAACACTGGAGATGTCTGTTCAGTCAGTAAACTCTTTCAGGTCCCTAAGAATTTTTAATTAGTCAAAGGCAGACATGCATGTTCTCCCTTTCCTTAGTACACAATCAAACTTTGTAAGGAAGAAAAGAGCTAACTGCTAAGAAAAAGAAACAGTACATTTTTGGAAAACAGAAACAAAAACAAAAAAAACAAAAACTGCAGGATGCCTAACTCCTTCTGATCAAGTACTACACGGCTTAAGGGGAGAGCTGACACTACATACTAGCCTATCCAGTCCCACTGCAAAGCATGCTCTTCTGTTTCCTGTCAGTGCAGATAATCAGCTCAGTGTCAAAGCTTTGCTTATGCTCTGCATCAAGTTTCAAATTTTAGAAGCCTAAAATCAGAAAATGAATAGAATCAATTCCTAAGCTATACAGCAGGTCAAATGAATTATTAATGAGTGGCAGTATGGTGTAGCACACGGGCTGTGGACCCAGACTGCCTGGGCTTGGATCATGGCCTCCCACATCACTAGTTTAGGCAAATAATTTCCTGTTTATTTGTTTCCTCATCTGCAAAGCAAAAATATCATACACTGCTTAGAATGATGATGGACAGGGACACCTGGTGGCTTAGTGGGTTAGAGCCTCTGCCTTCGGCTCAGGTCATGGTCCCGTGGTTCTGGGATCAAGCCCCACATCGGGCTCTCTGCTCAGTGGGGAGCCTGCTTCTTCCTCTCTCTCTCTGTCTGTCTCTATGCCTACTTGTGATCTCTGTCTGTCAAAAAAATAAATAAAATCTTAAAAAAAAAAAGAATGATGATGGACAGGTAGTGTGTGTTACCTACTAGTATTTAATAACAAGCTTTATTGAGATATACTTCATATATCATAAAGTTCACCCTGTTAATAAAAGTGTACGATGCACTGGTTTTCCGTATATTCACACATGTACGACCATCATCATCATTGTCTCATTTTAGAACATTCTTGTTACCAAAAAAAAAAAAAAATCCACTAGTCAGAAGTTAACTCCCCATTCCCCTCTCTCTCTAGCCCCTATGCAACAACTCATCAATATTGTTTCTACGGATCTGCCTATTTTAGACATTTCATATAAATGGAACCATACATTATGTAACCTTTGTTTCTGGCTTCTTTCACTTGGCATGTTTTCATAGTTTATCCATGTTGTAGCCCTTATCAATAACTTTATTTTTTTTGGCTGAATAATATTTCATTGTATGGTTAACACGTTTTGTTTATCCATTCACAAACTGATATATTTGGGTTGTTTCTACCTTTTGGTTGTTATGAATAATACTGCTGTAAACATTCACATGTAAGTTTTTGCATGGACATATATCGTTTCTTTTGTGTAGATACCTAGGAGTACAATTGGTGAGTTTAACCTTTTGAGAAACTGCCAGACTGTTTTCTAAAATGGCTGCACAATTTTATGTTCTCACCAATAAGGTATGAGGGTTCTGATTTCTCCACCTCCAACACTTGTTATTATCCGATTTTTAAATTTTAGTCATACCAGTGAGTGTGAACTGGAATCTCACTGTGGTTTTGATTTGAATTTCCCTAGTGATTAATAATGTGATGTTATCATTTTGATCACGTGTTTACTGGCCCATCGCATGTCTTTGGGAAAATGTCTGTTTAGATCCTTTGCCCATTTCCGAATTGGGTTGTCCTTTTATTGAATTCTTTATGTAGTTTAGATACAAGTCTCTTATCAGATATGTGATTTGAAAGTACTGTCTCCCATCCCATGGGTTGTCTTTTCATTTTCTTAACAGTGTCCCTAGAGGCACAAATTAACTTCGATGAAGTCCAATTTATCTATTTTGCTCTTTTGTTGCTTGTTCTTTTGGGATTATATATAAAAATCCATTGACAAATCCTGGGTCATGAAGATTTATCTCTGTTTTCTTCTAAGAGTTTTATGGCTTTAACTCTCACATTTGGGTCTAATCTACTTACTTAACTTTTGTATATGGTATGAAGTAAAGGTTTAACTTCATTCTTTAAGTGGGACTAGCTAGCTATCACGGCACCATTTGTTAAATGACTGTTCTTCCCCCATTGAATGGTCTTGGCATCCTTGTCATAAATTAGTCTCAGAGACACAGGGTTTATTTCTGGACTCTTGATACTGTTTCATTGATCTACATGTATATACATATATTTAATCTATCTGCATGCCAGTACCACACTGTCTTGAATACTGTGGCTTGGAAGTACATTTTGAAATTGGGAACTGTGAGCCAAGTTTGTTCAAGATTGTTCTGGCTATTCTGAATCCCTTTCAATTTTATATGAATCTTAAGAATTGTCTTGTCAATTTCTACAAAGAAGCTACATAGAATTCTAAAAGGTAATTCATTAAATTTGTAGATCAATATGAGAACTACTGCCATTTTAACAAAAGTCAGTCTTCCAATCCATGGACATGAAATGTCTTCCCATTTATTAGATTTTATTTAATTTTTTTCAACATTTTGTGGTTTTCCTAAAATTGAGTTATTTCCTGAGTCTAAGTTTTCTTGGTTCTTGCCCAAGGGCTTACTTCACACATACAACTTTTCAGAATCAGCTCCAGATTTATATTAACTTAATTCCAGTAAGATATAGAAACATTATTTCTACATGATACTACTCCCTTTCCCTCTTTTTGTAGCATCATTGTTATATATGTATCTATGAATGTTGCAAACCCAACAATATATCTTGATAAATATTACTTTATAAAATTTTGTCTTTTAAAGACCCTGAGGACAAAGGAAAACAAGCATATACTTATAGATTTTTTTATATTAGCCTTCTTATTTATCATTTTGGATTCTCTTGACTTGTTCTTGAGGATCTGAGTTACTATCTAGACTCACTTCCTTAGTCTAATACAGCTTCGCTCTTATCCACCGTCTTGCCATTTAGCAAATATATTACATTTCTGTATGTTATTGGCTCAACAATACATTGTATATTGTTTTATACAAATGTTTTTTTTTAAGATTTTATTTACTTATTTGGCAGAGAGAGAAATCACAAGTAGACAGAGAGGCAGTCAGAGAGAGGGAGAAGCAGGCTCCCCACTGAGCAGAGAGCCTGATGCGGGGCTCGATCCCAGAACCCTGAGATCACGACCTGAGCCTAAGGCAGAGGCTTAATCCACTGAGCCACCCGGGTGGCCCTATACAAATGTTTTTAAAACCAGTTAAGAAAGGAGAAATATATGCTGAATATATGAGCTGAATGAGTATGTTATCCCACTGCCACTGGCCTACATTTTGAGAAGTCAGCTGTATGTTTTGTAGAACTTCCCTTGTAAATGATGAGTTTTCTCTTGCTGCTTTCAAGATTTTCTCCTTGTCTTTGGCTTTTAGCATTTTTGCTAATGATGTATTTGTTTGTGGATCTCTGACTTATCTTACTTAGAATTATTAAGCTTCCTGGATGTGTAGGTTGTTTTCCAATAAATTTGGGAAATTTTATCCATCACTTCTTTCAATATTTTTTCTCCATTCTCTCTCTCCTCCTGGTACTCCCATTATATATATCTGTTGGCATTAATGTTATCCCATATTTCTGAGTCTTTATTTCTCTTTATTCTTTTTTCTCTGTTCTTTATTCTCTATTGATCTATCGTCAAGTTTGTTTATTCTTTCTTCTCCCAGTTTCAACGTAATGTTGAGCTCCTTTAGTGAATTTTTATTTGTTACTGTACTTTATTATACCTTTCAACTCCAAAATTTCCATTTGGTTCTTTTTTTCCCTTTTAACAATTTCTCTCTTTGTACTGATATTCTTTATTTGATGTGACATTGTCATCAACCCTTGCATTACTTTTTAAATCATGGTGTCCTTTAGTTCTCTGAATATAATTATAATGGCTATTTTGAAGTCTTTGTCTATTAAAGCCAACATCTGGTCATTCTCACCAACAGTTTCTGTCACCTGCTTTCTCCTCCAGTGTATAGTCATTCTTTCTGGTTTCTTCACATCATTCATATATATATGAATTTTTTATATATATATATATGTATATATATATATACTTTTTTTGGAAACTGGACATTTTATGCAATATACAGTAGCAACACTAGATATTGCATCTACCCTCTAAGACTTGCTATTGTTATTTGCTCAGTGACTGGATGAGTCATTTTAATTAAGTATATTTTCCCTCTCCCTATCTACAGATGTTGCTCTGCAGGGGGCTCACCCTCAGTTATGCCACAGACATCCTAAAATGACAGTGGGTTTGGCTGGCCCCTCTTTGACCTTCTCTTTCCTTGACCACACCCAGCTGTTAAGTTTCACTAACTACCAGCTGATTGATCTATTGTCTTCAACAATGTCCTGGGCATAAATTGCTCCACAAACTGAACCAATCTATTAGGGCTCCTTTGAAGGGATAGTCCCTGAGGTCAGTATTTAGGATTTGTTCTAACCACCCCATGGCTCCTTACGGCTGCCTCTTTCCCCTTTTCTCTCTAGCAAACTAGCCAGTCTTTTGGTTAGCCTGCATCTCCAATGACTATCAGTCTCCCTCCAGTTCCTTTCACCACAACCTGCATCCTCAGGCATGCACTTCACACTCTGTTGCAAATGATGTTGATTCCTTTTGGGAGAGATTCAGAGATATCTGCAATAAGGTCTGCTTGTTCCTCTGGACACAATTTCTGAGCTCTGGTTTTGATGCTGTGGGCAAAGACAATGTCGTGCTTCTCTCTGGGTGATACCTCCTTCGGAGTTTGATGAAGGGACAGAGAAACAGCAACCCCAGCTGTTCTCAGCTTGCCTCTCCCAGAGTAGAATCTGCATCCCATAGGCGAGGGCAAGGGCAGCTGGGGCTCCTCTATTTTCTGTGGTGCCATATCCACAGTAGAGCCTCTGTACTGTGGAAAGAGGGCTGGGTGAAAGGAGGGGGACCCCACCATTCAACTGCATTCACCTAGAATTTAGTCTCAGCAACAGGTAGCTGGGCAGGATGAGAAATGCTGATCTTATATCCCTACTGGGAAGATAGCCTTCCACCTGAGAACTGAGGAAAGAGAGAGTTCTATGTTCTTGAATCTTGAATGCATCGGTCTGGAGAACAGTTTCTATCTCACTCAGCTAATACAGTGGAAGGGAGCAGGTCTCAGTTCAAATACCATAGACTTTCACTTTTCTGAGTTTTAGTAGATTTTCTTGAATAAATACTTCTTATTGACTGTATGCTCTTAGGACTATTTTCAGAGACTTTAAATGATTGTTTTTTAAAAATAATTTTCACCTGCCCGGCTAGCTCAGTCGGTAGAGCATGAGACTCTTAAAAATAATTTTCACCAGTTTCAGTGGGGAGCAGGTCTGTAGAACTTCTCATACTGACATGACTGGAACTTCTTGATGAGTTTTTTTTTGTTTTTGTTTGTTTGTTTTTGGTATGAGAAAATGAATCTGAAACTCTAAAGTACAAATTGGAGATACTACTCTTATTATTCTGAAAAAGAAATCCTAAAATGTAATCCAAAGACCATATGTGGGCTGCCACATCTATGGCCTGCTAAGTTGGAAGAGCTGTTTGATTCTTTCTCCCTACATTTAGTCTTTCAATGCCTTTGTAAAATCCAAGATAAAAAATGGAATCTGAAATGAAATTTAAATTATTTTGAACTCCTATGAAGCATTCACCTTGGCCTATGATACAATTCAGCCCTTCTAAGTCAAGTTTTATGCCAGATCCCAGCTGGACTAGAACTTCAGAAAGTAAAAGATTTAGGATACTTTTGTGTGTGTGCGTGCACGCATGTGTGATTGTGTGTTTTAAAGAAATCAAAATGATGGAAATGATTATTTTTAAAGATACTGTCTTCTAAATAAGAGTTGTACTAGCGTCATGTGTCAGAATATTCCCTCAGGTGAGACATCAAATAAAATTTGAGTCAAATTTACAAGGCATATAAAGCTCATTCTGTTTTAGCAAAAACTGGAGTTTAACAATTTCAAATAACTAAAACAAGTGTAAAGGGCTTTCAGGACAAGTATCATGCCTTGAGTTATTCCTAAGTATGGATTCACAGTATAGAATCAATGGTTCTGTCTTAGCACATTTTCCTTAGGGGAATCTAATATGGAAATTTACCCATTCATTTTCTAGAGTCTACAATGGCAATCTTTAGTATGCATCTGTAGCTGAGAAAGTGCCAAACCACACACCATAGGCAAATAGCCAACTTAGCAACCAAGGTCTAACACAGGACTTGGCACACAGGAATTACTGAAAAAATATTTGTGGACTACAGAGATCTCTACTACTATGCCAAGTACATTCAAGTCTGGGAGAAAAAAGTAAAATGAAAATTTCAAATGGTAGAATGAACTTTCATGTTCATATAAATTTATTTTGCACAATAAACTGGCTCCGTGAGTGATACTATTTCCAAACCAGTAACATTTTTTATGTTCCTTTCCAAAGGCATATATAAGATAATCAAGAAGGCTCAATTTTAGAGAAAATAAACAATTTTTAAAAAAGCATTGGTCTTTGTTTATGCCTCTAATCACGCTATTATAGAAGAATAGAATATATAACATCTGCTATATAATAACCACATTCTTATAATCTACTGTAATTTTCTACTTAAATATAGAAAAGGTAAAGAAAAATAATAATATTCAGATAGCCACCATTTAGTAAATTTCCTTGGTCATTTTTCTTTGTATAGTTATTACTTTTACATGATTATGATCATACTGTATGAATACTTTTGTATCCATTTTTTCCAGTAAATATTACATTGAGATTCTGCTGTATAATTAAGAGAATATCAAATTCAGAGTCAAACAATATGTATAAGTCATAGGAATTCTGGCCTCCACTCAATCTCCAAGTTCCCTCCATTTATTTAAGAGGTGTTTACTATATCTAGGTGCCTATTTTCTGTTGCATGGGGGGCTGAAATATATAAAGAAAACTAAGCCAGAGTTCTTGTTCTTCAAGAGTTCTCTACTAGCAATTACTCTCTGCCTTTATAAAAAATGGTCTTATCTATGTGAGTTTAGAGGTAATGATATAAATGCTCAAAATTTGGCTATTTTTAACTTTACTCTCTTGAGGAAAATTGCTATGTACACAAAGATTTATCTCAGACAACTGAGGTTTTCCACATTCAATATGGCTGTATTCTCTTACCTGACAGGTGAAAGAGCTGCAATTCTTTTACTCTTTTATGACATGTATTTTTAAACATTTATTACAATTAGTACTCTTTATTGGTCTTGAGATCAGTTGTGTTTTAGAAGCCAATATAAGAGATTTTATTTCCTCACGATGTAAATGTTCAGATTATTCATCATACACCCCCCCCCACCATCCTACCTATTTGCATGAAGTATTTGTTTATGTGCAGGTAAACAATCACAGCCTGGAGGTAGAGGATGTAAGGCAAATGCTTCAATAAGCACAGGTGCTTTTATCCAACTATACAATGATCCATATGCACCTGGAACTATTTGCATTATATGCAAAATTTAACAGTTGTATCTGACTTTGCTTCTCCTGAAAAACTTAAGCCCTCCTTGTTGGTAATTTCCTTTGCTATTTTCCAATTAGGTCTAGTTGCCTAAATGGTGTCTCAAGGAATGAAACAAGAGATAAAACAAGGTAGTGAGTCATAACTTCAAAACCTCTGAAATATACCTCAAGTGGTAATGAGTGGCAGCTATGGAGCACTGAGCAAAGGCGGAGCTGCACTTATCAGTCCGAAAATCCATTCTCTATTTGAGGATCTGCCACTTACTAGGCAAGTTGTCATTAATGGGAGCCCCAGTTTTCTTATCCATAAAATAGGGTTGGCTATATTCTCAACATACTTATATCATTACTGCATTACTGTTGCAATACAAATCTTTGTAAAAAATGTAGACACTACCTAAGGGTTGGGTCTTTATTATATATTTTATATATATATTTTATATTACATATTTTATATATATATATACACACATATATATACACATATATATATTAGGTATAAGGATCATTAATTTATAACCATTTCCTTAAAAGCTCAGTATAATCAAGTTTTATTTTTTGAAAGGCTCTGTCTGTTCACTTACATTTACTTCTAAGTTGTCATTAAAGTTCTTAGAAGAAAGGGATTGTGTTTTTCAGAAAGATAGCACCTATAGTTTATTGAAAGGGGTGCTGCTGTTACCAAGGAGCTATTGGAAGAAGGTTCCAGAGACATGTTTAGGAAAGAGGAAAAGAGAACTAGGGCAGCAAAACAAATTGTACAGTAACTTGAGTTCCTCTTATTTTCAGATTGGGTTTAATGTGGAGTCATGCCTATACTATTCTACATCTCTACAGAAAGAACCTAAAAAGCTGTTAGGATACAGATCCTTTAGAGCATTCCAATAGTTTTAGGGCCTTAGGCATGAAAGAGTCGCTAATGATTTTAACCCTTGGAGACTAACATGATTTTGTTTGCCTATGTTTTTCCATTAATAAGATAGGACCCTAGGATCCTAACTGCATATGTTTATATCCGACCTCCCAGGAAGCAGGAATCTACCTAACATCACTGATACATAAGCTACTATCTCCAAAGATCTAGCAGGCAGTAAAAGACAAGACTTCGATGTGTTACATTTTGCTACTATCCTACAGAAAATACACATGCTTTACTAACAACTGAGTGGGGAATTATTCTGCCTCAACTGAAACCTACATGGAGTGGGGGGAATCTCTGTCTTAATGTACTTATTTTGACCAGTAAAAGCACTATCAGATTCTAGTATCAGAGTCTCAAGTCACCTTGAATCAAGAGATACAGTATAGATTCTCTCAAATTAAAAGTAGCAACTGCCTCCCTGGCCTGAATACCTATCATGAGTGTGTCAAAAATTCTTCTTTTAAACACCTTGCCCCTTCTTTTTTTCACTTAACTCTGTCCCCTTAGCATATACCTGTCTCTCTCCTTCTCCTTCCCTTCTCTCTTTACTACGTCATAGTATTCTACTATGCAGATGTACCCTAGTTTCTTCAAATACTCCCTAGACATTTGTTTGTTTCTAATCTTTTGCTATTATGTACAGTTTTCAATAAATCACTATATTTATTTGGATTGAACCTATTCACAGAATAGATTTCTAAAAGTGACGCTGCTTGGTCAAAGGGCAAAATGCATCTGTAATTTTGGTAGACAGTGCCAGTTTCTATTCCACAGGGATTGTGCCATTTTGTACTCCCACCAAATGTGTAAGTACTTATTTCCTGAAGACTATTTATAAAAATACACATGCCTGGATTCCACCCCCCAAATTCTGACTCAGTAGATAAGGGGTCAGGCCTGAGCAGGCCTTTTCAAAAAAATTTTTCTTTTTATTTTTTAATTAACATATAATGTATTATTAGCCCCAGGGGTACAGGTCTGTGAATCACCAGGTTTACACACTTCACAGCACTCACCATAGCACATACCTTCCCCAATGTCCATAACCCAACCACACTCTCCCTAACCCCCTCCCTCCGGCAACCCTTAGTTTGTTTTGAAAGATTGAGTGTCTCTTATGGTATGTCTCCCTCATGATCCCATCTTGTTTCATTTATTCCTTTCCTATCCACCAAACCCCCCACGTTGCCTCTCAACTTCCTCATATCAGGGAGATCATATGATAATTGTCTTTCTCTGGGCAGGCCTATCTTGAAAAGGCTCTCTAACCAGCATATCCCTAGCTGAGAATCTGTTCCACAAGGTACTCTAGTCTTATTTACATTGTTCAAATCCAAAAGAAAACTTAAATCTTAAATCTTCACCCTTCACAGTTTATATCCCATGTCACTCATTCAATAAATATTTTTTGAGTACCTATTATGTGCTGTTTATTCTAGATGCTGAGGATATAAATATTAGTATCTATCATTGGAGTGTGCAGAGTTTATCAATGAGAGACATTAATATATAATTGAGAGACAATGTGGGGCACCTGGGTGGGTCAGTGGGTTAAGCCTCTGCCTTTGGCTCAGGTCATGACCTCAGGGTCCTGGGATCGAGCCCTGCATGGGGCTCTCTGCTCAGCAGGGAGCCTGCTTCCCCCTCCTCTCTGCTTACCTGTGATCTCTCTCTCTCTGTCAAACGAATAAATAAAATCTTAAAAAAAAAGAGAGAGAGACTATGTATAACCATAATGTTAGAGATTTACATAGAATTTTATGGGAACACTGAAGAGGGCTACTTCATCCTGACAGAATGTCAGAGGAAGCTTCCTGAAGGTGTTCCTGGAGCTGAGTAGGTGAAAAGAGGAAGTGGTATACAAGAAGGAGAGGGCATTCTAGGTAGAAAACAACATATGCAAAGTTAGGAAGAAAGAGACAGAAGGGATGTGTATGTAGCTGGAAATACTTCATATGACTAAAGCATAAAATATAATAGAGTAGTACCAGACAGAGATCAGATCACTGTATTATATGTATTATATCATGTTAAGATGCCTGACCTCATTCTATAGGCAAAGAAAGTCACTCATGGGTTTTAAAGTTTGGAGTGACAAGATCATATTGTTGTTTTAGAATTATGGACAGTGGACTGAAAAGACACATAACTGGAAAAAGAAAGAGCAGTTAGGAAACTGGTACAGTAACTCAGGTGAAGGCTTGAATTAGGGCAGGGATTAAGAAGATAATGGACTCTTAAGAGGTAGAATGAGCAAAATGTAGACATACATGGGGGTGGAGGTAAATAAAGGGATGATTTCAACATATTATCAAACCATTCCCAGCAGAGCCCTGGATTTAAGCTATTTTTTTCAGCAGCAGTGATAGGTTTACACTGGTTCAGTCATATTCTCTCGCTTGGTCTTGATATTTATATGGCCAGGGATAGATGTAGGGGGCCCAGCAAAATGCTCAGGGGGATCTGGTGAGCTCCTCCTTTAGCATCATGCTCTAATCAGCTAAGTAAAGCAACCACAGGCAACCCCAACAGGTAAACATAACATTACATGGTCTTATCTCTTATGCACCCTTTCTTTATTTTTATTTTTATTTTTTAATTGCTTTTAAAGAGAGGGAGAGGGGGAGAGAGAAACTTAAGTAGGCACTACATGCCCAGTGTGGAAATCAATGCAGGGCTTCATCTCATGACCCTGAGATCATGCCCTGAGCCAAAATCAAGAGTCACACGCTTAACTGACTGAGCCACCCAGGCACCCCTCTGACCCACCCTTTCTTATAACTCCTCCACTGGTAAGGCTCTTGACTCCATTTTCCTCTATGCCTGTGAAGTCAGTGACCAAGACAATTGCTGACAATATAAATAACTGCCAGTACAGGGAACAATGTGTGGTTGAGGGGCAGCACCACGAACAGCTGCTTTCCCAAAACGTAATCCAAAGCCAAGTTTCCCAATATTAGCAATGCATTTTGGGCAGCCTACATTTCTGCCACCAAATAAAGTCAATCTCTGGAGGTGAGAAGATATGGGGAGAGTCCCCTCTAAACTCTTCCCATTTCCCTGATTTACGCAAGTATAATGGTCCTGTGAGGATGAAACAGAGAAAGTTGGGTGTAATCCATACTACCCCTGGTACTGTCATCTTCTCAGAGTTCCTAAAAACAAACTGAAGGGAAACCAAAAACTAAATAATCACCAGATGAAAACAAGTTCACTGTTTAGAGTCCATGAATGAAATACACACACACACATACATACAAACACACACACACACACAAACACCAAAGCTTACCTTTCTTTTATCTTCATCTGTTGATTCAAATTTGAAAGTAGCCCTATGCTGAGGGGGGAAAAAAAGGGAAACAATGTCATTTTAAATATACAGATTTTTAATTTTGGTTATATTTAAAAACATGTCTGTAGAAATGTTGCCTTCCCACACTGTATTTCAACAATCATATTAAAGGAAGAAAGACAGGCATGTTGAGTAAATAATTACAAAGCAGTATGAAAGACTACAGCAGAAAAACAGACAAAAAGAACAGAGTACCAAGCCACTAACTTTGCCTGAGGAAATCTGGAATGCTTTGCACAGAGTATAGAGCATTTGAACTGGATCGTAGGGGATGAATAGGAGTTTGCCAGAAGGCAAATGGAAAGCACTGTAAGGACAGAAACAAAGGCTCAGATGTGTGAAATGCTACGATATATTTGTGAAATAAACAGGTCTGTCAGAATGAAATATAGGACACATGTGAGGGGATGGGAAAGTGGAGAAAGAGAATGGAAAAATAAAATGGACAGAAATTTGGAAGGGTCTTCAGTGTTGCTAAGACCCAATGTTTCTTTCTTTTTCATACGCACTTAGAAATGATCAGAGAATTGTAGACAGTAAAGAGATTTAATAGACTGGTATTTCAGAAAAGTAATTCTCTAAGAATTAAGGTTTAAATTATGGCTCCACCACTAACTAGTTGAGCAGATAATAAAATCTCTATTACTGGATTTCTCTTGTGAAAAGAGGGAATACCTAGTTCACAGAGCTGCTGTGAGGGTTAAAATAGCTAAGGCATATAACATACATATCAATGCCTGGTGCTGAGTAAACACTCAGTAAATATTAGGATTATAATGATGATGATGCCAACGATATTGACAAAAAAATAACTGGAAGAGAACAGAGTGTCAAGACTCTCCAAATTTCCAATCCAAATGATTGGCAACACTGTTTTCCTTTCTGTAGCTAAAACAGAGGATGGAGTAAGTTACTTGCCCACTGTCAACAGAAACAGTGATATTACCCAAAACAGAGCACAAAGCTTCTCATTCCCTTTCTCAGGTTTTATTCAGGAGAATCAAGTGCTCTTATGAATCCTAAGTTTCCTTTAAAAAAATATCCACTGAACATCTCTGCCTTTCTTTTGTATTTTTCTCACTGGCCACAATGACATTTATTGGCAACTCATCAGGAGTTAAGTACACAAAGTACTAAAGACATCTTCATTACAGGTGGTTCTATGTTGTCAGTTTTACAGAAGAAGCAATTTTTGAAATTAAATGAGATGGAGAATGTTGACAGAGAAGCAGTTCTGAAGAAACGGTCAGGGGGAAGACTTAGAGGTAAGAGACAAGGTTGTCTGAAGAAACTGGAAAGAGGCTGCCTCACATATGGTTTGCGAAACAATTAAAATGGATGATGTCAGGTGGTAAGAAGGGCTTGAATTTAAAAATTTATACCTGATCTGGCAGATAGGTGACAGGCAACTAAAGGAAGATTCTGAGGGAGGTATGAACAATAGAGCATTCTGGAAGAATATTTTGGGCAGCTGCTTACAGGCCAGATCAAAGGAGAGCAAGACTGAGGACGTAAAGCCTTCTAAGAAATGGGCATCAATAATCCAGGTATGCTATTGCTGGCAGCAGTATAAACTGACATAAACTCTAAAAGAGAAAGTAATTTGGCAGCATACACTAGAAAACATAAAAATATTCACATCCTTTGACCCAGAACTTCTACTCCTAGGAATTTATCCTAATGAAGTCATCCAGAAGGAGAGAAAAATTATATACATAATCATATTTGTTGCAGTGTTATCTAATATTATGGAAGAAAGAAAGAGACAGTCTGAATATCCAACAATAGGAAACTGAGGAAATAAACTGCTGTGCATCCACTGATAAAATATTACATTGCAATTAAAACAAAAGATGGCTAAAAATCTCTTAACAACATGGAAGATTACTTATAATGGCATCAAGTGGAAAAATAGTAAAACACCAAGCTAGATGTCTATGGTGACAGTACCTGTTTAAGTACATGGATACATTCGAACAAAGGCTTGAGTGTTAAAATGCAAAAATAAAAGCAACTGTATAGCGGTGGTAGGATTTCTGGTGAGGTCTGACAAAATCCATTGTTGGTATATTATTTTCATAGTTAAAAGGGAAATTTAAAAAATGAAAGATAAATGAATGAATGAACAAGGAAAGAAAGAAAGAGAGAAAGGAAGAACAAGTTGTAACTCCGAAGTCTGTAACTCAGGAATTTATAGGCAAGGTTTAATAAAAACTAACTTTAGATAAAGAAGCAGCAGACATCAGGCTAAGGTTTTAAACTGAAGCATAATAAAAGTCCAATACATATGATAATAAATTGCACTCAGAGACGAAGAAAGCTGATTTTTTCCATTATATGTGAAATATTAAATTCATAAATTATCTGGGATAAATGAAACTGGTTGCCAATATAATGGTTCTCCTCAACTTTTTCTGGCATTTATGGTAAAGGAACAGAGAAAGAAATCATCTTTTGGAAAAACCCTCATTAAGATATAAAAATATCTTTCAGACAATTTCTACATAGAATTTATCTTTTAAGGTGATAATTTAGGATAGTACCAAGGACTAAATTTTCTGTTGCTTTTAAATGCAAGGCTGATCCGGTCATAAAACCACAACATTAACAAAGAAAGAAAGAAAGAAAAGCTTTCAAAAGCCCTAACTAGCATGAGGGCTTAATTTAATTAGAAAATATACTCGCATGTGAGGCAATACAAATTGAATTTTGAATGTGCCAATCTACTCAGAAGCTCAGCCCTCTATGATTACTTGGATCCAAAGATGTTGGCTTCTCTAGGGCTGGTTTCTTTTATACAACTTAGATTGTACCTAATCTATTTAGTACTTCTAGCCCTTATTCTATACCTTTTCAAAGGCTGAAAGGGAAGGGAAGGGGAACTACCATTTCTGGCTGTAAATACCTTTATAGAACTGCCAGCCAAAAGCCAGCCACCTCACCTTCTTTATATGCTTAATTTCCAGATGAACAGGAGCAACAAGTCAAATATAAACTAAAGAGTAAAACCATTGTTCAATTTAGAGACCAAGTAAACTAGGAACAGCTCCATGATAGACCAGACTTTTAAGAGGACTCCTGCCCGTAGGTTTTATATCCCATGAGTAGGCTCTAAAAAGCTCAGGTTTAGGAGTCAGACAGCACTGGGTTTGAGTACAGTCCTGTTGTTTACTAAAAGTGTGACCTTGGTCAAGTTATCCAACTTTACTACCTGTCAGAGTTTCCTTATCTTTTATGTATGGCACCTTGCACATTGCAGGTGTTCAATAAGTGGCCACTATTGTTATTATAGCATGGCCTATGATGTGGCATCTAGCCAAATACTGGCCTACTAGAGAACTAGGAGTCATTTCATATTTTAGAAGATATACTCAAACAGTACTGATACAAGGGAATTAGCCTTCTGGGGTGGGTTGTGTGTGCGTGTGTGTGTATGTGTGTGTGTGCTGTGCTGTGTTTCACGAATAGAGATTATTCCTAGAACTAAACGCCAGTAACTGAGATTATATAATTTAGTCTGGAAACAAGAACAAGGTATAACAAAGAACAGCTCACTAAACATGCTCCTCTGCAAAAAATCTGTGGAATGAGGTCAAAGAGTCAGAACTCAACCTCAAACTGGAAAGCAAAAAGTCCTCTGACATGGTCCAGGATATTTACATACCCTAGTCAAATGTGTAGCCTGTATTTCTAGAACTGGCTCAATATTAGGTCCCTATCCATCAGGTTCTTCTAGCACATAAACGAAGACCTTGCTGCGATCAGTATCATTTTCTTTTCTTATGAGGAGTACTCTTGGAGACCTACCTACTTCCCCATATCTTATATAACTTTTATCTTTAATTTGGTCATAAATTTGTCATATTTCCAAAATGGAATCCTGTTGGGGATTGCTATGGGATAATCATAAATCCAGGTAGTCTCTATGGCTACCAAGCCATCTCTCTATCATCATAGTTGATGACTCTAAGCTCAGTCTCTTCACCTATTAACTAAAGGGGACAGATCCAATTACCTTTGAGATTCCTTCTAGTCTAAATATCCTCTGATTCAAGGAGCTAAGATAATACTGTATATCTCAGGGCTGTTGATCACTGTTCTGATAATCCTAACAACTTCATAAAGATGGTAATCTCTCTACTATATCTGTTTTTTTTTTAAGATTTTATTTATTTTGACAGAGAGAGAGCACACGAGTGGGGGCCGTGGGGGGAGAAGAGGTGGAGGCAGAGGAAGAAGCAAACTCCCCACTGAACAAGGAGCCTGATGTGGGACTTGATCACAGGAGTCTGGGATCATGACCTGAGCTGAAGGCAGATGCTTAACTGACTGAGCCACCCAGGCCCCCTTCTACTAAATCTGTTATCAGAACAGGACTTGAAGGAGGAGGAGCCTGGACAGCCTACACTAGACCAATCCATATGTCCCATAATTAACAGATCACTCTATAACTGGAGTAAAGGTGATTAGGACCCAACAGTAACCAAAGGAAGTACTGTATTGGTCCTGAAAACATTCTTCTCTTCTCTGCTCAAAAACACAGAATAGACAGGGTAAAGGCAACATGACCTTGCACAAAGAGTCCTGGATATGGAATCTAAAGAATACGGATATGGAATCTGCCACTTCTAGCTATATGCCCTTGAGCCCACTTTGTCTTTCTGAATCTCAATTTCCTATTCCCTGCGAAAGAGAATACTTCTATCTTTCTCATAAGTAATAATGTAAGAGAATTATATGTGATGACATGTGAAAATGCTTGGGATAGATAATACATAGAACATAGCAAGCACTCAATGAAGGTTAACAGGTGAATTGAGAAAAATGAAAAAGAATAACCATTCTATTTGTTTTTTAATACTTTCCTATGCTAGGTCAACTTGCATTATGCCCTTGAGAAACAGACAAGTTTCATTTTTTTCTGGGATAGATGGATCTTCCCTCTCCCCCGGAATAACAAGGGTCAGGGAAGGAAAGAAGGCGGCTTGAAAATTAGAGTCTCAGTAATACAGTAGAAATTAGATGTTGTTACCTGGAGCCAGATAGGTAACTATGCTCTAAACAAGGTACAAGGTATTTTGCTACCCATTAGAAAATGTAAGGGTCAAGGAAAAAGAAGGCTGGAGTATACTCCCCTAATTTTTTGTTAAATCACGCTACATCAAGTCAGTGCTACAGGTTTAACTCCTGCCTTCCTCACTGCCAGGTACTGTTTTAAGTGCTTTAGACATATAACTCACTTAATCCTGACAACAAACCTATGCTGTAGGTCCTATTATTGTCCCTGTTTGACAGGTGAGGAAACTGAGCCACAACAAAGTAATGTAACTTGTCCTAGGCCACACAGATGGTGAGTTGAAAATCAGAGTCCAGGCAGTCTGGCTCTAGAGCCCGTGCTATGGCCACAGGATGTCCTGAGTACCTTGATTACTAGAACTATAACTCACTGAGTAAGCGCCTCCTAGGTGCACTGTGCTCAGTGTACAGCATTAAACTTCAGTTAATTTAAGCCACCTGATAACTTAGGTAATAGTATCCCTATTTTACAGATTAGTAAGCCAAGACTCAGGCTTAAAATAACATCCATAGCCATGAAGCCAATAAAAGGCAGATTTGAACCAAGATTTATCTGACTCTAAATTCTACCTTCTTTCCACTATCTGGTGGGAACAGCCCATTAAACATGCTCCTCTGCAAAAATCTGTGGAATGAACTCAAAGCGTTGGAACTCAACCTCAAACTGGAAAGCAAAAAGTCCTCTTACATGGTCCAGGCTATTTACATACCCTACTCAAATGTGTACACTGTGTTTCTAGAACTGTCCCAAGTTCTAGCTTTATTAGAGAAATAAGGTAGTATAAAGACCCTCATCCCCCAAATAACAAACCTGTCACTTTCCCTTTTCATCGTTCATTTCCATTCTTGGTTAGACTCCTCAATGTCCCTAAACATTTCTCAAATCTATTTTTCCAGATGAGGAAAATGAAGCACACAGTATTCACCTACTTTTTAAGGGTTTTAGACTCCATATCCCATACAGCTGGGTAGTTTAATTTCACCTCCCCATTTTTATCGCCAGACCACCACAGTCATACTTCCCTTTCCTATTCATCTGCCTCCAAGGTCTCTCTTGCCTTGAGGGGCAAAGCCCCATTGCCAACATGAACCTTAGCTATTTCCTTTGTACGCTAGCCCTACTATAATCAGCATTAAACATGAGAGCTCTTTTCTGAAGGAGCTGACTGATGGGGCTCGTGTCAAATCAGAGCATTCTCAGGCATGGCTCAAAGAGTACTTCAGGAATACCACCTTAAATAATATACACTGGGCACTATAACTTTAAAAACATTCCCAATGTGAAAGGAGAGCTGGAGATGTCCAGACGCTAAGCTCTGACAGCACCTGGCCAGGAGTAGTAAGTGGAAACCAACCTGGAGGGAGATCAAGGAGAGGAAGAGAGAAACTCAAGGAATCGAATCTGGAGTTCTGGTCAGCTTAGACATGAAGGGAAGGAGAAATATTCAAGAAAGTGGTAAGATCCAGTTGGGGGTTTTTCCTCCTCCCTTCCCTAAATAAGAAAGTTCCTATTTATTGCTGGGTATCTGGCATATAGTAATTGCAAAATAAATACTCATTGATTCAACACTCTTTCTTTTGAAAATCAGTTGGTAGCTGCCTCAATTTCTTTTTGGAAAGGAGTCACAAATCAGGTTAAATGAATATAATCTCCACAATATGTACACCTATGCCTTAAATGAATTTCTCCTAAATTAGGCAGATACGCAATAGTAAAACATATCAGAGTGGAAGAGCGAGATACAAACAGAATTTAAATCAAGCCATACATCCTCCCAAAGAAAGCAACATAGTAGTGTAGAAAGAGCTGTCAGACAACCTATATTCAAATCCCAGCCCCATCTCTCAGTGACTGTGTGGACTTGGGGCAACATTATCCTAAATGTCATTTGGGAAATGGGGAAATACCACCACTTTTCTCACAGGGTTTTTGGGAAGATGAAATGGAAATGAAGGTGTCTTATCTTTGGATCTTTTCCACCCAGGGCAGAAAGGGCACAATGGCAGCTCAATCATACAAAGTACAATAAAGTGCAGTGGTGGGCACACAGCAAACACAGAAGGGGAAACTACGAGTGGGAGCAAGTGAAAGGAAGAAAGATGCTGTATCTAAGGTGAGACTTGGTGTTGACTGTTTGCACAGAAGTGAGTAGTCAGTCAATTCCTATAAAGTAGTCTCCTAAATGAAGAATAAAGGGGTGATATGCTACCTTTTGAAGTGCGCATGTAAAATTCCTGGAAGGAGAAGTAATGGAGAGCTAACGGTTCTTGGAGAAACATTCAGAGAAGTGACTGGGATTTATAACAAGATACCTTTTTACTGCACAGTTGTAAAGTGGAAAGAACAATTAATGGTTTGAAGACCTAGGTTGGAATCCCAGCTCACAAGGATGACCTTGGGCAAGTTACTTAACCAAAACAATCTCAGTTGCAAAACGAAGATAAAACCTCACAGGACTGCTGTTGAGATTAAATGAGATGATGGATGGGAAAGCTGTTAATCCGATACATGTAATAGGTATTATTCGGAGTCAGAAGCTACCCCCAATTTACAACATAGTACGTCTATGACCTTGGCATGATTTCAGTTCTTAACGCCTCGGTTTTCTCATCTATAAAATGGGAAGGATGGTACCATCTACCCTATAAACACCCTGAGAATCAAGTTTGACCATACAGGAGACATCAAGCCTTGGAAAAGTGTGCGGTGCTGTAGGCATACAAAGAATTGCCATCGTGGCTGATAGGTTTTATGCCTATCCAGGGCCGTGTTTAAGCACGGAAACACGGATTTTCATGCTATACAGGTGAGGAAGCCTCGCGTGCATTTAGGCATCCCACAGTGGGGCACGGGGCACAGGGCACAGACGCACATCTACGGATTCCGGGGGTGTGACTTGCACGCTTGGGAGGAGGACCACAGGACAGCTTGCTGGGCCGGAATCAGAGGAGTGGGCGCCAGAGTGGGGGCAGGGGGATGCAGGATGCACGGACGGGGAAGACTGGGGGCACAAACACGCATGCCCAAGCCGGAAACGTTTTCGGGGGAGAGTAACGCGCATCCCCGGAATGAAGGGGGTTGGGAGGGATGCGAGGTGCAAGCCCCGAGGGCGGCCCGGGGGTGCTCTACCGCACGCCCGGGTCCAGGGCTCTTTACCTTATCGCTGTAATCCCTCAGGACCCGCTCGATAGCCCCCGCCTCGCCGGCCCGGACGATGTAGAGGGCGCGCTCCTCATCCATGGCCGCAGGTGCGGGGGAGCCGCGGCCGCTCTGCGCGCCCAAGCCGCTGCCTCCAGGTAAACGCCTCGCGCCCCCGCTCGCTCGCTCGTTCCCAGCTTCCTTCCTTCCCTCCTTCCCTCCCTCCCTGCAGCCTCCAACCCGCCAGCCTCCGCCCGGGCTGGGCCGACGTCACCGCCCCTCAACTTTCACCCCGCGACGTCACGGTCCCCCAGCAACCGGCGCCTCGCGGCCGCCCCCGTCAAGGCCCAGGACTCGATAGAGGCCTGACGAGCGGCCTCAGGCGGGGTCAGTCCCGAGGCCTGGCTTACTCTCCTGCCTCTCCCGCCCTCGGAGAAGAGTCCAGCCTTTTAAGTGGGCGCTTGCAGACAGAACTGTTTTTCTCTCTTGACCCTCCTCTATGAATCATTCTCCTCAGCTGACGAGAGCGACCCGGCTCTTCTCCTCCCCTCTAAGAGCCAGCAGCTAAATAGACTACAATTCCCTGCGTTCCTTGGGGGCATTCCTCTCTTCCATCTAATTTACTGGTTTGCCGAATGGCATGCCGGGATTAGTAGTCATCCAGCGGGAAAGACTTCCCGCCAAAGGCATGCTGGGAGCTGTGGTCCGGCGAGGGCCGGAAACGGGAGTCCCGGGGCCGCTCGAGGCCGGCGGCGAGGAGACCGTTAGGGGGAGGGTGTAAGCGTCGGCTCTGCCTCCTTTTTGTTCCTATCGGAGCTGATTGTCCTGCTCTAGCCTTGGCTGGTCGGGCAGGTTGACAGTCGCGGAAACTGGCACCCCTTGGTGGGAACTGCCGAGCACCGGTTTAATTCCCTCTTTTTCTCGTTTAGCGGTTTCGGTCTCTCTGAAATTCTTTCCTTCCTCCCCTTGTTTGCGGTCATGTTATGTATTCAGCAGCAGTAATGTGGGAAATTGCAGGCACTTATCTGGATAAAAGGTCTTTTTTTTTTTTTTCCTTAGTAATAGTGTGTGCCACGTATCGCGTGCGGCGGGGGCTCCAGACTCAGTGATAGGTGGTCGCCATGCAGCTTCCGATTCTCGCGACACGCAGATTTTTGCGGAAGCAAAGGAACCCCGATAGGTTAAGTAATTTGTCCTAAGTCACATAGCTGGTAAATGGGGAATGAGAGGTTTAAATCCGGGTCTTTTCCCCAAAGACAGCTGCCCCACACCCTCCAGTCGTGTAATAATACTGATGTCCTAGTGATGATAGTGGCGATGCGGAAAGTGAAGGTAAAAGAGGCTCAGGTTTGCTAAATGTTTTTACTCTGTGCCATTTTCCTGTTACATACTTCACCTGTGTCCTCTCGGTCGGTGTCTCACAAAGTCAACAAGCACTTGAGAACCTGTGTTGTGCCCGGCACTCTTCAATAAAGTTCAATACTGCTCA
This sequence comes from Martes martes, assembly GCF_963455335.1. Taxonomy (NCBI): domain Eukaryota; kingdom Metazoa; phylum Chordata; class Mammalia; order Carnivora; family Mustelidae; genus Martes; species Martes martes. The sequence continues at coordinate 15,623,157 of NC_137895.1, forward strand.
GTGTAGGTACAGTGGGCCCCAAATAACGCCCCTGCTCTTATGGGGCTTCCATTCTAGTGCTTAATTAACCCTATGAGGGAGGCACTGTTCTCTTTTTATTCTCACTTTAAGATGAAGAAACAGTCTTGGAGAAGTTAATAGAGTAATTTACCAAGACTGGATAATTTGGAAACAACCTGAATTCCGAATCTATGCTCTTTTTGCTCTCCCAAGCTATTTTTAGAGAATGAGTGAATTTCCCAAGTAATTCTCACTTCCATTCCAAGCAGCCTTCACCAAAAATCATCTTTAATGCCTCTTCTGCCCATGTCGACCTCCTGAGCTGTGCGGAAGAGGAACTAGAGGGGACAGAAATCCGTTCCTCTCATAATTGTTCTATTTCTTCTATGTGTCAGATGCTGTGCTAGCTCTGGGAATTTGGCGATAAAAAGGAATATGGAATCTAAGCTCATGGAGCTTTTGGTCTTTCTGTGGATTATACTTTTCATGCGGCAGACATTTATTGAGCACATTTGTTGAGCCAGGCTCTGGAGTACATGCTGTGCCCATAATAAACTAATTCAAAAAGATTTTAATCTATCTCTTGAAATCAAAAGTACAGTTCTGGGGTGCCTGAGTAGCTCAGTGGGTTAAAGCCTCTGCCTTCAGCTCAGGTCATGATCCCAGGGTCCTGGGATTGAACTCCGCATGGGGCTCTCCGCTCAGCGGGGAGCCTACTTCCCCCTCTCTCTGTCTCTGCTGGCCTCTCTGCCTACTTGTGATCTCTGTCAAATGAATAAAATCTTAAAAAAAAAAAAAAAAAGAAAGTACAGTTCTTAGAGGTGTTGCGGTAATAAACTACATTCCTTCGATAATAGTAATATCTTGCAATTGTTCTTAACAGTGTACAAAACATTTTAATATACACTGTCTCAGTGGATCATTGAGGAAGGTACTGTTCCCATTTATAGATAACAGGCTCAGATGAGCTAGGTAACAAGAGCTAGGACTCAAACTGAGAGCTTTAAGGTAACAGTATTTGGGTGCCTACTCTGTGTCTAGTAGTATATTACATGCCTTTTGGGTAACCATATATTTATTTTTGGAACAAGGGCACCAGGACAGAATACTAACAAGCATGAAGTATCTGAGTTGAGATGTTTCTTTTATAGAATTTTTAAAAAGACTTTATTTGAGAGAGAGCAGGAGGGAGCATGAGCTGGGCTGTGGGGAGAGGCAGAGAGGGAGAAGCAGACTCCCTACTGAGCAGGGAGCCCGATGTGGGGCTCTATCCCAGGACCCCAAGATCATGACCTGAGCCACCCTGGTGCCCTGAGATGTTTCTTTTAAAGAGGGTCTTAGACATGGATTCAAAATATCTGTTTACCAGAAATAGGCTTATGTTTTTAGCCTCCAACCCTGTACTTCTGAAAAGAGATTTTTTAAAAATGTAAAACCACATCAATTAACAGCTTGGGAAATTGCACTTCAGTAATTTTAATTAAGCACTAATATTCTCATTTTATAAATCAAAAGGATCTTTGACTCTAATTCAAGTCATCCTTTGACCACTGACGAGACTCTGGTCCCAGAAACATTAAGTGACTTGTCCAAAGTCAATAGTTAAAAGCAGACTCTGGGACTAGAGCCTAGACTAGCTAAATCCTGATCACTACATCAATTTGCCTCCCTGAATATTTAGTTATGTGATACTTTCAGTGACTAGAGCTTCTAGTCCAGCATAGCTCTAGTTCCTGTTGATTCTTGGGTGGCATGGTACTGAAGAATTAGGATTTAGAGCCCAGATAATAAAAAAAAATACATAAGTATTCACAAGTCATTGCTCTGAAAGATAGCAATATAATAATTTTATACATATATTTATTCTATACATATGTATATTCTATACATATATTCACACAGGGCTTTACTCTTCTCAGATATCTCCGCATAGATCATCTGATTTAATCCTCCTAATGGCTGAAAAATACAAGGTCAATAGGACAGGCACTATCTTCCTTTTTATAGAGAAAAGGGAAGTTCAGGGTGTTGATTAGCTTGCTCACAAGCAATAAGTCTACTAATAAGTGGTATAGTTAAGGGTTAGAAGTGCACTGGGCTCTGATAGCATAAAATGTTATGGACCAGGGCCAGTGAAAAAAACCCGCAAATACATACTAGTCATTTCTTTTAGACTTTGATATATCCCGTTGTGGCATTTCCTCTGCTGTGACATTGGGCTCGATGGAATGTGCCAGATTGGTCTTTAACAGCTTTTAAAATCCAAATCTTGTATGTGCATGGGTGAGTGCACACACGCACATGCGCGCGCGCACACACATACACACATTTTTATACATTTTCTGTAGAAGAAAGCAGAAATTGAACAGAACAGAACAGTTTGGTCTACTTGCTACAGCCCCTGAACCAGAGAATTCCACTAATTCAGGACATGACCTGTCACACAGGAATCACCTTGCCACTGTGTCAGGCTACTTGCTCAATCTCTCTTAAGTCACAGAATCTTCAACTATAAAATAAAGGGGTTGGTCCAGATAGTATCTTAGTTCTCAGTTCTAAAACTCTGTGATTCCAAGAACAACAAAACCATATTTGATCATGCTCAGTCTTTAGAAAAATCTATTAATCAGGATGAGGTTGTAGGAATCAGTATGTGCCATTCAAATACCAATGTATTGCAAATCATTGCAAATCATTGCTTGGGCACACCTGCAAAGATTCTGATTCAGTTGATCTGTGGTGAGGTCTTGGTAGCTGTAAATGCTTCCAAGTTGATTTTAGTGAGCAGCCAGAGTTGAGAACCACTGGACCAAGATTTTGATAGAGTATCAACCACTGAACTAGTTTTTCCGTAGACTTATCAAACTCATGTGCCTGTGACCCGTTAGTCTTTGAGAATTCAGAATAACCTAGCAGAGAAAAGTGATTATTTCATTTTCTACCAATAATCCCCCTTTTGTAACAAAGTTAATTAACATGGTTTGTCCCTTTAACAAATATTTGGTGCTTATTGGAGCACAGTGTTGTGCTAGGCATCCCCCCCTCCAAAATAAAAGTGAGTGAAAAGTGAGTAGAAACCATTTATCTTGTCCTTTGGGCGTCTAAGAAACAGCCAGGCAATACATGAATCTTTTCTAGCAGGAAGAGGAGAGTTGAGTACTGTGCAAATCAAAGCAAGATACACATTGATGGGAAGACAAGGAAACAGAGATGCTTTCTTGAAGAAGGTGAATTATAAAGAGAGAATAGTGGAGAGAGCTTGGAGGGCCAGAAGACTGGGGGGGGGGGGGGTGGAGGGATGCCATGAGAGGAGTTCAAGAGACCAAATTAGTGAGACACTTATTGAAAAATACCAACCTGGTTAAACTTGAAAGCCAGCAGTGGAGATTTCTTAAGAGGTCATTTGGTCAGTGGGATAAGTAAAAGTTAAATCTGAGAGACATTTCATTATCAATGATGACCCCACAGCCAACCAATACAACTTCAGTTTGTGGAATGTGATATTCCTGAAAACATTCTCTTACCATGCCATATGACAAAGATAAATAACACTGGGAAACAGGAGAGGGTCTGTTGCCAGGTGGTGTCAGATAATTGTGCAGATTATTTTAATTTCTCAGGTATCATTTATAAAATTATGGATGACTTCAAAGTTTTTTTTTTTTAAACTCCTAAAAATTTGGGGCGTCTGGGTGGCTCAGTGGGTTAAAGCCTCTGCCTTGGGCTCAGGTCATGATCCCAGGGTCCTGGGATCCAGCCCTGGGTTCTCTGCTCAGCGGGGAACCTGCTTCCTCCTTTCTCTCTCTCTGCCTGCCTCTCTGCCTACTTGTGATCTCTGTCTGTCAAATAAGTAAATAAGTAATTTGGAAAAAAACCTCCTAAAAATCTATGATTACTTGATCCAGGCTTTCAGCACCTTTATTAGGTTCCTCAGGCATATTCCCAGTATTTTAATTGCTAAAATTGAACCCATGCTGTTAGTCCTTGGCACATGTACCTATCGTTGTTTAATATTGACTGTCCACAGTGGGACTCTCAAATGAAGCACACAAAATGGGCTCTGCCCTTTAGGAGTTTTTATTTATCCAAGAGCTGGAATGTGGGTCAGACCTATTTGCATCTTGCTGGCTTGGAATCCCATCCAACACCTCTTGGGAAAACCCAGCGCTTTGGGTGGCAACGCTGTCATGTGGCAAAAGGCCCCGGGACCGGGGATTGGAAAACCTGGATTTGAGTCCCGACTCTCTGTGTGCATCTCAGAAGCCCATCATTCGTCAAATTCTTTAAAACCCCTACTGACAACCAATTTTTTGTATCTAACAGGAAAACTTGAAAGCCAAAAGACTCGTTTGAATTTTAACTCTGTCCCTGGGTGTTCAGGGATAAGTCACTCACCCTCTTTGAGCATTGATTTTTCTCAGCTGTAGCGAGCATTATAAAACTTTGGAGGGTTATAAGAGATGGCCATCCAAGTGGGCAGCAGAGCAGCCCCAGTGTCGAGTAGCCCCTGAAATGTTAGCTGAACTGGAATGAAAAATGCAGCCTCCCTCACAATGATGTGAAGATTCGGGGACAAAGGTCATGTTATTCCTACTGATGTACAAACACACGAGTTTTGTTGTTGCTGATGTGTAACAACAGAAGAGTAATTCTAGCACACTGCCTTGGTCTTTCGGCCTTGAAGTTAATGTCTTTAAGGCTGACACAATTTAACAGGGGATAGGACAGTTTGGGGACATTGTCATATATGTGTATGTGTAAGGGGACTAAAACACTCAAAACACACACACACACACACACACACACACACACACACCCCATATCCGTGTCTTTGCAATTAAGTGTTTGAGATTCACAAGTCAGAAGAAATATATTCTCAAAGCCCATCTTCCCACTACTTGCTTTTTAACTGTTTAGGCAGTAAAGCATTAATTTACTTACCAACATTTGATTAAACTCTTAAGGTTCAACCCTAGGAGGAGGCAGGAGTGGACAAAGGATTATTGTCATTCATCATCAACACATTTTAGTCTTCCCCTCCAGTTGCCTATGAAGGATTAGCATTTCCCTGAAAGGAGGAGGACAGAATAAATTGCGTCTACCGCCAAAGAACTGCCAGCTCCTTTCAGCTGGGGGCACATACCGGGAGCTTTTCCCATATTAGTCAGCTTTATCTCAACTTTTGGGCAGTGCCTACATCTGAATTTCATGGGTTTCAGGGTCAGTCAAAACAGAATTGTGGGGTTGTTGAGGTCAGAGGCCACTGCTGTCAAAGGGTAGTGACCTGAACAGCAAGAGGTAGCCAGGCCCCCCCACTGCCTCCTCCCTTCAAATGACTTCATTCTCCTGAATACTTGGCTCATTGCACCTCCCCTGCAGAGTCTTTTTTCAACCTGCTAATAAAAATCCTCCTGTGACCTGGTATTTTTTTTTTTTACATTATTACTGATTTTCTTTTGTTCCTGTTTCTGTATAGAATGACCAAATCTTAGTCCTTGATCACGTATTGTTCGTAGGTACCCTGGGAAATGACAGAGGGAAGGCTCGCGTGCTGTTGACTTACAGTGAGTGCAATGCCACCTCGGGTGTGGGGGAAGGATCTGGTGCCCAGCTTAGAGACTGCCTTCATTTAGCGCACACAAGAATTTCCCAGAACTTCTGAAACTCTTTTCAACCCCAGTAGGTTCTATTACCATGGTCAAGGTTGATTTAAAAACTGCACCAGCCAAAGACGCTTAGGAGAGAGGCTGGCAGGGGTGAGGGGGTGGGGGGTGGTGTGGAGACAAAGGAGGAAGGAGGAAGAAGGCAGAGTGGTTGTAGGAAGAGCATAGACGCTGGAATGGGGCTGTTGCACGTTCAGATCCCAGCCCTGCCACTTAACCGTGTGTGACTTTGGGCCTCCGTCTGTTCATCTGTACACAGAGACGATGACGCCACTGACATTGCAAGGAGGTTGTGAGGGATGGAGACCGGCCATCTGATGATATGCCTGGCAAAGAGCAGACCCCAAGAAATGGGGACCTCCATCCACGGAGGCAGACCCAATTCGGAGATGTGCAGCCTATCGCTGAGAGCGAGGGGAGGGGAGCGTGTTGCGGGGCTCCTCGCTTAGACTCACTTGCCTTGACTACATCTCGCTTCTCGCGGTTGATGGGGTCTGAGAGGCGCGGGCCGGGACACTCCAGAGGTCAGCCCCGGTGGGAGCACAGTCTGGCAGTTCCCGGAGAACCCACTCTTCTCAGCTTCTCTCTGAGGCTCTTCCCTCCTCTCAGGGGGCCAGTCTCAATACCGAGCGGCAGCCCTGCAGCCCTTCTGAGGCTGATTCTCTCACCCCTGCTGTTGCGGTCAGACCTCATCATTTCTCATCATCCTTCTCAAACAACTGGTTTTAGCTCTTAGGCATTTATGATGGCGAAGGGAGGAATACGACTGGGGAGCCCTGTTTCTCCCGCCCACCAACTCTTTTCACCCACACTCCTTTCCTAGCAACAGCTCCTTTCTCAACTCTTGGGGCCCACGTCTTCTGTCGCACCTACACCAGCAGCAGCAAAATATGGGGGTGAGAAGACTGGGGGGGGGGCGCGAGGTGCAGGAGGAGGGCCGGGGAAGAGCTTCAGGGAGGAGGCTGACGAAGCACAAAAGGTTCTGACCTCCTTGGAAGAAGAGGAAAGCATAGGGGCCGCGTCCAAGCGGGTTCAGCTTGGGAGGTTGCCAAGGAACTGAAGCAGAGAAGGTCCAGGTTAGGAGGGCAGGCGGCGGTAGGAAGGTGGGCTGGGCTGAAAGGCAAACCACACAGTGCCCTTAGGGGCAGCTTCATCAGCTGCGGGGAACCCAAGCGGCCTAGATTATGGGGAGTGGCACCCTTCTCCACTCTGGACAGACTGGAACCCTGGGGTGCACATTCAGGGAGTAGCAGTCCCCTGGATCTTAGAGCATCAAGGTGGAAGGGCTTGCTTCTCAACCTGGGCTGCATATTAGAATCACCTGGGGAGCTTGAAAGCTGCTGGTGCTGTTGTTGGGGGTGGGGGGATGGGTGGGTTGTCACATGCCTGGCCAATTACTTACTGTGATAGGACGTATATACGCCAGTATTTTTAAAAACGTGGACAGGGTTAACTCCACTGGGCAGCCAGAGTTGAGAGCCGCTGAAGTCCAGGCCTAGCAGGAATGTCCCTTCTACAGCATCTTTGGTGGGAGCGAGATTTAATCTCGGGGCTTCCTCACTTCGAAGCCAAGGAGGAGAGCCATGTTTTTCTCTTAAGCTTCCAATGACAACGTGTTGCACATTTCGGGCTCTTGACTAAGTGTGAACTTCAGGAGACCTACATCAACCTCCCCCCCCCCATATACACACACGCCCTTTTCCCTGTAATAAAGGGAGTATTTATACTATCCCCTCCCCAGAATTTACTTTTTTCTTTTTTTTTAAATCTTGTGATTCTGCCTTTAAGACGTACAAGACGTTGGGACAAACCGCCTGTTTGTTTTTGCTCTTTCCATCGGCCGATTCGCTTCCGACCTTTTGATTGATGTCACTCTAAAGCAAGTATGAAGGACAGAGCTGGAGGCAGGGGAAACAGCAGAAGACCGCAGTCCAGAGCCGTGAAGAGGGGGGACTGGCTCTGAGGAAGAGGGTACGCCTTGCTCAGTGGCGGAGGCAGGTTTATGGGCCCGGCTCATGGGCACGAACCCTGGGCTGTGTCTGAGCACCAGCTGGTGGAGCCGTCGCCTCTCTCTTGTGGCTCCCTCTCTGAGTCACTGCCCAGCTGCCAGTCCATTCTTTGTCTCCCCTGAGCTGTCTGCCCTCCTCACCCGGATCTGCCGGCCTTGCTCCATCAGTGCACAGGCCATAATCTGAGATGTTATAGTCCTAGAACCTGCCCACTTGAGGTCCTCAGTGAGAAGGTAATGCCTCCGAGGTCACGTGGTGGTGAAGCCAAGACTCCCTTTCAGATCTCTTTCCAAGATTTCAGTCTCTCTCCCCATTTGGGTTGGGCTTGCCCAATGGCACACATTTCTGACTGGTCTCTGGGTTGCAATCTCAGAAGGGCCACAGATTCCCTTTCTTCCCAGACCTGGGGCACACGAGAGGCCTGACAAAGGGACACAGCAGGATGGATGCCTAGGACGCCACAGGCCTGCAACGTGGGTGAGCCATCCTGGCTGCTGTTCATGACTTCAGCCAGTTTCAAGCTGGCAGAGTCCTTTTCAGAAAGAGTCCTAAGGAGGGGAGTGTCCCTTTATTGCCAAGACTCCTCTCTTCTTCCTCTGACAAGTGACTGGCCCTACTCCCAGCTGCCAACCTTGCCCGTTCCCATTCTGGTCACTGGCGAGGAACCATCAGAGGGGAGAGAAGGTGCATTTGAATCACGAGTTCACAGCAGCTGTTGTCTTTTCCTAATCAGATCCTTCTCAGTTCTGAAATGGAAGGTTTAGAACAATTGGGAACATGGGCAGTACACTCAACTCCCAAGAGCGGGCACCTTGCGTTCTGGAGAGAGCGCCCAGCGACCCCCTGTCCTCATGGAAAGCTGCCGTCTTCCTACAGCGCTGAACCCCATCCTCGGCTCTGCGGTGAGGAGGAGGCATGCCTTCTCTCCCCTGCAAAGTCGATGGAATGACCACTCTGTTCTCTGGGATTGGGCCCTTGTTGGTTGAGATGATCTCTGCCTCAAGATCTGTCCATTTAACAACCTTGGGGCTGTTACTTGCACACGAGTGTTGTTCGTTATGTGCTACCTGGCCAGAAAATTTGGCAAATGCTTCATTTTTTTTCGTGCTGGGTAAGTCCAATGTCAGACTGACTACATCCTTTCCTTTACGGAGCACTAGCTTTCTATTGTAAGAGAGCAACAGGCCTGGTTCTTCTCGGGTTCCTGTTACACGGTGACTAAATCTGACTTTTTCTTCTTCACCACCACCGCCTCCCCGCCCCCAGCGCTGCTTTCCTCAGACTGGGCCAACTAACACGTCGTGGCCGAGAGATCAAACTAATTTACCTTCAGAGAGTGAAATCCAACATCTGCTTTCTTTTTGTTGAACAACATAGGGAAATATTTTTAAGGGGATGCTATGTAAAATATATCATTTTAATCCTAAAATCATTTTTAGGTATAAATATGTTATGTAATGGCAAGTAAGAGCTTGGCTTTAAAAATAAATCTTTCAACATGCAAATTGAGTTGTCAAATTCTCTTGCCTTTTAGTTAAAATAGTCACTGCTGCCATTTCTGGAAATCTGTGGCTCTCAATTTCTCATAGATCCTACTCCTTAATGTTTGGACAAAATAGTCGTTTTGCCTCTGTATCCTCACTCCTCAGCACTACAGTTAAAATGAAGAGCTGGAGAAGAATTTGTTGAAACTTATTAAGTATTCAGTAATGTTACTGTTCTATCCCAGAAGTTTATTAGTATTTAAAGCCCTGCACTTGAAATACCTTTACACCCAGTGATCATTAAAGCATAATGAACTAAGTACCAGGGGACCTCTTCATGATGCTGGTATTGAAGAATAATATTCCCTATAAGACCTGCTCTTTGCTGACCCTAGCCATTGTGCAAACCTAAGCCAAATCCTTGTATGTAGAATTGGTCCCCTACAAACCTCCATCAAGCTATCGATGCTAAATCATTCAAGGACCGGATGTGTGGCCCATCCAAATGGTAGTGATTGTTTTATGACAAGATGATGGGCAAAGTGGATAAGCACAACCAGATGAGACCACCTAATTTTGCCTACTTATACCCTAAGTGTTCACAATGCTATGTATTACTCTTTATTTCTCTCTCTCTCTCTGACACACACACACACACACAAATTGTCAAATGTCAAATGCAAAATGAAAATGAAGAAAGAGGTCATTTCAATACTTTTTATTTGAGTGTGAAACCATTCATATCTTGCACAACTGTACAGATAAAACTATTTCCATTTTAGCTGTAGACATGATTATCACACTGAGTGGTGTGATCAAAGATTTTATTTACAGAACAACTGCTAAAACATCCGATGTCATATTTCCATTTATTTCTTACCCATAGGGTAATAGGTCCACCATAATTGCTTGGTGCATTTTATAATACAGAAAGAAAACCTATGTTAATCTCTAACAAACCTCACAAATTGCTACAAATCTGACAGAAAAATGCCTACGAAAAAATTTTCCAAAAGTACAATACATTTTCTTATTTCCACACATACACAGTATAGTATAAGCTCAAAGGCACAGCTTTGAATTTTTTTTTTCTATCAAAGTGTCGGAAATTATTATGGTCTTATGAAGGAACCATGAAAGTCGTTTTCACACTTGGTGCTTGGTAAGTGAACGTTTGGTCCATCTGGTTTCACAAAGTTAATACAGCAGAGCTGAGTGTGATACTCAATACCATAAACCCACATTCTCACAGAATTTTAAAAACCCCTCTTCTGCCTTTTGCTGACACTAGCCATTGTGCAAACTTAGAACAAATACTTGTATGTAGAAGAGCCGGTCCCCTACAAACCTCAATCAACTTAAGGCATACAGAACAGGTCTCTTCCTTCCCTCTAGACAGTGCTTACATTCCAAGACAATGCAGGTACTCTGAAAGACATGGGTGTAGTAACAGGGACTCTAGAGTTTTCCAGACACCAGCACTTTGCTCTGGTGCTCCTGGAAGCAGTGATGGCACCACCAGGAAGAAGGGATGCGTCGAACATACCTGAGGGCTGTTCATTGTATAGTAAGGTGACTGACAGATGGCAAGGTGAATGCTCTTGGTAAATTATGTGCCCATCCAAGAACACAAACCAGACTCTGTCTCTAGTATCCATCAAGACTAATGAGCTTTTGTCAACAGGAAAATAAGTAGCTTACGGGGAGTGTTTGCCAACACAAAGCAAAGTCATGGAACAGAGGGAAAAGGCACAGATTGGCCTGCCCAAAATAGTGCTCTATAGAAACAGTCAAGTCTGGCTTGGCTACAGGAACCCAATCTCACGGACTTTCAGTGAGTCCTGTTTCTGAACTAAAGTTGATTCATTCCACACTGAATCCCAGACTCACGTTCATTAGGGAAATGGACACCTAGGAGTAGTCCATGAGTTATGATGTATAGAGATAAAGTCTTCTGGGGGTGGGTTGTTGGGTTTATTATTATTAATAATTATTATTAATATTAAATATGGATTCCTGCAATAGCAGTCATTTAGCCCATCCTGTGGAGGCCTCTCCGTTGATGTAAGCAAAGCCAGGAAAGTGTTGCATGTGCTCGTACTCAGAATTCCTGCGCGTGGTCAGGGGTGTGTACATGTCACTAGAGTTTCCGTACCTCGTGGAATGCACAGACGGGCTTGTGTAGCACGTGTTGGCTGTGGGCACCTCTGGCCATCGGGGGGTGACTGGGGTGGGATGCAGTCTGGGAGTACTGCTCATCAAACAGGGTTCCATCCGGGAAGTAGGGCTATTGAAAGGGTACTTGTTGAGGGGAAAGAAATTCCACAAAGTTAAACTTAGCTTGCAAGTTGCCTATACACAATATTGGTCATGCTCACAGTTTAAGTTAATTTCTTAAGATGCTATTAATGAAAGTTGATAGGAAGGAAATCAGTGAACTTCTGAAAGATTGAACCTTCGTCTAGGAAGGAACCAACAGGAGAAATGCAAAGGATTTCGTATCCACAGTTGGTGTTCACTCAAGTAAGAGTACTGATTTTGTGCTTGGAATCTAGAATATTTGGGGAAGTCAAATCCAAAAGAAGGAATAGCCCCACTGGGAGTACAGGGGTGTGTGTGTGTGTGTGTGTGTGTGTGTGTGTATACAAGTAACAGCATGTCCAAACAGATACAGACGTATGGAGGTATGGTTGTGAATTTTACCATTAGGGAGATGGGATAGGTCTCATTTCATCAACCCAAGAGAACAATACTACCAAGTAAAACACAGTGACATTATTAAAAATAGCATTTTACAGTTGAATTCAATTATGAACTGCAGCCTAAAAGCAGGCTTTTGAAGAGGAAGCCAGCCAACAGCTTCAAAGGTTATTATTAGTGCCTATCATTTAGAGAACATCTCTCTTTTTGGTTCACATTCAATGAAGTCCTGAAAGAGGCACAAAGTAGGAAATGGTGAATTGTTGGGCTTGGTGTGAATGTGGAGGAAGGAGTCGAGATAAGCCAATGGAGAGGGGATGGGAGGGGTGCTTTTGTGGAGGACAGAAGAGGGGAAGTAGCTCTAGAAAGAGCTGGGAATAAGAGAAGTGCTTCTTCAACATTCTTTTCTGTTTCCAAGACAGCTATGCAAATAAGCCCCTTTGAGAGGGGAGGAACGGGTGGCGCTTCAGGCACCCTTTGAGAGCTCCAAGTTGCAGGCCGGTTCACACACAGACTTCCTCCCTGGGCTACAGAAGGGCCACCCCAGCAAGGATGGGAGCCAGTCAACAAGGATGGCAAAGGCAGCAAGTAGGGGGGAGAGAGTAAGTATGAATTCTTCTGCTCCCCATCTGTCTTCCCTGACAGTTGGAGAGTGGAGCCCCGAGGGATTAGGTAGGAGGGAGACAGACAGGCTGAAGCCTAGACAGCCTTGAGAAGGGATTCTGACAACAGTGGCTGCTCCCTTTAGTCAAGGGGGCCACAGGGAACCATTCTACGGCTTTGAGTGGGAGCCCAAGGAAAGCAGGGGCAGGCTGTTAGGCCCAAAGCATGCAGAGAGAAACAGCTACTCAGGGATCAAGAGAGACAGCTCCAACTCCTGGTAGGAAGGGTTTCTTTATATGGGAAAGCATGCCTTGTATTAAATTGCAGCCACTTTCCAGCCCAAGAACAGGTCAGAAAGAGGGAGAAGAGTGGAGATGGTGTCCGGGAACTCAAGGGCTCCGAACGCATACCAAGGCTTTCATATCCCCAAATTGGATCAGAAACCCTTGAGTGCACCCATGTGCCCAGTACGAGAATCTGCAGGGTCCTGTGTGTATGGCAGCCATGGTGAAGCCTCAGGCCTGAGATCATAGTGGTACTTGACCTTGCCCAAGATAACAAGATCCCAGGTATCACACAGGTAGTGTTAATATTACAAAACAGTCTTGCATTTTTCCCAAAAGACTGCTTCCCCCTCCTGATAGTCTCCCAAGTAAGCTCCCTACATGCATGTCACCTTGGCTCACGGTGCTCTCCCTGGCCCAGAGGCCCCCCTCTCCCATCCTGTGGCATGCCAGGCTGGTTCCCCTCTCAGGGAATTTGGTCCTACCTGTTCCCGCTGCCTAGAACACTTGTTTCCAGCCCTAGCCTCAAGCTCCTTGCATGGCCTGCCTTTTTAACCTCCTTCAGATCTCAGCTCAAATGTCATCTCCTCAGAGACTTTTCGGGACATCCATCTCAGGATGCTAAATACTCCACGCTCTGCCTCTCAGGTCAGGCCCTTACCATCCTGCCTGTTAGCTGTCTCTTTTCACTGCTTTCTATTCATAAGCTCCTGGCTGGGCTTTGCCATGTTCTCTACCATATTCCCAATATCTGGAATGATGCTGGGCATCCCAGCAGCTATCTGGCAACCGAACACCAGGGTGTTACCACTAGAAAGCAGCTTAGGGATCACATACTCCAGACCGTGTATGCACATGAGAGCCCCAGGACCCGTGGGGTGAAGAACCCTGCCCACAGCCACCTGCAGGCTAACGTGAGGGCTGGCATGGAAACCCAGGGCTGGGATAGAGTTTCCCCCCACATCGCTGTGCACAAACCAGGCATAACCGGCCATGACTGAATCACATGAGAGAGGAAGACATGCCTGTTTTGGAACACACCCCATTACACCTTAATGTCTCTGTCCCTCTTGCTCTAAGCCCCCTCCTCTAAGACCCCATGGGGTCTTAGAGCGCTGACCAGGCCTCTTCTTGCTCATTCTGACAGAACCTGCCTTGGCTTGGCCTGTGTAGGTAAAATGTCGCCATATGGACTTATGGAGCCTCTTTCCCATAGAACCCAAGAGAGTGTGGCTTTTGTGCCTAATCCAGGACCCTAGATGCAGCTGTGCCCAGGGGTGGTGTCACAGGCTCAAAAGCGTAATTGCCTGGAAATGAGACTGGCTCAAAATATCTCTAATGGGACAATAAAATCCTGTTACCACAGAATCCAGCATGGAAAAATCTGTCCCGTTAGGTCAGCTAATTGCAAATGAGTCAGTGACTCGTTTTCCCCGTGGTGAAGAGACCATTGAAAGATGAGAGGCTCAAGTGCCCGCTGCCTCAGCCTGGTGATTAAAGCCACCAATGAAGCTTCTATTCAGTCTGTCAGGAGCGGCCGAGGCTGGCCTGTGGCACCCGCCTCACCTTTCACACTTTATATCCGGTTTCGTGCGGGGGTCCTCAAGCGTGCTGGGCACAAACCCTGGGGTCCAGAGAGCTCTGCCCAGAATAAAGGCGCTTTTTGTTGAGGGCCCATAACAGGAAGTTACCATTTGCTGGCTTAAATCACACGCTGTGGCCACTGATGTTAAGCTGGGGATAAGTCCCCGGTCCCCGCCTGGTGAGAGAGGTGTGTGAGGGGGGCCTGTGGGCACATGTGCGTGCGTGTGCGTGTGCATCAGGAGTCCGACTTTCTGTCAGGTGGCCATCCCAGCTGTGATTGATTCTGGGCCTCTTTGGAATCACATTAGGAAGTTCTATTTTGAGAAACAAGTCCCCACCCCAAGGCTGACTCGACGCTCCTGCACATGAAGAGGGAAGAATGAGCCCTTTATCCCTGACCCTCAGCAAATGGGCTGCTCCTTGAGCAAGGGGTGAAAGGTGGCCTAGTCAGGAGCACAAACTGTTTTCCTATGAAAGGCGGCTCTCACGCCGCACCGAGGTTCTGCCAGTGGGCCTGCCCCTGGGCAGGCTTCCTCTTAGCCTCTTCTGGAAGAGGATGTAGCTCCCCCCACAAATCTTGGCCAGACAAGCCACATCCGCTGAGCTTTTAGGGTCTGGATTAAATGAGTTAATACACATTTTTCCAAATGTGCTAGCTTTTGGTTAGCTTTAGTTTCCAAAATGTGTTAGCTGTTACTAGTGTTGTTCTTCGCATCACAGGATCATGGTCTGTTAATGATAGGAAGAGCCTTAGTGATGGACCATCTGGTCCTACCTCTCCTTCCACAGATGTGGGAACCGAGGTCAAGAGAGGGGAAACGATCTGCTTGAGGTCACAGAGCAACTTAGTACCAGAGTGAGGAGCCATTCATTCATTTCTTTTCATGGACAGATACTTAACCGAACACCCACTAAAAGCCACATCTATTCTGAGCCCTGGGGATATAATGGTCGGGAAGAAAAGAGGTGGTCCCTGTGTCTGTAGAGCTAGTAGAGCGAGGGAAATAGATATTCTTTAATTACACAAAATATAACAAGTATGGTGTCACAAAAGCTGATATACACAAATAGTGTTACCCATGAGCCGGGCCCTGTTCCAATCTTTATCAATTCACTTAACCCTCACAACCGTAAGAAATATGTACTACAATCCTCCCCATTTTTCAGATAAGGAAATTGATTAGAGGCGGAGCTGGGATTTGAACCCAGGAAGGTGGCTCTGCAGTCACAGATCTTCTACTACTCTGGCTGCTTGACTTTTCTCCCCTTTGGCTCAGCATCCTGCTCTCCCGAAGTGGAACACCCTAAGCAGACTGGCCCTGGGCTGGGCCGGGTCACTGGAGATTCTGTGAGAGTTGTGGGATTAGCTGGCAAGGCCAGGCTTTGGCCATGCAGACGGGGAATAAAGCACAGCTTTCTAGTCTACGCTAGGGGAATTTCTAGCCCTCCAGCTTCTAGTTGATCAAATGGCTTTTGGGCTCCAGGGCCCAGTGCACATTCATGGCCGCTGAGGGGGCAGAAGTTCCACAAATGTGTGTTGAATGGGGCTCAGAAATATTTTGCAGCCACATATTTGGTCTGGTTGGTTTTCCCTGTTTGGTCGGGCATGGGAATGGGGCACCTGGGAAGAGGCAGCCGAGACCATCCCTCATTCACTTAGTTGGATGTGAACAAGTATGGCAGAGTCGCAAGAAGGGTGTTTTTCTTACAGTGTGAAACCTCCTTCATCGGGACTCACTAATTCAGAAATTACGAGAATTCAAGCAGGACTGGAGGTCTATGTTTGTTATTACCCAAGAGGAAAGCATGTGTCGTGCAAATAACTAGTACAGATAAGGGCACACACATATTCCAGTTCGAAAACCAAATGGGGGCGGCGCCTGGGTGGCTCAGTGGGTTAAAGCCTCTGCTTTCAGCTCAGGTTGTGATCCCGGGATCCTGGGATGGAGCCCCACATCGGGCTCTCTGCTCAGTGGGGAGCCTGCTTCCCTTCCTCTCTCTCTGCCTGCCTCTCTGCCTACTTGTGATCTCTGTCTGTCAAATAAATTAATAAAATCTTAAAAACAAAAAACAAAAAAACAAATGGGTTCTGATTATTCTGAGCATACACCTGCTGGGGCTGGGACACAGGATGGCGACACTTCACCGACACACTGCATTCATCTTGACAGGCATTCATTTGCAGAGATTGGTTTCAGTTACTCTAGTGCCGATGACCACCTGCATTCCTTAGCTGTGTCCTATAATTCTGGTTTTTCTCCAATTCAGACTGATCTTTTCCCCAGTGAGTCTGATATAATGAAGTGTGATATTCAGTACTTAAGTACTAAGCAGCCCTGCAGTGGGTTTTCCCCTCTATGCTCAACGTTAAACCAGAGTACCACAGGAAGAAAGAAAGAGGGAGTCTGGGGTATGGGATTCTTCTCTTTGGTCCCTTGAAACTGACTGGGAATAGTTGCAGTAACTTCTTGAATTCGCATCTTGAATTCAAGGGTAGATGCGAATTCTCGAATTCGCACCTACCCTCCAAAAACACATTGGGTATAGTGTTCATGGCTCCGGGCTTGGGGTTCAGAGCTGCATTTGAGTCTGCTTTGCTACTTAGTGGATGCATAAGCTGGGGCATATGACCTAATGAGGCCGTCTCATCTTTAGAAGCTAGAAAAAAACGCCTTCTTCCCCAGGTTGCTATGAGAATTAAGTGAGTCTGTGTATTTGCAAGCGCCTAAAACAGGACTTGATGCATAGATGTTAATGAAAAAACAAAGTATTCTTTGTGTTGTACTGGCCACCCCCTCCCCCAATCAACTGGGGTAGAGAGGTGATATAATTAACTTCTCACCTCACTTAACAAATGGAGGCTAAGGCATAACCCTTCAAGCACAGAGTGTGAGTGTGTGGTGGGGGTCAGAGGTTGTCAAAAGGCCCTGTCAGAGGGGCGGAGGGCATGGTGCTGAAGAGGCTGCCCAACCCTGTCACCTCTCACCCCTCGTCTGGATTCAAAGAGCTCCTCCGTGGGCTTTCAATTAGTCCTTGGTCCTTTGATTAAGAGCTGCTATTAAATGATAGTGCTCCGTTCGGGGACTTCTGTGGCTTCCAGAGTGGAGGCTGCAGACCTATCTTTGATCACAAGGGACCACATGGGCCTTTAGGAGACCCTGATTTCTCTTTATGGCCATGGCTTTAAAGATATCACCCCTGAAATTTCACGAGGAAGGACGAGGGAGGGAAGAAAGAGGGAGGACAATGACGGGCACTGTGGCTTAGGACTTGAGCTTGGCCTGGCCACTGCTGCTTAGATGACTGTCTCCTACTGGAGCCTGAGCTCTCCAAGGGCAGGTGTGCTTCTGTCCCTTTCTCCACTGTCTGATCAGGGACTGGCGCCTGCTTGCCACACAGCAAGCATCCCACAATCATTTGAGGAGTGAATGAATGAATGAGTGAGTGAGTAAAGGCCCACATGAGCTGCTTCTGTTCAGTGTGAGCTGGCCTCCAGAGCAGCTCGGAGGCATTTTGCAGATCACAGTGAGGAGCACAGACTCTGCTCCCGAGGGAAGCAGGACCTCAGGAGCCGGCTTCTCTGTGTGACGCAGTTGGGAGACCTATAATGAATGCCCCAGGTGATGGTTTAGTGGAATCAACTTCTTGGCTTGTTTGGGGATTATGCTGGGGCTTCCCTTGGTACCGCAGATGGAAATCAAAACAGAGGCCTGTTTGCCCCGAGTGCCCGTGTATTGTGGATACGGGCTCCTCAGTGCCTCCCCTCCGAGGCTGGTCCTCGGGCTGGCAGCTGATGCAATCCCGGCCTCCGCCCTCCCTCAGGTCCTGCCATCTCTCTTCTAGACTCCCACAACCGCTCCGCAGCAGAGCTCCCTGCCTGTACTGGGCCCCTTTCCAGTTTATCCTGAGTACTCCCCGCCTCAAGCAGTGCTCTCATCCTGCCTGCCTGGCTGCCAGCCCCCCCAGCAGGATGGAGTGAGGGTCCTCTGCACTCCCGTTGCTTGTGTTGCCTCACTTCCTGTCTCACTGGTTCCAGAAACCCTTAGTGAATGCCGACACAGGAGAGGGGGCAGAGGGCCGCGTGTAGGAGCTTGGACACACGGGGTCACACTGCCTGGGTTCAGATCCTCAGGCAGGTGGTTCTGCACGGATTACCGTGACGATGTGTAAAGTGCTCAGCATGGTGCCTGGCCCATGACAAGTGTTCAGTCAGAGGTAGCTGTGGCTCTTGACAGGTGCCAGGGCCTGTGACCCGAGGACACTAGACTTATTTTTGGTCTTTGAGTTGCTCTGGGGTCTCCTGCAGGAGTCAGAGAAGTCAGTGATGATAACAGGGTGGGAGGAGGGTTGCCGACAGAGGTGCTATGTGAGTCTAGAGCATTGGGACCTCATAAGGTCCTGGAGGAAGGAAGGGCTGGTGTCAGGAGGCACCGCAGAGACAAGTGCGGCTTCTGAACAACACGCACAAGTCTGGGGAAAGAAAGTCCTACCCTGGGAGAGGAGCATCTGTGAACCGCACAGGAGTTGGCATGGCTGGAGGAAATGGACTAGGGTGGCTGGTCAGTCACAGAGGCAGGCAAAAGCCAGATGGTAACAAGTCACAAGAGACATGCCAAGACACGTCATAAGGGAACACGTCATAAGAGACGAGAGAACTGAACATGACTCTGAATGCGATGACACGAAAAGAGGGAGAGTGTCAATGGCCCATCGGGTTTTTTTCCGAAAGACTCCTCCAGCTGCAGTCTAGAGCATGGACCAGAGAGGGGCAGGTCCAGTGACACAGAGACCGGTGGGAGGATTGTGTCACCATCTAGCTTAGCCCGGAGCTGAGGCAAGGACAGTGCGGGGTGCAGAGCTGTTGAGGATGTAGAATTGAACAGAACCGGAGACCAGCTGCCTTTGAAGCCAGAGCGACAGGAAGTGTCTGGGACAAGTAGAGGGCCCGGCACTGGCGTTAAAGGTGCAACCACGAGTTCCATTCACCGCAGGCCACAGAGGGTTGGTTTGGTTTGTTAGACAAGTGAAGAGCCAACGGAAGTGTGTGGCTTGAGAACAATCTGATAAAGGGTTCATTTCAGGAGCACTCTTCTGGGGAGGTTGTGTGTGTGGATCAGACTGGAAAGGAACAGACGTGAGACCCAGAGGACAGTTAGAATGCTGCCAGGTGACAGTCCTGACAGGACTCGACGAGGGCTGACACCAGCAAGATGGCTGACAGAGATCCTGTGTGGGGGCGGCTGCCTGAGACAGGGCAGCAGACACGGTGGCTGACTGGATCCTGGGATTAGAGAGGATGGAACCAAAGACAGGTGGTGTGCACCCATGTGGCAAGAGGGAGTGGAGCCTGAACAGTGGCCGAGCACCCACTTCAGTGGGCAGCCACCAAAAGGTGGACGTGACCCTGAGGAAAGGACCCTCCCCTCTCCTTGGTGACACACACACGTGGTATGCAGAAGGTACCTATTAACTGTGTTAAATTGGCTAGATCTGCCACCAAGTGTCCCGAGGCCTGGGCGGGCCCGCAAGCAGGACGGTGGACTCACCTGTGCGGAGCTCCTGTGGTAAGGGGCGTAGTGCAGCGGGCCAGAGATGGCCGTGTCGTGGGGGAGGGCCGGGTACTGGCTCTGCATGGGGGGAGGATGCTGGCTGCCGTAGCTCCCATAGTTGTAGCTTCCCGTGTATCTGAAACGCAGGAAACACAGTGAAGAGTGGGAGTCCGGGCGGGGATGGCGGATCACTTTCGTGCCTCTAAAAATCAACCTCATCTTTTTTTCTTTCCTTTTTATTCTTCTTTCTTCTTTTCCATTTTTCTCCTTCTTTTTGGTTCTTACCATCGCCACCCTGTTGTGAGTATAAACTCCCAGGCTGATTTTCCTTCTCTCCTCGGCACATCTCCCTTACCACTCTGAGTGCGCTCAGGGAATGAAAGCCAGCCCAGAGCAAAACATAATTAGGGACGGAAACTTCTACTCCTGTTCTGTTGGAAAGCCCCATATTATAGCCTGAAGTCAAATAGGAAAGAAAGAAGAAATTACTTGGGGATTTATGTTTTGTATCGTCCAGGCCTTTGCTTGCCCGCAGTGGGGCAGGGTGTTGTATGTGAGCTTGCCCCACGGGGGATGCATCATGGGCCTCTCACCCAGGTGCCAGAGAGCCTGCCTCCGCCCCTTTCTAGCTGTGGGACCCTTGGGCAGCCCGTAGCCTTGTTTCTCACTTGTGTAAAAATGCTGTCCCTGGTTATTCTGAGGGTCAGATATGTGAAAACCCTCTATAAGACAGAAAGTCCTATGAAATACAGGATATTCTTATCACTGTTCTTCTTAATAACATCTTCTCAGCAAAAACACGGACCTCAGACCACGTGGGCCTTTCTTCTGCCATTGCCCCAGAATCAAAAGGCTTCCTGAAACCATTTTCAAAGTCTGTTCTAAAGGTGTGGGAAGATACCCTAAGAGATCCCCTGAGAAAATAAAGTCTGCCCACCCCACCAGTCAGGGGGACCTGACCCTGGGGACAGATCTTGGAGTCGGTCAGCCAGCAGCCAGGCCGACGTCCAGCCTCGGGGTTGGCGTCTTGCTGCATTTTGCTGGGCCACCATGTGGATGACACCTGAGGGGGCCTCCTCCCCTGTCCCCCACAGCTGCTCTGCTGGAAATGCCTCCCAGTAGCCGTGTGGCAGAGTCTCGCCTTCTTGAGAATAAGGGCCCTTGTTAATGTCATGTGGTTTTCAGATGACTGCACATTAGACATTCTAGGATTAGTGTCTTTTGATGAAGACACTGCATGATGACAAGAAGCTCCTCTGCTTCAGGTAACACTTCTTAATGGATTTGCGGTTCATTCATCACAGCAACAACATTTTTTCCCCAACAGATTTGGAGAAAAAATGGGCAAAATCGATGACTTATTTCTTTGGGCACAAAGCACCAAGAGAACCCCGGGGGTTCCCTGAGCCCCCTTAACAACTGCCGCTGTCCAGAGACCTTCAGTCCTCAGGTGGGGAAGTCCTCCTTTTATCTACTCACAGGAGGCCTGGGCCCACCAGAAGACTCTGCTGCCTGGGGAAACTGCTGGAAGGGGGTCTTCTGCTGGGGCTCTGAAGCAGAAGAGAGGGAAGAATACAGGCTTTGGATGTGACAGGACAGATGCTCAGTCTGGGCCCTACGTCTACCAACTGTGTGACCCCGAGGGACTGAACTTGAGCCATCATTTCAATTTCTGCATCTGGGAAATGGGCTTGCTAATGCCCACCTCCAGGGCCCCGTGGGGACTGCAAGAGTCTGTTATACTCAGGGTGGTGCTGAGTGCCTGCGAAGGACAGCATTCCTCCTGTCCTTTGAGAAAACAGCTGCTAAGTGACCCCAAATGTAAAAGTCCAGTGGCATCTCAGGCAGGTCGCCTACCCGTGCTCCTCTCTGTGCGGATAAACTGGTATCCTGTGTGTGACGGAGGAAGAAGGCACATGGGTACTCCTCATACAGGGCAGCTGTTGGGAGTTTTCCGCTGGGGACCCTGCCGCCGTTGTCACCGTATAGGTCAGAGACCACGTGTATGACTGCATTGCTCCTGCAGAGACAAATTAAGATGCGTAAGTCACTCACGAAGTTCCTCCATGCCCCCATTCTTAGAACACTTTAGTGGCCTCCTCCCATGCTCTTTAAGCTGAAAGTCAAAATCTTTACAGAGCATGTGTCTCTGTCCTAGTTGACCTCATGACCACCTTTGTTCTCTCTGATCTAGCCACAAAAGATTTCTTTCATTTTTTCCCCAGAGAACCACAATTCCCAGCATCACAGGGCCTTTGCACATGCTCTTTCTGCTGCCTGAAACCGTATTCTTCCCTTAGTTTCTACTCATTCCTCATATCTCAATAGAGAGAAGCTGTCTCCTAATCCCAGACGGAGTCTGATCCCCTACCGCACTATAGTCTTTCGTGGTGCCTACAATAATTTGTCATCTTACCCCCATTCATGAATGTGATTTACTTAATGCTTATCCCCCCTCGACTAGAAGCTCCGTGAGGATAGGGCCCTTGTCCGTTTTGGCCCCTGTTGGAACCCTGGTGCTTGATACAGAGGCTGGTGGCCCAAAATTTTTCAATAAACATTTTAAAAAGAAGAAAAGGGAGAGGAAAGAGGGAAGGAAGGAGAGAGGACAAAAGAAAGCTCAGAGAAGCACGGCCAAGTAACTTCTCAACACTCAACTAAACAGGTGTCAGAGAGCCAACAAACTGCTCTAAGCAGCCCTAAGTAGATTATTGGGCTCTGCCTGCCCAGGTCTTTTTGAAGATTATTAGATAGTGACCTTCACGGTGACCTATTCCATACATATTACTAATTCCATTAACTCACTTTTTAATTGGATACCTTTAAAGTGCTAGGGATTGGGAAGGGAAATTGACAAACTTTAAAACCCTCAAGATGCTTAAGAATTTTACGAGATGGTTAGACTATAAAAATGGTAATTTAAGGAATCACTAAATGATACACTTGTCGATTTCTGATAAATTTCAAAATGTTGATCAGTGGAAACAATGAAACCTATTTTAGGAGATGGGGGTGACTAGAATTGAATGGCCCCTTGCAGGCACAGGGAAAACTGAAGAACTGGTTATGGGAGGCCATTCTTAAAGGGAAGTAAAACTTGGTGCTTTAGTTCTGTTTTCTGCAGCAGATCTTTTCTATCCTAACATCCCTGAGGGAAGCTGAAGGAACGGTTTTCATTGAAGGATGCGGTCCCTTCCATCCCAAGGACTTCGCAAATAGCACACGAGTAGCTGCACTGGCGTAGAGCAGGTGGAAGAAGGAGTTGGTGGGCCAGCCCTGTGCCAATTACAGACAGGTTCACTGAGGGATACTCTGGAAGGCAAGTGAAAATGGAGTCCTACTTTGAACACATTTGTTTATTATTAAAAGAACTCTGTATTGAACTCTGTTGTAAACCGGAGAATCTTTCAGAATGCAAATAGCGCACCTTTTAAATGAAGGGACAAAGGTTTATTCCAAGAGCATGAAGGTGACACCATTTATTGAGCATCTAATACAGTCCAGGCACCGTGCTAAGTGCCTTACAGATACCCTTAAAATAAATACTACCCCCACTTCACAGATGAGGAAACAGAAGGTTAAATCTGAAAGAGTGTAAGAGAGTGCATAGGAATACAAAGGATTCAAGAAAATCATGCGAATGTGGGAGCAAACAAAGAAATTAAAACTGGAGCGAAACAGGAGTGAGGCTAAACGTGCCTACTCTAACTCTTCGTAGAGGTGGGCCTTAACCTGGGCTCAGAGATTTTCCAGGAAACAAGGCCACAGGGAAACCTGACAAGTTGGAAGCCATAAGATAGCAAACAAGCTGCTCAGGAGTCAACTGTCCTTGGAGTTAAGCTCAAACAGGAATTTCTTTCAGATGCCCCCGTAAAAGGCAACTGGGACTTGCCCAACAGTGTCCCCCACAACACCCTTACAGTGGATTCCACGCTTGATTCTCAGGACCGTTCCTTAGGTCCGCCCTTCAGGCTAGTGGCGTCACACTCAAGTCCAGTTCAGGGAAACTCAGATTGTTAACTTGCCCGAGGTCCCTGTGGGTGGGACGAGTGGGGCTCTGAACCCCAGTCTGGCATAGGCTTTCCATTCTCTCTACCAACTGCCTCTCCGCTCTGGGGTCTAGTCCCACTGTGTACTGGCTGGAAGATCTTAGGCAAGCCTCTGAAAGTTTCTTTCATCATCTGTAAAACAGGCATGATAATAGCTATTTTGCAGAACTGTCGTGAGCGGTAACTGACATGAGCTTGGCCCGTGGGAGGCTCTCGATGATATTCACGCACTCTTCCCTGTGAATTCACTAGAAATTCTTGTATTGGACTTTCTTAAAGTAGAGATTTCTCTATGTCCCATTTCAGATGACAGGGAAGAAAGACACTTTTCTTGGGTCAGATTCTGTCACCAGGGATGAGATTTGAACAGCAGAAAAAAATTGAGCTAATTACACCAAACTTCTAAACATTTTTTTCCATAAAATCATAGGTGTTCTTATTCACCAGGGTGGCTAAAAGTACCCCTTCCTGGTTTGCACGTGTACATCATATACAAGGAGATAATGACTTTAGCAGGCTATCTGTTAGGCATCATTTATAGCAACTGCAAGGAGACTGGAAAGACAAAATTCCAAAATGATCATGCCCCAGAAGACTGGATTATGCCTGACTGCCCTCCTTTGTATTTTGTGCTTCCTATGAAATTATATTACTGTCATAATTTTTAAAAGGATCCTTTTTATTAAAACGGGTTATCTCTAGGCAGTGGGATTGAGGAAGGCTTTAAAACATTTCTTCATTTTGCTTATCTGTATTTTTTTAGAATGAATGTACACTACCTCTGTGAAAAGAAAAACATTATTAACATATATTAAACAAATTTTACAACTGGAGATAGAATTGGAGAGGGGTGGGAAGTACAGGAGAACAATGAACCAGGCACAGCAAGCAAGTAATTAACCCCTCAAGCCCCTGGGACAACGGCAGATCACTGTGAGGTCAGAGGTTATTTAAAGGAGGCAGCCAAGGAAGCCAAAAGATTTTCTCTTTTTCCACCCCACCCAGCAATAAGAAGACACAGTGATGATAACAGCCATCACCTGAGGGAATGCAGTGGAAGTTACTTTTGTCTGAGCCCCTGGAGTGGAGCAACTGTTCCTTATTCGTCTCTGTATCCCCCAGCAGAGGGTCTGCCAAATAGTAGGTGTTCAGTAAATCTTTGTTTCATTGAAGTCGTTGTTGAAGGAGTAAATGCTGCTAGAAATAGGCGTTATCAAACAAAAAGCTAGTGGAACTCTTGGGAAAATGGGCTCCTGTGGTCTGGGAAACAAAACCCCTAGATGGCCATGTGCCAGCCATGGAACAGACCCACTCAAGCAGGCTTTAGCAGAGTAACACCTACTGGCTCGGGTGAGAAACCCTTTTTGCCTGGGGACTAGAAAAGAACACCCCTTACGCTTCCTGTCCTATCAGTGGGGCCTCCACTGAGAACGGCTGCTGCTGCTCTTTTCAGGAAACTAATAAAAGAAAATGTGTGTGGTTCACAGTTTGTGCTTAATTTTTAAGACCGCTCCGTGCTTTTTATTTTTTGGCAAGACAATAACAAACCTTCCCTATGTGCCTAATTCCCACATCTTTCTTTTATTCTTCCCTCTCTACACACCCATCCTTAGTTAAAAGTCTGAGGATCGTAGAGAAAATCCCCTGGGCTTTGAGAATCCATAAAGATCCCCAAAGATCCAAGAATCCTATAGAGATAAGTTTTGTCCATGTTCTAGTATTAAAACTGTGGGAGAGGAAGATTTTCTTTCCTTCCCATCCCTGAGTTTTTGTTACTGTTGTTGTTTTTCCTGGAGGGGGTTTTAAACAGAGGCTAGGAAGGGGGTGTGGAATAAAACAGGCAGTCAGGAATAACCTGTTGAATAAATGAAGGAATGAATGATTAATCATCCAACATAAACAAGACCTCAAGCTACTTTCTTTTTTATACACTAACTCACTGAATTTTGGCAATAACCTTTTGAGGTGGGTGGTATTACCTCCTTTTCGCAGGTGAGACAATTGTGGCCGGAGACTTACGCACATTGGAACCCAGATCCTGCCCAACTCCAAAGCCTTTCCACAACAGCAGTGGCTTCTCACAGTTGAATGTGCCTTTGAATCCCTGGAGATCTTGTTAAGAGGCAGATTCTGATTCAGCAGGTTGGGAGCTGAGCCAGCAATTCTGCGTTTATAACAAGCTTCTAAATGATGGTAATGCTCTTGGTCGGTGGACCACACTCTGAGTAGCAAGGTTCTCTAAGCCACTGCCTCCTGTCACACACGCTGCGCGTAGAGGGCCCGTCAAGATCAGAGGTTGTAAGGATCCGGTACAGACTTGAGAAAATTCAGGCTACTTTTCAGGCTACTACTTTTCAGGCTTCCTTCAGATCTTGAACAAACTGTTTGAACCTTTTCCCCCTGCAAGGATTCTATGCACCATCACAGATGTTGCTCAGGTTTTGATCTAACCTAAGCCTTTTGTTAGTACCTTCCTGAGAAATAAGCTCCCTTAAGTATGTCTAGATTCCGGAGCTGCCTAGACAGTAGCCACAGGCCACAGATGGCTCTTTAAATTTAAACTAATTAAAACAAAATACGATAAAAAAAAATTCAGTTCCTTAATTGCACTAGCCACCTTTCAAGTGCTCAGTAGCCCTGTGTGCTCAGCGTCTACGGCTTTGGACAGCTCGGATTTAAAAAAAAAAAGTTGCCATCATCACAGAAAATTCTGTTTGAACGGTGTCCTCTTACAGCATTTGCTACGAAGCAAACGTTTGGTATAACCTTCAAGACTGAGACAGGAAAAGAAGACTTCATAGGTATATTTACCCCACGGGCTACCCATCCTCCAGGGAACAGTGCTTAAGGAGAATACTTGCTCAAGTTGAAAACCTCAACTGTTTGGGTGACTTTATTGGTCGCTCCCTGGCCAAAATCTCATTGACAGAGCTGACGGGGATCCTTTCCCAGGGAGAGATGCTGGTTGGGCATCTGGCCCTGCCTCCCTCCACAGTTTCCCCTGCTGCCACTTTCCGCTTATGTAGCCACAGGAGTCAGTCCTCACTACGATAGGCTCTTCTCTGCTTCAGGCCTGTGCCCATGCTGTTCCCCATGACCTAGAATGATCTTTCCCTCTCCCCAGACTTTATGTGGCTGACCCTTTCTGATATTCCGGGGCTTGGATAAATGCTACCTCCTCGGAGAGGCCTCCTCTAACCATTTCCTAGCACGCTCTTATTGTTATGAGCGTTTGAAATGGTTTATGGACCTGGTAGTTTACTTCTGTATTGAATCCCCTTACCCACTAGGATTTAAGTATCAGAAGGAGGCGCCTCTGCCTGTTCTTATCACTCTGTGCCCCCAGGACACAGCACAGATTAGGTCCAGAAGAAGTCAACAGGAGAATGAACGAGCAACGCCAGAGGCCCCAGCACCAAGCCAAGACCTGACGAAGTGAAGTCAAGAAGAGATTCAACAATTTGTTTTCAGGCCCAGCTTATGTTTCCTAATTCCATTCCTTTGGGGAGAGGAAGCAGTGGGGCTGGAGGAGGAGGCCTTCACGGGCAGGGACAACTCTGAGGATGTGTCAGTGAGTCACCGTGGGCTCTGGGGTGGGGCTGCGGTGGCCCCCGTGGCCCACTCCTTTTAGCTCCCCTCGGAATAACTGAGCTTTTGTTATTTGGAAAGAGTAGGGGCCAGTTAGCTTTGTTATATCCCCAACCGGCGGAGAGAAAATGCAGCTGGGCAGGCCAGATGTTCTACAGCTCAGGCCATTTGTAAGGAATCTGCCTTTATTTCTATAGGGATCCTAGGATCTCAGTGATTTAATTTGCCGGTTTTGTGGCACAGGGAAACCATGGTGGGAAGGTGAAAACATGCGTTTAATAGTTAACTTTTATTGTCATTGCTAAAGGAGGGAATACTTCAAATGACATCATAAACCAGGTCTTCGAGCCCTTCCGAGGCCTCAGCGGGATGGAGTGGGAGCTTTACAGTTTGCGTTAAATGACATTAAAGAATTGCAGCCCAATGTCATGTTAAGTGGGCTGATCGGTTTGGCACCACCTGCCACACTCCTGAGGAGGAAAAGAGCCAGTTTCCCTTAACAAAAATGAAGGTTTCTGACCTTTGCTAGGCCAAGAGTGAGGCGGCAAGCTCAAAAAGTTAGGGAAGAAAACAGATAAATGGGTTAGATTTTTACCTTGTGGAAATCTGTTGAAACGGACTCCTTTACCCGGTCACCTATCATGGCCTTGCCATAGACTTGAATGTGCCCAATCAAAATCAGCCAGTATCAGGTTCCATGTTAAGTGCCCCATATTCCTTTCCTTTCACTTTCTTCCACACCCCCCTCCACCCCTTTAAAAACAATTAATGAAAACAGTCCTAAGAAAACATATTTAGAAATACATGTAGGTACGGACATAGAACGACACAAAGCCATAGATAAGCAGAGTGGCTATTTTCCTAGTAAGTCATAACTCATTATCTATAATAAAGGACTTTGTATTCACTAGAGCTTGTACCAAAGGATGCCGAGAGGTTATGTGCAATGAATTAATTTTCTCTTTGTGCTCACCAAGCAGACATAATACTGTTCTCTTTTTCACAGCTGAAAAATGGGGAAGTGTCCATCAAAAGTGAGACACTGATATGTGGAAGAATTGGAGACACCTGATTGGCCTTGACTCTGACTCGATCTTGATAATATGTACAACATCTGAGTGATGCTAGAGACCCAGCAAAATAACTAGGTCACTTAAAATTTCACTTAACATATTAGTAAACTGTTTATAGCAGGGGTGGTTTGTATTGTTTAATTTTCCCCACTTCTCTATTTCTTACTTTCTGGTTTGGGTCTTTTTTTAAAAATGCTTTTTCTTTCTTTTTTTAATTGTTAATCACATCAGATACTTTCTGGAAAGTCATGGTATATAAAACAGCCAGTAATTTTAAGACGAAAATAAAAATTAACTGGGCATGAAGACCATATGTTGAGTTAACTTAAAAAAAAAAAGGCAAATGCATTTTATAAGATACACAATAATTGTTTTCCAATTCACAATACTGGTCAATGGAATATTTGCCCAAATCCCCAAATTTAAGAAACCTACCACAGTACATTTCCTAATACCTTGGTGTATATCAGGGATACGTGTGTTTTATAATGCAATATCTATAAAACTATCCGTGTTGTTAGGAAATTATGTTTATGTCTCCTCCAAGACCATGACCCACATGCATGCCAAGATCCAGTCCAATTTAGCCGTGGGATATTTCAAAAGTGGTGTTTGAGAGAAATATTACACATAGTTTTATCTAGGATGACATTTTTAATGCCCCCTGGAGATGTCTGAGAACAAAGCAGGAATGTGCCAAAATCTTCAAAGGTTATGATCATCTGAAGAGAACCTGTTTCACATTTGTATTTCTAAGAAGCTACTTTTATGACTCTTGAACACATTGCGCAGAAATCTCTGAACACATTTATGATATTCCTGGGGGTCTGACGATCACACCTGCCGCACCTCGAGGCCTCCACAGCGCTGTGAGGAAAGCCAGGCAGACCCACTAGCCGGACGAGAATTATGAAGAGATTCTGGACGTCCTGCCTTCACAGCCCTCCCGTCCCCTTCTTGCCTCACAGTCTCCTGGCGGGACAAGCTGCCGTGCTGCCGAAGAGCTCCCCCCACACACCACTTCTCCACAATGCACAACTGTCTGGTGTGCATGGTGTCCCTGTTTATTTTATTTTCACAGTAAGGACGTTGTCACCGATTGGCTCACGTGTGTCTCCCGAGGCGGTGGGGGTGAGGCTGAGAGCCCTTCTCACCGTCCTGGCTCCTGCCTTGCCCCATGCTCCGGCCTGGGAAGGACCCCCGAGTGGCTGAAGAGCTGTGAACAGGGCTCGAGTTCTCTCCCCGCGACTCAGGTGGTTCTTTCCCCTACGGCTCCTCTTCCCAAGCCTCCTAAGCAGGAACTACAACAGCCCACGACGGAGGGAAGATGGAAGGGATGACGGAGGGGGCGTGTTCTTCCTCCTCAAAGTGGAGACAAAGCACGATTCCAGGTGCATCCATGTAAACACGTATGTGATGGCGGAATGTAAATTCCCACAGAAGGCGAGGGCGCTTTCCAGCCGCGAACCCAAAGCAAAATCGAAGCTCTATCTAATGCCAGTTTCTGACCCCCTTCCTTCGCAAGACTCTGAAGAATCCAGTCTCCTTAGCAGTCCCTGACAAAGGACGTTGAATTCCTTGGCAAGTTTCCGCCCCTGGCACAGCGCACACGAGGGCAGGCACCTGATAGGCTCTTAAGCACCTGCTCGTTCCCTGAGTAGCGCTAGTTCTGGAGAAGAAGGAGACTTGAGGGAAGGAATTAATAGAAGATTCCTAGGATATATACTTTATCTTCTCTGAAAAGGACATGCTGTCTCTTGCCTCCAGATCTTTGTACTAATGCTTCCTCCCTCTGCCCAGACTACCTGCTCTCGCATTATCCAGTCTTCACAGACCCTCCTTTCCTGCTCCTCTCTTCCCTGCTCCAAAATCAGCCCTGGTTAGCACCCATCAGATCCCGAACCTCTAAATAACATCGTCCCAGGAGGCAAAGATCTGAAGTGCTTAGTACATAAAAGCCACCGGAGAAATATTTATTGGATAAACGGGCAGATAAATGGATGGACCCGTAAACCAATGAATGGGTAAAACATAACATCCTAAATAGGGCAATCTCGCCCTATTTATTTGGTCTTCAAAACCATGCGATTTAGTCCCTAGTCTATTCTGAAAATAATTCTAAGTAGAACTAAGATATAAGTAAGCTCAAGCATGCGGTGAGGGTCTGGAGGAAAATGCAAACCTGGAGCGTGAGGGAAATGAAGATGACTGGGATTTCCTCAGGTGCAGGGGGAGCGGGGTGAGCAGCGACTGGAGACGAGCCTGCTCACAGGCCCGAGTGCGGGGTGGTGGACGCGGCCCCCGCACTTTGAGGGAAACCAGTGCAGTGGGCAGCAAGAAAGTGGACAGACAAGAGGGGAGGCAGGTCACCAGCTTGAGAATCCGCTCGATGTCCGCAAGAGGTGGGGAAGACCTGAACACACGGCGACAGTGGGATGGGAAGAAACAGGTCCGTCAAAGGAGCCTTCATTTCCCAGCTGCTCTCTGCAGTCCCATGAGCCCCGGTGACTGAGTCCTCGCTGGGGGGATGGAAATGGAAGGGACACGGACACCCTGCAGGCCAGGAAGGTGCATGCTTTGAGAGCGTGCGCTCTCCTCTCCCCACCCACCTTCTGTTTCCGTCAGCTGGTTGCAGACTTGACAAAGCCCAAAGGCAGTGGGCCTCTAGCTGGTGTGCGTCCGAATCACCTGGAGGCGTGTTGAGCGAATCTGTAGGCCTCGCCCCTAGAGTTTCTGATTCAGAAGGTCTGTGATGGGACCTGATAACGAGCATTTCTAAGACGTTCCCAGGAGAAGCTGGGACTGCTGGTCCACAGACCGCACTTTGAGAACCACTGCCTTGCGGTGTGGTGCAACCTAATACCGAAAGACCAAGTGTTTCCAAATGGTTGCATTTAAGAGGGCCTCCTCTCTGACCTGAACACCCTGCCAGGACTGTCTGTAAGCACGAAATCGCTCTCTCCTGTGTTAACTCCGTACCTTTTGGATCTGTTTGTTACAGTGGCTTCGCCTAACCTAACGAATACAGGAGCTGAGGGTAAGATTTGAAGCTGACTCCCAGATTTCAATCTGGGTAACGGGGAGAATAGTTAAGCAGGTTTGGAAGGAAAGATGACGAATGGATCATCACAGTCTCAGAAGCCCTCCACTCTGCAAGGACTGGTCCTTCGGCTGGCCCAGCCCGACCCAGGGCCCATCTAGCAGAAGGTCGTCTCTGCTTTTCATTCCTCTCCTGCCGGTTCTCTGTCAGCTTCTAAGACTGCCTTGGCAGGTCCCCTCGCTCCTGCAGGCTCCCCTCCTGCCTGCCAGAGTTCAGGTGGGAGGGGAGGGGACCGCTGCTTCCTCTGGCCTCCAGAGCTTCCCCGTAGCCCCCACCTTCTAGGCATTAATCACAGTAACCCCTTCTATCTGGATCGAACCTCACTGTTAGCAAAGTGCTCTTGGCTTTCGTACGTCCTCTGATCCCACAGCAGCCACACGAGCTGCTCTGGAGGCACACGAGCTGCTCTGGAGGCACACGCGCGCACATGCACGCACACGCACGCACACGCACGCACACACACGCACACGCATGCACAATGTGTTACCATATACTAGCGAACACGTGTTGAATATGCCACTTCGACAGTCTCGTTTCCACAAGTCTCATGAGCAATGTCTTAAGGACATTTGTTGAATGGCTCAGTGAGTGCCGTGCCCGGAACAAGGGACTGAAGCTTTGTCACCCTTCACTTCTCCGCCACAACCTTGCAGTGTTATTCTGAGACAACTACCCCAGTGACACCGGACCTTAGCAACTAGTGACTATTATCCTTGTATCACCTCTTCTCCATTTTCCGAACCGTGTCTTGGCATTCGAGATCCTTCAGGATGCGACTGCAGCTTACATGTCCAGCCTCACAGGATGCCTTCGCGGACCTCCTACTGAAAAGTTTCCCGTGCCCTGAGAAAGCCTCACACGCCCCCAGCCCTGTGCATCTGTTTGCACTGCCCTCTGTCTAGAAGGCCCTTCTGCTCCGCTGTCCTCAGTTAAAGTGAAGAGCCACTCCTGCGTGAGGTCCTCCTCGGGCCCCCCACCCGAGGGAGTCTCGGCTTCCTCGGGAGCCCCAGAGCACCAGCCTGCACCTTGCTTACCGCCCCCGCCTTGCCATGGTTGCCATGTCTCAGCATATGGCTTCCTGGCTGCCCCACTTTCCAGAGATGCCGCTCAGTTTCTGGTTCACAGAGAGCTCCCTTTCTCGTTTTCAAGAAAGAATGGCTGTGTATTAATTTATGTCATATCATTCTCATCGTTTCAGTGGCTTAATTGGGGAGGGTGGCGGTTATCATGTACTCCATCTGCCAACTTGAAAACAGAAGCATGAAGACTATGTACCTACGAATAAATGAGTAAAGGCAAGGCATCTGTAAATCCAGGCAAATACTTGGCATTTTTGTGGGGGAGGGTGCTGAGGGGAAGAACGTTTTTCCAGAAAGCTCTGGCTTTAAATACCAACTCCGCATTCAGAGCCTGCGGGAGGCCTTTCATTACCTGTGGTGCTGAGGCCAGTGTACTCAGGGGACGGGTTGCTGACCGGGGAGGACGGAGGTGGCACTTCCACGGACGTGGCAGATTTTGCTGGCGAAAACGATGGCACTGGGGAAGGGGTTGGCGGGGCGGCCTCTGTCAAGACAATCTCTTCTCGGACTTCTGCTACGGGTAGAGAAAGGGTGGGTCCTCAGAACCAAAGGTCAAGGCAAGTTGTCTTTAAAGGACTTTAACAATTGGAATATTCTTTCTCATCTGTGTCATGTCACCCCCTGCTTCAAGCCCTCTGATGATTTGGGCACCACCATCATGGCGGGCAAGACAATTCCACACACGCATGTGCCCACTCTAAAGAAGAAGAAGACATCATTGGTTTCACACCACTTGGCCTGCCAACTACAGCTAAATTCTTTGGAAGACAGAGCTGAAGAAACACAGAACATGCAAGTAAGGATACAAATCAAGTTGCCAAGTAGGGCAATTCCCAGGAAAATGCCAGCTTACCAGTGCTTCCTTCTCCCTTCATGGCTCGCATGAGCTCATTGGCGCGCTCCTGACAGTGCAGGGATTCTAACAGGTAGAGCACGTAGTCATCAAACATCAGGTGAATTAAGTGAAAAGACCCTGGTGAGAGAAGATCCGAACAGAAAGGTAAGTCAGGGCAGCTCAGGTACACCCCTCCACCTGCTCAGCAGTCCATGGTACACTGGGCTCCAATGCTCCATTCAAGTCTCTCATTCGACGATCCAAAATCATCTCCACATGGTCAAAAGTTGCTCCTCTTTGCTGTATCCTCAGCCTAAGCTAGTGCTGGACATCAGGTAAGGGTCACTAACACTTTGTAGCAAGTGAGTCTTTTCCTTGCTCAATCTGGCTCCTCAAAAATGGCACCCATCAGGGCGCCTGGGTGGCTCAGTGGGTTAAAGCCTCTGCCTTCGGCTCAGGTCATGATCCCATGATGTGGGATAGAGCCCCACATCGGGCTCTCTGCCCAGAGGGGAGCCTGCTTCCCCCTCTCTCTCTCTCTCTGCCTGCCTCTCTGCCTACTTGTGATCTCTGTCAAATAAATAAAATCTTTAAAAAAAAAAAAAAGAAAATCATTTGGTTTAAAAAAAAAAAAAGGGACCAATTGAACCATCTGCCCAAATGCCATTGAGCCGTCTGAGCCCTCACAGACCCGCTGGCCTCACCCTCATCTGGGCACCACTCACTTTGTTCAAAAATCTTTCATTTTTATCTCTTCCACAAGTATGTCTTATTTCTCCGATTGGACTTTAAGGATGTCCATGGCAGGGATTTTGCCTTCTAGTTCCCTATACTGATGTACCTGACATAATTCTGGGAGCAGAACTGAAAATTAAAAATTGCAATAACTGAATTATTTCCTTAAATGTTTCTGAGACATCTGTTTAACACATGGTTATTAGAAAAGGCATTAGGGGACGCCTGGGTGGCTCAGTTGGTTAAGCCGCTGCCTTTGACTCAGGTCGTGATCCCAGGGTCCTGGGATTGAGTCCCACATCGGACTCCTTGCTCAGCAGGGAGCCTGCTTCTCTCTCTGCCTTTGGCTGCCACTCTGCCTGCTTATGTGCTCTCTCTCTCTCTGACAAATAAATAAATAAAATCTTTAAAAAAAAGAGAGAAAAGGTGTTAGATCGAGAATGTATGGTATTCTCAAATAGCATTCTTCATTCTTAGATTGTTTATGAAAAGGGATGGCAACAATCCTCCCCAAAGATTTTTCCAAAGTGCCAGTCTCTGTGCTCAAAATCATATCCTCTGATTTAATCTCTACAACCACCCCACAAGGTAGTTATGTTCCCATTATAACACATTATTTCAAAACCATCTTTTCTTGCATGTCGTGCTGCCACCGTGGCCAGTGGAATGATCCACATGTGGAAGGGGCTCGATTAATGTCTGCTGTAGTCAAGCCTCAGGAAAGCCAGAGCCAGAAGGGCCAAACCTTCTTCTCTAGTCCCATGCTTCCAACTCCCAAGGGGACATCTCCATGGGGCTATTCTGCTACCCATGAAATGTCCAAAACTTCTCACCCACCTATGTACATACAGCTGGCCTCCTCTTCCCATTTCCCTCTAGTTTACTTTTTTAGAGGACCTGGAAGACTCTCTGGTATTACTTCTACTATGATTCCATCATCACCACCATGACTGTTATCACTGTCCTAGTCATAGTCGTCATCGTCGTCGTCATGGTCTACTGAACGCTTACCATGTGCCCGAACTCTACGAAACACTTAACACAGGTCTCCTCCTTACCACAGACGGGGATAGGTGGCCCTGTCCTCCCTTAGGGAGCAGGAAAGGAGTCCCTCCGTTAGTGATATGTAGGGATTTGCCTTGGTTTGGTCTGGCTCCCAAATCTGTTTCTAGTCCCCTACAGATCATCCAGTTCAGTCTCCTCACAGCACAGAAGGGAAAATCAAAGACCAGGTCCCAGAAGGGTCCTTTGAGTTGGGAGCTGTGCCTTTTCAAGTCTCAGGAACAGAGTGCTAGGGCTATGGCTCCAGCTGTACAGCTGGTTAGTGCATGATTCTTGTAAGAACTAAGGTGTTGGGGCCAGTGGGGGAGTAACTGGACAACATCTCCTTGGTGGAATTCATCAATTTTTCCTTTTAAATTCCACCTTCTTGGTAGAATTTGTCAATTTTCTTTTTAATTGCACCTGGCTTCTGCACATACACACGGACACACATACACACCCCCTTATAGAAGGCTACAGGAGAAAATCCTCAGCTTAACTCTGAGGCCAGTGGATGCCCAACAGGTCACATACACCAACCCTTATGCCCCTCTCTCTTCACAGCCTGCCACAGACGCTGGTCCTGGTATCCACGAAGCTCAAGGCCAGGGTTCCTGTCCTATACCTTTTCCACATTCTTCCTTCGTCCCCAGGGTGTTGTGTCCATTTGAAATTCAGAAAGGGGTAGATTGTGCTAAGCCACAGTGAAATGTAGCCTCCGAAACTCAACTTTTCATCTGCTTCCCCCAAATGGGTCCCGTGAACCACTGAGGAGGTTCAGCATTGTGGGTAACTGCGTGGGCGCTGGATCAATCCTCCCAGGCTGACATCCAGCTCTGCCACGTGGTGACTTAGACCCTGGATGAGTTACTCCTAGTCAATGTTAACAACAAAATCAGCCACTTCTTGAGCCCTTGCTCTATGACAGATTCATTATCTGTACGTAGATCTGTGTAAATGTGCAGATTTACTATCACACTTAGTCCTCATCACAACTATAGGAGATGAGTGATACTCTCCTTTTGCAAAGGAGGACACTGAGACCTAGAGAGGTGAAGTAAGTGTCCAGGGTCACACAACTAATAACTGGCAGAACTGGGACTTGAACCTAAGGCTGTCTGATTCTGTACAGCTCATTAGGCAACATAGCTCTCTAAAGGGGGGGGTAGTACAACCCCTTGTTTTGGTTACAGAAGTACTAACCATAATGAGGAAAAGGACACACTAGATGTTTAATGAATGGTAACTACTGTTATCTGTAAAGTCCCTTTTGCTTCTGATGTTTTAAGATCCCGTAGGATATCATATCATAATATGATTGTTTTGTTCATACAGCCAAAGAGGTCAAAAGATAGCATCAAATACTTAAAAGGGCCTTCAAAATGAAAAAAATATTTGCTGCAATGTTGCTCTAGGTCTAAAAGGATAGAAAGATAGAAACACGGAACGATGAATTAGAATGGAAAACTCTAGATAATGGAAATGGGTGTCATAGTTTTATCCCAGGCAGATGCCTCTGAAGTCATCTATACACCCTTCTCTTTTATAGACAAGGAAACAAAGATCTGATGAGGTGAAGAAATTTGCCCAAGACCGCACAGGGAGAAGCATCATATCCAGGCTGGGAGGCCAGTACTCTGGGGCAAGTGTTGATTCTAAGCTTCAAGCTCTCTTCCTTAATGGCTCTGGTCAGTTACCCAACTGGTCTCTAATTTTAAATCACCTTTTGATGAGTTTGTAGAGCTACTGCTGCCTGCCTACTGTTGTGCCAAGTGCTCTGAGTCCACAAGAAACCTAAAGCTCAGATCCTGACTCCACAAAAGCTACAGGGTCCTGCGTAGGAGAAATCAATCATTAAGATAATTGGGCAACAAATAGTTCAGTGCTTGGCGGGGGGTGGGGGGTGGGGGGGAGGTTTCCTGGCCACAGGAAGAGTGCAAGGAGAAGAGGACAAAGTGAAAAGGAGGAGACAAAGACTGAGAGAGGAAAAAGGGGTGAGGGGGGCAGGATGGAGGGAGGAAGAGAGAAACATCAAAGACAGACAGACAGGAGAGAGGCAGTTACAGCTAACACCCTGGGCTTTCTCTCCCTAGTGCTTATCACCATTCCCTGTACTTTATAACCTGTATCACGTGCCTCCCTGCACTAGACTACAAGCTCCATAAATGCAGATGCTTATCTGTTTTTTTTTTTTCCCCACTGTTCTCCATACCCAGTGTCCACAACAGTGCCAGGCACAGAGTAGAGGCTCAATGACTATCTGTTAGATCAACCAATCAAACGCGCAAGCCCCGTGTACCATATGCACTGTACTGAGCTCTCTTTCCGGCAACACTGTGAGGCGGGCATTATTATTATCTTCAACTAACAAACGGGGGAATGAAGGCTCAGAGGCTTTAAACAACTTGCCTAAAGTCACAGAGTTGGCATTTGAGTCTGCTGTGGAACAAGGTATTAGGACACAGACAAAGGAGATTTTTATTGCTGTTGCTACGTGTTAACATAGTTGAACACATTTCATAGCATGAAAGCATTTCTCTTTTCTTATGAACAATTTCAAATATATAGAAAAGTACACAGAATTTTAAAATGAATGGCAGTGTACTCAACTCCTGGCTTTATAGCGTCTTAATATTTTACTATGTTTGAATCAGATTTGTTTTTTAATTGAAGATAAGGATGAAGCCTCTGTGTTCTTTTCCTTAATTGTATTTCTCTGCCTCATGGCGTTCAACCTGAGGTAATCGCTGACTTGAATTTGGTATTTATTTGTTCTACTCTTACTACATGTAATTATGTACCCATAAATAACATATGGTGCTGTTTTCTGTTTTCACACGTGACGTAAATAGTATCATACCTCACAGAGCACTCTACTGCTTGCTTTTGATAATCCATCCACATGGAGGCGCGCAGCTCGAGTCCGATGGCCACTGTCCGCACATACCACACTTTATTTATCCATTCTCCTGGTGATGGAATTTAGGTTGTTTGTAAGTTTCCACTATTGGAAATTGACTCTTACGAATATTTTCTGTACCTCTTTTCTTGTGTCTGCTGTGTCCAAGAGTGCCTGCATCTTCGGTCTTAAGAGATGGTGTCCCACTGCTCACCAAAAGTTTTTACAATCCTACTGATAGTGTATGAAATATAATCCTTGCCAGTCTGAAGGGTGTGAAGTGTTACCTTATTGTCTTTATAATTGGTATTACTCTAATTACTAGAAAGGTACACATCTTTTCAAATGATTATTGTCAACTTGAATTTCCCTTTCTGTGAATCACCTATTCATATTCTTTGCTCATTTTTCTTTTGGGGTATTGGAATAATATTGGGGTATGTGAATTTCTATTGGGGTATTTAAACAATTTGTTTACAGGGGTTTCTTATATATTCGGGTTGTTTGTTATATGCACTGCAAAATATGTTCTTTTCTGTGGCTTTTATCTTTTAACTTTGTTTATGGTATGCTTAATAAACACAATTTTGAAATCCAAACATATTTATTTTTGTAATATTTTATGATTGGTCTTTTTTTGTGCCTTTTAAAATAAATAATATACTATTTCAAGATCATAAAGATATCATTCCTTGTTTTCTTCCAAAAGGTTTAAGGTCTTTTCCTCCCCATTGAGATGTTTCCTTTCAGAAGTTGTAGACAAGGGGTCTAATTTTTCTTTTGTACTTGTCCCGTACAAAAAAGAGGCTTGTCCAGAAGAAATTTGCCCAATCCACTGATTTTTAATGCCATCTCTGTTATATATACAATCCTCTTGTTTAACAGATAAGGGAACGAGGATCTGATGAGGGGAAGACAAGTTTTGTATCTGTCTGTCTTGGGCACCTCTGTTCTGTTTCACTGCTCTACCAGTCTCACTATGTTACGGCCCCGCACTGTCTTAGTCCGTAACAAGTGTTAAGTATCAGGTAAGCAAGACCCTACATCTTGTTCTTCACCTTCAAAATGTCTTTACTATCCTTGGCATTTTGCCTTTCCACATGAATTTTAACATCAGATTGTCAAAATTAAAGGGAAAAAAATTAAGAATTGGTCTAGAATTCTATTGAATTTGTGTATTAATTGGTAGAACGATCTCTTTGATGTTGACTCTTTCCAAACATGAACAGGGTAGATTTCAACAATATTTTAAAAATTTCTCCTTGAAGTTCTTCAATTTTTGTTAGAATTATTTTATAGGTATTTTTTAGTTTCCTTGGCTATTTTGAATGGCATATGAGTGTGTATTTACATATAGTATGATATATACTTAATATACGTTAGTATACACTTACTATATACACACACTTAATTATATTTTCTAATTAGGTTCTGGTTTATGCTAAGAATACCAATGATTTAAAAAAAACTCAATCGAATGATCTCACTGAATTCTTCTTTACGCTATTAGTTTGTAGACTCTTTTGTCGGCCATCATGACATCTATAACAAAAGGCAGTTTTTGTGTTTTCCTTTCCATTTCTTAGATTTCTTTTACTTTTCTTATTGCATCGGCTAGGACTTCCAGTCAGTATTTACTAGAAACAGTGTTAAAAGGCATTTTTGTCTTCATGATTTGAATGGGAAGACTTCTAAAGTTTCACCAGCTAGTATGATGTTCACCGCAGGGTTTTGGCTGCCCTTGAAACATGTGAAGTAAATTCCCCTCTATTCCTAGTTTGCTAAGAGTTTTTAAAAATTATACCTGGGAGCTGAATTATATCAAATCCTTTTTTTCCCCTCTACATCTATAGAGAGGACCATATGATCTTTGTCATTTAATCTGTTTAATAGTGTATGTCAACAAGTAATTTTTCTGACTTTGAATCATACTTGAATTCTTGCCATAAACCTTATTAATCATGATCTTAAAAATTTTGCTGCTGGATTTGATCTGCTAGTATTTTATTTAGAAGGTTTCATCTATATATGTGGTTGGGTTGGAATTTTCTTTTCCTCTACCATTCTTCCAAGATTTTGAAGTTGAGGTTGTATTAGCTTCATAATTGAGATTACATCGGCTTCGGGAGTTGTATAGCTTTCCTTTTGTTTTTATTGTCTGAAACATGTTCATTTTCATTAACTAAGGATTTTATATTTCTTAAAAGTTTAGTAAAAGCTATCTGTAAAAACATTTATGCCTGATGTTCTGGAAGGAAGAGACTTTGACATCTACTGCGATTATTACTTGATCTTTTT
The DNA here is from genome assembly GCF_963455335.1 of Martes martes. Lineage (NCBI taxonomy): Eukaryota > Metazoa > Chordata > Mammalia > Carnivora > Mustelidae > Martes > Martes martes. The sequence continues at coordinate 15,663,730 of NC_137895.1, forward strand.
TCTAGCATCCTATTTTATGTTTTTTGTTTGCCATCCTGTTTCTATGCTTCTTTTATCTTGCCATCTCTTTTCAAATTTTTCCATTTTCCTTCGTAAATTATGATGATTTAGTGATGAGCTCTTGATATATTAACATATATCTCACACATTAAATCCAAACTGTACTTTTTCCAGTGAAGTCTAAATTATTTAACATTCGGAGACAAAAACCTTAGCGCGCTTTAACCAGTCCGTGAAGCTTCTCTTCCCACCACCTCATGTTACTTTGTAGCCTGGGGCTTGCTTTTATCATTTTTAAACATGAGAAATTATTTTTAAAATGATAGTAATTAAATTTGTTTGCAAATTTAATAATTTCTCTCATCTTGAAAGAGGGCCCCCAAATTGTTGGACATTCCTTCCGTGGAAAATCGGGTGTCTCTGCACCCTCTTCAAACTTGGTCGGTTTGTGACTGCTTTGACCAAGAGAGTATGGGGGAGGTGACAACTTCTGGGATTGGGTCATAAAAGGCAATGTGGCTTCCCCCTGGAAGAGTGAGCCACCAGGTGAGAAGTTTAATTATTCAGAGGCCACCATTGCAGTGTGGACACTGAGCCACATGGAGTGCCCACAGAAGGCATCCTGATCACAGCAGTCCTGTCTTCAAGATATCCAAACCCGAGCACAGACACAGGAGGGAAGAAGCCTCCGGATGATTCCAGCCTCCAGCTGTCAAAGCACCACTGCCCTTGAGTGTTTCCATCTGAGGTTCCAGACATCATAGGGATAAGCCAGCCCTGCTGTGCCATGTTCAAATTCCTGACCCACAGAATCCACATGCATAATTAAAGTACTATTTTAATGCCACTAAGCTTTGGGGTAATTTGTTACACAGCAACAATAACTAGAACCTGGTTGTTTCTTGTATCCCAGACCTTTATTTTTCTTCTTGCTGAAATGCATCCTTTAAGTGCTTTTTAAGTGATGTTCTGTGGGGCCACATTCTCTTAGTCTTTGCAGAACCGAGTGTGTCTTTACTTTGCCCTCAGTCTTGAAAGATGGTTGACAGTTCTTTGTTCTCAACACTTGAAAGATATCATTTCTGGCATCCCTTATTACTCATGTTTTATTCTCTCATAGCTTCAAAACATTTTTAAATCTATCCATATAGATTTTTAAAAATCCATCAGTGAGGATTAAACAAATTTGTCTTACTTTTTGGTGCTCAGCATCTGAGTCCAGGATGTTTGTCTGAGTTGTGGAAACTGAAGCAGCGTGGGTTTCGTGGTCAGGCAGATGTGATTTTGAAACAAAGCTCTGCCCCTTGCCATACCGATCTTGGACAAGAAAATTCTCCAAGCTTCTTTTCTACCTATTATTATCTGCTTCGAAGAGTTAATGTGAGGACTGAACGTAGTATGTGCCTTCTAAGCATTTGCTATAATGAGCAGCATTATCCTGCCTTTGCTTCGAGTTCTCCGTCGGACCTCACAGGTTGTTGCAAGAATTAAATGAGGATGTGCCCAGTATCGTGCCTTGTGCATGCTAGGCTCTCCATCAATGTTACCTTGTTTTTATGAGTAATATTCAGCTATAGAAAGCTAGACGAGGTGGTGGCTGAGCAGGAAGAACAGGGCTCTAGGATGGAAAAGATTCCAGGGGCCTGAGCACAGTCTGCGGTACACCTGTGGGCCAGCCCCTCTCCTCTGGGATCGGCTTCCTCCTGAATACAGGAAAAGCAGTTCCTGCCTCCTAGCGCTTGGCAGGGGCCTGGCTGATGTGTGCAACGTTTGGCAGGGTCTGGGTAAGAGAGCCAGGCCTGGTCACCTACGCCAGGAGAAGCACTCTGGAAGTCTCCAGTCATGGCCACCTGGTGTGGGAGCAGGGTGCCTGACGGGGCTGCTCCCACGTGGCCCCCTCGGCCCTTCCCGAGCAGATGAACTACGACACTAAGCCAGAAAACAGGTGCATGAGCAGGTGAGAACATGCGCTGTGAGCAATCCTGTCCCCTTGGTGGGCAAATCTGGGGTGGCTTTTCCAATAGTTTGATGCCGGAGTACTTCCAGGAACCACAGTTGCCTCCAGATGTTCCCAGCAGTGAAATCCGGGGCATGTGGTGAAAACCCAGAGTAAAAGACACCTGCACTGACTTGGGATCCAGGTGTCCCCTGAACAGCAATCACAGAAGTCGATGAAAAATACACGGGTGTGAGGGTGTGAGAGTGTGTGTGTGTGTGTGTGTGTGTGTGTGTGTGTGTGTGTTTCAAAACCAGAAACTATTTTCCTCAGCCCCGTTAGGACTCAAAGTTCATCTCCTGCCAGCCTGCCTTTGCTGACTGATTTTACTAGAAACTGCTGCTGGCGGCAAAGAAAGATCGTCTGGCTACTTCAGTTCACAGCATAGGCTCTTTTCAGTGAGAAGGAATTAGGAAGAAAAGAGTGAAAAGGAATTAAGGAGAAGAAAGGAGTCAACTACCTTTGAAAGAGGCCGTTCTGGGCAGAGGTGGCAGAGGACCCCCCTCCCTCGGATCGCTGTGATGTTCCCCACCCTCACGGCGTGGTCAGCCCGCACCACTGGGGCGGCAGGGATCCTGTGGGAGTTACGGGCAAGATAGAGCTGGCCCCTGCCGCTGGGGGAGGGGGCCGGTGAACAGAGGGCTCTTTTTCCTAATTAGCTGTTTTTATACAGGGAACACATGACCCAAACACAACCACCAACTGTGTCTTTGACATATACAGGCAGAAAGGGGGAGCTGGGCTTTTGTCTGCCGCGGATTCTTTCAACTTGCCTGTCACCCCAAAGCTGCCGAATTCCACAATGAGTCGGATGAGCGGGACCACGGCAGACAGTGTGCTAAATGGACTTGGAAACAGGTATTATTTCAGCCCGCCTCGGGTTGGGAAATACTGACAACGTGAAATTGGGTGAGCGGCTCCTTGCCTTTTCTAAGGGATCTGTGACCGTTTCTGCCATTTGCCCAAGTTTCCGGTATATCCTAAAACAGTGCGTGTTTCAAGAAGGGAAGGAAAGGAAGAAAACGTTTCTTGGTAATAAATCTAGTCCTTTCACAGAACTCTGTTCTACTGTCTTGATTTCCTCTACCATGTTGTTAACTTAGTAAAAACAAACGAGTTCCAAAGAATCCTGCCAAGTAAATTACTTTCCCTGTCTAATGAAGGGGCTCAGTAATCTATATAATCAGTTTAAGAAGGAGCACACTGAAGATTAAGGGATAAAGCGAAAAAGGAGGCTTGCTTTGTGGACGCGGGTACGTATATTTGGGTGCGATGTTGTGGATTCTTTGATTTTGAAGCAGTGAACAGACCGCAAAAAAGTTTCAGCCATTTGCTGGCTTGAAAGCAGCGATGCGCGAATGGTTTTCCCAGAACCAGTGGTGACATGTGCTAACACTAACTGCTGGAAGTCATCAAAATGCGGTGCCCGATGGCCCTGCCCAGGTATCGGCCACCAGAGCATTACCATGCACCATTCACAGAGAATTTCCATCTGTAGCCACGGTGCAGGCCAGTGCCGAGAACCTCCCAAGGCCGAGATTAAAGAAATCCACAACAAAACACTTCTCCAACTGGGGAAACACAGTCTTTCATGGGCAGAGATGTTTAGAAAAAATAGTGCCGCCTTTGTTTTACCACATACTCGCTTTGTTGTGTAGCACAACTGGAAAATGGTGACAAGACCATAAAAAAGCTGGATGGAAAAGTGTCAAATTAAACCCAGAGCGAAACCCAGAGCCGACTGGCTTAATTGGAGGTAATGAGAAATGAAGCCACATCTCTACTCGCAAAGTCAAGTAGTGAACTGAAGCAATTGCCCAGAAAATCTACCAACAGCCCTTTGCCGAAATGCCTCAAAATTTGAGGCGAAAGTGTTTGGAGATTTCAGATCTGGACGATGCCTTAGTGTTTTTCCTCACTTTGCTAACGAGGACCTGGACTCAGTGAAAACGAGTAAACCGTGTCCCAGAATGTAGCACAGCATTCACCCCGAGTCGGTGGTTCGGTTCCTGCCTGTGGACGAGCGTGGAGCACCCCTGGGCAGAGATTCCGAGTCACATTACTCTGGGAGCAGGAGGTGTGCCCTTGGGGAGGGAGGTGAGGAGCACCCAAAGGGTCGGCAAAACCAAAGGGAAAATGAACATGAAAGTCCTTTTCTAGGGATCCGACTGAGGCACAGTGTTAAAGAAACCTTTAGACACTCTCCCCAGTCCTGGAGCATTAGCCAAGCTATATGCCAATGTTCCCCCTCAGAGGCTTTCGGTCTTGGGAAGGCCACACTATGGAATTCTGTAATAGTCCTGGGACGCGGCGCTCACTGGGGACACCTGGCCAAAGGGGAGCGCACCCAATGTTTTTTAGTCCTCTCTAAACTCCAGTAATACTAGCTGGGTGAGAACCTCCATTTTCAGATTTGCATACGTTAGCATACAATGCTGTCTTTCTCCCTGAAGGTCCAGAAGAGCTACACTTCAGGGTGATGTCCTTGTGGGCTCAGACACAGCAAGTGAGATCAAGGCTGAATCTAGAGTGGTGAAGTTCAAGCACCAAGTCCAGAGAGAAAGTGTTTGGATATGGGGAGGGCTGGGGTGGCCTTACCGAAGCTGGGGGCACTATGCAAGGTCATGTCCCGGATCACCCTTGTGCCAAAACAGGACCACATCAAGAGGAACTGCTGGGCCACTTTCTTCAGGGACCCTTGTCTCTTGGCAGCCACCTGCAAGAAAGGGAACAGCTTAAACTGTGGTCAACGTAACTTTTCGTTTATTACTGACCCCCTGAAAAAGATCAGGAAGGCTTATGGGTCTCCAAGTTCAATGCTATGGAACAATGGTTTTTGACTTGCTGTGTCTTCCAGCAAAAAATATGCTTTAAAGAACAAAATCTTATGTCAAGACCCAGTGCACACAGCAGATAAAAGAGATGCTGACCTGGCTGAATCGGGGGAAGGAGACTCATGGTCCTGCCTCCTGCAACCCCCACCTCCAGAGGGGGGCCCAGGCCTCTCCTCAGAACCCCAGGGCTCTGTGGCTGCTGAGGAACATTCAGAAAGCTCAGCGTGGGGCTCTCTATCTCCCAAGTGCCACAAAGGTGAATGGTGGGTCGCAGTACCCGGGCTGCTCCTTCCACTCTGGGTTACCAACCTTCACAACACACCGGTCCACCATGGTGTCTAGCCACTCGATGTAGGACTCGATGGGAGACTGTTCCTCCAGGAGGTGGTCAAATTCCTGGTACACTGTCAAACAAAGGAGAGACCCCCACACGTCACTGCAGCTGTGTCTACACAGAGATTCATCTTAAAAGAACAAAGGAATGAAATTGAATAGAACGGAACTCCAGTCTTAACAGAGCATTCAGGTTTTAGAAAATACGTCCCAACTTACCTTTCCAGGCTCATCTTCGCCGCCTCTGAGTGCCTGAGAGCCTGGCTCCCATGTTTAACTTGCCATGCCCTCAACAAGCCCTGCTTTCTCAGGCAGTTGCCTCTGCCTGGACTGTCTGGCTCCTGGTGCCCAGCCCACATGATGCCTCTCGTGAAATCCCTTTCCTCCTCTGCAGGACCCTCGCCGGTAGAACTGATCACTCGTCCTCGAAGCTTCCAGCAGAACTGGTCACTCGTCCTCCAAGCTTCCAGCAGAACTGGTCACTCGTCCTCCAAGCTTCCAGCAGAACTGGTCACTCGTCCTCCAAGCTTCCAGCAGAACTGGTCACTTGTCCTCCGAGCTTCCGTAGCACTCTATTATTTGTATCCCCCCCTTTGCTGCATTGCTAATGCTGTGTGACAGTTGCGGTGTGTCTCCTGGGCGAGTTCTCTGTCCGGGATCTTTCCTAGCTGGGGCCTTCCCCGTATGCAGCTGTTATCCAGGATGTGCTTGGTTGCATGAGCAGACCCGGGCAGCACTGCTCCCTTGCTCCTTGCCCTGTGGTGGGACACGTTTGATAGTTCAATGCTTCTAAACCACAACTATATTGGGCAAGTCGCCCAACCAGCCTCTCAGGGCTCAGCATGCAGTAGATGCTTAATAAATGTTCACAGTGCAAAGGAAACAATTTCTGTGCCCTTAGTTTTTGCATTAGGAAAAGGAGGATAATGGTGCCACTTTATTGCCCGTCTTCAGCTGCTCGTCAAATAACCAGTCCGGAAGGGCTATGGAATTTGTGAAGCACTAGAGAAAAAAGTAACCTCGCTGGGGTGACCTCCAGTTTGAAACATCTCTTTTCATGACTGTTTTGTGCTTTCTGCACGTGGAGCTCTGTGAACCAAACCACACCTTTAGAACCACTTTTTTTTTTTTTTTTTTTTTTTTTTTTTTTTTTTTTACAGTTTTCATTTGTTCACGTCGTGTTTGGTCTCCCGTTCACAGACCTAGCGGAGGTGCTCCGGTTTCCTGAGTTGATGACTGCAACAAGACGTCAGCCACCGGCCCGGGAGAGCAGAACACTTTAGAATGAGAAGGGGCTTTATTTATTTATTTATTTAAAGATTTTATTTGTTTATTTGACAGACAGAGATCACAAGTAGGCAGAGAGGCAGGCAGGGTGGGGGGGTGGGTGGGAAGCAGGCTCCCTGCTGAGCAGAGAGCCCAATACAGGGCTTGATCCCAAGACCCCGGGATATGACCTGAGCCGAAGGCAGAGGTTTTAACCCACTGAGCCACCGAGGCTCCCCGAGAAGGGGCTTTAAATGTCCGTTGAGTGAATATCAGTGTCCTTTTACAGAGGAGGAAGCTTCAATGAGAAGTTTCAATGAGATTAAAGGTCCCCCTCAAAGTCAGAGGGTGAGCGAGTGCCAGAGCTGGGACGGAGCCCAGGTATCTGATTTCTCTTTGGGGTGCTTTCCTCTTGATGGCCCCGTGGATGCATCGGGCGCTATCGTGCTTCTGTCGATGACGGTGAGGACGACGGAAGCGGCGGAGAGAGTGCTTACAGCTCATACCTCGTGCCAGGCACCTTCCTCACTGCTTCGCAGGGACACTCTAGTCTAAGCCCGCAGCAACCTCGGGAATGTGACAGCGGATTCTCAGGTGCTGGCTGAGTGAACAGATGAACCACCCAAGGAGGCCGGTACTGTTATTGCTCCCGTTTTCCAAAGGAGGGGGCGGAGGCACTCAGTGACCCTCCGCAGGTCTCTCAGACAGCAAACAGCAGAGGCGGGTTTCAAAGCCAGCCAGACCCGACGCTCGCCTCCCAAGCACGGCACTGTCCCAGGCCCCCTTCCATCACCCCGCGGTCTCCCCGTGTCAGAGACTCGGAGGCCGGGGTCACTGGGCACAAGAGCCAGGGATTTTTGGCACCCCACCCCCTGCCTCTTACCACGGTCATGCTCATCAGCACACTCAAGTCCGAATGTGCGTTTTTAATTTAGGGTAAGCGAGCATTCCCAGGAAGGACCAGTTTCACTGAGGAGACGGAAACTCGTAAAGCAGGAACGCGCAGGCTTGTCAACTGCCAATAAGGAAAGGAGGGCGCAGCACACAGTTGTGTTCAAGAACTTACTGCCCAGCTGTCGGGGGGCGGGGCGGGGCAGGGATCTGCAGGGATGATATTCACGTGCCAGGCCTGCTGCCTTGGGGGCTGGTGCCCTTGCTCACTCTGCTCCCCCCTTTCCAGGCACTGCATCATACAGAGGTGTCCTCTTGGGTAACATGCCACCATTTGTGAATTACTTGTTCAATGTCTGATCTTCCATTAACTCTGAGCTCTACATGGGAAGGGCACTGTCCATATTATTCATTGCTTTTTGCCCAGCTTCTAACACAGTACCTGGCCCACGACAGGCATTCAGGATCAGCTGGGATGAACCAAACCTCAGCACTCCCTTCCTCTGGAAGAAGAGCACACTCACAGCTTTAAAGGGTGCCATTCTGTCCTGGGCCTAAGAGAACTTGAAAAGGAAATCCCGAAACGTTCTCTTCTTGGAGAGGCTGCAGTGATCTCCAAGGTGTTCCAGCAAAGGCTCAGAGCGTGGTCCCTACAGCAAGCGATGGGGACTGCATTGTCCCCTGTGAGTATGGGTGATGTTTTCCTCCTCCACAAAAGGTGCTGCGGGGGGTGGAGGGTGGGAGAGCTGGATCTCATGCTGCTGGGAGTCGTGTCATTCTCGGTTCCCATTCATCTGTCTGGCCCAACCAGACAGATGGTTCCCATGCATCCATGCCTGGCCTGGGGTGAGGTCCTGGAGACACAGTGATCAGAGGTACGGCTAGTGCTGCTAGGCAGCTGACACCCAAGCTCTCTGTTGGCCTTGTAGCAGAGAGCGGGGATAAACAGAACAGGAGCATGACCATAAGAATCTGAAAAGACCCCGCAGCCTCTGGAACTTGCCCATATCTCAACATTTTTGTCTTCTCTTCTCCTCCAAGGGAGTAGCACTGGAGCATGGTGGTGAAGCCAAGGTCAGGCGTAGGTCAGGGGCCCCGCTCTACTGCTGGGGGTAAGGGTCACCCGCTCTCTGAGGCTGAGCCTTGTCCTCTGTAAAATGCGGGCAGGTATCTTCCTCGTGGGGTTGGTGTAGAGAATTAACGAGATCACGCCCGTGCTAGGTCTGGCCGAAGAGCCTGCACAGAGGAGGCCATCTGTGAGCTCCCGTCTTATTTTAGTGACCACCTCTAAGTTCTTACCAGGGGCAAGCAGGCTGACGGCTGCTGTGGGAGGAAGGAACGAGTACACAAGGCGCTCCGGGACAGAAGCCCCAGGGAAGGACCCCAGGGTTCAGGTTTCAGCTGCTCCCGTGGCTTCTGAAAAGGACTCAGTGGGGAGGAGGTCTCTAATAGGAACCTCTTTCCGAACTTAGTTATTTTTAACCACCCCATAGTTAGCCTGGCTGAAGAACGTTCCCTCAAGAGGACATAGAGAAGGCACAGACTGGCAGGCTGAGGGGCCCGGGGTGCTCAGGAGAACGCGTCCAGCTTCTCGGGGGACGGCCAGCCTCCGTGCAGCTTCCCGTTTCCGCACTCCTGGCCCCACCCAGGCATGAGAAAGGAAGGCTGAGCAAAGCAAGGAAGCTGCCAGGAGACCCGCATCCAGGGCCACTGGGTGTGGGAGGCCCCCGGGTCGCAGGCTGCGGTGGGCACGTGAGGAGCAGCTAGAGGTGTGCGGACGGTGGCGGTGTTCTCTGGCCCCTGCACGTCCGCTACGGCTAACAACACCCGGCCCGACCTCATCCAGACAACAGCTGGAACATTCCCGCAGTCTTTGTCCACCAGGACATGAACACATGTTCGCAGAAGTACACCACCATCCGCTCCCCCCTCCAACACTGAATGTGATGGCAGGTTCGCCTGTCCGTAGCTGGGCTGACTCGTGTGACCCTCTTGCGGGGAAACAGGTGCAGCGTATCTGGCTGACTCCAGGCCGATGTACGCGAGGACAGGCAACACACTGCTGTTCTCATTTTTTTATGTCACCTATGGGACTACGCCCGGCACTGAGAGTCACAGGTGGGGCCTTCTGCCTGACACTGTGCGCTGCCCAGCTGCACCCGGCTCCCTTTCCCCCAGGGATGTTGACACACGTCCTCTTAAATCAATTAGCCCTCCCATCTGGGCTGACCCATTTAACAGGAACAATAAGAGGGAAGGGATCCTAGGGGGAAGGACGAGGTGGGAATGCCACTTAAATATTTACACAGATACTTTTTCTTTTTTTAAAAACAAAAACAGAAAAGACAGACCCCTTGGCGGGGCGTCTTACACTGGATGATGAGTTTCCGGTGCTCATCGCGGGAGTCCTCCATGGTGTAGAGGGTTTGCTTGGTGATGCTGTTGAGGTCCACGTTCCTCCAGTCTTCCAGCATTTGGAATGTGATGTCTGCGCTGTGGATCACTGTACGAGATGCCTGTAATCCAAGCCAATTAACTCATTAGCTCGAGGGCTGTTAGGTTAAAACCCCAGCACGTTATTTTCTTTTGAATGAATCTGCATAGGGTATTTTGCAAACTACTTTGAAATTCAGGAAAACTCCATTTCAGGAAATCAGCAGATGAGTCCACCACTCAGAAGCCTATACAGTCTTTTCTCTTGTGGCTCTCTTCTCTCAGCTGTGTAAAAGATTTCTCCAGGGTGGCCGAGGCCAGACCACACCCTGCCGTTCCCAGCCCCTTTGGTCTTGACCCCTGGGGAACAATGCGATGAAGGCCAGAGACCCGTCAGCCTACTGATGTAAGCTTGCGGGATGGGAGCTCTGTGCTTAATAACCCACGTGTCTCTCGTGTCCGAGAAGCAATGTGCCCAGACCTTGGAATGGTCCTGCTACCCGTGGGCCAATGACCACTTCCATCTCAGCAATCTGACCGTGTGTCTTTTTCATAGAAATGCATTCTGAAGCAGTTTATGGTCTAGCTTTCTCTTTTTGCTTTTTGGTTTTTAGGTGACTATCATGATGAAAGCAAATACGAATAACTGAGAGGAAGGGAAGGGGAACAAAACCTTGAGACTCAGTTGCTCATTAACGTGCCTGTGGTGTTTGTGTGAGCACGCTCGTGTGCACATTCAATCTGTGGTTTCCTCCGCAAACCCTGCAGTTGGTGAATGGGAACAATACTTGGGAGCACCAAGTTCAACAATGCTGATAAGCAAAGAAAAACATTTCCAGAATCATTTCCTTTGCTTGCATGTTTTTAAAATGTCTTTAACAAAATGGGGGAAAAAAAAAGATTTCTGATACACATGGACATTAAAAGTCTCCTAATGTGTGTGAATTTCCAGGCAAAGGTAAATACTGACAACCCCTTTCTCCCCACTCTGAGCACAAGTAAACCCTTACTTAAATCACTATAGGACTTTTTAAAGGTCAGAGGCCTCGAATATATGAATCTATGAATTGGGTCCATCTCTAATGATAATGAAAACAACCAGAAGTAAAGGTCTGGGATTCTGGACTCAAATATATTTAGTTTGAGTCCTGGCCTTGCTGCTAACCAGCTGGCTGATTTGGGGCGGGACAGCAGATTTAACCTCGGTTTCCTGATTTAGAAAATGGAGGGAATAGGACCTGCCCCCGAAGGAGGCTGCCTTGGGGGGACTCCTTGAGATAATGTTTGAAAAGAGCATAGTTTAGGGAGGAAGAGCTCAGTACAGGAGCTACTGTTAGGTCCGTGCTGGTTGTGGTGATGCAGGGACACCTCAGGGCCAGGGCTCATGGCTGGGGGCCAGCTGGGGCGGTCCTCTCTCACCCTGCCCCGCAATCCTGCCATCACGCACGCTCCAACTACAAGGTCACACCCGTGGTGCGGCCTCCTTAACCCCTGCGACTCAGTCACACTCACGTGACCCATTATTCTCTATTTCCATTGTGTTTCCTTCCTAACACTTAGCACTTTTAATTAATTATTTTTTCGTTCACATTTTTTTTTCCTGCTCAGGGCAAGTACCACTAAACATTGTGGCTGACGTATAGTAGGAGCTCAAAAGATTCTGTGCAATGAATGGTCGAGATAGGAATGCCAAGCTGCTTGCTTAGTGTACCCGAAAAGGGCCTGGATACTTAGATCCTGGGTTTCAGCATGACTTGTCTTGTATGTGTTTAGGAAAGTTTGCTGGGATATTAGCTGGGAAGTTCCATGGAGTTTCTTTCCTGTCACGAACCCCAGTTCCTCCGGCTGGTCCAGAAGTGTGTCTGCAAGCTTGTCCCATGAAGATGGAAAGGTAGCACATGCTGATTAAAATACGTACCATCTATGTGGGAAGCGGAGAGTGAGCTTATGTGTGCACGTGTGTGAGCGCACACGCGTGCTGGCTGCTGTAGGTACAGGTATGGATGTTTTTACCTGCATGCATTAAAGGCTCAAAGGCTTCCTTAAACTGCTGAGCCCCAGAGGGAGGCATCAAAGCCATGCCTAGTTCTCCAATATGATCCAAGCCCAGCTCTTCCAAGCTGGGGAAAGAACCAGAAGGCATGCACCCTCAGAAATACAGCAGTGTTTCCCTGTTGTGCCAATATTTGTTTGCTCCCCTAAATCCCACTAATCTGGTCGGGCTCTGCCCTATTCCCGAACAGTGCCCAGGTGTGGCCTCTCTCACAACCAGCATGAACATGAAGGGTACAACTCTGGTTTCCAGATCTTCCAAATCACCCGCTGTGCCATTTATGCCAGGGACAGGGTAGCAACAGTGAGGTGCGCAGGGGTGTAGTTCCGTATTTTCAGAATACAAAACTGGCCTGGAGGCTTCCTTCAGGTCACTCTAAGTAGAAACCCCTTCCTCCAACCTTGACCTTGAATAAACAGCACCGACCCAGAACCCACGATAAGAGGGAGAGGTGGCAAAACCCACGGACCCAAAGAAGGCAGGCAGGTGGCAGGCGGGAGTGAGGGGGTCCTGCCGAGCTTAAGAGGCAGTGGGGCTGACAAGGAGGACAGTGCCTGATGGAGAGGAGCTCGGCCCACTCACTCGCTTCCTGCCCTGGGAAATGTGGCTCTGGGGCTGTTTAGCTGACATCTCCTAGGGCCAACTGTTAACAATGAAGTAAAAACAATTTTTGAACACATGCAAATCAAACAAAAAATAATCCCACCCATCTGAGGGCCAGATCTGACCTGTAGCCACCAGTTTGCCCCTTCTGCTTTAAGATCATTAATGTTCTAACGAATGTTAACTGGGGCCTTAATAGGCTTTGATTCCCTTCCTTAAGGTGTAAACTTAAGAGAAACGCAAAGATTCATGCCATCAAATCATCACCAAGGAGTCATGGGGAGATATTCCGCCTTTCACTGTACGCATTTTTGTTGTTGCTGAATTTTTTATAGGAAGCATATGTCACTTTAGTGCTGAAAAGAACAAAAATCCGGAGAAAATAAATAAAAGTGGGTAAATATTTAACATATTGTGCGGCTCTGAACTCTTCGGGATGATATATAAACAGCGAATCACCCCCCCTTGTCCATTTGAATTGTTTATCTCTGTGACTCCCAAGAAGGGGGAAGAAACTGGGCCCCCCGGGCTCCACTGGGGCTGGTACCAGGGGTACCTGGAGGTGGGGTGCCAGGCATCTGGTGTTGGCATGCGGGAAGAGGCCAGGGATGCCACCAGATCTCTGCACTGCACCAAACACGTCTCAAGAGAAAGAATGGTCCAGGCTCACGTGCCAGCCATGGCTGAGAAAGCCTCATCCATTCAAGGGAAATGCAAACTTGCACCAGAACTCGGTGCACGGTTAAGGGGCGACTGACATCAGAGGTTATTCTGTACGTCAGTCGAAACTATTTCGTGATTGCTTAATGTCTTTATTCTTTATCGGTAAAATTAAAGGTAACGGTAAGAATATATCAAACACCTATTATGCTGCATTCAACGACCAAACAGCCCCACCCGACAGTTCCCCTGGGGAGCTGTTTTCTGTGCATGTGCCCCTCGCAGGTGATGACTCCGCAGGAACACGTACCTGGCAAAGGTGATTCAGTGATGTTTGCCGTCTCAGAATTTGGGAAAACCTTCTCGACACTGCAAGAAGAAAGAGTTAGTCTGAAGTATTTGCATGCTGTATGGTCCCACCTCGGATTTTCCAGGGGCGGATTTCAAAAAGTGGCTTATTGGCCTAAATTTGTCTCGCTGTCCAACCCCATTTTTTATGCACCCGCTGGCAAAACCCTGCATTTGATTCTTTGTTCTCCCGTGCGGACAATGATTTCCTAAAGCGGCGATATTTGGGGTACATATTTCAAAGTCAACCGCAGCCATACTGGCAGGTGTGAGAAATTGTGGCGTCAATCAACCGTAAGTAAAAGCAATTATTTACTTGTCTTTCATTTCGCTAATTGCAAGCTCAATCACTTCTCCCCATAAATAATTGCTGGAATCGAGTGGAAGCTTTGAAGAAGGCCCTTTAAAAGTAGTATATCTAATAGGGAAACTTGATTGAGCCTCAGCGGTGTGTGGTGCGAGGGGTAGCTTTTAGGATGGGACCCCGGGCTGTATCTTGGAATGCGGCTTTGCATTCATAATCTGCCATTTTTATCAAATGATCTCTACGACCTGTTGGTGACTTTCGCTGATCCTGTTTACGACAGGGATAAAACAGGCTAATGGTTCAAAGCAGGGCGACCTGAAGATTTCAAGACCAGGCAGTCAAGCCATGTGCCAGCCTCAGGTCTCCGCTCTCACAGAGTTGTCTGGAGTGGTGAGCATTTCCACTCCTCGCCCATCCTCGAAGTGCCCCTGAGGTTCCCTGGGAAGAGAGGTTCCCGTGGGCCCCGACAGGTGGAAGGTCCCACAGACCTCCTCGCCGCCAACTTTCAACAGGTTTGTTTTGTCAGCATAATTAAAACGGGCGCAGGGCATTCTTCTCATTAATTTCTGAACTGGTCAAGAAGCAGAAATTTCCCCGGGATTATTCTAATTTGTACTCAGAGCCAGCTTGGTTTGAAAAATAGGGCGTGGGGTGGAGGGGTGGGGGGGAGGTGGGGGCACAGATGAACTTCTAATTTTCCAGACCGATCAATCGTTAATCCTTCTCCTTAATTACTTTTTCTTTAACTTTGTGATGTGGAATTTAGTGCTCATGAAAAGAAAAGAACTGAGAGCCATGAAATAAAGCAGGCTTTATCAGTAGGTGCTGGGCGCTGCAGGAGGCCTCAGCCCCCGAGCGGGTCTGAAAGGGCTCCCTGTGCCTGCCCAGAGAGGGTAATTTGATCCCCTTCATTTTCCCTGCCGCCACTTACTCCCGGGCAAGAATGGCAAGCTGTATTCAAATGCTGCTTTAAGAAACCTATATCTTAAAACTCTGTTTGGCTTAAAATCATTTCATCTTTGTGGAGTAGCACGTGCGTCTTTCCACAAGTACGGAAACACCAGGACAGAGGAATAGGACCGGTTTTCTCAGGCAAAACGAATGGGGGAGGATGGCTGGTGATGCTCAGCAGAAAAAAAAAAAAAAAAAAATCACGGTCCTAATCCCCGTAGGAGAAATATTAATTTGGCTTTCTCATTAGGCAGAGAATTGAATATGTGAAGCCCTGAAGCCTTTCTCTGGCTCCCGTCACCACCTTTTTGGGGGCGGGGGCTTCGAGGAAATCTCAGAGATTTGGGGTTGGACAGACTTGAGTTTGACTCCTGGCCTCTTCTTGCTGGCTGAGTGGCTGGGTGGCTTTGGGGAGGTTTCTCGGCCTCTCGGAGCCTCAGCTGCAGGGTGGGGATGCTGCCCCCTGTATCACAGAGGTGGCATGACGATTAAGTGGGACGAGATAGTGGTGACGAGCAGACACTCTGGTGTGGACAGACAGACCTCGGGGGAAATCCTGTCTCTGCTACTGACTAACCCCCCTACGCCTCTTCATTTGCCATTAAAGGAGAAGGGCGCCACCTGTAACACACCTTTTGGGAGCACTGAGGAAGTTCATGCAGGAAAAGCGCTAGGCTTAATATCTGGTGCTTTGCAAACAGTAAGTGGAAGTTATTATTGTTACTATTATTTTATGAACACCCAATGTAAGACTGTTTGGCCCTAAAATGTTGTTTTCCCTTCCCCTCAGCTCGCCACCTCCGTACTTACATTCAAACTTAATGTTCCGCAAGTTTTCTGGGAGGTCATGGAGAGCCACTTTTAGCCACTCATCCAGCTGCTTGGCAAACTTGCGGATCACCTGAGTTAAGCTGAAAGGAAGAAAGGATCCGTTTAAGTGCCTCGTGTGTTGCCCGACCTGGTTAGGTTGTTCTAGAATCGTGTTTTGGCCGTGCCAGTGTCACTCAGAGCAGTGGCCTCAGGGGCAAGATGGGTGGCCCCGCGTGGCACTTGTGGGCACGAGCAGGGCCCGGAGGGAATGTGCTCTGGTGCCCATGCTGGTCGCCGGAGGACGCCCTCCCTTTGAGCGTCATTGGTCGTGCTGCTGCAGAAGCCTGTGTGAAGGGTGCGGAGGGAGGGTGGTGGGCCTGACAGCACCTTGTGTTGCCACTCTGGGCCCAGTAACCCCCCCCCCGCCCCCACCCCGGCCTGGTTCCAGCTGCCCCTGACGTGCGCCTCTTGGCAGGAACTGGGAAGCACCGACCCACAGTCCTGACCTTGAAACCATATCCCGTTTGGAGAGCAGAGGTTCTCTCTGGGAGCTGGGGGTGAAGGGTGAGAGGACAGCAGGTTTGCAGCAGTTTGTACCAGAGATGGGAACCAGGAGGACTTTGAGAACCGCTTTCAGGCTCTCACTGTGAACACCAGGGGCTGGCTCCTGTGTCATCCCTGGAGTCCTCCTTTGGCTTGCCGCCAGTGGGACCTCAGCCGCCATGGAGCGTCCATGCTGTCCTCGCCCCCCGCCCCCAACACCCCTCCACCCCGCAACACCGCCTACCTGGCCCTGGCCCGGGGTAGTGTCCCGCAGACTCTCCTGTCAGACCCTAATCACCGACCTCCCCTCTCTCCCCCAGGCAGTCCCACCAAGTTTCTCTTTCCTTCACTCCTCACTTTGCCGACCTTCTCCAAGACCCTCCACCAGCCGTGGGCACCATCCCCACTTCTCAGGGAACACAGCCGCACAGGGAGAACTTTCCAACACTCCACTAGAGCACAGCTCTCCTCCCCGGCCACCGCGACAGAATCAAGGGCCAACCCCATGTCACCCCCTCCTGCCTCCTCGGAAACCCCATCTCCATGACTGCCCCCTCTCTGGGGTATCCCGCCTCTTCCTCTCACCAAGCATGTCTCATCTTAAAAATAAACCCTCTTATCTCCTCACGCTCTCTCTTCAGGGTGCCACCCTCTGTCTTCCACTTCACAGACATCCTTCTTTAAAGACTTGTCCACACTCGTTCCTTTCCTTCGCCTCTCGCTCACTCCAGTCCCTCAGCCTAAACAGCTCCCACCAGGCAGCAAGCTGCATCCAGATGTGAACCCAGTGGACTCATTTTGGTTCCCATCTGCCTTGACATCTTGGCAGCATTTGGCTCCGCTGGCCCCCTCCTTCATTTGGAAACATTTCACTTCCCCCCGGTGGTTGTGGCCCCTCTGTGTTGTGGCTACTCCTTCTCAGTCACAAAGCTCAGCCCCTCTACCTGGCCTTTACTTCCTCCAACTTCTCCACATCCAGTCCTGGGCCCACATGTCACACTTTGTCCTGCCATGGATAACTTCTCTGTGACCACAGCTTTAGTCACTATGTACACTTGCTTTTGAGGCCCAGAGCAAAGGTCTTCAGAACTCTCGACCAACCACGTACAGCGCCCCTCCGCTTAGCGTTCCAAAGGCACATCAACCAAAACACGTTCAAACTGAACTCATTGCTTCCCGTCAGACATTCTTTTCTTAAGTTCCCTATTTCACTGGGAACCCTACTTTCCCTAAAATTTTTGTTTTCAACTTTTTTGTATGGAGAAATTTCAAATAGACCCCAAGATAGAATGGTATAATAAACCTCCAAGTATATCTGATCCAGCTCCAATAAACAGCAACATTTTCCCAGTTCAGTTTATCACATGCTGTTCTGTCTTTTCTGGAATGCTATAAACAAATTCATGATGTATCGTTTCAGAAACTTTGTGTCCATCTTCCAACATGCACTTAAACATGTATGTATGTATGTGCGTGCATGTGTGCGTGCGCGCGCACACGCACACACACACACACACACACATTTAAAACCACCATTGCCATTAGTATACTTAAGAGAATGAACATCAATTCCTTAATATTATCTAAAGCCCAGTCTGTCCTCGAATTTCTCTATTTCTCTCAGAGCAGTCTTTTGGTTTCTTTGAATCAGGATCCAAACGAGGTCTACACATTGCACAAAAAATTGCCTTGTTCTATTTCTAAAGACTTTTTAAAAAGCCTCTTTCATTCCATTGGTTTGTTGACCCCCTCCTGTTATTTGTTCCCTGGAATGTCCCACCCTCTGATTTGGCTGACATCCTCATAGTGCCATTTAACCTGTTCATCTATCCTTCGTGCTTCTCATAAACTGACAGCCCTAAAGAATAAATCGAATGAAGTCACAATTTTTTTTAAGGCACAAGAAGTTCACAGGTGGCCCATGTCTGCCCTCTGTACCACACCGTAAGACTTATAATGGCTGATTGCTCCTCTTTTACTGTATCTGATTTTTGACACTTGAATAGTCTCTTGTCCCATGAGCAGGTACTGCCAATTTTTATTTCCAAGTTTCTCTCAACCTCAGCCAGTCTTTCCCTCTTCTCCCACCTATCACTATCTCTCACCTGGGCCAGTACTGCAGCTACTGCAACAGTGGGTACAAGAGCCTACCTGCTCTGCTCACCTCCCCACCTCTACCTCGTCTTCCACATTGTAAGAGGGATTTCTCCAAAACACTTGCAATTCTGATCTAGTTCACCTTCTGATAAAAAAAAAAAAAAAAACCAATACTTTCACATTCTTCTTAGGGTAAAGTCCAAAATCCTAACCACAATCCCCAAAGCTCACATTCCAGCCTTGCTTTCCTCTCCAGCCTCACTTTGCAGTCTCTCTCTTCACCATGTTTTAACCCCTCTTGCCTCTGCCCAGTTCTTTCCCATCTCAGAGCCTTTGACCTTGGCATCCTTCCATCCAAGAGCATCCTACCCTTCTTCATCTACTCGACTCCTCATTGATCTGATCTCGGAGCAAGTGTCACGTCCACAGAAAAACTTTCTCTGAAGCCCCCTAATCTAGGTCGGAGCCCCTGACTGTTCCTCTTGAAGGGACAAGTTGTGACAGTTCGTAACGATACACTGATTTGTGTGATTATCTGGTTCATGTCCATCTTTCCCAATAGACTGTATGCTCTGATGTGGAGGGCAAGGGGCTACGTCTATTTTGCTTATCACTGTGTGTTCAGGACCTAGCATAGTGCCAGACACCACACTGTGCCCCCCTTTATCTATCTGACTTCAGCTCCTCCTACTCCCTTTCACCACCCCCACTCCTGCCAGCTTACTCAATTCACACAGCACCAGCTTTCTTTCTCTTTCTTCAGGTCCTTGACAACCTCACCATGGCCTTTGCATCTGCTGTTCTCCCAGCTTGGAAAGCTCCTGCCCCAGATTGCAGCCAGTTTTCTCCCTTCCTTAACAACTTTAGAGGTTGGGTTCAAGTGCTGACCACAGGATCTGAAACTGCCAGTCTCCTCACACTTCCAGCTCTACCAACTATCTCAACACTACTGAGCCTGCCATATGTTTTAAAAAGATCAGCCTGGTTCCTGAGATGAAAATTGAGTTTAGAAGGGCAAGAACAGAGCAGGGAGAGCTGTTTGAAGGTTATCCCAATAATCCAGGCAAGAAAGCATCCTGGATGAGGATGGTAACAGTCGAAATAATGCAGTATGGTCAGATTAAAATACTTGGAAGGCAGAGCCAACCACGATGTCCTGGTGAGTGGTTGTGGGTGTATGAGGAAAGAAGGCTGTCAAAGATGTCTTCATGAAATAAAAGTGATATATGTACCCCCTGTGCCTAGCACACTGCCTGATACACAGGAGGTACTTAATAAATGTTGAATACTGAGTGAACCAAAAGTACTACACACGTAATAAAGCCCAAGCACATTCTCAGTGATCAGCACACTGAATCCAACTTTGAAGTGAGAAGACTTCTCAGAGTATTTGGCCACTCTTGACAGAGGTCAAAATTTAGAGAAGTATGTGGAGTAATCATCTGATGGCTGCTGTACCATCCAGGAGGGTGGGCTGCCATTGCCCACCCATGACACCTTTCCCAGGGGCCATTACTTGCAGCTGGAGTAGAGGAGCTGCCCTTTGTATGGGAGCAGGAAGTAAGCAGCAGGACCAGGGATGGTCCTTTTGCTTTGTGTAATCATTTGATTTTATTACAAAGAAAAGTGGGAAGAGACTCATCTTGGAAATGATTCTATTTTGGGACTTGGAACTGGGACAGACTTTTAGGAGTGATCTGAACATGAGCAAGTGAGGAGCTAGCCTCCAGATCACCTAGCCTGGAGATGCCCCCTGGCCCGCTCCACCTTCCTGCAGCCTCAGATGACCCTGACCATCACCCTCTTTCTCACAGACTCTCCTCCGATGGTATACACCCTGTGGTCTGACCCCCTTCTCTGCTGACTACCCTGTCTCCTTCCTTCTCACTCCCCAGGCTGGCACTCCCAGGGTCTGTCCCAAAATCCAGTGTTACACCTTCTCGTCCCTTTTGTGCAGGTGGCTCTCTTGTCTATAGCTCCTGCTTCAGCCCTTCTCCTGCATCTTAATTCTACACTTGTGACTCTCTGAATGACTTCCAGCCCTGATGCTGGTACAACAGCAATAGCGCTAATACCAGCTGCTGTTAATAAGTGCAGCGTGTCAAGTGCTAAACACTTCACACGTATTTTCTTATTTAACCCTCACATCTACCCTGAGAGGTAGGTACTATTGTTAGTCCCAGCAGAGAGGTGAGAAACCGAGGCTCAGAGAAGTTACATGATTTGTCCGAGGAGATCCAACCAGCAAATGGACAAGCCAAGACTGAAGACTGCATGTGTGTGCCTCCAAAGCTCTAGTATCTCAGTCTTTTCTTTGCTTCTCTGCTAGCTCATCTTCTCTGCCCTTCCACCACTCCTACACACGTGCACACGTGCATGCACACACATGCTTCCTTACTTCCGATAAACCAATCATCACTAACAACCACGATGCCAGGATCCCCTGGGAGGTCACAAGAAGTGACAAGCCCAAGTCTGAGAATGATCTACTTTTCTTATAAATAAACAGCGAATGGTTCATGGTTATCTCTATATTATCACTTGTTCACCGAAGAAGATATATATATATATATATATATATATGGAGAGAGAGAGAGAGAGAGAGGGAGAGAGAGAGAATTTCAACATGCTTTACTGAGTTAGAAGGTAAGGGGTGGGTCTGAGCTAGTCAGCTGGTGAGAACCTCCAAGTCAAATCTCATTTCTACCCTGGCCAAGCACAGGGCCGGGCACACAGAAGACACTCAAACAAGTTTCAGGGATGAAGGAGTACATAAAATTGTGAAAAGTTAGCTGTCTGATGAAGTCTGGTCTTTGGAGTAACCTTTTCTTCCTGATTTTATGAGAAAGGGGCTGGATTTTGAAGTCAAGGGTCACTTTGGCAAAATCATACAATTGTCATTTTTTAAAAAACCATTTTTAAAAAATGGTCTCCTTGGGCAGACTGTGAGCTCAGTGAGGGCAGGGAGCACGTTTGTCATCTTTAATGTGATGCTCCAGGACTCAGCATAGCACCCTGCATGTTGTAGTAATCAATAAATACTATTTAATATGGAATGAACAGCTGAGTCGTGGCTATTTCATTTATTTGCAACTGAGGGTGGAGTTAAGTTATTTCAGCTCCTAAGCTTCAATTTTTATGTCTATAAAAACAAGCCAGTTACAGAGGAGGCAGCAGGGGTTAGCATTTCATTAGCACCCCACAAACTGCTTCGTAACAAACCACAGATGCCTGGCCTGTGTGTAACACCCAGTAAGCACTACTAGTGGAATGTGAAACCCTCATATAATGGTGTGTATACTTCTGCTGACCTGTCCCCCCACCCCCAGAGGTACCTTTTCACTACAAAACAAAGATACACATTTGGCCACTATCTAGTTCCCTTCAACAGTGCACAAGAAAGAATAACTCAAAGCTTAAAGGGGTCCATATATATACACACATATTTTATATATATATATATATATATATATATACATATTTTATGTATATATATAAAATATGTGTGTATGTTTATTTTTATAATTCTATGCATATTTAAATTTTAAAATCAGCTATATATGCATATGCACAGGATTATAAAAATAATCTAGTCTTAATTAGAACACTAGAAAAATACAAAAAAGCATGAGATTAAAATTTGACCAGAATCCCACCAGGATGTACTCTTTGTTGCCTTTCTAGGCGTGTTTCTGTTGCACCTAGAATGTGGAAAATTAGAAAGAGCAACACTCCCACCATAACAAGAGAAAACCAGATAATCTTCGAAGTCCTAACTGTTCTTTAACCCATTGGAGAGCTGAGGTCACAACTGTTTAGCTTGGAATACACAGAAAGACAATCACCTCCAAAGAGAGGAGGACTTGGGGACTGGTTTGTCTATGGCTGAGGGAGGAAAGTGGGACACCTAAGTAAAAAGAATTTAGCTCATTTTTTAAAACAAATTGCTAAAGGCAACGTGTGAACTCACATGATGGTATAGAACTCTGAGAGCCATGGATGCAAAGGAAATGTACATGATTCACAAGATCGCCACAGACGGTGCCCGGTGCTCATGAAGAGTCCCCGAGAACAGAAAATGGAGGAAGCCTATCTCTGAGGTGCCTGTTTTGCAGGAGGGGGGCAACCACTGCTGTGGGGAAAGCATGAAGTCCTAGCCAGCCCTCTCCGCTATGGAACAGAAGCCCCAAGTGGCTAGGGGAAGGACAGAAACACTACTGACCATGGGCAAAGAAAGAGACCCATTGCAGGTGGGGGAAATAAAAAGAAAACGCTCTCTAACCTTGGTAGAAATCATCACAAGCTCAGATTATTAGAGGTTTCTCTTGGGGGGGTGGGCAACGGGGAGGGTGGATCACTGAGAATCCCCAAAAACACAGGGCTTGCTGGGGTTAAGCCAGGACAGCAGGGGACCCCCACACCTCCACCTCAGCCCCAAAGAGGCTAACAAGTGTGTCTACTTCCCTAACAGGGAAGGCCCAACGCTAACAGTGTAGCAGCAACATTGAGAAAAACCCTTTCAACAAACAAACTTCCAACCTGAGCACTGGGTATCCCAGAAGAATATGAATCTGGTAGTTCACTGAGGGTACCCATAGCAAAAACAAAACCCCAAACCAATCAATGCCTAAATCAATGGACTCAATTCCTCACATTAAGAGTCTAGGAGAAAAGAAGCGTGCCTATTTCCAGGCATAAATTCTCTCTACTTCAGTCTCTACTGTTCCAACCACTGTTTGGAAGTCAATAAAAAATTACAGGACACACAGAAAATTAAGAAAAAGAACCTATAATGACTAAATGGATTAAAGGAACAAGACCCATCTCTATGCCGCCTACAAAAAACTCACTTCAGACCTAAGACACATACAGACTGAAAGTGAAGGGATGCAAAATGAGAGTGAAAACAGAAAAAAAAAATGGGTAGCAATACTTATATCAGACAAAAAAGGACTTTAAAATAAAGACTGTAACAAGAGCCAAAGAAGGGCATGACATAATCGTAAAGGAATCAGTCCAAAAAGAAGATAAAACCATTGTGAATATCTATGCGCCCAGCACATGAGCACCTAAATACATAAAGCAAATATTAACAGACATAAAAGGAGAAGTTGACAGTGACACATTAATAGTAGGGAAACATAACAGCCCACTTACATCAATGGGTAGATCGTCCAGGCAGAAAATCAATAAGGAAACAGAAAATCAGTAAGGAAACAGTGGCTTTGAATGATACATTAGACCAGATGGACTTAATAGATATATTCAAAACATTCCATCTAAAAACAGCAGAATGCATGTTATTTTCAAGTTCAAATGGAATACTCTCTAGGATAGAGCACATGTGAGGCCACAAAACAAGTCTCCATTAGTTTAATATTTAAATATTATTAAGCATCTTTTCTGATTTCTGGTATGAAACCAGAAATCGATTGCAAAACAAAACAAAACAAAACAAAACTGGAAAAACCACAAACATGTGGAGGCTAAACAAAATTCTACTAAACAACCAATGGGTCAATGAAGAAATCAAAGAAGAAATGATGGGCATTAAGGAGGGCATTTGATGGAATGAGAACTGGGTGTTACACGCAACTGATGAATCACTAAATTCTACCCCTGAAACTAATAATACACTATACGTTAACAAAATTGAATTTAAATAAAAAAAATTTTAAAAATACATAGAGACTGGGACGCCTGAGTGGCTCAGTTGGTTAAGCAGCTGCCTTCGGCTCAGGTCATGATCCCAGGGTCCTGGGATCGAGTCCCATATTGGGCTCCTTGCTCAGCAGGGAGCCTGCTTCTCCTTCTGCCTCTGCCTGCCTCTCTGTCTGCCTGTGCTCACTCTCTCCGACAAATAAATAAATAAAATCTTTAAAAAAAAATACATAGAGACAAATGAAACTGAAAATACAACGGTCCAAATATCTATGGGATGTAGCAAAAGGAGTTCTAAGAGGAAAGTTTATAGAGATACAGGCCTACCTCAAGAAACAAAAAAATACCTCAAACAATCTAATATTATACCTAAAGGAACTAGAAAAAGAACAAAGCCCCAAGTCAGTAGAAGGAAGGAAGGAATAAAGATCAGAGTGGAAATAAATGAAACAGAAACTTACAAAACAACAGATCAATGGAACCAAGAGCAGGTTCTTTAAAAAGATAAAACTGATAAACCGTTAGTCAGACTCATTAAGAAAAAAGAGAGAAGACTCAATAAAATCAAAACTGAAAGTACTGACATCACAGAAAAAAATTATGAGAAATTATTACAAAAAATTATACGCCAACAAATTGGAAACCTAGGAGAAAAATGGACAAATTCCTACAAACATATAACCTTCCCAGCCTGAGTCAGAAAGCAACGGAAAATCTGAACAGGCTGATTACTAGTAACAAATTTGATCAGTAATAATAAAAAAAAACCTCTCCATAAACAAAAGTCCAAAGCTTTACAGGTGAGTTCCACCAAACATTAACCAAAGAAAAGTTAATACTTACTATTCTCAAACTTTTCCAAAAAACAGAAGAGAAAGGAAAGCTTCTAAATTCATTCTATAAGGCCAGCATTACCCTGATATTAAAACCAAAGACATTACCAGAAAAAGAAAAATACAGGCCAATATCCCTGATGAACACAGATGCAAAAACCCTCAACAAAATATTAGCAAACTGCATTCAACAATACATTACAAGGATCGTTCACCAGGATCTAGAGGGATTTATTGCCAAGATGTTCATTTAACACAAATCAATCGAAATGATACATCACATTAACAAAATGAAGGATGGATAGATGCAGAAAAAGCATTTGACAAAATTCAACATCAGTTCATAATAAAAACTACCAACAAAGTGGTTTAGAGGGAACATACATTGATATAATAAAGGTTATATATGACCATTCCACACCTAACATCATATTCAATAGTGAAAAACTGAAAGCTATTCCTCTCAAATCAGGAACAAGACAAGGATGTTCACTCTCACCAACTTTTATTCAATTGAGTACTGGACATCCTCACTAGCCACAGCAATCAGACAAGAGAAAGAAGTAAAAGGCATCCAAACTGGTAAAGTAGAAGTAAAACTGTCCCTATTTGCAGATGAAATGATACTATATATAGAAAACCCTAAAGCGTCCACCATAAAACTATTAGAGCTAATAAAACTATTAGAGCTAATAATAAGTGAATTAAAACTATTAGAGCTAATAATAAGTGAATTCAGTGAGGTTACAGGACACAAAATAAATATACAGAAATCCGTTGCATTTCTATACACTAATAATGAAGTCCCAAAAAAAGAAACTAAGAGAACAATCCCATCTACACATGCACCAAAAAGAATAAAATACCTAGAAATAAACTTTAACCAAGGAGGTGGAAGGCCTGTACTCTGAAAACTATAAAACACTGATGAAAGAAACAGAACACAACATAAACTAATATAAAGAAATACATGCTTATGGATTGGAGGAACTAATATTGTTAAAATGGGCCTACTACCCAAAGCAATCAATAGATTCAACGCAATCACTCTCAAAATACCAATAGTATTTTTCAGAGAACTAGAACAAATAATCCTAAAATTCATATGGGAACACAAAGTATCCCAAATAGCCAAAGCAATCTTGAGAAAGAACAAAGACACCACAATCCCAGATGTTAAGATATACTACAAAGCCTAAAGTAATCAAAACAGTAAAGTGCTGGGACAAAATGGACATACAGATCGCTGGAACAGGATAGAGAGTTGGAAATAAAGCCATGCTCATATGGTCAATTTATCGATGGCAAAGGAGGCAAGAATATACAATGGGCAAAAGACAGTCTTTGCAACAAATGGTGTTGGGAAAACAAGACAAAAGCACACCCACAAACCCCCTCAAAATAAGACGTAAATATGAGTCCTGAAACCATAAAACTCCTGAGAGAGAAAACCTAGACAGTAAGCTCTTGGACACTGGTCTATGGACACGTCTCCTCAGGCAAGGGAAACAAAAGCCAAAATAAACTATTATATATCTGTATCTATACATAGATACATATAACAAAATCTATATATAAATATACATTTTATAATACATATAATTTTTATGAAAAAAGAAGCTTTTGCACAGTAAAGGAAACCATCAACATAACAAAAAGGCAACCTACTGAATGGAAGGAGAGATTTGCAAATGATACATCAATAAGGGGTTAACATCCAAAATATATGAAGAACATATACAACTCAACACCAAAAAACAGGTAATCAAATTAAAAATAAGCAGAGAACTTGAACAGACATTTTTCAAAGAAGACATACAGATGGCAAACAGACACAGGAAAAGATGCTCAACATTACTAATCACCAGGGAAATGCAAATCAAAACCACAATGAGATGTTACCTCACACCAGTCACAGTGGCTAGTATCAAAAAGGCAAAAACTACTAAGCGTTGGTGAAGATATGGAGGAAAGAGGACCCTCCGCCCTGTTGGTGAGAACGTAAATTAATCCAATCACTATGGAAAACAGTACGGAAGTTCCTCGGGAAATTCCAAATAGAAATGCCACACAATTCAGTAATTCCACTCTGGCTGTTGACTCAAAATCAAAACACTAACTTGAAAAGCTATGTGCATTCCTATACTTACTGCAGCATATTTGCAATAGCTAAGATATGGAAGTAGCCCAAGTGTCCATCGATTAATAGACAAAGAAAATGTGGCATAGATACACAACGGAATATTACTTCACCATAAAATGAATGAGATTTTGCCATTTGCAACAAAATGCATGAAGCTAGGAAGTATTATGTTAAATGAAATAAATCAGACCAAAAAAACAAATGCCATAGGATTTCACCTATACGTGGATTCTAAAAACCAACCAAACGACCAAACAAAAAACCAGAAACAGACTCATAAATACAGAGGACAAACTGGTGGTTGCCTGACGGAAGGGGGATAGGGAGGATGAGCAAAACAGGTGAAGGGAATTATGACATACCAACTCCCGTTTTTTTTTTTTTTAATATTTTATTTATTTGACACAGAGAGATCACAAGTAGGCAGAGAGGCAGGCAGAGAGAGAGGGGGAAGCAGGCTCCCCGCTGAGCAGAGAGCCCGATGCGGGACTCGATCCCAGGACCCTGAGATCATGACCTGAGCCAAAGGCAGAGGCTTAACCCACTGAGCCACCCAGGTGCCCCCAACTCCCAGTTTTAAAACAAGTCAGTCACAGGGATGAAAAGTACAGCATAGAGAATATGGTCAATATTATAATAATGTTGGATAGTGACAGATGGTAACTACCCTTATTGCAGTGAGCGCTGATAATGTATAGAATTTTCCAATCACGAGGCTGTATGCCTAAAACCAATGTAACATTGTAGGTCAACTATACTCCAAAAATAAACATTTTGAAAAGAGAAAGAGTCCACTCTCAAGAGATGAAGTAATCAAAAGAACGCATCAAACAAGAAATTTAAAATAACCATAGTTAACATGCCAAAGGCTCCCATGGAAAAGATAAACAGTAAGGATGAACAGATGAGGAATTTCAAGAGAAAGAGAAATAATAAAAATGAAATGTTAGAAATGAAAATAAAAACAAAACATGGCAAAAGAAATGAAGAATGCCATCACCAGCTTCATCAGTAAAGTTGACATATACTAGAAAAAAAGTCAGTAAGCCTGCAGATAGGCCAATAAAAAATGAGTGGAAAAAAGTTAAACAGAGCCTCCAAGTAGTGGAACAGTATGGAAAGATCTGACACCCATGTAACTGAAATAACAGACGGAAGAGAGAGAGAAGACAGAGCAGAAGATGACGGCAGGGAGTTTTCCAAATACAATGAAACACATCAAAGCACAGATCCAAGAAGTTCAGAAATCTCAAGCAGGATTAAAAGGAAAACAAAACAAAACAACTAGACATGTCATATTCAAACAGCTAAAAACCAAAGATAGAGAAAATCTTGAAGGCAGCCAGAGGGGGGAAAAAGGCACATTGTATACCGAGTAGAAAAGATGTACAAACATGCAAGTCAGAAAGAAAGGGATTAAAATCTGTAAAGTGCTGAAGACAAAACAAGACAGAAAACTTGTGAATCCAGAACACCACACCCACTGAAAGTATCTTTCAGAAATGAAAAAAAAAATAGACTTTTTGGACCAACAAAAGCCACAATAATTCATTAGCACCAGACCAGCAATACGAGAGAAGTTTTAGAAGATTCTTCAGGCAGGGGGATATGACAATATATCACAGAAACTGGGATTTTATGTAAAGAAATGAGGATCAAAAATCACTAGACTGAAGGTAAATTTTAAAGACTGTTTTCTATATCTTTAACCAGTCTAAAGGATAGTTATCTAAAGCAAAAACAAAAACAATGAATGTGAGTTTAGAGTATAGACGAATCCAAAATGTGTAACAGCAGCAGCATAAAGAATGAGAGGATGAATGGAGGGTAGACTGTTGTGAGGTCCCTACACAACATGAGAAACAACATGATATCATCCGAAGGTGGGCTGCAAGGAAGGCAACCACGAAAATTTTTTTTGTAACAGGTATAAAGAACAGTCTGATTTTGGAGATAAAATAGAGTGATACAAAAATTTAACCTAAAACTAGGCACAGAGAGAGGAAAAAGGGATAAAAACAGAAGGAAGTAATAGAAAATAGTAGGGGACGCCTGGGTGGCTCAGTCGTTTGAATGTCTGACTCTTGGTTTTGGCTCAGATCATGATCTCATGGGTTGTGAGATGGGGCCCCATGTGGGGCTCTGTGCTCAGTGGGGAGTCTGCTTGAAAATTCCCTCCCTCTGAATTGCCTGGGTGACTCAGTTGGTTAAGTGTCTATCTTTGGCTCAGGTCATGATCTCAGGGTCCTGGGATCAAGCCCCATGTTGGGCTCCCAGCTCAGCGGGAAGCCTGTTTCTCCTTCTCTGTCGCCTGCTACTCCTCCTCCTTGTACTCTCTCTCTGTCAAATAAATAAATAAAATCTTAAAAAAAACAAAAAGAAAAGAAAATTC
The DNA here is from genome assembly GCF_963455335.1 of Martes martes. Taxonomy (NCBI): domain Eukaryota; kingdom Metazoa; phylum Chordata; class Mammalia; order Carnivora; family Mustelidae; genus Martes; species Martes martes. The sequence goes on from NC_137895.1 coordinate 15,692,884, forward strand.
TCTCTCTGTGCACCTTCTCCCCCATGTATTTGTGTGCTCTCTCTCTAAAAATAAATAAACAAATCTTTAAAAAAAAAAAAAGAAAAGAGGGGTGTCCAGATGGCTCAGTCAGTTAAGCATCTGCTTTGGTTCAGGTCATGGCCCTGGAGTCCCAAGATCAAGGTCCACGTTGGGCTCCCTGCTCAGTGGGGTCTGCTTCTCCCTCTACCGCTGCCCTTCCCCCTGCTCATGCTCACTCACTAGCTTGCTCTCAAATAAATAAAATCTTAAAAAAAAGAAAACAACTAGTTAGAGGGAATTTTTTAATGAACTCTATCATTAATATTAAATGCACAGGTCTAGACATGGCAACTAGAAGTAAAAATTGTCAGATTGAATAAAAAAGCAAGAGTTTACTATATTGGCCACACAAGATCTACTTTAAATATGAAGATACAGGGTGACAGGGTGGAAAAGGACATGTCAAGCAAACCCCGAATAATAAGGGGCTGGCAGTGGGAGGAAGAGGGGCATGAGAACATTTTTAAAGTGATGAAACTACATCTTGATTGTACAGTCGACACTTGAACAACATGGGTGTGAACTGTGTGAGCACACTTACACAGGAATTGTTTTTCAATAAATACTGCACTGTAAATTTATTTTTTCTTCCTTATGATTTCTTTAACAGCATTTTCTTTTCTCTGGCTTACTCTATTGTAAGAATGCAGTATATAATACATGTAACACACAAAATCTGTGGTTTTGTTTTATGCCAGTTTATGTTATTGGTAAGACTTGGGGTCGACAGTCGGCTATCAGTCGTTAAGTTTTGGGGGAGTTGAAAGTTATACACAAATCTTCAACTGCACAGGGGTTTGGCACCCCCAATACCTGTGTTGTTCAAGGGTCAACTGTATACATTAAAAATGGCTAATGTTGTTATATACAAAGTATACGTCAATAAGCCTGAATTTTAAAAATAAAATTAAATAAAAGCTATAAACATATTATGTAATAATATAAAATGAAATGACAGAACTAAGAACAAAAGTATCTGTTGTGTCAATAAATATAATTGGGCTAGACTTACCTAGTAAGAGAACTATAAAACAAATTCTAAATGGTTCTGCATGTAAATAAGTTATAAAGGTCACAAATAAAAAGATGGGCAAATGTATTCAGACAGATGAAAAAAAAAGAACATAGAGGTCATGATCTTAATATCAGACAACCTAAATTCTGGGTCAAAAAATTTTGAATTAGACTTTATAATGTTAAGTGTACCCAAAATAATGCTAAGAGTACAATTTACAATGAAGATGTTGCGATTCATAATGAAGGTATTACATTGAAGATAAAGCAGCTAGAAATATCAAAGCACCATATAACATAGCATCAACATTCAAAAACAAAAATTAAGGGAGATTCAAGGTGAAATAGTTAAGCATGTAGTAGTAATAAGTCTGAAACCTATTTACCTGTCTTGGTCCATAACAGTCCAAGTGGACCAGTACTAAGACAACAGAATAAATAACAATAATTTTGGCCCAAATACAGATCTGTCAAAGTCTGTACTTTGAAGACAGACAGTGCTTCATTTTCCCAAGTGTCACAATATTGACCATGTATTAGAAAACAAGTAAAATCTCAAAAGAAAAAATAGTTCAGAAAATAGTCATTAATCACAAGGCAATAAAAGCTAAAATGAGTAACATAACCAGAAAATAATAGCTCCTAACAACTAGAAGATTTTAAGGACTCTTTAAAAATTTTTAGGGTAAAGAAGAACTTCAAACCAAAGTTGCAAAATATCTAGGAAATAACAATGTTAAAATATTACATATCAAAACTTATAGGATGCAGCTCAAATAGTGCTCAAAGAAAAACCCAAGTCTGAAATAGTTATGTTATTAAACAAGAATGAAAGAAAGTAAGTAAATCAATCGTCTATTTTTTGGTCAGTTGGTTTGGGTCACTGATGAAACAATGAACTATGTAGTGGGCATTCAGTAAAGTGTTTGTTAAATAAATGAAGAACAGAGCAAATAATTTGCTGTATTAGAAAAAAGGAAGAGTAATGGCACCAATAAATATATCCAAGAGCATGGGCCTTGAAAAAATGAAACCGGTAACTTAATCACAGAGAAGCAGCAGAAAGCCCAAGTATACCAACTGAAATGTATTAAAGCAGAAATATTGAGACACAGAGGAAACTCAATGAGTCTACAAATCCACTCTGCTCAACCCTCAGCAAATACATTTAAAGACCTAGAAGTGGATATTATATAATTTACCAAAATTCACCTCAGAGAAGACAGAAAATCTAAACTAACCAATTACTATAGAAAAAGAAATAAGAAAAATTTCAAAGATTTACTCCCACAAAACACCACACCCAGATGCCTTCAAAGGAGAATTAATTCTACATGGACTTCAAGAGCAAATAATTTCAGTGCTATTTAAAGTGTGTCAGAGCACAAGGAAAAGTGGGGGTGGGGAGAAGCTTCCAGATTTCTTTTATGAAGCAAGAATAACATTGATACCAACAACTAATGACGATTAAACACAAAAAGAAAATCGCAGACCAATCTCACTTTATGGCTTTGATGCAGAACCTCTAAATAAAACATTAACAAATAAAGTCCTGTAGCACATTAAAGAAAATACACTATGAGCAAGTGGGGTTTATTCTAAGAATGCAAGAATGGTTCAGTATTAGGAGACAGATAATGTAATAATTTCCATAGATGATGAAAACCACTGGATAATATTCAACAACACCCTTCACGAAACATTTAATGAATTAAGGAAATACAGACATTCCTTAACATGATAAAATATGTCAATCTTAATTCAAAACCAACACAATGTTTAATGGAGAAACACTAAATGCATTTTCATTAAAGTCAAGAACTTCAACATGCTCTAGAGGCATAAGCCAATGTAATTAGGTAAGAGAAATAAATGAGATGTATAAAAATTAGAAAAACAACAGTAAAATTATCTGTATTTATAGATAACAGGATTCTAAACATGGAAAATGTAAGAACCTGAAAAAAGAAATACAATAAGATAAGCTTGGCATAGCCAGCTCCAAATATAACACACAGATATCAGTAGCTTTCATATACATAAACCACCAACTGTCAAGAGCTGTAGAGAAGAAGACTGCACTCAAAATAGCAACAAATAGATAAATACCTAAGAATAAATTTTTTAAATGTGTAAGATTTATATGAAAAACATTTACAGGGGTGCCTGGGTGGCTCAGTGGGTTAAAGCCTCAGGTCATGATCCCAGGGTCCTGGAATCCAGCCCCACATCAGGCTCTCTGCTCAGTAAGGAGCCTGCTTCCTCATCTCTCTCTCTGCCTGCCTCTCTGCCTACTTGTGATCTCTGTCTGTCAAAAAATAAAATCTTTAAAGAAAAAAAAGAAAGAAAAACATTTACTGTATTCCTACAGTCACAAAATGAAGATCAGAATAAATGTCAAGGCAAACCATGTTGTTAGGAATTCTCAGTATCATAAATACATAATTTTCCCTAAATTGATCTCTAAATGTAATGTAATCCCCATAAGAATACATATGTAAGTGTGATCTATGTATATGTATCACGCCTCGGATAAACCTCATTGGCTACGATACTGCCACTGCGCAAAGCTTATGTATATGTATCGAAATAGGCAAACTGATGACAAGGTAGTTCATATGGAAATATAAGTGATAATAATTGGAAAATTATTAAAAAAGGAAAGTAAGTATGAGGAGCTTGTCCTACTAAATATTAGATATATTTAAAAGCACAAAACTTCAAGCAGAGTGACCGTGGAACATGAATGCAGAGAAGTATCAATGGCATAGGATAGGAGGTCCAGAAACAGCCCCAAATACATATAAAATTTACTATATTAAAAAACCGGCATCTCAGCTCTGAAAGAAAGATGGAATAATTAGCATACGGTGCTGGGAGAACAGGAGAGCTGCTGAGGAGAAAACAAAGCCACACTTCTCATCTTACCCCAGGATGAGTTCCAGATTGAACAAAAATTCAAAAGTACAGAATGAAACCATAAAGTTAGTGTGATAAACCATGGGAAAATTACTTAATCATTGGAATGGCGAGGACTTTTAAAACTATGATACCAAATCCAAAAGCCATAAAGCAAGGACTGGTAAGTTCAACTACATAAATCTATTTCTGTGTGGCAAAGACCGAAAAAAGACAACAAAATGAGAAACTATTTGCAACTCTTAACACAGAGAAATGGTTATTATACCTAATAAATAAACAGCTCCTGGGGATGCCTGGGTGGCTCAGTCAGTTAAGTGTCTGCCTTTGGCTCAAGTCATGGTCCCAGGGTCCTGGGATGGAGCCCCATGCCGGGGCTCCCTGCTTGGTTTCTCCCTTTCCCCCCGCTCATGATCTCTCTTGCTTTCTCTCTCTCTCTCTCTCAAACAAATAATATCTTTAAAAAAATAAAATGCTCCTATAAATCAATGAGAAAACCATCAACCACCAAATAGAAAAATGATCAGAAGATAAGAACTGAGCGGTCACAGGAAAGAAAACAGAAGTTGCTCTTAAAGATATGAACAGACACTCAACTTCACTCATAATAAAAGAAATGCCCATCAAAACTTCACTGAGAAAAGTTTAAATCATACATCCTTTGAACCAGAAATTCAGCCCTATAGGAACTTATTCTGCACACACATGTCATCTAGTGGGATAAGTGGTACCCCCTCCTCACTCCCCAGTGTGTCCACCTGGAATGTGTGAAGGTGACCTTATTTGCAGTGTGATTAAATTAAAGGTCTTGAGATGAGATCTTGGATTAGCTGGATAGGCCTTAAATCTGACAAGTGTCTTTATAAGACAGAGAGAGACACAAAGAGTGGGAGTCAATGTGAAGACAGAAACAGAGACTGGAGGGAAGCATCTATAAGCCAAGGAACACCAAGGACTCCAGCTACCACGAGAGGCTGGGAGACAGGCACAGAGTACATCTCTGGAAGGAACCAACGATGCCAACACCTCGATTCCAGAATCCTGGCCTCCAAAACCGTGAGAGAAGTCATGTCTGTTGTTTTAAGCCACCCAGTTTGTGCTACTTAGTTGCTGCAGCCCTGGGAAAGCTAGTGCACCCTGCTGCCTGAAAAAGAATGTACATCATCCATCACAGCATTATTTGTAGTGAAACAAGACTGGAAACATGAAGACAACTGATTACATTCAGTCCAGTGGGAACAGTATGCAGGCACAAAAAAAGAATAAAATCTCTTCACAGACTGATGTGAAATGTTTTCTAACAGTCCTAGTAGGAAACAGAGGCCACTCGAAATAGGAAAGTTTATTTACAAGGGACAAGTCATGAAGGTGTCCACAGGCATGAAGGAGCCCATAATGGAGATGCTACTGTGGGGTGGGGGGTTAGGGGCATCCCATGTCCAAAGGACAAGCTTCCAACCTAAGCACAGATACTCCAGGAGAATTTGAATCTGGTGGTGTGGTGGTGGGGGCATGTGGATAGCCATGGCCAGCCTGAGGTGACCTCCTAGGGAGAGAGACGAGTCCGTCTCCTGACCTCCCTCTTCTCCCTCCCTCCTGGATGCTACCTTCCCTTGAAGATAGGGAAAGGGAGCCTTGTGAGGTACTCCATTTGGTCCAGCCCCCGGGCAGGGGGCAGTGTGGGGCATGGTAGGGAGTGATCTGGAGGCTCAAGGAAGCCCCAGCACAAGCTCCATGATTGTTTTTTTAAAGCAAAGTGCAGAATAGTATAATAGAGTATATCACTGTTTCAGTGGGAAAGAAAAAAAGAGTTATGATATATGCATCGGTTGTATGTATAGTGCCCAGTAGATCTGGATGGACCCCCTGAACCTCACCTTGTGCCCAGAAAATGACTCAATTTGATGCTTTATGGAGAAGTCTGGGGTACCTGGGGAATAGGAGTTGGTAGGGAAAGACTTTTCACCATTTCTGCATTACACCTTTTGAATTTTGAACCACACAAATGGTTCAAAATGTTCAAATTTTTGTTTATATTAAAAACTGTAAATCAAATTGAATTTTTCACTTGATCTTAGCCAAAAGGCTGAGAAGCGATCAAATTGAATTTTTAAAAGCCCAGTGTCTGTGGTCTTTACAAGGGAGAGCCCCAGACAGTGCACGATTACGTTCAGTGAGAAAGAGGCAGAAACAGCACGAGCTAAGGACGAGTCACAAGAAGAAGCGTGCCCACCTGTCAGGTAACGCCTGCAGCACGGTGGGCATCAGCACCCCCGAGATAGCTTTGTAGAGGATGGAGTCACACACGCCGACGATGTTCACCACCGTGGAGGAGCCCAGCACAGGCAGCATGTGGGGGGGCATTCCTTGCCAAAAGTGCAGAAGGAAACTTTGAACCTGTATTGACCCACAGAAAGGAGAACCATGAGGTTACGAGGCCCTTCCAACAAAGCCGGGGGTTCCACCAGCCTGCAGTGGGGTCGTCTGCTCCCCCCGTTGTGCAGGGGTAGCCCCAGCCCCAGCCCCAACCTCCCCCTGCCCATCTGTGCATGCTCCCGGCTGCAAAACCACCTGCCTCACAGCCTGGGGTCAAGTCTGTCCTGCCAGAGAGGACTAGCACGGTAACCCATCCCCTCCTTCATGCTCACTGTGGTCCAGAGAAAGTTTAAGGAAGGGAAGGTGCTCTTAACAAACTGAGAGCACTGGTGCTCACTATTCTTTGGGCCTGTTGGGGCCCTTGGGGGTTCTCGAAAAGAAGGGAATGACGTGTGAGGTGCTGGTAAAAGGAATGTATCTGGAAGGTATCTTGAAATGTGTGTACCCAAACCGGAAGAAAATGCAAGGACCTCTTCCTATCCAAATTCCTCCATTTCCCCAAAGAGCCCTGGCTGGCTGTGGCCGCTATGGGATGCTAGATGGTAGTATGTGGGCGGTGAACCACGTGGGCACTCCCACCCCAACCACTAGCACAGAAGAGAAATACAGGCGGCACTGGAGAGAGCGTTATCGACATCAGGGCAGGAGCTCTGTCTGCGCCATTGCTGAGGTGGTGGCAGAGCACATGTCTAAGGCAGACAACTCTTCAGTGGCCTGTACACCTCCATCTTCTCCCGTGTGAGCTGGAGGTCAAGGAGACAGCGGGGTGGGGGCCCCGGGGTGCAGGACAAGGTAAGGGAAGTGAAGGGAAACAGCAGAGACGGTTAACTAATGTGCATAATACCATTAAAATACCTAGAATTTAAAAAAAAAATACCTAGAGTTTAGCTAACACTGAGGAGTGTCTCATCTTGAAGACAGGGGACAAATGACTGGATTTTTGTGAATTCTCAGAGGCTCCACTTGGTTCCTGGACTATGTGTCCTTCTTTTCCCCACAGATAGGTTCTCTCAAACCCCCACAAGTAGCATTACCCACATTCCTGGTTCCCTAAATCAACCCTGATCCAATGAAAAAGATAATTTGGTACCCCCCCCCCCCCCCGGTCTCATACTTTGGAGATGGGATTACCGTGGGCATCTGTTTTATTTATCAAGTCACTACGACAGACCAGGCACTTTGCATGGGTTCTCTCACTGAATACTTGTATTACTACAGCTGAGAATCCTCGCTCCCATTTTGCAGAGACATTAACTTCTTTGTCCAAATCCAGACAGCATGTCAGGGAATGGATGAGACGGAGCCCATGTCTGTCCACAGATCAGTCCACAGATCAGTCTCGTGGCTAGTTTGTTCTTCTCAGGGTAACAGCTTTTCTACCCCACTCCTGACACCCACAGCTCTTCTTGGACTGCTGCCTGCTCCCCAGCTTTCTACCCCTGTCCTCATGACCCCTGTCCTCACGACTTGCAGTGTCCTTCAGGCCCCTCTCAGGGGTAGGGTCTCACCTTCCTCTGACCAGGCTACCTCTGACTCCAGCCTGGTGACCTGAGCTCAGCCTCCTGTGGACAGACTTCCCTGATACCCACAGCCTGGCCTGGGTGGGAGGCTAATGGGATAAGGCATGGGGAGAAAGCACGCCCTCCCCCTCCAGACTTCCTAGGGGGCCCATGGTATTGAGCAAAACCATGATCAATGTGGTGAATGAAGTTCAGGTTTGTAAACTGAGACACTTAAATCACAGCCCCCTTTATTCCATAACAGTGACAATACTGCAGAGTATTCAGGCAGACTAGAACTTAAAACAGAAAATGCAGATCAGTGAAGACTATCTTCCAGAGTTCCAGCCCAGGCCCCACTACCAACCAGAGGTGTACTGTCTCTCCACTTAGAGATAGGTAAGCTTCCTCACCTGTGAAATGGCAGTAAAGGTAGCACTTACAGCATAGGTTTTGGTAAAGATTCCTGTAAGTACCTATGTTAATGCTTGGCACATGGTAGATACTTACTAAAGATTAGTGGCAGTGGTGATTACATCACGCAGACACGGCCACTCCTGGCCCCGAGAAATCCACGGGCTCCCCTTGCCTCAGCTTCTGAGTGTCACCCAGCCAGGATGCCCACCGTAGCTCTGCTCACCTGTCAAGGCTCTTGCTCTGGCATTGGGATGGCTGGTGGCTGATTGCTGGTTGGCTTGAGCCTAGAGATGGCCAGGGCTCTTGGCTAAGGTGCTCTTTCTAGAGGACCCTCCACTGTTCCCTGAGGCCAGCTTGTCCCTGGGCATCAGGGTGCCCGGGTCCTAGACCTCCCTGCCTGCCCTTCTAATACCGCCTAGAAACCTCTGCCCAGTTGATTCCTCTGATTTGGTAGATTCTGAATTCGTCTGTCTTTCTTAGCTCTCTTTGCATGCAGACCTACTGCTTTTTTTTTTTTTTTTTAAAATATGTGAGCAGTCAATTTCTAGCTGAAATTCTGGAAAAGATCAGCCGCTGTGTAGTTAAAACAAATCTGTGGAAAATCAGTCTTTAGCAGGCATCTGTCTGTTTTAACCCTGCTCAGCTTGCACAGGGAGCCCTGATCAGTCCTCAGTCTCCCGAGCAGCCTTTGGAGAGGGGGGTGTTGGGTCAGTTTTAACCTCCCTTTTTACCCTCCACATTTCAGGCCATTTAACATCTTAAGGTACTGTTTCTTCAGAGTGAGGAGGAAAAGGAAGGAGGGAGGACAGTGGAAAGCTCAAGAGCCTAGACTTGGAAGTTGGGTGTGAAATGGACAGGCACAGTGTCACACAGGAGGGGGAGCGGGTGGGACCTCCCAGGATGCTGGGTATGAAGGGTGAAGGGAGAAAAAGCATCAAGATTCGTGGCTTGAGCCACTGGCCACATTAAGTTGGATGTCAAGTCAACAGAGTCTGGAGCTCACGCAGAAATACCTAAATAGGAGACCCGTTGGCTTTTGTAAAATAAAGATCACATCTACCCAGTACAGGACCCAGTAAGATCACGGAGGCAAAACGTCTGGTAGTGTGTAGGGATCTAACAAACAGAAACGGGAGGAGGTTTCCTTATTCCTTTTAAGTGTAAGAGGCGACATTGTCAGAGGCAAAGGATGGAAAAGCACGAGTTTTCTGGATTATCTACTCCAGTCCCCTGAACTCCCAGCCCTTTCCTTCTTGGCTCAGTGAAGCATCAGGAGATGATTTCCTTAAGAATACCTATGTGGGGGGCACCTGGGTGGCTCAGTGGGTTAAGCCTCTGCCTTCAGTTCAGGTCATGATCCCAGCGGCCTGGGATGGAGCCCCATATCAGGCTCTCTGCTCGCTCGGCGGGAAGACTGCTTCTCCCTCTCCCACTCCCCCTGCTTGTATTCCTTCTCTCGCTGTGTCTCTCTCTGTCAAATAAATAAAATCTTAAAAAAAAAAAAAAGGAATACCTATGTGGGTTTTCTATTTCTTTTCCAAATCTGCTCTTTACTTCATCCTGAATATACTATCACCTTCTGGAAACACATCTGATAACTTCCAGTCAGGGGTGCTTAGTTGCTACGGCGTTGAAAGGATCTCAACAAAACATTAGCCACCAAAATATCTATCATTTCTTATGCTCTGATTTCAAAACCAGACACTTCTATGAATTCTTATGTAGATAAAATGATCATCTCCATTTTAGGGCCAAAGAAATTGAGGCTCAGAGGGATTAAGTACCTTGCTCAAGTTCACAGGCTGGTAAGTGGTGGATCTGGACTCAAACACAAGACCTCTGGACTTCACAGCTCTTTATGCAACGTAGTTTGGAGAAGGCTTTGCAGGGAGTCCCCTCTGTGCAGACTGGGGCTCTCTGTACTTGCCTGATTGGGCTACAAGGCCGTGGCACTTTTACATCCCTCCACCCATCCATCCATGCTCTCATCTCCCCAACAAATATTTACCGAGAGCCTAAGAATATGGGTGACATGGATCCAGGAGCAAACAAGACAGACAAGGTCCCTACCCTCAAGTTAGGAGACAGTCAGTCAGTCAACAAGGTAATTTAAGAATGTGATACCAGCATTAGTTATAACCTCAACCCTTAAAGATCTTGAAGACCTGAAGCAAACTGCAATGTCAAGGTGTACCACATGCACCTACCATCCACTTACCCATGACTTTCCTCAGCCGTGGGAGAAAGCCATGCCCATCAAAAGGAAAATAACCCCCTTCATTCTTTTGTGGCTGGGTGAATGAACCACACTTTGATTACCCATTTTAAAAACAGCCACCAAATATCCCTGCCAAGGGCATGGAAAGAATATTGGACTGGCGGTGTCAGGTGACAAAAGAGGCAGCCGTGACTTTGGCCCTAACCGAATGTGTGTCCTCGAGCCAGTCTTATAACTCCCTGGTTGACATACCTGACAAGCATTCATATGACCTATAATTTTATAGTCTACAAAGGGTTTTTGCTAGGCATTGTCCCGTCTTCACCTTCCAGGAACGCTCTGCATTAAAAAGGCAGGGATGATATTTTTACCTTTATTTCTAGGATAAGCAATAACGGCCTTCACGGCAGAGCCTGGGCTCCGAGTCTGGCACTTTCCCCACAAGAGCACTCAGCACCCTCAAGGTTTCTGCAGCCTTCACTGTATACTCTGCATCCTATTCCTGATGTGCATTCCTATTTTCCCCACTGTGGGCTGGGTCTTACTTCTTGCCCCATTCCTGAGACCCACAGCAGGAGCACGGCCCCGTTAAGTGCCCAGTAAGTGTTGGAATTAATGCATGGAATTAAGTGTAATGAGATGATGAGCGTGAGTTTTGAGATGAATAAAGTACATATGAATGTTAAGGGGAGACTGTCTCTAGTTCTGTGGTTAGTACTTGTAGTGGAGAGGGACAGCTGGCCACTAGAGCTCCCTGAGCTCCTCTTCTGTGGGAGAGAAGGGCTGCCCAGTGAGGGACCGGATTCCCTTGCATCATGGTGGGGCCATGAGACCAGATTCTGCCAATGGAACATGCGCAAAAATGATGCCTTTTATTTCTGGGCTGACAAGGTTAAGAAACGGGTATGTCTTCCCTGTAACCTTCTCCCCATCTGTCAGCTGAACAATGAGGACACCAAGGCTCTAGGGCAGGGTGTGGCCACATGTTGGAAGGAGCCTGGGTCCCTCAACTACCCCCAGGAACCAGCCTGCCCCCTGTGAGCGTCCACACTGGGTCGTGACACCAGTGAGAAATAAACTTCTAATGTATTAAGACTTGGGGTTATTAGCTACAGAAGCCAGTGTGGTCTGAACTGAGCATGAACCTTTATTTGCTCTCATCTCAGTGATCTTTGGGGTGTAAGACATAGCCAAACCACAACAAGAGAGAAAGCAGTGATTTTTCTTTCTTTTTTTTAAAAAGAATCCGCTTAAATGGTTGCTCAACGAATTGGGAGATTTCAACAATCTCATGAACGAAAGCCAAGAGCAGGAACAGGAGTCCTTCTCTACCAGCACCCTGCTATCTCCTTTGGACCCGTGAGCCAAGTGCCAGCTCGCAGGCGACCACCCGTGCCCGGGTTACTGAGGGAACAGTCCGTGACCTCTCACAAGTAAGCACAGCGCTCAGTGAATGCTCAGGGCGGTGACACTGCCTCGGGGGCAGAAAGGCACAAGAATGTGGGGGAGAGAGCACTTTGTGCTCCATGCCATTTTGTACCCTCCCCTCTCCCACAGTGCGCACCCCAGCCCCCCGGCCCTGAAACCCACACCAGGGAGTCTCTGGGATCTTGTCCACCAATAGCTCCTGGTTTTTATAGCCCCACTGGAGTCTGCGAGGGCAGGGGCGGGGGGGGGGGGCGTTGGATTTTTTTTTTTTTTTTGGCCTCAAGGCATTTTCTGGAATCAGAAAGGCCTCAGGTTTATGCGGTGAAATGTGTGGCTTCTTGCTGTCCCTCTGGAAGGCTTTCTTGGATGGCATTTTAGGCAAGAAGATTTATTTTACGGTCTCTCTGGTTATGTAACTTGTCCTTCACCCTCTCCTGTTTCTCCTCTCCATTCCTTAACTGTACTATTTTAAAATAAAAAGAAAATGGGGCCTCAAGACAAGATTAAATCCAAAACATAGGAAAGCTTTCCTTCCGTTTCTCTGAGCCTATAATATTGGGGATAACAGTAACCCTGTGAAACCGTCTTCTCGTAAGCCAGTGGGGCAGGCGGCGGTGCACGAGTCAGATCAAGGAGCGGGCCATGCCACCTGCTGTCCACACAGAAATTGTGTGAAATAGGGGTAAGGACAGCACCTGCTTCCCGGGATCACTGGCAAGATGATGGGAGCTGACGCACCACAGGGGTTTCCAAAGGCCTGGCACCCGGTAGGGGCTCTCAAAACAGGAGCTCCTGCTACTATGATATTTTAATACAGAGTATTCTGTGGCTCAACCTTGACTGACCTACCTCATCGAAGTTGGCTCGTATTACAGTGTCCAGTATTCTCTGACAGTGTGTTCTGTACATCATAATAAAGGTAGAGACCTGTGGGGAGAAGGGGGGGTCAACAATAAAAGCATAATTAATAGACATTACCACTGTCCTCCCTTGGAATTTCAATTTTCAAGTCATTTATTCCCTGTTGAGGGGATGAAATCCACTTAACACCTACACATCCTGTAAGACCCAAGTAAGTCTGATTTTCCTTTGTGGTGCTCTCTGGCCCTGGGGTCCCTCCTCTGTGCTTCCGGACATGTCTCTCCAGCAGAGCACCTGCCCTGGGATCCAGTGGAAAGCGTGGGTTTTTCTCTCTCTCCCGTTCCCCACACCTGAGACCATGGGCCCTGGGAAAATTTAAATGGCATATTATTCATACTCGTGTATCTAGCACTTTGCACGGCACCTGGCCCACCACAGAGTTCAGTAGGGCGTTATTAATTAGATTCTCCTCATCAGCTAAGATACTGAAGAATTAAAACCCAATGAGTACTTATAAGAAGGATGTTTGCCAAAAATCATAAAAAGACATTCAGAAATTTCCTGGAATCTGCTCAGTAGAAGAACATCTCCAGATCTATTTATCCAAGAATTTTAAAGCTACAATATAGGAAGTTTATTGATTTAAAAAAAAAAAAAAAGCAACTTTGAGGGGGAAAAAAGTTACTAGTTCTTAAATTTAAAGCATTTACAGACAGTCATTTTGTTTCAGAACGCAGACATGCATTCATTTTATGTAAACTTAGTCTGCTTGTGCACAGACATCCATCTCCCCTGCCTTAGCCATGGGACTCCTGGGAGCAGGACTCATGCCTCAGTTACAGCGTGTCCCAGCTCCCAGGGGGATCCGTAGACAGCAGCCGCTCAGCATTTCCTAGTGCACTGGGCTGTGTCAAGATACGCAGGTGAGAGATGTATTTCCAGGCATTTTCTCCAAATGCCCTATGACCCAAACTACCTGACTCACGGTACCCTATAAAGTCTTCTTTGTCTATGGGACTATGATTTCACCACATCCTCTGCAGCACACGGGGACACCAACTCAATCCTCTTAAAAAACCAATCTACAATCTAGAGCCAAAAGGGTTCTTCCTTCGTGACATGAGACAGTGTGGCATCATAGATGGGGAGGTAGGGAGGTTAGATAGGTAGATAAACTTTTTATTTTAGGAGAGTACTGAATTTGCAGGCAAGTTCTGAAAATAGTATGGGGAGCTCCCATATGCCTCACACCCATTAGTCCTATTGCTAACCTCTTACATTAGGATGGTGCATTTCTCACAACTAATGAATAAATTCGGGTACATTATCATTAACTAAGTTCTCTATTTTATTCCGATTTCTATCTTTATATGTTTTTAATTTTTTTTAGAGGGAGAGTGTAAGCATGTGAGTCGGGGCGGGGGGGCGACGATAGTGCAGAGGGAGAGGGGGAGAGAGAGAATCCTAAGCAGACTCCATGCCCACTGCAGAACCCGATGTGGGGCTCGATCCCATGACCCTGAGATCAAGACCTGAGCCAAAATCAAGAGTCTGAGCCACCCACGCGCCCCTCTATCTTTATATTTTTAAAACTCACCATTTTGCACTGAGAGGGAGAGAGATTGTGTGTGTTGTGTGTGAGAGAGAGAGAAAGGGAAGCCACCCACTCCCAGCAACACCTCAGATGTGGTCACCTTCTCTTCAGGCAGACTGGCTGGCAGATTTAGATCTTTGACATTTGGAAACTCTGGCAGCAGCGTTCCAAGTTTGGACCGGGGTGAATATGCCACCGTCTGTTTGCTCACTTCTTTCTTGCCCGTCTCGCTCACCCAGGCGGCTCCTTTCTTGGAATACATCACATCATAATACTGGGAGCTTTCCTTCACCGCAATGCCGTAGTAATGATACCTGGGCCAGAGGTGGGGGGGAGGGGGAGAGAGAGAGAGAGAGAGAGAGAGAGAGAGACCCACATGCACTTTATCAAGTGGGGCTTCCAGAGAGGGGGTCCCCAAGACCAAGGATGGCTGGGCCCACCCTCCCTGGGCTAGAAGAGTTAACTCTCCTGGGAGACTTGACATCTCAGAAATCTAGAATTAAACCAAAGTTCCAAGTTGCCAGCCATCAATCAGGCAGGTAAAAATAACCCAAATTGCCTCCCACAGAAAATGTTAAGTCAAATACTTTGCAAAGCAGAAAGGGGGGTGATGCAAAAAATTTCCATTGGTATTTAATCTCTTGTATTGTGCCAGTGTGATCTCAGAGGAAGAGAACTCGGGGGTCCTTTTCGGTGAAGACCCAAGAAGAAAGTTGTGTTTGCAACCCCTAACTGCACGACGGCCACCAATTCACTGGCCCAGATCTTCCTTAGTCAATAAAGATAGTCTTAACTGGATTTTCAAAAGATACATTCAGTGGCTCCCTTGGCACTGGATATGTTAAAGGCCGAAACTTTTCATTAACTCAAGTGGGCTTAGTAATAGCAACATTTTCCATGAAGATGGAAGGAGGGACAGAAGCTACATTTTGTTTGGATTTTAGCTACAGAAACTCCTGAGCGCTTGCCCCATGCTAAGCACTTTGCCAACCACTTTACCTACATTTGGAATTTGGAAACTACTACTAGGAAATGGGGATTATTAGCACAGTCTTTCTACAGATGAGCAAAAGGAGGGAAGGAGGCTTATGACACGTGCCCTAGGTCATCCAGCTTTCTAGAAGAGGTTCTTGAACACCCGTCTGTCTGACCACAAAGGCGCTATGCTGCCCTAGCAGAGAACACCACGGGAGGTGACTACAAACTCAGAGTCACTTACGGAGCATAATAAAAATACGAATGCCTAGGCCCTTCCCAGACCTACTGATTCAGAACAGGGGAGTGGGACACAAGGATCAGCACTGGGGCAAGCACCTCAGGTCATTCCGACGCAAGCCAGTTTGACTGACCAGCCTGCTCGGTAGAGCACTTGCATTATAGTCCCAGCTCTACGATCCCCAGTCGCTGGAAATGCTGTCACGATTTACTATTACACGACGCTCATCCCAGCAGCTAACGTGGTGCTAAGCACTCTACACATATTACCTTACTTAATCTCGCAAAACCCCTGTAAGTCTGGAATTAACTATTAGCCCCATTTTACAGACCAGGCAACTAAGGCTCCGGGAACTGAAGGAACCCACCCAAGATCCCCCAGTGAGTAGAGGCAGGATTTGAACCTCTGAAGTGCTTTAACTACTAAGCCAGGGATTCTCCAATTTTAGCTACTAATAAGAATCACCTACAAAACATTAAAATACAGACTCCTGGGCTCCACCCCCCCCCAAAGATTCTGATTCAGTAGGTCTAGAGTAGGTTTCTATAGTCACACGTCAATGCTAGTGGAAGAAATTCATGGACCTCGCTTTCAGAAACGCTGTACAGCACATAAATTACTCATTTCCGCTCGCGGAGGTACGGTTGGGGGGTAGTCCTCAAATAATACCGGGAAGAAAGCATTCTGAGTTAGGGGAGAGGCTTCACGGGGAAGGAAGATGAGCACACATAACCTCCCCTCTCCCTGCCCCCCTTCTCCTGATACCATTCTGTGATATTTCTGCTTAGTGGGCATCTCGCCTCTATCTGAATGCCTCCTGGGATGAAGAACTCAGGCCCTCCGAAGGCAGCCCAGTTCATTTTGGGTCGGGACAGTTATCAGAAAGTTCTTCTTTGTGTTGAGCTGCTCTCTGTCTTCTGCGCCTTCTACTTCCCAACTGTCATAACTGCCAGCTGCGGGGAGAGGTACCCTGGGGCGGGGGAGGGGCGGGTTCCGTGGCTCCTGGACTGTCCTCCAGGCGGCCAGGCGGTTAGGACACGCCTCCTGAACCTTAACAAAGTTCCCCTTTATAATCTCTTGAGATCAAGGGACCCATAGCGTATTCAGAACGGACCACTTCTTGATTTTCCAGTGTGTGTTGCTGAGACCAGCAATTTCAGCAAAGCTGTTGCTCTGCTCTGAAAAACATCTCAGTTTTTCTGTTTCAGTTCTGTAGGACAGGTCAACACAATCCACACTCCCCCTCCCCCACCATATATTCTGTCAAGGTAAATTTGTTGAGGGATTTTTTTTCTCCTAAGGCCAACTGGCAGGTCAGAGACGAGAGCTTCTTGTTACCTTTCAAATGGTTGAAAGTGTGACTAACCTGGGCAGGGGGTTCCTTGCGGAAGGGAAACCATGAAACTGACACCACGGAATTTTTAAAGAAGATAGTGCCCAATTTGCCTACTTCTGGGTTAAAGAAGAAGAAAACCAAAAACAAAAACAGGTTCTCACATGTAGGCGGAAGGTAACTTTCTCCAAGTTTATAAAGGATAGGAAACGGTTCTGGTCTATCTTTACCACCTTTCCTCCCCGTCTCTACTATGGTTCTATTTTTGCAGTCTTATTTCTACTCCTCTCTCTTAGGGATGAGCAAAAATGTATTAGACCCAGGGACTCTTCAAAGACCCACACATTTCCGTTCATGCAACACTGTTCCTACCAATCTGAGGACTGAATTGCCCATCGTGTGCCAACCCCTGGGCTTACCAGCAAATAAGTAAGGAGGGGTGTGGTTCTGTACTCCCTGCTCTTACCAAGGCTGAAGGCTCACTTTTAAACAAATACTGGATTTTTTCTTTACAGATGAGATTTGTACTTCAGAGCAGTTATTCTGGAAAATTATTAGAAATTTATTCCAAAATATCCCCTGCTCAAAATATTTCTGTAAAGCTCATTGGAAATTGCCCCAAGAGCTTCTGAGCCACATACACACAAAATGAGTCTTGTTATTTTCTAGAGCT
This sequence comes from Martes martes, assembly GCF_963455335.1. NCBI lineage: Eukaryota > Metazoa > Chordata > Mammalia > Carnivora > Mustelidae > Martes > Martes martes. The sequence goes on from NC_137895.1 coordinate 15,710,492, forward strand.
TTACCGCCCCCCACCAAAAAAGGGGTTTTCCCAGTTTGATCGCTTTTTTCAAAAGATTTTATTTATTTATTTGACAGACAGATATCACAGGTAGGCAGAAAGGCAGGCAGTGGGTGCGGGGGCGGTGGGGGGGGGGAGGCAGGCTCCCCACTGAGCAGAGAGCCCGATGCGGGGCTCAATCCCAGGACCCCGCGATCATGACCTGAGCCGAAGGCAGAGGCTTTAACCCCCTGAGCCACCCAGGCGCCCCTGATCACCTTTTTTTAAACCTAACTTGGCTCCAAAGTTAAATCCACCTGGGGAGGACAGGAATGCTGCCCAGGGACGGCAGGAACAGGGGGAGTTGGGGGACATTACGGGACATGCTGCTTTTGAAGTATAACCCTCAGTCTCAAGTCTTAACAAGTCCTATATGGTTGGTTTTTGTTTTTGTTTTTTTTCTTTTTAAGTGTCAATATTTTGTGTATCAGTATGTGCTGATCTGCTACTAGACATGGTCAAAGCATTAGAAATGCTACATAATAAGGCACCCTCTAGTGGAGTCACCGTGTACATCAACATAATAAAGGTTCTGAGAAGTCCTGCATAAAGGAACCTGTTGAATGAACTTCGTGCTTTCCAAACGTATGTGGCAAACACAGCTTTTCCACAGAATACCTGTTAACATCCAATAATTTTTGAAACACCCTTTGAGGCAAATCTTATAAATCAGATTTTAGTGAAGCCTGTGCAGTGAAGGCAGAGATTCCCTCCCCACCAACTCCCACATAGGAAAAGGGATCCATGCATCCTTCTCACTTTCCAGGACTCTTCCCGAAAGGCCTTTCCTGGGCTACCCTTTCTAAGCTAGGGCACTCTCCTTTGGTTATTCCCTATGACAAGCCTCTTTGTCACAATCTGCGTATCTTGTTTTGATCTGTCTTCCCCACCAGACTATACCCTCCGGGAGGGCAGGTGATGTGCATCTGCTCTGTCCATGAGACACACAGAAAGTGTGACAGCAGATACGGGCTGGCTGCTTGACGGCACGCCCCGTGTACCAGGGTCTGGCTGGACCCCTCCACCCCATCTCCCTTGCAGGGATTGGTGCAGGTAGCTTTTCTGGTCGACTGGATACTATGGGAGTAGAAAATGTGCTCAGCAAAGCCATCCAAGGAACTAGAGATTGCCCACGAAGCCTCCAGCGCTCTTCTAAGTGATGGTCGGGACCATTTGACAAAAACACCAAAAGGCAGGGTGGCCTAAAGTCAGATTCCTTAAAGCAGCTGGCTGGGCCCGACTGCCCTGGGCCTTCCCACAGCCTCTCTGTCAGAGGCCCTGGGAGGGGGGCCCTGCTGTCTACTCCGTGCCAGCCCCAGACTTCCCGCCAGGCCTGGGAACGGAGCTGGGGATAAAAGGCCCAGAGTGCGGGCCTGACTCAGAGACACGCGCTCTGCGGACGGCACGGCGGCCGGTGCTTACTTTGACTGTCCTCGGGTCCCAAGTCTTCTGGTGGTTAGCTGAGGAAACTGCTGCCTTATGATCTGTAAGTCAACACAAGAATCAGTTACCCATCGGGAAAGGTGGGAGCATAGTCACTGTGTTTTACAAACAACAATCCAAAGAAAAGGGAAAACATGTCCTTGATTGCAATGACTTATTGGCAGTCGGTAGGGACCGTGGAGAAGACACCAGTGTTGGGAGTGGGGCGGAGGGGGCTGAGCATGGGAGTGACCGTGAGGCCCTGGACTCTGAGGGGTCTCACTTGGCTGCCCTGTGCTTTGCCCTCCTGCTCACAATGTGGGGGAAGTGTGTGCAAAAGTGTCTGCCCTGCTGCTTCAAGCCTTCCAATGGATTCCTTCGTGCCTGGAGCGAAGACCCGCCCTTGGCCTCGGTCACCAGTCCCTGCTCTTACTCCTGGTCTTCCTCTCCTGTGACTCACCCTTACTCAGCAGACTCCAGCCACGCTGGCTTTTTAAATTCTTTTCCCTATTTCTGAAACACACCAGGCTCACTGCCCCTGGGCGCCTTTGTAAGGCAGCTCCCTCCTCCCCGGAATGCGACCTCATCCACATGCCCACGCGGTTAGCTCCTCTGCTTACAACATTCAGGCGTCGGCCCAGCCACCTTCTCTGACCAGCCAGAGGGGAGGAGAACCCGCAGTCCTTTACCATCTCATGGCCCTGCTTCACGTCTGCTTCTTACTCTGAACTCTGAAACTATCTTGACACTTGCTCCCTGCCTGCCGATTTTCTGCCTCCCCTACTTGCATGTAAGCTCCCTGAGAGCAGGGACCTGGCACTGGGCTTGGCACCTGCGAGGAGCTCCATGCACGTTGCTCAACGCAGGGATGAAGCCCCACCCCCGCCCAGGGGTACGCTGGGCTCCTGTGCAGTGTTGCCTGGGATAATCATGAGGATTTGCAAGCAAGTTGGAAGCAAAGCCATCTGCCAAGATGAAGACACAACCAGCAGGCCTCAGCCTTGGTGTTCACAGAGATGATGTTTGTGGAAAGGCAGGGTGACGAGGGGTTTCTGTGGAAGGGCTTTGGAGCTGGGCTACCTGGGTTAGAGAGATCCAAACTTAGCCATTTGTTGGCTGGGGACCCGTAGGCAAGTCAACATTCAAATGACTCAGTTTCCTCATTTGTAAAATGGGAATGATAATAACCCCGACCTTAGAGAATTCTTGTAAAATCTAGTAGCAAACGCATACAGATAATTTGCAACAATGCCTTGCCCTTGGTAAGGGCCCAGTAAAAATTACCCGTTAGTACCACCGATTGTCCTGATAACTCATTCCCTTTTACTTCGAGGGACTTTTCTCTTCTCACCAAACTCTTCCAGCTTCCCTCCTCTTCTAGTACCTCACCAAGCAGGCAGACATGGTCAGAGAGAGCCTGCCTGCTGGCTGTCCTTTGTGAGATGAGACCCAACCGCTGACCTCCCACTGGTGGGGCGTGAACACTGAGTGCCTTTTCAAGGACATGGGGGAGTCTCTCCTGATCCACCCCCATTCTCTTCCAGTGACAGTGATGCTCTCACTGATGGATCTGCTCAGCCACTCAACAGACACTTACTGAGACCCTGCTAGTTATTTGAACTTGGACGTGCTGTTTAACTTCTCTGTGCTTAGCTCCCTCCTCTGACACCTGGGGACACGGGGGTTTATATGCTCCTCCCCAGATCCGAGGGATAGGTGATGGGGGTCTCAACTAAATTGGCATCAGTGGGATGGAAGGAAGTGGACAAATTAGAGAGAAATTGAGACTCTGGAATGGGTGCCATGAAGATGGACCATTTCTGTACATTAGGAAGCCGTCTCCAGTGTGAATAATGGCGCAGGTTTTTCTCATTTGAAAACGGGTAAAAAAAAAAACAAAACAACAAGCAAAAAACATGCATTGCTTACAAGGATGGTTAGAAAATCGAATAAGAGAACATGACGATACCGCTTTAGGAAATAAAAAGGGCTTCTAAATGTTATCTGATAGTGACGATGCTGCAGGAAACAATGTACTCATTCTCTGAAATCTTGGAGGACATCACATCTGTAGCTGACATAGCCCTGGTTTCTTTCAGCCTAACTCCTGGAAGCTACGGCTATGGGCTCCCACTTTGCCTACGTCCCTCTCAAACGGCTGAGACCTGAGGAAAAACAGGATTTGGGGAGGGGTCTGAGTGGGGTCAGGGACAGGGCTTTCTACGCACTCTGCCCATGATACGTGGCACGGTTTTGGGGGCCTCACAACGTCTGGCCAAGGACACCCTCGGACTTTCGTCACAGAACTGGTCTTCCCCCAGAACTGCCCAGATACGAAGCAGATGTCCGTGAAGCTGCAGTACTGACCATTTCTAGATATGCCGATAGAGATCGCAGGGAAATACGGAAAGCAAGAAGATGGACAGAGGCTGCACTTGGTTAAACATGGGATTACGATTTGGGCTCAGCGTTTCCCACCTAGCCACTACAATAAAGTTCCAAGAGCCCCAGTCCCCACAAGATAAACACGGATGAGTTGCTTTGGAAAAAGCAGAGATTTTTCTGCATTTTAGTCTGGGAGATTCCCCCCATATAGCAGGCACAACAGGAAGATACCATGTTTAATGCTCTAATACTAGCAGACATTCGGAAAAGAATGTCAGGTGCTGTCCAAGGTGTGGCAAGACTGAAGTTCTCACAGATTGCTGGTGACACAGTTTAGGGGTACGACCCCTCACAATATACGTACATATATTCACAAAATATACATACATACCTTTCGGTCTATGAAGTCCAAGGAACTAATCTGAAGTAACAAAAAGCTATGTGCAGGACCACTGGTAAGGGAGAGGAACTGGAAACAGTGTAAGTGTCTGATGGCAGGGACCTGGTTAAATGATCATATGTGCACTCAACGGGCCACGATGCAGGCATTAAAAATGGTGGTAATAGGGGCAACTGGGTGGTGCGGTCGGTTAAGCGTCCCAGTCCCACTCTTGGTTTTGTCTCAGGTCCTGATCTCAGGGTTGTGAGATCAAGCCCCAGGTCAGGCTCCAGGCTGACTGGGGAATCTGCTTGAGATCCTCTCTTCCTCTCCCTCTGCCCTTCCTCCAATATCCCCCTCTCAAATAAATCTTTTAAAAAAATGAGAGTAACAAATACTATGTCACAGCACAGGAAGTCTATGTATGACATAATGCTAAATGAAATAGCAAACCTCAGACTACACTGATGCTATGCTTATAATTTATTTTACAAATATAGGAATGGAAACGGAAGGAGAAAAAGTAAAAACGGCTATTTGTCAGGTTAGTAGGATTGTGATGAGAACAAAAAGACTTTTCTTTAACATTTTGTACAAGGTCGACTTTTTCTGTAAATAAAAAAAGGATTCTCTTATTGGAAATATTCCTAATTGACAAAAGAAGGTCAAGATGACCTTGAAAGAAGCACCAGAAATCTTCCATAATGTTCTGGTGGCTCTTTTACTTTTCTTTAAAAAAAAAAAAAATCATTGCCTATTCCCTGAAAATAGATAATAAAAAAGCAGCATTTTGTTGTTGCCGCTGTGGTTCCTAAGCCTGATCATACATGACTGAAGAGAATGGGCAAATTTCTGAAGCTTCCTACATACTTAGCCAAACGGCGTCCTACATGATGTCCTGGCCCCAGGCTAAGGTGCCAGGGCCACAGACTCTGGTCTAGAGATCTTCCAGAGAGCCCCCCGGAAACAAGGACAGATTTCTGGAGCTGTTTGTTCTACCTCTGAGAGGCCATAAAACATAGAGTGTGTTTGAAATTCTCCACGCTGTGGTCTTGGGGAATTATCGAGCTGTGGAATGGGGCCTCTGAATCCATGGATCCATGAACCCTACGATTTCCTTGCTGGCCTATGGGTTTTACTTGCTCCTTTTGAACACTGTATGGATCAGTACGTGCCATTTTACCAACTCTGTGGCCAGCACCAGCCTCCGCTGAGTCACCCAAGACAGAAGCAGGAGAGACTACACCCTTCCCGACACCACCCCATGTCCTACCGATTCTGACAAAGACACCCACTGAACCTGGCCACTTCTCCCTGTCCCCCAGCCATTGCCCTCGCCCGCCGCGACCCCTCACCTGGACCCACAGTCTCCGCCACACCAGAGGAACTCCTCTCTTTCTTTGAGCCTGTCCCAGTCCCCCTGTGACCTTCCCACATGACCTCAGATGCTCCTGTCTCAAATTTCCCTGGCGAACGGTGAAGCTGTCGGTATGGTGGTTAAGCACACACGTTTTGGGGTCAAGTCCTGGTTCAGGCACTCTGCTAACCACTTTATGTGTATTATCTCAGTTAATCATTATAGCGGTCCAGGTTCCACTGCTACACCCTCGTACAGATGAGGGAACAGAGGCTTGGAGAGGCTAAGTAGCCCGCACAGAGCCACACAGCTCACAAGACGTGGACCCAGGATTCGAAGGCACCCAGTCTGACTCAACATTACCATGACAATACTATTGCCTCTGAATGAATGAAAGGGTCCTAGGGCCCCCTCATCCCCTCTTTTAACAGCAAACTTCTTTTCCCTTTTATGTCATATTCCTGCATTTACACATCAAATGAGGAATGAAATGATTTCTTGTTCCGGTTGGCTCTTCGATGAAGATCCAATTTGCCTCACTGTGACACTCTTGGCAGCGTTCTGGTGGCCTCTGCTATGAACAGCCACTGAGGGCCCAGGCCCCAATCCCCCAGGGAAAGGGAGAAACAGCTGAGAGGACGGTGACAGCCGCCGGCAGGTGATATCCACAGGTGTCTCCTTTAGATTCAATCCACCCACCTCCAGTAAAGTGAAATCTGGCGATTAAACACTTCTTCTGCTTAATAGAAATAGTAAGCAAAAGTCATTCTGCTTGGACGATTCAGAGTCCCCTGCTGGACTGACCAAGAGAACAATCCAGATCATTACCTGTCTCCTTAGAGGCCTCTCTGACAATTCTCCACGCCAGCGGCCTGAGCGGAGCCTCCTTCTGGAGCTCAGACGCACTGTGCAACGCCTCGCTCTGCTGCCAATTTTGCTCTCACAATGTCCTTGCGTGACCCCATGCTCCATCCAAATCAGACTACTTGGCGCCCGCCAGTTCTCCGAGTGCTCCTGCACCCTGGGCACCACGCTCCCGCCTCTCCCCCCCGCAGCAGTCCCCGGGCACCCAGCATGTACCCGGCTCCTCCAGGCCCCTTTCCTGATTCTCCGGCCAGATAAGCGCTCTCCCTTCTCCAAACCAGGACTGCACCTGCCACTTCCAATCTGTGCCCAACTTCCCTCCTTCCTTCATCTTGAACACACCCAGACTCTGCTGACATCCTCCCGCTACCACCAATCCCAAGGCCACGATCTCGTGCCTGGTTTGTGAACATGGTCTCTTCATTGCACCTGCATCCAATCATGGCACCGTGACCACTTCTCCGTGAACCCCCTAGATGAAGTCCAGACCCACCCGTCCTGCTAGACTAGCTCTGCCTTCATTCTAGCTCACCTCTCCCCTCTTCCTCTCTCCGTCCCCAAGGCCATATGCAACTTCTTTCAAGTTTCGTGAATACACTGCGCTCTCTCCTACTCTAGCTTTCCCTGCAAGCTGTTCTCATCTTCTGGAACCCTCTCCCCATGCCCTCATGTCTGCCTCATGTCTACTCACCTTTGAAATATTAGCTTATACCTTTCCAAAAATCTTCCCTGGGCCACTGGTTGAGTTTAAAGGACTGTAGTTACATGGTCCATAGGACCCACTTATCCAGCTTTTAATACTTTTAATCCTCCTCTCAGCCCCACCAAGTCCTTGGGTAGGCCCACGGGACTCTACAGGAACGGGACCTGTAGCCTTGTCTCCTCGGCTCTGCCCTATGTTTGACAAGTTGCAGCCTCAACAACTACAACTGGTTGCCTGCCGGCACGTAGTTAGGATTCACTCAACAACAAACATTTACTGAGCTCCTCCTACACGCCAGACATTTGGCCAGGCTGAGGGACACCACACTGAGATGAACAGAAACAGCCTTTGTTTAGGAAGCCTACATCTAGTGGGAGAAGACCAAAAATAAATACATTAAAAAGTCAATATATCTTATATCAGGTGAGTGCTACGGAGAGAAACAAAAGGAGCAGGGGGAGGGGAAGAGGGAATGAGGGGGTGGGGGTTATTTTTTAGGGTGATAAGGGCTAAGTACTAATATGGCATTTGAGGGGTGATCTGAAAGAAGTGAGGGAATGAACCTCATGGATCTCTAGGGGACGGAGGGTGCAAGCCCAGAGAACAGGCAGTGCAAAGACCCTGAGGTAGGAGCTTGTCTGACGCACGTCAGGAAGAGCGAGGAGGCCAGTGTGGCCGGAGCACAGCAGGTGCTCAGGAGAGCAGAAGATGAGGTCGGGAGGCCAGGAGGGGCGATGCAGCACAGTTCACACGGGGCCTTGTAGGCCTTTGTGAGCACTTCTGCTTTTACCCTTAATGAGATGGGGAGACGTCAGAGGGCTCCAAGCAAGACAAAGGGAAACAAGGCTGACTTAGCTTTCCAAAGGATGGCTCTGGCTGCTGGGTGGAGAAGGGACCATAGGGGCCAAGGGTGGAAGCAGAGAGGCCATTAAAAGGCCGCTGTGTAGTCCCCGGAGGAGACATGACAGCTCAGCACATTAACTCATCGATTTCAGTAAATGAAAGAATAAGTGAGTATCTCTGTTGGGCTGGCCACGGACATTGTTTCCGATGTTCTGTTGACATAAATCACGCTATGAGCGGTACCTTTTGCAGAATGATTTTTATTTTTATTGCTAGCATTTTGGAGGTTCTCCCCTTATTATAGTTTCTTAAGTGTGGAGCTGCTTGATTAAAGGGGAGAAACATTTCAAGGTTCGTAAAAGATACCATCAAGTTGCTTTCCGTGAAGGGTAGAAGGCGATTATCTGTGCTAAATTGAGGAGCCAAAAGAGATCTTCCATTTGACATCCGGTCTCTTGTCTGTAAAATGGGGATAAAACACTTGCTCAGCTAACCTCGCAGGCTTACAGCAAGGCTCTGCCTTAACGGGCTCTCCTGGCAGCACAAGGGGGGCAGTGACCCGCTGAGGGGCAGGGGGCTGGAGAGAAGAGGCCACGTGTGGTAACACCCCCCTCTCTGTCTCCACTATCCTCTACTGCATTCTCTCCACTGACGGAGTTACCCTTTGATGGGTTTCTAGAGGAGCCTCATTCAACTTTTTTTTTTCAGGCTTTTGTGGTATATCCTGGTCTCCCAAGCAATATATTTGTGCTGCTGGAATATTTAGTTCCCTTTGGGAAAATACTTCTTATCTAGAAGTACGGGAAGGCCCAGCCCTCTCCTCCTCCTCCAAAAGAGGGAAAAGTAATTTCAAACAGAGAACTAAGAGGAAGGGCGGGGTGCCGAGTTGGGGGTGGGGGATGGGGGGAGGCACGGCTGGACCGCAGCCCCTTCTGCCCAAATGGAGGTCAAGACTTTTCCCACTCTGAGCACAGAAAGGGCTGTTACAGAGTGCACCTCCTCCTCCCAGCCACAACAAAAACCTGTGAGAATGGGGTTTGCTGCTTTTTTTTTTTTTTTTTTTTTTTTTAGTGTTTCTTATGGGCAGCAAATTACAAATTATTCTCCTCTCTTTTCACCAGATAATCAGCTGGTCCCAGAACCTGAAAGCCCCGCACAGTTTGGTTTGAGTCTCAAAATGCAGAGTCGATTCAGCACCACTAAGGCTGTTCAGCTTTTAATTTCTGGAGCAAGACTCAGCAAACAGTCAAACACTTTTGTGGAACTGTGAAAGCTGAGTTTCGCCGTTTGATAAATGAGCAGACGGCAGGCAGCCCCTCTTTCTCTTTTTGTATGGATTCAATGAAGCCTGCCTAAAGAACGCCACATGCTGTTCTAGCTACTGATCTAACATTCCGCAACATCCCAGCCTTCCAAATTCCCTTTAATTACTCGGGAATCCCACCCTTCTCCCTTTCAGCCCAGGCAGCCGGGCTGGGGCAGGGGGCTCTGTGGGGCTCAGGGTGGGAGGCACAGCAGCTCTGCCCATCTCCCCTCCCTGGAGCTGCCGGGATTCTTCTCGGTGCTGGTGGTGGTGGCGGCCAGGTTATCCACCTCCCTCGTCCACGCTTCTCTCCAGCCACCAATACACTGCTCTAGGTCGGAGGAAACTCCGCATGGGGGCTACCCTGACCTCATTTTGAGGGTGCAGTTTTGAAATAAATGTGGGTTTTAGGCACATGTTTCTGAAATGGCATATTCAAATCACTGGCCTCTTTAAGATGGGGGAAGGGAAAGGGGAGCCACCACCCACTGAGTGTCAGCAAGGACCAGGTACCAGATGGGGTATTTTACACACAACATTGATTCTATCCTAAAAATGACACTGGAGGGACGTATGAAGATCCCCGTTTCACAGATGAGGTACTGGGATCTATGGCCATTCAAGGCCACTCAGATTCACAGACTCTGCCAGTGGGAGAAACGGGGTCCCAGTTCCACTGTCTCTCCTGTTCCTCAGTATGGCCGGCACCCATGGGAGCCAGCAAGGGGTGTGAGACCCCTGATGTCCTCTCTAGATGCTGCCTCAAGGGACACCTTTAGAGCCACTCCATCTCGTTAGTCTTACAGACAGGCTTTGACTTTGACCTCAAACCATATGATCTTGATCCAGCTTAGTCTCCAAACTTAGTCATCAGGGATGGCTCTGAAAAAAGGCTTTGGTTGTTTCCAAAAATTCAATCCACCCTCAGTAGGCAAAGATCTGCCACCAACAAGAACTGGTCCAAAAGGAGTTCCAAGGTAATGGGATAAGTGCAGATCCTCCCACACTTTGAAGGAGACAAACATCTATGTCTAGAAAGAGTCAAATGTGCTTAAAATAAGAGCTGTGGGTCTTAGTTCAGAGGTTACTTGGGTGTGGGAAGAGAAGAGGGACGACTCAAATAGCAAGAAATGAGAAATCCAGTACCGTGACGAGTTGTTTTGTAACTGTATACTGCAAAAGTCTTGTGCCTTCTCTTAAAACACACAATTTCGTGAACACAAGAAAGAAATGATTAGAGATCCCGACTGGCTAAAGGAATTAATACCGTCAGAACTTTAAGTCTGAAAGTGAGATATGGACTCACTGTCAATGTTGACAAGAGACCTCACCCCTTTAACAGAAAAGAAAACAAAAATTAAGTCTGGTGCTACCAATAAGGATTTTTAAACAGCCTACCTCAATGCTTTCATTTTGAAATGGGTGTTTGCCAGAGTGGTTACACGATGCTGTATAACCCTCGCCATTCAATGGTTTTTTGGTCACACCTGCTGGGCACTAGGTACTGGGGTGGGAGTGGTCAAATGGGAGTAGGATGCTGCAGGTTCATGGGCAATTCCCCCAAGAGCAATTTCAAACATTCTCAAGAAATTCCTATCTAGTGCAATGAGACGGAAATGGAATTTCAAATCACGCATATGGATGGATGCGGGACCCTGTGGACACCCCCAGGGCCAGGAGGGTAATAGCTACTGTGTTGCCCCTTGAGAACTACCGTGGATGACAATTCCGAGAAGTCCCAGATTCCGTAGGTGAGCCCAGCATCGTCCCGAGGCTGCCTGGGTGACGTGTCACGTGTGAGAGTATAAGAAGAGCCAGTCATCACACGCCGACTTACTTGGAATGAGGTGAGTTACATAAGCGGCAGGTTAAGTCAAACCTGGAATAACTCTGAGGACGATAACAAGAGCGGGTGAGGGTGGCAACGGCAGCATGTGTGCGAGGCAGGACATTTTTAGAACAATTGTTCTCAAGATTGCTCAGGAGGAAGAGTCGAAACATCGATGCTAGTGGTGATATATTAAAAACATGTAGGAAAGTCATGAGAGGTTGCCATGGTAAACTGAAATCATGATTTCAGCTCCCGTGGTGTAAGTGTTTGTATTTACCAGGCACTGAGCCGAGGAAGCCCCTCTGACAGCCATCACGTCAACAGCTCTCCACGTGGTCGCTGTCACTGTCCCATTCTGTGGATGGGGAAACGGAGGCCCGGAGTGATTCAGAAACTGTCTGAGCTCACACGGCGGGGAAATGGTGGAGACGGGATTCGAGCCCCCACAACCTGACTTCTGAGCTCTCACACGGCACGACAGGAGAGACACCTGAAATAACAAACTATGGGACCTGGGGTGACATCAGACCTCCTGACACAGACGCTCCACAGCAGGCACTAAAAGTAGAGAAAAACATACACGAGAATTTTAAGTTGAAGGAAACTTTATCGATGTACCAAAGGGTTTCCTTTGAAAACTGGAAAGAGACCATTCCTGAAGGATCCTAATGTCCCAAGAGCACCTTTATCTTGGTCAGTGGCCCCGCACGGGGGCGCGCATGACCCCAGGCCAGGGCAGGCTGTCAGCACTCTTGAGGAGAGATAGCAGGCCCACAAAGTCAGAGGAACCTTTGGTTCCCTCTCCGTTCAAGGTATATGCAGCTGCCCCAAGCACGGGTCCCCAGAACACGCTGGGCGATTCTTGACTTTGCTCAAGCATGGCCAGCCGTGAGGGAGGAGCCAAATATGCAAGGAAAAGCCATCCACAGCCCAAACTGCCAATGACCTTAAGTCCTCACGGGGAAAAGGCAGGCTATAAATGAACCCAATTCATACATCCGGCACCCCTTCTTCAGTCTCCCTACTGCTTCCTGGTGTCCCCCACCCCACAGCCCCAGCCCTGCCAAGACACGTGTGACCTCAGCAGAACCACTCAGTCCCTCTCTCCATCACCTCAGCTAGAAAAGGAAGGTGGTTGGGTCCCACCAACCAATCTCCAAGGCCCTTGAATAGCTTGAACTCTTTCCATTTGAGGTCTTAGTAACCCATACGTATTAATGAATTATCCGGCTCTGTTCTAGCTGCATTTCCTCAAGGAAAGGAACTGAGGATTCTGGGACATCAACAAGTCCTCAGGGGACATGCAGTTTTGAGGTGACCTGGCCTTTCCACGTATCCAAATTACACTGTGTCACAGCTGTCACAGCTGTCCACGAATCTGCCTCTCGCTGACATGTTGGACGGTGCTGACCGTAAATCACGTTACCCCGCCCCAGCCTTAAGAGATCGCATTATGCTGCCTCTGTTCCTTCCCATGGGCTCCTAATCTGAGGGTGTTTGGTACATGTTTTCAGGATCCTGGGTTCCATTTCATAGTGGATACACAGGGGCCATGTAGGGAAAAGGGGTCAACAGGTTCCCCCTCGTAGCTGGGAGACGAGTAAGTCCCGGAGAAGCCAGGGTCAGCACGGTGGCTACTGCTGACTTGCTGGACATTTGAAAGGTGCTAAGACAGTGGACCTTATAGTCCTTATCACCAAAAAAGTTCTCATCACAATAAAAAGTCATTAACTACGGTAGTGAGAGATGTTACCTAAGCTTGTGTGGTGAATATTTCACAATATACACATCTATCAGATCATTATGTTGTACACCTTTAATAAGTTTTATGTCCATTATATCTCAATTTTTTAAAAACAGAATACAATGGATTTTTAAAGTGTCGTTATGTGGCTAAAATGTCTCATTGTTTCCCCCTTTTTCTTTATTAACCAAACTCTAATTTTTTATTCCAGGGGGCAACGTTCTACAGTCTCCTGTTCCCCTGACAACCAAGGGCGGCAGGCAAGATAGAGGGCTCTGGCAAAGCTCCTCAAGACCACTGATTTGGCTGGAGTTTTTGAACTTTCTCTTCTTCCCCCCACACTCTCCCACTTGTTGCCTGGAATACAGCGTTTGCCACTTCGGATCATGAGGTAATACAAAGTTGGAAGCCATCTGCTACAAAGGCCAGAGCACAGAAAGATCGAAGGTACCCAGGTCCGACACTCTTCTAGAACTGGGATGGCAGCACTGGGTGATCATCTCTTAGACTTATTCTACGTGAAGAAAAGTAAAATCACTCATTTATTTATGTCACTTTGGGGATGGAGAAGGGCATTTTTTTAAAGCCACATTGCCAACACAGTTCCTAACCGTTCCACCTTCTGATTTCCACCCAGGATTTACTTCACGGAGAAGGTTCCAGTGGCCTGGAGTCAGCCATGTCAACTTTCAAAGTGAACAAACCAACCAGCGTCTAGCTCACAGGGCTGTGTGAGGAGGACACGAGATACTGCCATTACGGTTTCTAGCTGCAAAGTATTTCCAGCTCATGTGGTAGAGACCGTTGTATGTTTTGGACTAACTTTCCCACGTGACAGATGGAGAGACGGAGGTGCAGAGAGCAAGGGTGATAACCTTCAAATTTAGGACTCCACACCTGGCATTACTGGAAACTCCTGGCCTACAGCACACGGTAGAACCTCAACCAAGGTTTGTTAAAGAAGACGTGTTTTTGCCCCTCAACTTCTCACCAACGCAGGTAATAGATGCTTGGAAAGCAATCCACGGGTAAGCCAGAGACGTACTCCGGCTCAGAGATCTGAGACCCATTTTTGTTTCTGAAAAAGCTTAGCTTGCTGCTAGGCAGGGATGCTCCATTTTTGTGAAGGTAGACTTTTTGCTAAGAGTTTCCAAAAGACCAATGGAGCCGCAGAAAAAAGAAGTATTTGGTGACATTAAAACACCCTCTTCAGCTCCTGTGGCTCTCACAGGGCTGCAGTGGGGAGAGGATGACTGTGGGTGTCGGGGGTCCTCCCAGATTGACCCTGCTCTCGGGCTGCCGCCCCTGCCCCACCTCGAGGAGACAGCAGTCTCCTCTCTGCGCCCCTCCACTCATGGGCATTCCAGCTCAGGGGCACACCTGCCACTGTGCTCTGTGGTTTCCTGTAGGGATTGTCCCTTCTGCAGCCTGCACCCCTCGAGGACAGACTACCTTCTTCACTCCAGTTCCCACCTGCCCATACAGGGCTGACACCACAGCAGGATGAGGTCAATGAATATCTAATAACTGGGTGAACCCAAGTGTTGAGGGGGAAGCAGCATGAGGAATACTGGCGACAGGGTTCACAGTGCCTAGAACCCTCCAGTGGGGCAGGACTTGGGGGGGCCTTTCTCAACTGCAATGACCAGCACACTTGCCCTTGAGAGACAGAGAGGCGGAAACTTCACTCCCAAATTCCATCATCTAAGAGGTTGCCAGGTGGCTCCTGATGACCACACCGAAGTCCAAAGTCCCACCGTTTTTTTGTCCGCATAGACCCACCTCCCGCCTCCAGACATACATACCCTACTCCCCCAAGATAAATGCTCTGGGTAATGACATAAGTTTAAGTGCCTGGACTCTTGGAGCCAGACTTCCCAGGTTCCCATCCACTTACTGGCTATGTAGCCTTGGACAATTTACCTTCCTGGGACTCAGTTTACCCATCTCTATAATGGGGGGAGGTCATAGCAGTTCCTACCTCAAATAGTAGTTTGGAGAATGCTGATTTATGTAAAATGCTTACAGCAGTACCAGGTCATATGTGTTTGTGATTTTTATTCATTTTATAAAAAGTCTGTGAGTGCTGCATTCATAATTAGACATAGCTAAATACTTCTAACATCTGTTAAAGAGTTACCCATTTTTCTTTAAGATTTACTTATTTATTTGAGAGGGAAGGAGAGTGTAGGCAAGTGGGGGAAGGGGCAGAGGGAGAGAATCTTCAAGCAGACTCCCTGCTGAGTATAGAGCCTGACATGGGGCTCCATTTCATGACCCATGATATCATGATCTGAGCCAAAACCAAGAGTCAGATGCTTAGCCAACTGAGCCACCCAGTGGCCCCAAGAATGATATATTAATAGGCTCTGGCAACTTAGCTGGGTATGATGTCACGTGTAGGTCAACTGACCCCTATGATCTTGTGTTTGTTTCAATGTACAGTTCCATTGTAAAATTTATTTTACTGCTTTTTCTGGAAAACTAGGGTTACCATTTTGGAAGTCTTTTTTCTCAAGCTGACAAGCCTGCAGACTCCAGCAGCAGGAGGAAAAGTTCAGGGAAAAGCGAAGGTCAGATCACGCTCTCTTCTTCCCCACTGCAGGTCCCCAGGCCACACATGGTCAAGGCTGAGCTGGAGGTCAGGGAGGCATTTTCAAGCGGATTTGAGGCTGCAGGTTTGTACTGGACTGGACTAAAAGAGTCTGAATGTCTAAAAGAGTCAGAATTATTAAAAAGAGGCTTGCTCTTATAATCAATAACCAAAAAACTCTTAAACCTGCCATGAAACCATCAGGGGTCAAAGGAGGAGGCCTGGCCAGAACATGGTAGAACAAAGCAAAGTCACCTTCTGTGTGCACACTGCTGAGTTCGGCCTGTCCCATACACTAGCTACATTTGCGGGGGCTCATCTGGGCGTCTCTGAGAGTCGGGGTATAACAGTCGGTATGCAGTGAGCTAGTCAAAACCCTCCGACACAACTCAGTGGAGGAACAAGAGCGGCCTGGGGATGGGTGGTAGAAGGGAGGTCAGCTGCAGAGCCCATCCCTTTAGCCCGTGTGGATGGAGATACATGGGGTCCCCCAAACCCATGAGCCCAGCAGAGGTTACTAGCAGGAGGAGACCTCGCAGGGCACCAGCTGGTCAAAATGACTCCCGTTGACTTTCCTCCTCCCACCCTTCTCCAACATCCCTCTGCCCCAGCTCTGGAGAAGTTGGAGGAGACCGGGAGGGCCCACCATGCCCCTCTTCCACAGATCCTGCGCCTCACTCAGGAAGGGAGAGACTCTGACTTCCGTGTCAGACGGAGGGTTTTTTTGTTTGTTTGGTTTTGGTTTTGTCTTTTAAAAGATTTTATTTACCTATTTGACAGAGAGAGAGAGCGCACAAGCAGGGAGAACAGCAGGCAGAGGGGAAGCGGGTTCCCTGCTGGGCAGAGAGGCCAACTCGGGGCTCCATCCCAGGACCCCAGGATCATGACCTGAGCTGAAGGCAGATGCTTAACCAACCGAGCCCCCCAGGCGCCCACAGATGGAGGTTTTAAAGTGGACTGAATGGGACTTTTTCATAGCTGAGAGGGAGTTTTAATTATCCAACCAAGACCAAAATGATGATTAGATGCTACGGGGTTTCTCTGTGATGTCATTAGAGGACAGAGTGGGAAGGCTAAAGAGAGGACGCTGAAGGTGGTCCTTCAGAGTACAGGAAAACACAACCAGTTTCCACTGGTACCTGAACAAGCTCATCCCTGCTCAGCAAATGGGCTAACGGAAAATGGATACCATGTCTGCTTCATATGGGTCAAACAAATTCACAAGTGTCAAATGATTCCAGTGTCCTTGGCCATAACATAAGTCACTCAATCTTCAATAAATATCTGAAGATCTATTATGCGCCAGGGGCTATTCTGGGAGCTGGGGATTCACAGTGAACAAAAAGGTCTTCGTGGAGCTTCCATTCGAGAGAAGGAGGCAAATAAAAAACAAGCAACTAACATATACGTACACATATGTATTTTTTTAGTTATGTCATATATGTGATAGTTATACAGTTATATACAGTCTATAACTACTATATAACTAGATATATAGTTATATGCAGTCTGTATTATCTGTAGGATGTAGTGGTAGAATACTAGGCAATGACATGTAGATAACTACCCATGCGACATGTGATACATTAGTTGTATCGTACAGGTAACAGTTGGACAATGGTAAGTGCTATTAAGAAAAGAAAACCATGGGGAGCCTGGGTGGCTCAGTGGGTTAAAGCCTCTGCCTTCAGCTCAGGTCATGATCCCATGTTGGGCTCTCTACTCAGCGGGGAGCCTGCTTCCCTTTCTCTCTCTGCCTGCCTCTCTGCCTACTTGTGATCTCTCTCTATCTGTCAAATAAATAAATAAAATCTTTAAAAAAAAGAGAGAGAGAGAGAGAGAGAGAGAAAAGAAAAGCATGGTGGGAAACAGAAGAGGCCGGATGGAGTGAGGCGATAGCGGCGCCTTCTTCTGTTGGTAGAACACGCCACAATTTTAAAAATGTTCTCATAGGCGCTGTGTCATTTTATCCCTACCATAATTTGGGGAGAGATTACTCCCATCTAGAGGTAAGGAAATGGGAGCTCAGAAAATTTCAGTGACTCCAAGCTGGGTCACCTTTCGTGGTGGCCAACAGAAAAGCAGGCACAAGGCCAGCTCGGCTCGAAGCTTCAGCATTCTCTGCGACACCTAAATTAATTCTGGGACCCAAAGTCAATATGGTATTACTGGAAGCCAGGGCTTATGGAGTGTGGCCGCAGTGCTGGAAAGAGGATCTCTTTCAGATCATACTTGTGGCAAAACAGTTGCTGTGCTCTACTCACTTTATCAAGGACAGTATCCCAGCCAGGCGACATGGGGGGAGAGCCTCGAGGCCGACGTCTGTTTCACCTCAGCCCACTTGCAAGCTGGGGACGTGGGGGTGGGATGGGGGGAAGCTGCCACCAGTGACATTTTTCTCTAAACGCAAAGCCGAAGTATTGAACCGTGTCTACTCAGAGTGAAAAGTTCATAGATGAATCGAAAGTTTGGATGGATCTGTTCAAAGCAAGGCTGCCCATGATTACAATCCCAGGCTTCACAGAACAACTGTTCCCTTTCTCTCGGGGTTGGGGAAGGCAGCTGCAGCTGGGAGCCCTCAGGAAGGGCGAGCGTGGCTGGGGCTCCAGCTCGAGAAGCTTCGTGCGGAAACCCTCAGCGGGCCCCTTCTGTCCTCTGTGGCTGGAAGGACAGCCCTAGTTCCCGGTACATTTGAAATCAATGTCTAGGTACCTGCAAAGAGCTCTTTCATTTGTGTTTTTAATACCACTGGACCATGTCCTTGCTTTTGGAATGAAGATAAGATGGAGATTGGCTGCCTTTTTAGTGACGATTTTGGAAGCAGCTGACATTATAATTCTTAGAGAGAAAAAGTTATTATTTGGAAAAAGATTCTGAAAAGCCATCTGATGCATAGAGGTCAGCAGGAACACGAATCAGAGAACAGGGGCGATTTGGTGGAGGTGGTCCCAAGGAGGAAGGTGGGAAGGTGAGCAGTGGGAGGTGGTGGAGGGGGAGAGAGGAGGTAGCCGAGCAGAGAGGGCTGAGACCACTTGTGGGGAACAGGCAAGGGGAGGCCCCAGAGCCTCCGGTGTGGTGGGGAGTCTTGAGCTGGGGATACCTGTTCCACAGGACCCTGTTTGGGATTTAAGTCCCTCCTGCAGACTTCCGTCCCCTGGGATCACAGGTGTTTTCTGCGGGCTGTCTGGTGCAAAGCCCAGAGGACTCTGAGTTTCATCCCTGGCTCACAGTGGTTCAGAACAGGGCTGTCCAGTAATACCTTGTGTGATGATGAAGTGCTCTATTTGCACTGCCCAGTAGGACAGTCTCCAGTTACCTGTGGCCCGTGAGCATGTGGAACAGGGCTAGTGCGCCTGAAGGACAGAATTTTTTCTTCTGCTTATGTTAAACAACCATAGTGGCTACTGTCCTGAACAGCACAGGTAGAGAGAGGTGCTCTGGGCAGAAGGAAGAGTCCCAGGTCAGGAGGACTCAGAGAAGTTAAGGGATAAGTCCAGGACAGTTAGCATTCTGGATCTTTCGGTTCACCCAACCTCTCCCTCCACTGGAGGCCTTATCTGAACTCTCCACTGGGGCCGCTGCAAGGGAGTGTGGATGCGAGCGAATGTCCCCGGACCCCAGATGAGTGACAAAGCTCCAGTCCCCCCTGCATTCCTGGTATGCCCTTCCTTCTCGCACCCACTGAGGCACTCACCAACTTCCTCCCTCGACTGTGAGGCTCTCCACCAGTGGAACCCACACTCAATTCCCTTCTGGTTCTCTGCAGAACACAGTGCCTGCCACGAAGCCCATCTCGACCCACACCAAAGGAACGAAGAAATGAGTGAAAGAAACGGCAAAGCTGGTTTCCCCATTCACCTTTTTAAACAATTATTTGCACGTGGAATGCATCACAAAACCATAGCCCCCCACCCCCCCCCCCCCCAGTCACCACGGAGCATCCTCCCATTCCCTCAGTGGAGCTAATTCTCAGCCACATGGCTTTGAACTCTCCGGCAGAGGGGCAGGGGGGCGGTTGCTGGCTCAGGCCTGACGCTGCTCTCTTTCCCCTAACCCAGCTGATGACTGATGAAAGGTCACCTCTTCCTGCCACTTCAGTCCTTGTTATGGGCGCACTCGGAAACCCGGTGAGGAATCCTGGTGCAAAACACACCTGCCTTTTTGTGAGCAAATGCAGCAAAACTTATACATGGGGAAAAGAAGCTAATAAAAAAAGGAAGAGTTTGGATGTACTGACTCAAATTAAATTAGGTATTTTAGAGGTATAAAAACCTATATGTATATATTTTTAAGATTTTACTTATTTGTTTGTTTACTTAGAGTAGGGGGAGAGGCACAGAGGGAGGGAGACAGAGGATCTTAAGCAGACTGCACTGAGCACAGAGCCCGACTCATGGCTCGATCTCACGACCCTGAGATCACGATCTAAGTCAAAATCAAGAGTCCGATGTTTAACCAATTGAGCCACCCAGGTGCCCCCAAACCTGTATTTCTATCTATCAAACAGACTAAAGATTAGTCTTAGAAGAGTGTTGCAGCAGCGTTCCTTAGCCTGTTAAAATGAATGACCAGCGACAAGGAGTTTTTGTGGACATAGACTGAAGTGTGGAATGTATTTTTATCAGGAGATGGACAGACAGCAGCCAGGCCTGCAGTCATGTTACAGATAGCACCGCCCCCCATAGAGGATTTTCAGACAGCCAGGCTAATGATGTGAGGCCATTTTCCGGCTTCCCCAGTGCTTTCCCAGTACAAAGCCAAGCAGCCTGCCCACCCTAGCCTCACTGACACACATGCAACACGCTGGGGAGTTTAACATTAGCCTCTCAGAGGAAAGAGGCCAGTTCCTGCAAATTAAGTACTGAGGAAATTCAAGTTAGGTGTTCGCTTTTTCACTTGAGGACCTGTCCAAATCATTTGGAGTTTTCAATACTTTGCAATTAGTTCGTTTGGTATTCGGCTTGGTATCAGCTCGTTAAGATGTGTTTACTTGCGGCAAAGTTACCATTTGGTAACTTAAAAACAAAAGCAATGAAGATGTTAGCAATGCTTAAGAATGGTGCATAAGAAGACGGGAAGAGGAGGAGGGCTGGGGGGCCGACTCACCTTCCCGAAGCTGGCCGCGTTGACAGGCTGGGTGTCGTTCCTCTCGCAGAAGTCCAGGTAATGCACGTACAGGGCACTTCGCGGAATGCAGACCCCCTCCGCGATCTCGTAGTTCTCCTCCAGCCTGTGGACAAACGCCCAGTGAGCAAACCTCAGGCAAGAGGGCATGCGCCTTCTAGTCCTGACCAGGAGAGAACTCTTCCTCCAAATGGGGAAATCAAGGCCCAGGAGGACCAAGCAACCTGCCCGAGGTCAGGCATGGAGTTGGTAAGTTAGCGGGATCAGACTCGTGGTCTTTGTGGGTATGACTTTGGGTCGCTTTTGGCTCAAATTCCCAGTCCCTCTCTTCTGTGCTGTCACTGGTCTGGCCCCATTCTGGGTGGGGCAGGTTCCAAAATATTCCAAAAATACACAGGAGCTTACAGGCACCCCATTCAGCCGAGCTTCGAACCACACACTCCCTTGTGCAGCCTTTTCTGATAGGGGTCCCAGGGTTGGAGCAGAGCAGTGCAGTGGGATGGCCTGAGAACACAAATACCAAAGGAAAAGCCAGACAGCTGGACAGCCAGGGACCCACTGACTGAAGGGAGGTTTTTATGGCCACAGTGGAGGCTGAACCCGTTGGTCTCTTTGGGATCATTATGATTCCATGTCCATCACCTTCTCAATGAGTGCAGTTTAACGGCCCAGGGTGAGGGCTTCCTACGGGGGCTCAGACCCTAGTGTAGTCACCTGCTGGCTTGATGACCTTGAGCAAGTTATGTAACCTTAGACCTCAGTTTCCTTTTGGAGATGCTGGCTGTGATCGCCTTTGATCACATAACAATCAGATGTGACGTGAGACCTGAGCCAGCACCATGAGAATCGTGATCAACACTTTGATGTCGAACCTCATCCTCCTCCCCTTTTCCTCTCCGTAAAACCTCTCTGGGTACCTACACGTCCAGAATCCGTGCTAGATCTTGGGCACATAAAAGTAAACAGGTAGAGTTTGTCATTTTCCCCCTTGGAAGATTGAACACTTCTTCTGATAGAACTCTGGGGTACGTGACAACTGGGGGACTTCTCTTTGGGCTTGCCGAATCCACAGCCTGGGGCACACACTGCTCAATTAACTCAACAAGAGAAAATATTTCTCTTTCGATCACAGATTGGATTTTAGGAAACAACCCAAAGTCACTTGGAACCAAGTTGGAGGGATAAAGGGGTTGGAAGGACGCTCTCACCCCAAACAGTCAGGGGAGGGGAAGGACCAAAAATAAGGCGTGACCCTAAAGCAGCGAAACAAATATCCTCAAATGGCTTCTAGCTTCTCCGGGGGCACTTGCCAAAGAAAGGGTCCAGCACTGTCGTAACTAAGAAGTGCAACGAGGACGCGGCCTCCCGAGGTGCCCACTTGAAAAGACAGCACTCGCTTGGCTCGTTCCTACATGTGGTTGAAAGAAAATCAATTCAGTCATTTCATATTCAGACCCTACGGAGGAGTTCAACCCAGGCATGCTCAGATGAATGAAGAATCCTGGTGCTGAATGGTCTCACCATCTCACCCACTCCCCTCTCTTCTGGGAAGGGGGATGCTGAGTAACTCCCGACCGTTTTTAGAAGCGTTCCAGGAAACAGTTTGTGCAATCCTTTCTGTGTGACCTAATTCCTGGAGACTGGCACAGTGTCTGAGTCACTCCTGCATCCCTGAAGGCCAGCATAGCCCTTGGCACACAGCAGGTGCTCCATAAGTGTTTGATGGTTAGATCGCTGCCGTCATGCATTCATTCCACAAATACTTACTCATCTCCTAGCTCCTGCCAAGTGCTAGGATGGGGGTGCTGTGGGGAGCAAGACCATCCTTGTTTGCATACAAGGAGCAGATTACTGGTGGGCAGATGGATAAAGACACAAGTGTAATCGTTAATTCAACAAGTGTTTATTGAGCGCCAGGTGGTGTTTTAAGACATTGAAGAGATAGCAGTGAACAAAACAAAGGCCCTGTCCCGAAAGGGCTTACATTCTAGTACACGTGTCCCCAACATCGTAAATCAGAACTCTAAATGTGATTCCCTGTGGGAAAAGGCTTCCACACAGAGATGACATTTCTTAGGACTGTCCTAAGCTTTAGGTCAGCTACGAATGGGAATCAGCCTTCTAGCTTAGCCTGGACCCCTGCATGCCATTCGCAGCATTGTTTCTCACTAAAAGTGAGCTCAGAGGTCCAGATAACCAGCTTATGCACAAACCTGTGTGGGCCCTCTGAATCCAACAGTTTTCACAAATAGGGGTCTCACAGACATGCTTTGTTTGACCTGGAAACAGTGTTGGCCCAAGAATCTAACTTCCCTTTGAAAAGGCTGAGATCTGGCAACACTGAGCCCATATTCCTGTATGACCAGTAACAGGCCAGAGGTATGTGTGCCCTCGAGTCGGGCAGAGGCCCCACTCCTCTCTCCTTTTCTGACACCTAATCGATTTTCTGTTCCATGTCTGGCTCCTGGAGGCTCTTAGGTTGACACGAGGCATGACCTAGGCCCTAGCTCACTTCGCAGCCTATCTGCAGAGGGTAACGCACAGAGATAGGAATCCTTAAGCACAACGGGAGCCGTGGATGGTGGGAAGATGCTGTAAAGGTTCGTGGATGGACTGGGATTGAACCTTGTGACAAGGATGGTTAGCATCTCTTGCTCTCTTCAAAGGATGCCAGGCACTGGGTATCTGGTGTCTCTTTCCATCCTCACAAAAACCATTTGAAGTAGGTATTACACCCATGCTTTAGACGGCAAAACTGAGGCTCAGGGAGTGGAACTCATGTTCCCGTGGTCAAGCAGCTGGTCAGTGGGACAGTCTTACTCTGTGGGACAGCATCCTTGCTCTGGTGGATGGAGGGGTTCCAGGTGAGGAAAACAGGGAGGATGAGGACACACCGACATGCACTTTGGATGATGAAGACAACGGTATGAGCAGAGAACGGGCTTGCAGAGGAACCTCTGAAAACACAAAACCATGGGGGAGGGGGTATGGAGAATCCTTTGGTGCCCACAAGAGAATACGGCCTGGCACAGGAGTCTGGCAGCCCTTGGAGTTTAAGAGTTACAATAAAAGTGTTATTTTTGGGGGGTGGTGAAGCAGAACTCAGAGAACTGAAAAAATAAAGACTCAGAGGAGGGAAGAGCAGAGTATTTCTGGGATGCTGCAGAAGTCATCACTGTGTCATCAGTAACAATAGCCACTAAAATTAATTTAAGGCTTAATATGATCTGTTAGGCTGCAACGGGTTGACTGTAAGAGAATATAACAATCAAAACAAAAACACCCAAGTCTCATAGGTTCCATCTCAGACTACTGAGAGTCCTACTAAGCAACTTCCTTTGCAAGCTTTGATTTCAACTCTCTGGACTATGGGGGAACATTTTCCAGTCCAACACACACACACACACACACACACACACACACACACACAACTTGGGCGGCTGCAACTTTGTGCAGGACAAGCTGTGGGGAGGAGAAAAGTATCCCTTTTTGCTCAACCTCGCTAACAATTTCCTAAAATTAATTTTGGCTGGAAAAATCCATGGGTACATTCAACGTGCATGCATTTCAATCCATTCAGAGATCGTCTTATGAAAGGCATATGATCCTTTAAAATGACAGGGGCCAGTTACATTTTCTTTAGCATATTGTGGCCTGATCAGATTCATTCTTTGGAAAGGTCACGGTGGCGCCGTGATGGTGGGAGGCCACGGCTGATTAGTGAGGCCTGACACATACATGGTGGCTGACTAGTAGTATCTGTTGAATGAATGAATGAACAAATGAGACCAGTAGGAGCTACTTCAAGAGACCAGGCAAGAAGTGATAGAGCGTGGAGTGGAGTGAAGGAGTGGCCGTTGGGGCAGAGACAGCATTTAGGCTGTGGTTGTCAGATGTGAGGTGGATGGGAGGAACCAAGGCATGCTCTGGCTTTTGGGGGCCAACTGCATGGCTGGGGGCCCCGTTCCTCATGACTAAAGACTGCAAGGGAGTTACGGAGGGCGGGGGTGATGTGGTATGAAAGAGCACAGGCTCCCAGGTAAATTCCTGACTCCCCTTCCCATTAGCTATTTTATTTAGGCTCCTCCCCCCCCATGCCTCGGTTTCTACTGGACGTTCCTATGGCTTGTTTGCTCACTCAGTAAGGCCAACGGGTCAGCATTAAGATGGAAGACCGAGGTTAAAATGTATCCCATTAAATAAACCCATAGCAGCAACGAACTATTTGAATCCATATGGGTCCAAGTCACAGTTCACACAGGCTGAGTTAATTAAGCAGTTACCTGCCAGAGGCCAGAGCCTTCTAAAGAAGAACGTTTCCACGCATGTTTTATTCCTCAAGGTATCCAGGTGGCTTATGACTATGAAGCATTTTAATAAGCTCTGCGACTGAATAGATGTAACTGGCATTCAGGGCGACTTCGACGCTTGATGAGTTTCCACAGAACGAGCGTCATGATACCTTTCCCCAAACCTCCTTACGAAATCCAGAGGTCCGCGTGTGTACTCAAGTTGCTAATTGGAATGTCCGCTTCGCTGACCAAGGCACCGCAGAAAGAAAGGCAGTTAATTATTTCTCTTCATATCTGATGAAATCTCCCCTTCCCTCCTCACTTGTGGAGGACATCATTAGTCTGACATGGTGAACAATACTCCATTATACCTGGATATTTTTAATGATCACCAAAAAATTCCCGTCTTCCATTTTCTGATCTTCTATTTAATAACGCGATCATATTTGAATCAAGCCCATCCTATTATGCGGAGATAATGAACTCCGTCCAGGAGCCAGCAGGAGTCATTATCTGCAGTACACAGTTTGAGGAAGACCTCCTCACGAGGTTTGGGGGCGCGGGGCGCGGGAGGAGGCTGTGTCCGCGCTCGCAGTGAATGTCTCAGCACCAGCACAACGGGCCCTGCTGCTCGCCTGTGCAACCTGTTCTCTTCTACGTACACATGAGCGTTCGGTTCAGAGTCTCCTCTCCCCAGGTCCTTGCAGACATGTCTGTAACAGAACCCTCCTCTTCCATTTTCCCAGAAGATCAGACAGCAGGGTTTTTTAAAAACTTTGCTGGACATAGTAACTTACTACTGAGGCTTTCAGAGTCGTCCGAGACTTAATAATCTGTGAAAACACACTTGCTAAGCGATCGGAGGCCAGATGGTGATCCAAACCCAGCCGTGGCTTCCCTCTGCCCCTGTGAAGTCCTAATTCCCTCCCTTGGCATCTAAGACCCCCACATGGGACCCCTGACTACTTCAGGCTTCTCCCAACCCACTGCTCTGCACATACACTTGGTTCCAGCCAACGGGTCCCCCCCGCCCCCGCCAACCTCCACGTTCCATGGTGCTCCCCCGGTGAGAGGTGACCCGCTCTGCTGTGCCTCGCCCAGCTCGGATTCCTCTCTTGGGACGCTGTGTTTGATTCCCACCCAGCCCCTCTGAGGATAGCCTCTTCACCGGTTCTCCCTCCTCGCTGGATTCCCGTATTCGCGCGCTCGGTAACATGCAGGGTGCTGCGATGGGCATCTCCCGGCACCCAGCACCGTGTGTGGAGCACAGCGTGTGGACAGGAGGCCCAGCCTCTGCCCCTACAGCTCTCCCCGCCTGCTGGGCCTCTCCACGGCTCTTGGATCCTTCTGCGGCTCCTGCCGCCTTCGCTGAGAAGCAGCACTGGGTTCGGAGACGGCACTCGCTGGGTTTAAATCCTGCCTCCGCCGCTCGCCAGCGCCACGGTCTCGGCGGTGCTGCTCGAACTCTCAGATTATTGCCTCCTTCTTCGGTAAAATGACCCAAATAATTTCACCCAAGGCCACAGAGGGACTCAATGAGAATCCACGCACAACCTGCAGCCCGCCGGCCGGCAGAGAGGGACCTGGGTAAGGACACCTGTGAGTGTTATTCTAGGTTACGGTGGAAGATTCCTGGAATGTTTCACATCTTAGAGTGAGAGTCCTGCGAAGGCAGGAACCAAACCGAA
The DNA here is from genome assembly GCF_963455335.1 of Martes martes. Classification (NCBI taxonomy): domain Eukaryota; kingdom Metazoa; phylum Chordata; class Mammalia; order Carnivora; family Mustelidae; genus Martes; species Martes martes. Next base: position 15,737,059 of record NC_137895.1, read on the forward strand.
CCCCTGTTTATGTTAGCAGAGTTCCTAGCCCTGAACACAGTCAGTCAATACTTCAGAAGGAAGAGCAGAGGAGGCGGTGGGACGGAAGGAAAACAGATTTTTGCACAGATCAGAAGACCTTTGTTTTTTGTTTTTTGTTTTGAATCTGAAGACCTAGGTGATTAAAGAAAAACCCTGATTCATACGAACATATTTGATTTATATTTTCCAGTGCCTACAGTGTGCCAGGCATAGTCACGTTTTCTATGGCTACTGGCACAAGGTGGGTAACATTATCTCCATCACATGGAGGAGGGAAGGGACTTGCCCAAAGTTGCTGGGCTGGGAAAAGCCGGGCTTGCAGTGTGAACTTCTAAAGGTCTCACTATGCTATGGCCTGACATTCATGGTGGGGTCAGTGAGCCAGCTCACATTTATTGAGCACCTACTATGTGCCAGGCTGTAGAAGACAGCACTGAACACCAATACACAATTCCCACCATTGCCTTTAGGAAGCCGACGGTTCACCCGAAGAAGATGGGAACCAAAGAGAGAACAGTACCAGACAATAACTACATACGAAATGGGGGGCTCTGGCTCCGACCAGATCTGAGGCGGATGGTATAAAAAGCCCAAACAAATAAACAAAACTGATCCATTTTATCCAACAGCACTTAAGTCCACGATTTGCTCCTGGGTAGACACACCAACCAGACACCCGCGTTGAGGTGGCTCTGGTAATTCTCCCAGGACCTCGGCTGACTCTGCCTCCCCTTCAGGGGCCTTCTTGGGAGTCAGGCATTCCCCTGCTCGGGTGGAGTGAGACTGTGACCCTCTGCTGCATACAGCTGTCAGCTTGGTTTCCTCCTCTTTAAACAGCGCTGACAGTCCTGCTGACTCTACAGGGTTCTCACAAGGAACAAGAGAGCTCAGCTGGTGATGTCACCTGGTGCAAGCCCACTTGACCTGTAGGTTTGGCTGATGCAGAGCAACAGACTGACTCAGGGACTTAGCGCTGCCATTGTAATTATGGAATTGGAATTGGACCAGAACCTCCAGGAATTGAGGTTCCTCCATAACCTGTGATTGGCCGATTGGCCTATAAACTACTGGGTTGGTATTCCAGAAAGGCCTGGGATTAGCCAGGTTCTAGAATCCTTATGCTCATTTTTTGGTTTAAGTTGCCCCCCGCCTTTTTTTCTGGACAAAAATTTGGCATCATCTAACAGCACAGTTCTGCACTGTTGCTGATGCTTCTGTTGGCGCCGGCCTGGGGGAGGGCAGCCCAGAGCTCTGGGGGACACTCCTGACAGCTGAGGTGATTTGGGCACCATTCTCCACCATGAGCCATCCCCCCCTTGATATTCTCTTTCCATCCCTTCCCTGTCTCTACACATCTCTACTTCACTTTCACGAACACCTGTGGGAGTGTTTGCCATGTTGGGGTCAAGAAATGGGAGTGGTGGGGACACACAGGGAAACATCAGTGGAACTACAGAACTGACAGCTCAAATGCCTTTACTTATTATATTTTAAACACAGCACAAAATACTTAAAAAAAAAAAAAAGGCTCCTAGCACCACACCACATCTTCTCGTGCTCTGAGACCCACCCCTCATGGGGCCCTGACTTCATCTCTCTATCGGCAGCAGAAGACGCCACCACACCTACTGGCATTACCTGACAGCTCTGGCTGTGTCAGACCTAAAAAGGTTTGGCCTGTCTTTCCAGCACCAGGTGGGGGATCTCCTATGATGGAGGAAGGGATCAAGTCAGAAAGGGGTACAAAACGTCAGGTGTCGGTCACACTCGATGACTCCGGTCTAGGAGCTGTGATCTGATGTAAAACTTCAACACGCTTCTTTGGAACAGCACGAAGCCCAGCGTTCTACCTCTGGCCTCCAAGAGCATTTTAAAGGGAAACACAAAATTTCTTTTGTTTCGTATTAATTTGAACTACTGAAAGGCTGTCAATCACCCAAGACTTCATTTTAATTTTTTCGAAAGAAAGGGGAAAAAATGCCCCCCAACAAAGTGACAGTTTGGTCTTCTACCGTCTTCCATTGGGGAAGGGTCTCCCTCCCTCTGTGAACTACTGAAAGGGAGGATGTCTCGAACCCTGATTGGCACCCAAGGAGCCGGAAGGGGCACAGGCGACAGGGAGGTGTGTGAGAGGGCGGGGCTGTGCAGGGGGACATGTGCTGGCAGCGAGCGGGCCAGGATGGAGGAACAGGCTGCTTTCCATTCCCAAATCCTCTGCTTGAATAGAGGTTATTGTGTGGCCGGGTCTCCAGCAGCGCTCACCCTCCCCAGCGGCTTGGGCTTTACTAACCCTCGTGACCGAGGATGCTGGAAAGTGTTTGGCAGAAGGCATTTGACAATATTTGCCTGTTTTCTGCTGGGAGCTGCCTCCAGATCACGTGGCTCCAATTATTTTAGGCTGCTTGGCCACTGTATTATTTGTTCTTAGAGTGGGGATGGTCTCGAGGGTGATGGTGAGGGGGCTCGTGGCAAGGAGGGAGAAGGTGGGGAAGCAAATAGCTCCTACCCCAATTCCCAAAACAAGCCAAGCATCCCAAGAGAGCTCAGCACGGTCGGGCCTCCTTGGCAAGGAGACCAATGTCCTGTTCTGGGCCAGCCCCCCCTCGCGGTCCTGAGGGGCTGCACACTGCCACTGCAGAGAGGGGATGGCGTGAAGCATGCACGTGTCTCAGAGAATGAGATGCAATGGTGTGGAGCTAGGGTCCTATTTCTCTTTTGTTTTTCTTTAGAGAGAGAAAGAGTGGGATGGGGGGAGGGGCAGAGAGAGAGGGAAAGAGAGAGAATCCCAAGCAGGCTCCAAGCCCAGCATGGACCTTGATGCGGGGCTCAATCTCAAACCTCTGAGATCATGATCTAAGCCAAAATCAAGAGTCAGACACTTAACCAACTGAGCCAGCCAGGTGCCCCTCCCCCTTCTTTTTTTCTAAGTATTTTGTACGGTGGGTGAAGATACAAAATGGCAAAACCATTTGAGAGGGCAAATTTTATTCCCATTAATATTTTCTGAGCACCCAACTCTTCTACTTCTTGACCCCAACATGGAGAACCTTCCCACAGGTGGGCAAGGGGGCGGGTATGAAGAGGTTCCCAGCAGCGCTGTTTGTGAGGGCACAGATGAGCTCCAGACACAACCTAGATGTCCATCAAGAGGCAAGTGGCGAAATCCATGGACTCGTGTGCAGCGGTTACAGTGGGGCTGCTCTTTACCGACTAACACGGGGATGGCTTTGGGACTTTCCAGTGAGGAAAGAGCAAGCCATGAGTCAATACAGTGCAGGAGCGTATTTTTAGTGCAATATGTCTGCATTCCTTTCAGAAAGGAAGAAATACGAAATCCTAAAAATCGCAATTTGGAAACTTGTGTGGGTACACAGACATGTAAACGTGTTGACAAGGACTGTAAACACGCAAGCACACTTCTCACTGGTGACAGGGCTGCTCCAGGGGAAGAGGCAGGAACTACGACCAAGTTAGCATCATAAACGATATTTCCGTTTTTTGTTTTTGTTTTTGTTTTAAATCGATCACAGTCAGGATTCCAGCCTCTTCTTTTTTTTTTTTTTTAAGATTTTATTTATTTATTTGACAGACAGAGATTACAAGTAGGCAGAGAGGCAGGCAGAGAGAGAGGAGGAAGCAGGCTCTCCATGGAGCAGAGAGCCGGATGCGGGGCTCGATCCCAGGACCCTGGGATCATGAACTGAGCTGAAGGCAGAGGCTTTAACCCACTGAGCCACCCAGGCGCCCCGATATTTCCGTTTTTAAAAGAGGAAACATATCTCTCGTGTAAATTAAATAAAATAAAATAGAAGCAAAAATAAGTATTGAATTTGTATCTTGCCTTTTTCTACAATGTTAACAAAAGAAAGAGAAGAAAGTCGGACAAGGGAAAAAGGGGAAAAATACATGAACACAGATTTAGCTCTGAACTCACTGGCAGCCAGAGCAGAAAGGGTACGCAGGCTGAATGATATCATTTTCCCTTGCGAAATGGAGGGTGCGTCCGCTTCCTTTTCAGAGACAAAGTATTTGTGCTGAAACTACATTCTAAAAATTTTGCTCAAGTTCAACTTTATATATGGGAGGTCACGTGTCTTCCACCACAGTCTGAAGCATGACTCTGTTTTTATTTAAGAGAAATGCTGGTTGATGGGTATTAAGGACGGCATGTGTTGTGATGAACACTCAGTGTTTTACGTAACTAATGAATCCTTGAACATTACATCAAAAACTGACGATGTACTATATGTTGGCTAACTGAACATCATTTAAAAAATTTTAAAAATAAAAGAAACTTTTAAAAGAGAAATATTGGGGTGCCTGGGGGGGCTCAGTTGGTTGGGTACCCAGCTTTTGGTTTCAGCTCAGGTCGTGATCTCTGGATTGTGGGATTGAGCCCCACGGCGGGCTCCTTGTTCAGCATGGAGTCTGCCTGGGATCCTTTCTCTCCCTCTCCCCCTCCCCTCAACTCAATAAACAAACAAGTAAATAAAATCTTTTAAAAAGAGAGTCTTTCCTGCTGTTCACAGATCCTCTCCCCTGACTCCCTCTCCCTATCTTTATCACTCTCCTATCTCTTGCTATGTCCCACACTGGCTGCTTCTTATGGTTCCTTGAACAAGCTCGGCCTGCCTCCCATCCTGGGGGGAGTGGCAGACTCTGCGGTGTGTGCCCAGGTTACTCCTGAGGACTGAGGCATCCTTCCTCACTGCTGGGAGGTTGGTACTGAGACTGAATCCATCCCAGGGAGTTGTCCTCAGCAGAATGTGAAGAGAACTGACTTGCCCAAAGCTTCACTCCCCTCCCAGGGGACCGCTGACATCCAGTGATGGGCAAGCGGGAAGGAGGTAAAGGCCTGGATCCATTGCCTAGATTCTGGTCTCTCTGAAGGGCTAGCCCAGCCTCAGAACTCCCTTGGGGATTGCCGAAGGCTCTGCCACAGCCGCCTCCTGTTAACCTGACACCCCCCGGCCCCGCCTACCCTAGCGCCCCTCACACCCCCACGTGTCGATACTGGGGGCACACCTGAATAAAACACCGGTATGCAGGTCTCTGCTCAGGCTGCCTCTGGGAAAGCCCAACCTACAATAGTACAGCTTTTTTAGAAGCTGTTCCCTCTGCCTAGAATGTTCCCCAACCCCGATTCTCACATTGTCATGTTGTCAGTGAGGACTTCTTGTCATACAAGTGTCCACTTAAATGTCACCTCCTCTGGGAAGATTTCCCTCACCACTCCACCTACAATACCCTCTGAGACACAACCCTGTCAGATGATTCGAATTCTCCGCACAGCACCTGTCAGCATCTAATGTATTCCTTGTTTCTATATCATTAATAGGATACTCCTGCATCATTATAAATTCACCTCCCCTCGGTCCCTACTCCTGGGCTGTCTGACTCACTGGCACATTCTCAGAGCCTAGAAACAGGGTGTGGCAAATAGAAGGTGCTTGACCAACATTTCCTGAATTAGTGACTAAAATTCTGTCTTCTACATAGAAAGAGAACTGGAGAGCAATTTGATGTTCTTCAAACAACTCGATGTCTTTTGATAATAATAAAACAAAAATTGCCAAATTCTCAAATCTGATTTGGCCTTGAAATTAAAAGTTATTTTTTAAAAAATCTCCTGCCTGACTTTGTGAATTGGAAGATGTCATTTCTTCTGGAATCATCTATGTGACCCTTTACGTAGAAACAGATATTAGGGAGAGTAGGAGTGAACCGACGGTGCCTACAGCAGGAAGGAGAGAAGCCCTGACCGCAGGATGCCCGGGCGACTCAGGAGGGAGGATATGCCGAGCAGCTGGATCTACGTCAGACGGCAGACACTTCAAGCACTTCGTCTGCATGAACTTGTTCCCTCTTGATGACTCTCCCTAGGATTAGACACCACTGCTCTCCCCATTTCACAGGTGAGCAGACTGAGGCACAGGGAGGTTAAGGACCTTGTCCAAGGTTCCCCAGCTGAGGAGAGGCACAGCTGGGCATTCATTCTGGCAGTCGGACTTAAGAGGTGGCACTGTCTACCACCTCACGATTGCCAGGCAGATGTCGAGAATCACAGGGAAATAGGCATGAACAAGGCGATTTTCTTCTGCTCCCATTCACATCTTTTATTCTGAAACAGGCGCAGTGTTCAGGTTATTTAAGTCAGAGTGTCTGCTGATTCCTTGCATTTCTAGAAACTCCCGTGCCCTAAGTCCTTTGTATGGATGCCTCGTTAGATGTCCTGGCATTATGGGGATTTGTGTGGCCATAATTTAGGGGGAAGGGTGCAGGCAGAGGTTTGACCAGGGAACAGAGAAGAATTTTAAAGAAAGCAAAAAGCAGCAAATGCAACAAGAAAAAGAATATAGGGACAAAACGATGGAAACAAGCCAAAGTTTGGAAATCAAGCTCCTGCAAACAACCCTTGCTTTCCTTGCAGCCAAGCGAGCCGACTGTTGAGACCCTCATTAGAGAAGATTGAGTTACGCTCCTGAACGCTTCCCCCCGATGCTGTCTTCCTCCCACCTGTGCGTGGATTAGTCGGGAGAATCTAATGCGATTTGCTCATTAAAGCTCATCTGCTTCCTCTTCTCATTTGTTCTCTCTATCCTTCCCGAGTCTTCTCTTCCTTTCTTCCAAAGCAGGGGCTTTGCAGTTAAAGAGACCCAGCCAGGTTCTTGCCTGCGCCCCTTCATGGCTCTGTGTAGATTCAGGCAAATGACTTAATTATCTAAGCTTTATTTTCCTCCTCTGTGAAATGGGCATAACATACCAACTTCAGAGAACCGTGAGAATGAGACCAGGCATGAGGCACGTGTTGGAAGCTCCTGGCACGGAGTCTGGCACGTAATAGGTCTTCGTGCCTTCCCTTCCCCAGTCCTTCTTCCCTCTCCTTCCTTCCTTAATCTCCTCAGGTTTGCTGGGCTGGGCTGCCCGTGGAATAACAGCCTTAACTGAAACGACGTTTGGGGGAAAAGCTACAACACGATTTCTAAGTGAGCCTCTTACAGGAGAATCTACCTGTAAACCTCAAACATGAGAGCAGCCACTCAAACAACATCCATGAGGTGTTGCACCAAGTCCAGGAATCACAGATACCAACAGGAAAGCCACTGAAGTAATAATTGTAGTACAGTTGCAATTAAGTATGAACCCATGAAGGACTCTTTGGTAGGGGTGAACAGACCTATGTTTCTGTAATTTGCTGCAACGTTATTAATTGTAACAACGCATTCCAGAAAGTCAGTGAGCAACACCCTTGTGGGATCCAGCCCTTGCCAGGGTCTTGATGACAAGGAAACAAAATCTACCCCCAAAATACCACAAAAATGGAAATCCAAATCTCCAGGCAGGATCTAAGTTGAGTATTTTACACAGAGCCGCCAATCAAACTGATTGCATGTGAGCTATTGGATGTCAAGTTCTCAGGACAATGTCAGACCTCCCAGTGACACCCTGCTCCGCGGGTAGGAAGTGACAGTTGCGTGAGGACCCCTTCAAGAGAGGACTTGCTGAAAATGAACTTACCATTGCAGAGTAGCAGGAGTGGAGTGGGGCTTGGATGCTCTATTGTTTTCTTTTTCCTCATCTGTTAAACGAAAGAAAAAGGAGTGACCTTCAGTAGGAAAAGTACTCTCCCAAGCGGCCCAAGGCTCCCAAGCATTTGAAGAAACCTCAAATTCTGATGCTTTGAAAGCAGTGATAGTTGGGTTCTTCCAACATGTTAGATATCTTCTTGAAAAAGGAAAAAAGGGAAACTGACTTACACAGAAAACTCTTAGAGCACCTGGCATTTTTAATTTGATGAAATTTGTTAGAGTTGAAGAGCTGTCTCTATCACTGAGCAATATGACTGCGTTCACCCAATTTACTATTTTTCCAACTGCAGCTGGACGCCTGACTCTATGATTCGGACCCTAAGAACTCACCATTTGCTCCTGGTAACCCATGGAGCAGTGTGGGTAAGGGAGGGGGAATCAGTGCCCAGGAGACTCAGGATAGCAATATCACAGAGCAGCACTAGCCGACTTCTCTGTAAAGGGCTAGATACTAAATATGTCAGGGTTTGGGGGCCAAGAGGCAAAATCAAAACTACCATGTCGTATTTATATAGCAAGGGTAAACAAATTTCCACAAAGCTTTTATTGATAAAATTCAAAACAAAATAATAGCAATTGAGTATAGTTTTTGTAATATGTCTGCTAATAAGAATAAATGAAATCGCTTTGGGGGAGGAGGTTAACATTTTTCTAAACTGGGGTTTAAAGTTCGTATTCTCTACCATTGAACAGATTACAAATATTCATCTATAAAAGCCATTCTTGGCTTACAGCCCTATGAAAACAGGCATCGGGCCAGACCTGAATAACAGATCCAACTTGGCGTCTAAAAAGAACTCTCATAATTTCATCGTGGATTAGCTGAGAAATACATATAATGACCCTCATCCGATTCCTAATAAAGCCTATTTATAGAAATAGTCAACATAAAATTTCTTGACCTAAGAAGACCAGTATGGATTATAATCTCAAGAGAAAATTAGTGATGTCAAAGCCTACAACTACAATCAACCAAATTTATAAAGAACATGTAAAATGGTCAGTGAAATAAATCTCTGGCATAAATTTTATATGGAAAAGGATCCATACCCAGAGAAAAGATTTCAATGAAACAAAAATGAAAGTGGAAGAAAGTGAAGTATGCTTAGTGAAAAGAAACTTTTAAATAAATTAGCCTAATAGAGTTCAGAAAATATTTTCTTGATGAAAATTTATCAAGATTGGTATAAATCTGACAATGGAATACTATGCAGCCATCAAGAGAAATGAAATCTTGCCATTTGCAATGACATGGATGGAGGTAGAGGGTATGATGCTGAGCGAAATAAGTCAATCAGAGAAAGGTAACTATCATATGATCTCTCTAATATGAGGAATTTGAGAGGCAGGGCGGGGGGTCATGGAGGGGGGGAATGAAATAAGACGGGATCGGGAGGAAGACAAACCATAAAAGACTCTTAATCTCACGAAAAAAACTGAGGGTTGCCGGGGGGAGGGGGGATGGGAGAGGGTGGTGGGGAAATGGACATTGGGGAGGGTATGTGCTATGATGAGTGCTGTGAAATGTGTAAACCTGGCGATTCACAGACCTGTACCCCTGGGGCTAATAATGCATTATATGTTAATAAAAATAATTAAAAAATAAAAAATAAAAAAAACAAAAAGATTGGTATAATTCTGATTAATTAGTATCTGTGGCAGATACTGCTGCTGCTTATTCAACCATTGTACACGCTCAGCTTCTTGCTCATTTACAGAACCGCAGTGTAGAGGGAACCATGTGTCAAGGGGGGGGAGTGATTCCCCTTTGAATCCCAGATAGCTGAATGTTGATGAATTTAAATCTACCCATTGAGCCACTGATGAGGTAGGTGTGGCAAGTGACATGGTGCTGGCCTATCAGACTTACAGAAAAGCTCTCTGGAAGCTTCTGGGAAAGATATTTTTCCCTATTAAAAAGGAATTGGAGGGGCACCTGGGTGGCTCAGTGGGTTAAAGCCTCTGCCTTCGGCTCGGGTCGTGATCCCGGGGTCCTGGGATCGAGCCCCACATCGGGCTCTCTGCTCCGAGCCTGCTTCCTGCTTCCTCCTCTCTCTCTGCCTGCCTCTCTGCCTACTTGTGATCTCTGTGATCTCTGTCTGTCCAATGAATAAATTTAAAAAACAGAACAAACAAAAAAAGGAATTGGAGGCCTTCATTTTGAACTTCTGGCCTCCAAAACTGTGAAAAAAAAAAAAAAAACCAGTATCTTCTGTTTTGTGCAAAAGCAAACAAACTAACAGGTGAGAGAGTCTGGTCTGTCCTGTTCTTGAACATGGCAGAGCAGACACAGAGTGGTGAGCTTTCAGCTGGGAAGAAAGCAGCCTCAGCATGAAGTCCACGCTGAGGTGGCAGAGAGGAAAGGGGGAGGGACTGGGGGATCTGAGTGTCATGTTGTGCCTGATTAGCCAACCCCCAGCGCAGCTGCCTCCCTGTTTTGTGAGGTAATAAAATTTTCTTAGTTCATAAAACTTCTTTTCATTGGATATTCTCTTCCCTGCCACCCAAAGCCTCGTAACGAATACAAACACTCACGTACTCATCTTTGTGTTTCCTCCTAACAGTGCCTGTTCCACTAAATAGCCAGGTCTGTCTTCCACAGATGCCTTCGACTATCTTCAGAAAATAAGTAGCATAATAAGGAGCATGAACACGTGAGTCTCACAAGAATACAGACAGACACAGAAAACAATACTCGACCTCAGCTGTTCACAGAGAAATAAAAAGAAAATAATAATGAGGCACAACTTTACATCTTTGAGAGTAACGAAAATGTTAAGTAATGATAATTCCCAGTGCTGGTGTGTAAGTGGTAAAACTGACACATACTTCTGAAGGTAGTGTTAACTGGTACAAAGTTGTTGGTAATCAATTTGGCAGTTGCTTACCAATTTACAAACTGCTTATCAATATTGAGAGCCATCTAAAATGTCCAGTCACTTGACCTCACATCCCAACTCCTAGAAATTATACTAAGCAAATAATTGAAAAGAAATAAAAGGCAATGTTAAAAAACACGATCAACTGAATTTTTTTCTTAAACAAGGAAAAGCATATAAACAACCTCTCAGCTTATGTTGGGCCATGATTGGACCAGTTTCCATTCCGCCTAGAACTGGCAGAATTTTTCTCCTCTGCTTCTTTAAATTTCAGCATTTCAGCCAAGCTGGACTAGATATCAAAAGATCTATGTTCTAGAATCAGTGCCAAAACTCACTGGCCGTGACTGAGCAAACCCCTCATTTTTCTTCATTTGTAAATGGTCACTTTACAGGGCCATTGAAATGACTATATTAATTAATTCAACAAATATTCACTGAATACCTAATTTATGCCAGCTAGACACTGGGGATAAAGAAATTAGACTCCTGTCCTTCAGTCTGGCTGGAGAAAGAGAAAGACAAACAGTGGAGAGAAAGGCCAAGTTCAGTAAGAAGTGATAAATGCTGTGACACAGGTAGGCAAGCGGGAGCCTGAGAAAGCAGAGGCTTCACAGAAGGCTTCCTGGAGGCAGTGGTAAGTGAGCTGTAAGTCTTGGAGTGTGTCAGAGATGGGAACCAGGTGGCAAGGAAGGTGGGACCACGTCAGGGGAAAGAAGATAGAGAAGGCGAGGGACAGACCAAGACATGGGGACCCATAAGATCATGATGACCACAGCGTAGGTCCCTGTGGGGTGTGGGGAAGGGATCTGGAATGGGACTTTTCGGACATTCTAATGAGTCTGTTTCAGCTTCCAGACCGTTTCTTAAACTGAGGATGATCATCACGCCTACCTTAAATAGGGCTGTTGGGGTAATGATGACATGAACTTGACAGAGACTAAGTAAGAGCTCCCAAACCTCCCAAGACTACCCTCAGCTGCCCTGGCGGCCAGGAGGCCTGGAGCCATCCTGCTCGGAGAAACGCATGGGGGCAAAGACAGGCAGGGACGGAGACCCTGCCAGGTGAACACACACCAGGCCACATCATGGCTCCACACAGGAGGGGGCATCTGAGCTGCGCCTTAAAGACACAGCCTGGGTTTTTAAAATAACTTTGTTTCCTGTTCCCAAAAGTCATCCATGTTCATTTTTTAACTTTGGAAAATAGAGAGAAAAATCTCTGTAAATCCAAGCCCCTCTCGACACACGGAACTATTGTTTCTATCTTATTTACCTCCAGTCTGTTTTCAGTGTTCTCTTTCACACCTGAGGACACACACACAACCCTAACTTAAAACAAGGGAGGGCCACACAGTGCATCCTGGCTTGTGGCTGCGTCCTTCGCCTTTACGAGGACGAGTTAGACTTTGAGAGGCGGACTCTGAGGGAGGGGCATTCCCGGAGAGGAGGCAGCATGAGAAAGGCCGGGAGGACAAAACCCGGAGCCCAAGGCAGCACGCAAGGGGTCCACTTGGCCATAGCCGGAAGAGCCCTTCATTTTGGGATTCTGTCCAGCACCTCCCATGCAAGTGAGACCTGTCTCTATTGTGTTGGATGCTTTCCCCCAATTAAACTTTGTGATGGCCCACTTCAGATACCAGTGAATGGAAAGAGAATTGGTTTGGGGGGCAAGGCAGACCTGGGTTTGAATCCCAGCCATGTCCTTAACTCTGGGTGGAACCCTGAGTAGGTAGTTCCTCAACTCATCAAAGCCTGAGGGTCCTTTCCCTAAAACATGAGAATCATAGCTTAGATCCCAAGGACAGCTTGAAAATTAAATCGAGTATGCTAACAACTAGACACATGAAAAAAAGAATACCATCACAATCACAATAGCATTGATCTGCCAAGTACTCAAGCCAGGGATAGGCATCATTTTTCATATGCCATCCCACTGCTTTCCTCCTGAGCGTGCTATGAAGAAGTTTTACATCCAACCTTATAAATAAGGAAACCGAGCTTTGGTGAGTCTGTCCCTTGCAGAGGGCAGTGCAGCCAGTGAGGGAAGGCTGGGTCTCACCACACACTCAGCATATGGCGGCTACTGATGGTACTAACCAAGAACTGGTCTACCCTGGTGCCAATGTGGCCTCTCCAGCTCAGTCATCAAACAGGCGCCTTCCACCTTTGCAGGCCCCTTTCTAGACCTCTAGTGACTTGGCGTGCAGGGTCTGAATGCCCAGCCTCTTTCTTCCAGAACGGGGTGTGTGTCACAGTCAGACGCCTCCTATCCAGGGGCTGTCAATCCCAACTCACCAAAAGTGCTGGTTGCTCATTCATGCATCAAATATTGATTGTCTGCTCCAGCCCTGTGCCGGGGGCGAAAGGGCGAGGACAGACAGACAGGGTCTCTGCTCTCTCAAGCTCAGAGTCAAATTATCAGCAAATAAACTGGACAGGAGAGTCCGGGATGTTAGAGCAGGACCAGATGTGGGCTGTGAGTTGAGCCTTGGGAGCTGGAGGAGGAGCGGGAGCCGTTGGGCTAATGAAGACAGCGGAGCACATTTTAGGTAGAAGAAAAGAGCCAGAGCTGATAGAAATTTCAGGAACTGGTTCTGCCTAATGCTTTTTCTTTTTTAACAGGCAAAAATGCCTCAAGCCAAATGAGATTCACACCATAATTTCAGGCCAGCGGATTCCTGGAAGTGCTCACGGCCCAGGTGGGGCCGTCTATCTGTGAAGCCCACCCTGCTCGTCCTACCCAAGTCAGAGAGCAGCCGCCTGCTTGTACGTCTCCCGGCAAGAGGCTGCTCATGCCGCTCCCTCCCGCTGCCCCGTGCAGTCCTGTCTCCAAACACACTCCGGGGAACCGCAGTCCACTTCCCGGTGGTGAGCTCCTCTGCTTCCCTCTCTGGATCTACCTTCTGGTAGAAACTCTGAGGCCGAATTTCCAGGCTCCAGCCCTGGCTCTACCACTCGCCAGCTGTGTGACCTCCAACAGCCTTTTGGTGCCTTAGTTTCTTGTTTGAGAAACAGGGGTAATAATAGCACCAGGCACGTATTGTAGGGATTAATTAACCACTCCTGGCACAAGATACAAGCTACCCTAAGTATTCCCTATTCCTATAATAATTGTCAGTCTTCTGGAGGGGTCAGGCACCTGGCTCCCCATCCTGTCCACGGGATGGCGTTTGGCAAGCCCAGCCTCTGGGACAAGGCTGTTTGCTCCTCCCCAGTGCTCCTCCAGCACCCTGGCTGGTCCCTAGAAAAGTCCTCATGGGGTGTGGTCACTGCTTGCCCCCAGTGTGTCTGCCTCACTTGTAAGTTTTTAGGGCACGGACAGCCTCACCACTATGGTTCCAGCACCCACACAGGGTTGGGGCTCAAGAAGCCTTTATGAGATGAATGAATGAATGAATGAATGGCTAAGATAATACCACAATTAAATTCAGCCTACCCATCTGATTTCATAAGCATACAAATAATACTACCACCAGAGAACCTTTACTGAAAATGTATAAGGGGCCAGGCACTCTTTACTTCACTGTATTTAATTTTCATTGCTACCCAAGACAGTGAACAGCTTAACAGACAAAAAACGTCAAATACAGTGCTTGATGGATACCTGGTGCTTAATCAATTTTAGGTCTGATTATTAATAGTATCCCCTTTAAAGGGAGAAAGAAACTGAGGCTCAGATAAGTGGGAAGCAATTGGTCTGAGGTCACACAGCTAGTGGTGGGGCCAGGAGAGGACCCAGCCTAGCTGACATCGAAACTTCCCGAACCCAGACATTATGAGCCTCAGTCTCTTTTCTGAACTCTAGTACTGTACTAAATATTTCAGAGAACATATCATCTGTTTGATATCTGCTGATGGAATTCACAGTATTTGGGAACCTCTTCTAGAATATTTCCTGCCCAGAGAGAGTGTGGTAGAGTTTAATATTGAAGGAGAAAGTTTGTAAATTAATTACTTCTCTTCAAATCCCAGGAAAGGTTCAAGTTTATGCGAGTCTCGAGTTTCACTTCAAAGTTCTAATTCTATTTCCTTTCATTATACTAACCTGGCTGCACCTGGCCTGCCAAACATTTCATTTCCCCTTATCCAACCCCTTCCCAGCCACTGCAAAGCTGATGAGCGGGGTGCCTGGACCAAGCCTTTGGCAGTGGGCACCAGCCCCTGGCAGCATACCCTTCCCCCCGTGGGAACAAGGCTCAGTCCCAAACAAAACTGTGATGTTGGCAGCATTGCTCTGAGGGGGCCCCACACCTGCCTCCTTTTACCTCCTCTGGGTGAATTCCTTCAGAACACTGGAATAAGAAAAGGCCTTTCTAATTTTGATATTAAACCTGAAAGCCATAAAAGAAAATATTGATAAACTTTCCTACATAAGAAATCCAAAGCTTCTGTGTGTGTGTGTTGGGCGGGGGGGTGGGGGGCACCTACACCTTAAGTAGAAAGATAACAACATGCCTGGGAAAATCGCAGTCATACCACAGACGATTTCATCTCCTCACCGCAGAGAGAGCTCCAGGAAAACCAGAAGGAAAAAGGCTAAGAACCCAGAGAAAAAAGTAGGCAAAGCACCTGACACACAGTTGGAGAAAAAGACAAATGTTCTTGAAATGTGAAGAGATGATTAATCTCGATTAGTGAAAATGAAAACTGGACTAAAATACCATTTCTCAATCTGATTGGCAACAATCCAAACTCGACCACACAACTCTGCGGAGGCTACGGGGAACAGGTGCCCTCCTGCCTCACAGGGGTGGGGAGGGTGTGAAATGGTGCCCCCTCCCCCCCCCCACGAGGAGGTCATCTGGCAGAATCTCCTGAAATCCCACGGGCTCTTTATCCAGCCGTCCCGTGTCTGGGAACAGATCCTACGGCAACGTGGGAAATGACCACACGCAAGGTTTTTCTTTGCAACTTGTCTGACATGGTCAAAGTTCAGGAACAGCCCAGTGCTCATCTGGGGAACTAAATTAGGATACACCCTCATAGCAGAATGCTACACGACTGTGGAAAGAAGATTAAAAACAAGAAAAGAATGAAGACGCTCCCTGCTCTTACTGATAAGGAACACTCCGGGTGTTATTATTAAGTGAAAAAAGCAAGTCACAGCAAAAGGTCTATAGGCCGTGCCCTTTTCTGTGTTAGAAAGTGGCAATAAAGGGAGCGCCCGGCTGGCTCACTCACTGGAGCATGCGACTCTTGGTCTCGGGGGTTGTGAGTTCGAGCCCCGGGTTCGGTGTAGAGATTACTTAAAAATAAAATCTTTTTTTAAAAGGTGATGAATAAGACCATATGTTTGAATTTTTATTTGCATAGAGAAATAAAATACTGACAGAATGCACCCCCCAAAAGCACCAGAAATAGTGGAAGAAAACACAAGAATCAAATAAAAGCATGCACCCCTAGGGTGTTGAGGTGGGAAGACATAGGTGGGACCGAGACTTCTCACTGAGTACCTTTAAGGCATTTTGATTTTTGAACATATGAAATACTCTAAGCATGGACAAGTGAAAAACTCCTCTACTGGGCAGGGAGCACCTAAAGGAAGAATCTGGTCATATGGTTAAGTGGTCCTGGGATGCTCTAAACTGTAAGCAAATAACAAAGACTCATAACCTGCCATGACTCTACAGCATTTTGCTTTCCTAATATCCATTTTCCTAACCAACCCTGTGCACCTGCTATGTTCCAGGCCCTATTCTAGTAAGTGACTCAATTAGGCCTGTTCCCCTCCCCTCGGGTGGTTACAGCCCATGGAGGGACCGAGGGGCCCAGTCACAGATGACGGACTAGCCCCTTCTCCGCAAGAGGAGAGGACAGATGGACACTCGGGGGGAGGGGAAGGGCAGCCTGTGGTGGCAGAGTGGATGGCTGAGGAAGGGGAGGAGTCTGGTGGGCGGTCTTAAACCGTGGCCTCCTCGGCCAGCCAGCAGTCTTGCCCTTGGCTTCCCACTCAGGAATAAAACTGCAGCAGATGCCCCATGAGGGCAATCAGATTGGTAGAAGCCATCATGGGAGGACTCCCTGTGGATGCGCCCCCTCTGCCACCCCCCGCCAAGAACTTCCGGCTCTAAGTCTGTGCCTTTGCCCTAGAAGTTATCAGAATGCCTTTCTGCTTTTGGTAGGGGGCTTTTGTCCACGGCTCGGTGGGAATACGACAATGTTTCGCTACCTTTCCTCTTCTCCGGAACCCATCTTAGGAAGTTACAAGATCTCACACTGGATAATAACCTGACATGCTGAGTGAGTGGAGTGGGGTGACAGAGTTATGACACAGCCCTGAAATGTGAGGAGATTTTAATAGGATAATGATGAGTCACATGAAGCTGTGACCTGCTATGACCCCGGCCGTAGGCCATCATGCCACTGAATGCCAACTTTCCCCTCCCTTGTGCTGTAAAAATCCTCCATCACGAGCAGACCATCGGTAACTGCCCTGAGGAGTTGGTGAGGGGCCAGGGAGGATGACGGGAGTAGGGCTGTGTGCCCAGGGAGGCAGGTGAGACAGAATAGCCCAAACTCACCTCTTCAGCCCAGTTTCCCATGGTCTTTCAACCTCTCTGCTCAAGCCAATCTGGAAAATTCTCCAAGCTCAAAAACCTCCTCGTAGCTTTCTGCCTCCCAGCCCTTGACCATCACCAGTTAAAGGAACAAACCACACGGATGCTCTGAGGCCCAAAACAAATGCCACCTCCTCCAAGATGCTTCCCTGGTCACCATCCAGGCTGTGACCTCTCCCAACTTCCACAAGCATTCCCATCACCTGGGGAGGTTGTGTAAGGAGGCAGAGCGGGGTGGCGGGGTGGTTCTGGAGTAGGCCTGAGAGTCTAAGGAACATCTCTAACATCTAACATCTCTAACAAGCTTCCAATGAGGTTGTTCCCGAGCCCAGGACAGTCTCCGGGAGAGGAGATAGAACTCCTTGCCTCATTCAAATGGAATGGATCCCCTACGGCCTTGTATTATTATTCAACAGTGGGCTGAGCCTGACCTTCCCTTCTAGATTAAAAATTCCTTGAGAGCAGAGAACCACAGAAGAGGCTCTTCATGTGGTAGGAAGAGAGAAAGCTGTAAAACCAGATGCCACTAAGTTCGGGTCTTAGCTCTGTCACATACTGGCTATGACACTGACGTAAGTCCCCCAACCTCGGGATCTGCTTCCTCCTCTGTCTAGAAGACCACCTCCCTCCTAGAGGATTAAAGGAAATCGTGGTTGTGATTGTGCCTAGCATACTGCCTGATGCTGAATACATTTAGTATTGAATAAATGTTATTATAATATTCAATATATTAATGAATACTGAATAATATTTAATTTAATTTATTTCATACTTTAATATTGGCTCTCTGCCTTTGCCTTCTTTGTATAACTTTGGGTTTTCTACATAGTCCTGTATGTAGCAAGTGCTCAGGGAATCTTCTGCAGGAATGTCTGTTCTACCCATACAATTCTGCTCAATCCACACTCCTGGGCTCTCCTCACTGGACATGATACTCCAATCAGTCCTGACCTGATAATGCTTTACATTCAAAGTCTTCCTCTTTGCTGGTGAATATGCCATCAGAAACATAAAAATCCACTAATATCTGCTCGAGAGAAAATACAATTTGTTCAGGTTGGAAATGGGTATTTGTAAGACCTGAGTTATGGCGAATAACCAACCCATCCACTCCTGTTCAGCCTCTCACTCATCAGGCACTTGAGGCTTGACCTCCCTGATCTGGGGTTTTCTTCCCAACTGCATTCCATCAAAATGTTTCATGTCCCATTTCCTCCTGCTCACTAAAGCTCTTGTTGATCGATTAAAACCCTGTCAGCTAAAAAGGGCGCAGTAGGAAGAGAGCACTGCACAAGAGTCAAGACGTGGGTAGCTGTACTGACTCTAGCACTACCTGAGAGTATGATTTGGAACAAATAACTTCCCTTCTCCGGGCCTCAGTTTTTTCAATTCTAGGCTAATAAACGGATTATTCTCCCACTCCATATCATTTTCACCAGGACTCCCAGTGCTGATGTCCACCATTACTCAGACCAGTGGAAGAAATCTTTCTTAGCGGTGGAACGTTAACTTCTCTCCCATCACCCTGGGAAGGCATTTCTACCTTCTTGGCCTGGTTCGGAGATAAACGCTATGGCAGACCCTTTCACTAGCCACTCAATATCCAATCTTGCATTTTATTTTTCCTGCTTGCTAATAAAACCCCAGGTTTATTCAGGGCAGTGAAGGGACAGCCCCAGAGGAAAAATCCTGATTTGTCCAAGATAGGGTTGGCAAACTGTTTCTGTAAAGAGCCAGATAGTGAATGTTTTGGGCTTTTGGGGGCCACAGATGATGTCTGTCACATAGACTTCTTCCTTTTTTCTCTACTCCTTAAAAATTAAAAACAAAACAAAAATAAAAACATCCTAGGACCTGGGCTGTAGAACACAGGAGGCAGGCTGGATTTGGCCTGGGGTGGTGCAACCATTAAGAGTAATTCTATTCTTTTCTGTTCTTCTGACAAATTTTCAGTCACCTACCCTCCCTGTCAGCTACAGATGATAACATTCTCAACACAAAGAATGTTAAGGAAAGTCTGCTGGGGGCTCCTGGGAAAGATTTTGGCGTTTTCTGATAAGAGGAAGACACGTAAGAGGAAAGCTAACTGGTGCTTGCCCTTTCTCCATCCACCTGTCCTGAATATGTACTGGATGCCTATTCTCTAAAGCAGCTATTTTGTGACCATGAGGTTCTAATATGAGGACAAAAGCCAACAATCTTGGAGGACTTAGTAGAAAGACACACAGAGTCTGGGTCCTGAATGATGCTGAGCTGTTAAATAAATAAACCCTGGAATCTCCAACCTCCCATCTTTTAGTTACATAAGATGATAAACCACTGAGAGGTTTCTCACCACCCAAAGCATTCTTAAAATATTAGATCTGGGGTTTTTTTTCTCTGTTTTTTAAAACTTTAACTATCTCCTGAGCCCCTCTCTATGTACCAGACCCTGGTATTCCAACAGTGAACCCCACAACATATCTGACCTCATGGAGCCTCCAGTTGAGTAGAAAATGTGACAAGGCACAGACAAAAGCTGGTCTATCCTTCAGCCACTGAAAAGGGGTGATGAGTACTCTTAGCTCTGGTCTCATTTTCTTGTGAACAAGCTATGAAATTGTCAACAGCAAGCCTTTGAAGCACTGCCTTCTGAGAGACAGAATAGTGCAAAGACAAAATGACTGATGTTCAAAGCAGATGGACAGACCCAAGTTCAAATCCTAGCCCTACCACTTACAGCTATGTACTGTTGGGCCTTTGAGCCTCAGTGTTCAAACGTCTAAGAGGAAGCTCATTATAAGATACTTCCTAAGACCATTACGAGATTTGAATGAGGTCATAGACTTAGAGCACTTGTAGCTCAGTAAATGACAACCATATATACCTGTAACTATAAACATATACATATATAAAAGTTTGCTTAAAAATACATGCTAAGGAATAAAGACTAGAAGGACGTCAGGAGTGGTTGCCTCTGGACAGTGAAACTAGAGGCAATTAGTTTTCTTCCTCCTCTATTTTTTCCTAGATTTTCCAAAAATATATATACACATAACTCATGGCCAGGAGATATATTTTTTAATGTAATCTTTGTGTTTCAAAAATGAAAACAACATGTGGACAGCAACTTCTTTGTTCTTTTATCCAGATAGGAGTCAGGTGGCCCCATTCTAGACATAGCACTGGCACTGACTCGCTGTGCAGTTGTAGAAAGTTCCTTCACCAATTCGAGTCTAAATTTCCCTGTCTAAAACTAATGACAACCAGACTCCTGGTCTCTCCATGGTGAGATCGCTCGCAATGGTTTAACTCATTCACCAAAATAACTGTAAAAGCTAGACAGCTTTGAAGACATCAGACAACAGTCAATGCAGACAGGACTAGAGGAACCACAGGCCTTGAGAGAAAGGCAGCACAGGATGTACCTTCCATGTTCACCCCGGATTTTCCCCGAGGATGCTTCTCAACTGCTGCCCTGGGAAACAGAACCCAAGCAACAGTATGGTCTGTTGGGCTGAAATCAGAGTTCAGAATGACAAAGTGACTTAGATCTAAGGAACCATGTTCCAGAGAGAAGAGCCTCAGAGAATGAAACATATCTTCATTTGAATTCCCGTTAAATCTTAAGCCCACTGACTCATGCAGAGAGTAAGAAGCCAAAAAACCAAGGAGAACACATCAGCTTAGAGGCTGAAGAACTGATCAACTGATCACTGACTAGTGGGGAGTCAGAGGCTAGAGTTCAAGCTGGATGAGGAAGAAGGAACTTAGTAAACACCCAGAGCTTTTAGCTGTGGACCCAGAACTTTTAGCTGTGAGCTTGGAGTAGAGACCCCATCCTAGGAGCATAGACAAGACTAAAACAAATCAGATTTAATCAAGATTTGACAGGATTGAGGAGACCTGCTGGTTCTCTAACTACCTGCTAGAACAAAATTTAACACCCTTCAGAGGAAGTTAACATAATTCACCCAAAGCCTCTCTCGCTTTGCATCCATAATATCCGCATCAAATAAAAAACTATAAGGCGTCCTGAAAAACAGGACCCAAACCCTGAAATCCAAAGGAAGAAAACAGGTCTTAGAAGTTAATCCAGAGACGACTCAAATATTACAGTTACCAGACAGGGACTTTAAAATAACTATGGTTAATATGCTTAAGGGGACAGAGGAAAAGATGGTCAAAATAGAGGAAATGATGGACAACACAGATGAAAAACAGGGAATATCAACTGAGATTTGGGGAAAAAAAGAAAAATCAAACAGATATCTACCACAGAAGAAAATCTGAAATTAAGATCACTTGGATAGGCTTATTACCAGGCTGGACAAAACAGAAAATGAGATTTGAGAACTGGAAGTTTAGGAAGTCAATAGAAAACACCAAACTGAGGTACAAAGAGAGAAAAATGGACAAATCAAAGCAGAGATTAAGAAACATAGGAGGTACAGTCAAAGGTCTAGTCCTATAACTACAGTCCCAGAAGCAGGTAAGACAGAATGGGGCAGGAAAACTATTTGAAGAGCCAATGGTCAAGAATTTTACCAATTTGATGAACAACAATCCAGTTGTTCAGTGAACAGCGAAGTTCAGTGAACCCCAAGAGGAAAGAATATAAGAAAACCATATCTATGTACCTTGTAGTCAAAGTGCTGAAAACTGAAGACAAAGAAAAGAATCTTTCAGGCAGCTGGAGACAAAAAGACATATTGCATTCAAAGGGGTAAAAATAAATCTGAAGACTAACTTTTGAAAGCCAGAAGACAATGGGAGGACAACTTAAAGGTATTGAAAGCAGGGTGGGGGGAGATCTTAACAACCTAGAATTCTATATCCAGCAAAAATATCCTTCAAAAAATACAGGTGAAATAAAGATGTTTTTCATGCTCTCCACTACCTGACACTGCACTACCCAAACTATTAAAGGAGTTTATTTGGCTTGAAGTAAAAATGGTCCCAGGTGGAAGCACTCACTGGCATGAATCAAGAGCCCTGAAAAGGGTAAATATGTGAATAAATAGAAAGAAATGTTGACCGTTTAAAACAATAATAATAACATCTTATGGGGCTTGAAACACTTAGAAGTAAAATACATTAAGGCAATAGTACAGAGGGTGGGAAGGAGCTAAATAGGATTCACGTGTGAGCATATGCATGACTGGGCTGGAAAGGAGAGAAAGGGTAATGTGAGGTGGACCTGAGAGGACCACTCAAAAAGAATCTGTCATTGGAAAGTCAGCAGAGGAAAACATCAAAGAAAAAAAATCTTAAACTGGATCATCCCTCCCAAAAAAGCAAAAAAGGAAGTAATAAAGGAATAAAGACAGAAGGGACAAATTAAGTTAAATAGTAAGTTTGTTGATTTAAACCCAACAATGTAATTTAATTTAAGTGCATTACATTTAAATGATGTAAATATTACAATTTAAGTTACAGATGATCAGACTGGTTTAAAAACACATATTAAAAACTTTAATATTCAATTCAGAAAGGTTAGAAATAGGAAGATGAAAAAAGATATACCATTACCTACTTGATCTAACTGATTTCATCCATTATCTGCTGAATACACAGTCTTCACAAGTGTACGTGGGCATTTGCCAAAGAGACCATCTGTCAGGACAAAAAGCAAGTCTAGACAATTTCAAAGATTGAAATCAGAGAGAATATGTTCTCTGACCAAGATGGAATTATAATAGAAGCCAATAACTAGATAACTAGGAAATAACCAAATGTTTGGAAAACAAAGCAACAGATTTCTAAGTAAGCCCGAAGAAAAAGGAGAAATCACAGTAGAAATTGGAACAAGAGTTTAACTGAATGATAATGAAAGTATGACATCAGAAAAATTATGTGATATACATAAGCAGTTCTTAAAGGCAAATCTGTAACTTTAAATGCCTGTCTTGGAAAAGGTTAGATTCCATGATCTAAGAGTCTGTCTCAAAAGCTAGAAAAAGACAAAACTCAAACAAAGTAGAAGAAAAGAAGCAATATACAGAAGAGGAGTAGAAATAAATGAAATTTTAAAAAGATTTCAGTTGAGAAAAACAGTAAGGCTAAGAGTTGCGTCTTTGAAAAGACTAATAAAATTGATAAACTCTGGCAGAACTGATTGAGGAAAACAGATTGTCGATATCAGAAATGAGAGGGAGCCATCACTCTAGGTGCTAAATACATGAGGAAAAGTAACAGAAGGAAAGTTTAAACCGTGTCATATAAAGAAATTTGAAAATTTAGATGAAATTAATTCCTTAAAAGTAACAAATCAAGAAAAAAAAAATCCTTAAAGAAAACTCCAAACCTAGAGGACTTTGATGCTGAATTCTTCCTAACGTTTAAGAAAGAAGTAGTGTCACTCTTACACAAACTCTTCAGAAGAAACAAAAAAGAAGAAACTCCCGCCTCTTTTTAGAAGGCCTGTAGTCATACAGAACCTGAGAAGGGAATCATAAGAAAGAAAAATCAGAAGGCAATAAAATCTTATAAATAATAGGTACCAAGATTCTTAACAAAACAAGTAATGCAACCTAGAAATAGATTAAAAAAAATATATCTGACCAAGTGCCATTTATGCCAGGAATGGAAGATTGGCTTAACTTTCAAAATTTAATCCATATAATACACCATATTAATAGAATAAAGGAGAGAAACTACAATAATCTCAACAGAGGCAGAAAAACATTTAATGAAGGTCAACATACGTTCAAGAAAAATCTCTCGGCAAACCAGGGATTTGATCAGGAATACCTGCAAACAAAATCCACAGTAAGCCTGACATTCAATGCTGGAACACAAAATGCTTTTCCTCCTTAGGTCAGGAACAGGAAAGCGTGTCTGCTATCACCAGTTCAACTCAACATTGCACTAAGGTCTCTAAAGCACAGAAAAATAATAACATACAGACTATAAAAGAAGATGGAAAACTCTCACTATTCTCAGATGACATGATTATGTCCATTGAAAACATTTTAAAAGCAAACTCATAATTAATAAGCAAATTTAGCAAAGCAGCTGGATATGGTTATGATCGAAGAAATCAACTGC
Organism: Martes martes; assembly: GCF_963455335.1. Lineage (NCBI taxonomy): Eukaryota > Metazoa > Chordata > Mammalia > Carnivora > Mustelidae > Martes > Martes martes. The sequence goes on from NC_137895.1 coordinate 15,761,137, forward strand.
ATTTTCATATGCTAGCAACAAACAATGAGAAAAAAATTGTAAATGCGACTACTTACAAGCACACTGAAAAACATCAATTACCTAGGAATAAATCTAATGAAAGATGCACAAAACCTCTACACTAAAATCTATGAAATACTGCTGAGAGAAATTAAAGGCCATTTAATACATGGAGGTGTGAGGCCACACACATAGACAGGAAATTTGATGTTGATGTCCATTCTTCCCAAACTGATTATAGAATCAGTGTCATCTCAATCAAAATCCTGCGGATTTTTGTGCCAATTGACAAACTGGTTCTAAAATTTGTATGGAAATGTTAATAATTTAAATTAACCAAAAAGATCTTAAAGAATCCTATGATCCCAAAACAGAAAAACAGACCAAATGGTTCAGAATAAAGGTCAAGACAGATCCACATGTGTACAGTCTCCTGATTTACAGCCAGTGGGTAAAGGATTCTTTCCAACAAAAGGTGCTCTCTCAGTCAAAAATTAAAAATAAAATTTTTTATTTTTTGTTGTTGACTCCTCCCTCACACCATATACAAAAATTCCAGATTGACTTCTGATATAAAAGTAAAAGGCAAAATAATAAAACTTTTAGATAATAATATGAAAACTATCTTAATGACCCAGAGGTAGGCAAAGATTTCTTAATGCAAAACAAAAGGCACTAACTACAAAAGAAAAACACTGATAAACGGGATGTTATTCGAATTAAGAACTCCCGTTCACCAAAAAAAATACCACTAAGAGAATGAAAGGCAGACTACAAACTCAGAGATGTTTGCAATACTTTTATCTGACAAATACCTCCTCCTGAGAATATAAAAACAACCCTTACAAATCATTAAGGAAAAGACAAACAGCACAACTTAAAAAGAAATCAACAGGCAAAGGATGTGAGCAGGCAGATCACAAAAGCAGTATCTACAAGAATGTTCACTAATCCTTCTCAAACTCTTCCAAAAAACGCAAGAGGAGGGAACACTTTCCAACTCATTCTATGAAGCCAGCATTACCCTGATACCAAGTCCAGACAAAGACACTACAAGAAAAGAAAGCTCCCGATCAATAGCCCTCATGAATATTAATGCAAAAGTCCTCAATAAAATCTAGGAAACAGAATTCAACAGTGTGTTAAAGGACTGTACACCATGACCAGGTGTGGTTTTTTATTCCCCAAATGCAAGGATGGTTCAACATAGGAAAATCAATCAGTGTGTACACTATACTAACAGAATAGCCACATAGTCATCTCAATGGGTATGAAAAAAGTGTTCGGCAAAATTTAACACCTTTTCATGATAAAACACCCAACAAAATAGAAATAGGAGAAAACTATCTCAACACACTAAAAGCCCATACAAATAACTCACAGCTAACATCATATTCAATGGTGAAAGACGGAAAGGTTTTCCTCTAACATCAGGAACAAGACAAGGACGCTCACTTCTGTCACTTTATTTAACATAGTCCTGGAAGGCTTAGTCAGAGCAGCTGGACAAGATGATCACATGCAACACACACACACACACACACACACACACACACACACCCCTTAGTGCAAAGCTACAGTAATCAAAATAGTGTGACATTGGCATAAGGATAGACATACAGACCAATAGAATAGAATAGAACAGAGAGACCAGGAATAGACCCTCACAGTATGGTTAAATGATTTTTAACAAGGGTGTTGAGACCATTCAATGAAGAAAGAACAGTCTTTTCAATAAAGAAAACTGGAAAAACCGGAAAACTGGATATCCACATGCAAAAAAAAAAAAAAAATTGCATTTGGACCCTTATCTTATGCTGCGCATAAAAATTAACTCAGGGGCACCTGGGTGGCTCAGTGGGTTAAAGCCTCTGCCTTCAGCTCAGGTCATGATCCCAGGGTCCTGGGATCAAGCCCCGTGTCGGGCTCTCTGCTCGGCAGGGAGCCTGCTTCCCCCTCTCTCTCTGCCTGCCTCTCTGCCTACTTGTGATCTCTGTCTGTCAAATAAATAAATTTAAAAAAATTAACTAAAAATAGGTCAAATACCTAAACATGGGAGATAAAACTATAAAACTCTCATAGAGGAAAAGCTTCCTGGTGTTGGGTTTGGCAATGGTTTCTTGGATATAACACCAAAAACACAGGCAACAAAAGAAAAACAGATACACTGGGCTACATCAAAATAAGAATTCTGTGTGTCAACGGACTCAACCAACAGAGTAAAAGGCAACCCATGGAATGGAAAAAAATTTTTGCAAATCATATATCTGATAAGGGGTTTGTATGTAAAATATATAAAGAAATCCAACAATTCAATAACAACAAAAAATAAACAATTCAATTTAAAAGTGGTAAAAAGACTTGAACAAACATTTCTCCAAGAAAGATATGTGAATGATGAATAAGGACATGAAAAGATGCTCAAACCAAAAATCACTAGTGAAGTACAAATGAAAATCATGAGATGCCACTTTACATGCATTAGGATGGTTATTACTTTAAAAAACACACACAACATAACAAATATTGGCAAGAATATGGAACTACTGGAACCCTTGTGCTTTGCTGGTGAGAACATAAAATGGTGCAGCTGGTATGGAAAATGGTATGGTGATTCCTCGAAATATTGAAAATAGAATTATCACACATTCCAGAAATTCCACTCCTGGGTATACAGTCGAAAGAACTGAAGGCAGGAACTTGAGCAGATATTTGCATATTTGTGTTCATAGCAGCATTATTCACAAGAGCCAAAAGGTAGAAACAACCCTAATGCCTATCGAAGGATGAATGGATAAACCAAATGGGGTATACACATAAAATGGAATGTCATCCAGCCTTTAAAGGAAGGAAATTCCTGATACACGCTAAAACATGGATGAACCCTGAAGATACTATGCTAAGTGAAGTACGTCAGTTACACAAAAACAAATGTTATATGATTCTACTTATATAGTCAAATTCATAGAGGCAGAAAGTAGAATAGTAGTAGCCAGGGACTGGGAGATGGGACGGGGGTGGCGGGAATGGGGAGTTACTGTTAGAGTTTAAGTTTGGGAAAATGAAAAAAGTTTTGGAGATGGATGGTGGTGACGGATGAAAGTATTTAATATGCCATCAAATTGTACACTTACAATGATTAAAATGGCCAATTTTATGTTATATATATGCTAGCACAATAAGACAAAGAATGCTCAGAGATGCTTAAGAAATAACTAAAAACTTGAGACAATTTATGTACCATCAACATTTAAATGGATGTGTAAATTGCATATGCCCACAGTGGAATACTATACAGCAATGAAAAAGTACGGCTACATACAACAGGTGGCTGCATCTCACAGATACTACATTGAGTGAAAGGAGCTATATACCAAAGAATACAGACTCTATAAGTCCATTTATATAATGCTTCAAAAACGGGCAAACTCAAACGATAGTGATAAAATTCAGGATGGTGGTTATTAACAGGGATAAGACACAAAGGAACCTCCCAAAGTTCTAGAAACATTCTGCCTCTTTTCTGGGTGGTATTTACATAAGTAGATGCAAAATGAGAGAACAAAAGATATTCATCAGACCATTCACATAAGGTTTATAAACTTTATGTTCAATTCATCTCAATTTTATAAAATGATGCAAAATCATGATGATAGAATGACAATGCCAGAAGGAACCTGGAAGAAAGCTGTTTGGCATGTCCAGCAAACACTGCTGGGGATTGTGGAGCAGACGGTCCCTGGGCCATGCTCTGAGAAAGCTCCACTAAGGCGATGTACTTTACCAGTCAAGGGAGAAAGGCACTCTGTCCCTGCTGGAAATTACATTTATGATGAGCTGACCCCCTTTTTCAGTGTTTAGGGGGCAAAAACAAGCCCCCATCAGTCTTCTCTCTTAATATGAGGTCCCCAGAAGACCCAATCTGACATAAGCCAGGGAAAGGTGTAAACACAGCAGTTTATATCTTCCTATTAACTCCCAAATCTCTAGTCCAAGATCTGGGAGGAATCTTTACTTTCAAAGAGCGAGGACATTGCTGACTCTGAAACAACGATCCCATGACACACTGATTTAATCCTGCCATCTACAGGGACACAGAGAATGGCCTTTCCCATTCAGGGTCCACATTTGCCCAACTGGAGTGTCACTGTAACATGGTCTTTGGGGACTCAGACAATATGAATGTGTAAATAGCAGGTGTTTGCTGTGGCTCGTTTCTGTGTTTACCTGACTGCACTGCACTCCCCAGCGCAGAATATCCCGGGGTAGGGGGCTAGTGTATTCCATAAATGGTTTCAGAATCTCTTGCCCCAGGTGACTTACCCCAGCCTAGCATTCGAGAAACACCATCCCTCCCATGAGGACACTGGCCGTGTCTAGGACATGGTGGAAGAAGGAATTTCAAGCACTTACTTTCATCATTAGAAACATTCCCCAGAGATGTGTGGCTGGAATAACGTTTGTTCTCACTTTCATTGAGACATCTTTCAATCCAGCTCTCTAAAAAAAACAAAAAAAACAAAAAACAAAACAGAAAGAAAGAGAGAAAGAGGAAAGAAAATCACAGGATTGCAGAATTGCTATTGGTGTTTGTGAAGAGGCAGGAACATCATAAACACATTCGACTCAACTGCCCATTGGTTTTCATCTGAGACCTGCCCCGGCTGAACCTGGGCTTTCCACGAAGCCCCCCGGGTGCCACTGTGGAGGAGACACAACGGTGACTGAAGCCCCCTTGAGTATTTCTCGGTCAGATTCTACTATTTCTGGAGTAGTCACATCCCAATAGTACCAACTGAGGATTATCTTTCTTTGCATGGAGAAGTCATTTGTAAAACAAAGTTTGGTCTACTAAACCACTGGTGGTGGTTTATGGATAAATTAGCAGCAGAACCCTTTATTCAAGCGAAAAACAAAAAGGAAAACAGATATAACCTGAGGGTTCTGGATGAACTGGAGGAGGAAGGCAGAGAACTTGGCAGCTCCCTTCCCTTTGCCTGGTGACCCTCCTGGCCACACCCCCCACCCCCTGCCCAAGGAGCGCTTCCAAGCATAGGCCCAAAACCACTGTGGGAGGAGATATTTAAAAGCTATATAACAGCTATGTAGTGCTTTCAAAATCCAAAAGACTCTGTTTTCTTAATCAAATTCCAAAGTCTACAAAAGTACTTTCCACAATGTAGCAAGATGTTTAGTCTATTGGGTAGACCAGCTAGTGCTCCCTCCTTCATTCATTCAACGACATCTGCTAACTGCAGTCAGTTCTCCTACAACAATTGTTTTGAAAATAAGCATGTGCTCCCATGCAGGTAATACATTAGGAAATTACCTGAGCAGACAGCAAACTTTATGTTTGCTAACACTCATTTCTTCCCTAAGAAGCATCAGGCGAATGCAGAAAACCACACATAGCTCAACCAAACCCCCAGCCACAGGAATATGCAAAAATCCCACGTGCTCACGCCCGAGACATCTACCAGCTACTTGAGCTCACCATGCGTGTTATGAGCCACACATGCCTGGATAAGCCACCTTCTACCACTTAACCGTAACTCACAAGTGACAGCCTTTCGGACATCCACTTCCAAATCAGACTTCAGGTCTTTTCCAAGGTGAAATGCCAGGCTTAGTTGTATTTCTGCACCTCTTAAACACTGAATTAACGTGAGCAAAACTCTGCTGTCATCTTTATTAGACTCCTATTTTTTTTAACGTGTCACTGAAAGAGCTTTTGAGTGTTATGCCCCTCACTTATTTTTCTAGTAAACTGGTTTCTATCATGTTGTTTTGTAGAACGTAGTGATTTGGGGGAATGCCTATATGGTGTTAGAGCAGAGCTGACTACAGCTTTGTGTTTCTGCAGGGGGCAGTCCCCTCCATACCGTGTTGTCTTTAGAATTTAGGAGCTGTCATTAACTGAGCACCTATTCTAATCTGCCAGGCACTTTGCATATGTCATCTCACAGAATTCTGACAACTCCCAGAAGATTTTAATCTCCATTTTTCTTCCTAGAAAGCATGAGATTTAAGTCATTTGACTCCTTGTAATTCAAAGAGCCAAGGACAAGATCATGAGTTAACACTGTAGGTGACATATTCCAGAAAGGAGGCATGCTGGCAACCGTGGGGTGGGGGTGGGGGCAGGGGTGGGGGGACAGGGAACAAGCAAATGCAAACAGCAGGGAGAAATGCTGGGGTTTTGTTTTCCATTTTATGTCCCAACAAACTGCTCTTTTAAAAGCTGCTCCCTAAATTGTAAATAAGTAGGGGGAAATATCCAAGGGGAGGAACAGGAGCCAGCTTGTTAAGAGGAAATGGAAAGCTGGTATTTCTGAGGAAACACTGAGTGGCAGAGAAATTCAAAACATTAAAATGCCACTCGTTGCCAGACACCAACTGTGCAATGCAGAAACAAGTGGCTTGTGAGGCTGTCAAAGGTGTGATGACACAAGGTGGGTGTTTGTCATCGCATTGCTTCCAAAGATGCTTCGGGGTACAAATCTCCAGAATTCTTTTCAGGACGCTCTAGAATATCTCCACTCGGATCTTCTAATCCCCTCGAGTTCTGGCCCGTTTTCCTTGGCGGCAGGTGCGGCTGGTTTGGGATGGCAGCTCCTGAAATCCGTAGCCCCTTCCTCCACCAGAGCACCCCGGTGAGAGCGACTGCTGTTGTTTCTCGAGCCTGCCCTGGTCTTCCTAGCTAGTCACACCTAGCGACTCTCACATGCGTATGGACACACACATGAACGTGCACACACGTGTACACACACACACACACACACATACACCCTTTTCACCAGACACAGGGAACTAAGAGAAATACTCTCCCTCTCACCCATTCGTCTGTGTCAAGATCAGGCCTGTTGGGGTGCCTGGGTGGCTCAGTGGGTTAAGCCTCTGCCCTTGGCTCAGGTCATGATCTCAGGGTCCTGGGATCGAGCCCCGCGTCGGGCTCTCTGCTCAGTGGGGAGCCTGCTTCCCCCCCCCGCCCCCACCGCCTGCCTCTCTGCCTGCTTGTGATCTCTGTCTGTCAAAGAAATAAATAAAATCTTTAAAAAAAAAAAAAGATCAGGCCTGTTAACATTGGAGTCCTCAAAAGGGCCAGTTCCTACAGGTGAGAAGCCCCAGTGGTTGGCGGGGCACTCTCTGAAGAACTCATGCTAACATTCTGGAAGGGAGATGGCTCTGAACACCCAAGGCCAAGAGAGCGCAAAACTAGCCCACAAGAGCTCAAGTCAAGGAAGAACTTTCCAGAGGGCTGTGCTCCCCCCACCAGGTTGCCCAACACTGGAGAGAAATGAGAGCAGGGTGATGAGGAGAGAGAGGGGACTGGAAGTGCCGGAAGGAAAGAAGAAAGCTCACCAAGTAACCGTTCGCTCCGCCCACAGCACCCACTCAGGTCTCTCCGACCCCATGGCCTGTGCCGGGAGCCACCCTGCTACTCTTCTCCCCGGGGCAGCACAGAGTAGGGTGGGCTCTCATGCACACGGCACAGATCAGAAGACAGCCGCCGCGGTTCCATCTTTCTGGTCAAAGTACCCCCGCCCATTTCTGCTCTGGCCCGGAGGGAGCCCTTCCCACTTCCGCGTCATCCAGTTCACCTGCATCAGGCTGCCTTCTGGCTCATCAACAGCCACTTGCACCTGTAGCATCCAGGATGCACTCCGGAGGGTCCAGACCATGGTCCCAGCAGTGCCAAATATGGCAGAAGTATCTGCTGTTCTGGACATCTAGAGTTCTCAGAGCATTCAGAGGTCTCACATCAGATGTCACTGGGACAGCTAAACGGGCCACAGGCCTTGGATCCACAGGTGCTCGTTGACCTTCGTCCTCCTCCCCCCCGGCGGGTCTCTCAACAGCGGCATCTGCAGCCGATGCCCCCTAAGTCGGGTTGCTCCACATGATTGCAAGGCCTCTCTTTAGGTCACCTGCAGGAAACTTCATCTACTTGAAAACTATTAACAATGAATTTTGGTCTTACAAAGATCAAGAATTACTCAACCAGAGCGACAGGAATATTGCGTTTCTAATAAAGTGCTGTGTTCATCTAACTTATTTACTTGAAGATTATGTGATTTAATAATAATAATAAAGGTCTTTGTCCATTGGCTCTTTATGGGCCAAGCATTACGCAAATACATTACATAAACCAGCATACTTAATCCTCGTAATGAGCTTGAAGTAGGTGTTATCAAGAATATTAAGGCTCAGTAAAATTAGGTGACTTGACTGAAGTCACCCTGCTAATAAGAGGCAGGACTGTCATTTAGACTTAGATTATGACCAAAATGCTCTCTCCAAGGGTGGGCTGAGCTCTTCTCCTCCTGTGTCCTCTACGGTCCCCAGCACACGGTACCAACACTGCAACACTGAGCACAGTCTGCCTGGCATTCGGACTTTCGCTGAAAGTCTACGTACCTACTACTGTTTTTTGTTAAATTCATTCATGTATTTATTTGCCAGCCTTGGCTACACATAGCAGGCCCTTCTGTTTAGATCCTAAATATCTTCAGAATGAAGTCCATGTTATTCTATTTCTTTCGACTCTCACTAGCACCTGGTCTGAAGTTGCTCCGATAGCATCGTCCTGAGAAATGTCACGTCACTGACACACGTGGTATCAAAGAATGCACAGCATATAAACAGATCCGTATGTCTACAGAATTTCCTAATCTTTTCTTTTTTTTACCACAGAAGGCACGAAATGGTACGTCAAAGGTGATTTTTCAAATAAAGAAAGCAGCATTCAACGAGTGTCTCTATTGTGCCTTCTGGAAGAAGCAGCTTTAATAAAAGCTGTGAGTGACACAGACATGAGGAAGACTGGCTTCTGGCCTGCAGTTGTCACTAGAAAGCCGGGAAGATGCTACTCCCCATCCTCACGAGTGCAGGAAGCCTGTCCTTTCTGTCCACCTTGTACCCAGTAGCTTGCACTATGCCCCACCCCATGGCTGTGACACAATAAACGTGTTGTTCAGTGCATTCCTTTTTTTTTTTGAAGAATAACGATAAGTTCCCACTGTGTGCCGGGTACTATGCAAGATATTTTCACAAATGTGGCTTACATTACAGGGATCTCAGAATAACAGTATGCGGTATGTTTTCAGATCTCTACTAACAGACATGAAAACTGAGGCTTGAAGCAAAAGTTCCAAGAGAAGGCAGGCTGTGGTCAGTGCTGCCGTATCTGCGCCCTGACCTGGGCATGGGACAAAGAGAGTTCAGCTCACACTTGGCTAACTCCCTGTTCCCCACTGCCTCATTCTTGATCTATAAAAATAAATTATCTGATCTTTGAGTAAGGACCCCGTGTGCTCTAAGTGTCCCACAGGATGTACGGACAGCTGTGAGTTGGGATTCTAGGCTGCAAAGCATCACTCTCGTGACTCATCTGGGGTCACCGGCACGAAGGAAGACACCAACCACGCTTGTAGATTCTTACTTTCCGAGGAGTTTAACCTGCACTCCTCGGAGGCAGATCTTCAAGCCTTCCCACTTTAGATTGGGTTTTCTAGAAGGCTGGGTCCCTGTGCAGCAGCAAAGAGCAACCAGGAAGTAACTGCATCAGGGAAATGGCGTGTCCAAGGCTTAGAGCAGCTTCGGGAACAGGTATTGATCTGGCGGGAGGACCCAACAGAGATGGTGGCCCAAAGCCAGGTAATCCTTGACGTTCACAGGGCACACTGACAGAAGAACGTGATCTGAGCTTCCCGGTGTACCTCATGAGATTGAAATTCATCCCACTTTAAACATAAGGAAACTGGGGTCTAGACCATCGCAGTGGCTGGTCCAAGGTCACACAGTCAGAGGGATCAAAGCCAGAATTCAATCCCAGAACTTCCATCTCCAAAGCCTATGCTGCTTCTGCCTGCCACATCATACCGGGCACAGACAGTGATCTTAGGCTAGCCATCCATCCACTCGTGCATTTTGCAGGTCATTACCAAGTGCCTTCAGTGTAAAGTTGCAACAGAAGAGACGACACCTACATTTTAACCGGGGGCCAATATATTGCAGCAAGAGATCTTTGGAGGACCCAGGGTCTCAGGACCCGAGAATACCTTGTTTACTTATTCTTGTTTTATTATTTATTTTCCCCGCCTTAAACATGTAAGTCTAATAACCTTGACCATCTTTGCCATGCGTCATCTGCAGGCACCTGGCCGCGTGTCGGGCTCTCGGCTGCTAGTGGTGGGTTGTGAAGAAGTCAAGTAAGACGAAAGAACAGGATGAGGGAGAAGGGGTCCTCCCCCGGGAAGGCCTCTGAGAAGTAGTGGCATCTGAACAGAGACTGAGTGCAACTGAGTGCAGGGAGGGTGTAAGTCTTCCAAAGGTCCACAGGGAGAGGCCCGGAGAGGCCAAGGCCCTGAGGTGAGATCCTGGGTGGCTGGTGATCACGGATGGAAGGATGGCAAGAATGCGCTGTGGCTGATCACTCACTGATGGAGTGACCAAGGGGGAGACAGTGCAAGATCAAAGAGCAGACAGAGGCAGTCCAGGGAGAATGTGGGGTTTGGAGGTAGAACAACTGGATTTCAAACCCCAGCCCTGCCGCTTACTTGCTGTGTAACACCAGGACGATTCCTGAAGCTTCCAAAAGCCCTACCTTCCAGGTTTCCCGCAGATTAACTGAAATAATACAGGTGAAGCGCTTAGCAGGTGTGGCTTTGTGGGCCATGGAAAGACGAGGAAAGCATGGTCTCTGTCCACCAGGAGCTCACAGCCGAGTGACGAGGACAGTCAGTAAAGGCCACGCCCAGCATTTGCTGACCTTTCTCCCCCCACACCAGTCACCCTGCGCCACATGTCTCCCTTTTCCTCCTCACGACACTCTGAAACAGAGACCTGAATGATTCTGACTCGGGAGGAGGCACTGGAGACTCAGAGACGCTGGGTAAAGGCAGGCAGCTAGCTGGTGGCCACGCCAGGGTCAGGTCTGGCTCCCTTTGAGGCTGGTGTGCTCTCACTGGGACACACGGCCTCGAGAAGCTGGCAGGTAACCGGGAGTAGTCTGTTACTCTAATACCATGCCACGGAAGCACAGAGAAGCTTCCGTGTCGGCCTTCGTACGGGAGGTGGCATTTCACCCGGTCCTTAAAGGATTCAGCCCCGGCCAGACAGAAGAGGCCAGGAGGGCCATGTCACAGACAAGAGCACAAAGTGGGTTCTGGGAAAGGCGACAAGCCTACTGACCTGGGATCAGGGGCGGGGGCCGGGGGGGTGGAGGTGGGAGAGTCTGGGAGGAGCAGATTGCCAAGGCCTCACCCACCAGACCGAGAAGCCTACAGGCAGCTGGGAGCCAGCTATCATTCTTGAGCAGTGGGGGAGTGACACGACGAGCTTTGTTTCTGAGGAACTGGATGAGAACAGGGAGTTCTTGACTTATGCAACACCTGAAGAAAATGCTGCCTGACTTACAAACTGTCACCGGGTTTTAATAGAAGGCGTTATTCATACTCTTTATATCAACAGTCTTTCAGAGCCCTGTGCTAGGGCCTATTTTAGGAACTCACGGCTCTAGAAATGTTACATCAAAAAGTTGACACGTCACACTCCCAGCTGCCAAGGGAGGGCCAGACCCCAGGTCCGGGAGGTGTCAGGGTATCCCCGCCCCCTCCTCCCCTCCCCCAGGCGCAGCCATTACCAGTGGAACCATGCCAACAAGGCCTGCTCCTGTCTTCCCCGGCACCAGGGCGTGATCTCCTCTTCATCATTCTCTCTCTCGGCCCCAGTTTCCCTCTGCCCTGGGCTCCCCACCGAAGTGACACACAGGAACACGTGGAAAGTCTGCCTCCAGGAGGCAGGCAGCTGTGGCCTCTGGGGGAGGGGGGGCAGCACAGGTCAGTGGGTTGCCATGACAACACCACAGGCCCTGCCCCAGGGGCCGCTGGGTTCCAGGAAGGGGCCCCTGCCCTGCCTCCAGGGGGCCACCCCACCTTGCCCCTGCCTGTATTCCTTCCCTTGCTCACCAAACATTGCTTTAGCGCTAACTGTTTGCCTGGCACTGAGGTAGGTTCTCGTGCTGGACACCACAGACAAGGTCCCTGCTCTCAGGGAGCTTGGATTCTGTGGTGGTGATGCCCAGAAACAAATGTGCAAGATGACTTCAGAACACAAGGAGCGTTAGGAAGAAAATGAAGCCCCGGAATGAGATAAAGAGAGACGGGGGAGCTGTTTGAGGTAGCGGGACACCGAGGGCCTGTTGGAAGAGGCGATGTTGGGGCAGGGGCACAGACCTGAGGAGGGAGTGGGCCTGAAAACCAGTGTGGCGGGGAGAGGGAGGACGGGTGAGAGCGGCAGGAAACGAAGTCAGAGGCAGGAAGGGCCGAATGCGTGTAGACACTTGCTGGCCCTAGGAAGAACCCCACATTTACCCCCAAATGTGCTAAGAAGCTGTTGGGGGGCCCGAAGCAGGTGACGTGAGCTGCACAGGCTCAGAAAGTGTAGCCTGCTAGGGGCCGTGCACACATTCACCCCGCGGCCTGTTGGTGAGGCATCTGTGGGGCACCGCGTGCCAGGCGCTGCGCGACACGGGAGGGGCAGAGCGGCAAACCAGGCAGGCACCGCTTCTGCCTTCGGGGAAGGTTAGAGTTTAGCACAAGAGTCAGCTGTTGGATAGTAGAGATGGGGCTCCTGAGAGAGCCACGGAAGAGAAAAGAAAAGGGAGTCTGATCTAATGTGTGAGTCAGGGAAGCTTCTCGGAGGAGGTGGCATTAAACTGACCGCTGCAGACTCCGAAGGCATCTTGTTGCCACCCCAGGTCAACAGCGAGGGAGGAGTGTTTCTGGCGGAAGGAGCGTCATGTGAAAAGGCTCTACAACCAAGTGACCCAGGCGCCCCAAATAAACAAATCTCTTAAAAAACAAAACCAGAAACCATTCTGTGGGCAGCTCCATCGGGTGCTACTGAACACAACCTCAGAGGGCAGAGAAAGGGAAGCAGGAGACCACATGATTATTATCCAAACTTTGGAGAATTGATTTTGCCAGGACCACATGTGCAAGCCAGTCCCAGGCAAACTGAGACTTAACAAGGTCCCCCAGGTAGGAGGCCGCTGCAAGAGCCTAATGAATTCGGAGTGGCTTAGGACAGAGGCAGCAAGATGAGAAAAGCTAAGAACTCTGCCCTCTTTCCATCTAACTGGATCCACTGCTCTAGCTGGTCCAAGACACAGGTGTTCCCATGTCCCCACAGCTCTTCCTCACCTGCTGGGGTCTCAAGCACAGCGTGAGGAGGTGAATCTGAGGTGACAGTAATGACACGTCCTGGAACGTGGCCTCCCACCATCTTCACCACAGGCAGCACGGCGGCTCGCTGTTGGGAGCATCGGCGCTGGGCTCCTGGTCATTTATGGGGATGATCTCATTCGATCACAACAGCGCAGATGGGGAAGGTGCAGGTTACACAGACGCGTGGCCAGGACAGAGAGGAGTGTGAATGTCTTGGTGCCATTATCCCCACACCCCGGGCCTCAGGATGTGTCCACTGTATGCTCTTTGTCCCTGTAGCTGATGGGTACCCATTGCACACAGGGGCCGGGGTGCTCAGAAACACCAGCCCACTTAGTATCCGCTCAACTCTCGGTAGCCTGGGCCTGGCTCTCTGCAAAGATGGGAGGGAATCGCTTCCTCCTTCAGTTGAACCCTTTACTGGGACGAGATCCCTAATCCACAGCCCCACTCACTCTCCTTGCAGTACTTGCTAAAGAACACCCTCCCCAGTTTGCCTCTTTACTTTTCTTCTTTTCTTTAAAAATCTGAGCAGGGGCGGGGGGGGGGGCACCTGGGTGGGTCCGTCAGTCACAACAAGATTGGTCACAACCTCAGGGTCCAGAGATCAAGGCCCCACGTCAGGCTCCCCCCTGCAGAGTCTGCTTGGGATTCTCTTCTCCTCCCCATGCTCGTGCGATCTCTTCTCTCAAAATCCATCCATCCATCAATCACATCTTTAAAAAAAATCTGAGCCATGTTTTCATGTCTTTCCCAATTCTAATATTTTCCTTTAAAAAATAATGTCCCCCACCCCCAACTCCCACTGTAGGTATGTCTCAGTTTCCAGTTCAGCTAAATAATCCCTGCTTCAGAAGGCTGCCCTGAGACTCCTCGGGTGCTGACGATGGACGAGAGTCTCTGAGGAAGGCGGACGTGCCGATCGCACACAAGGCCTTCTTACTTCCGCCACAGGCACTGCCACTCTTCCTCAACCCCCTCGGCCTCGGTGCTCTCCCACCTGCCCAAACTACTCACTCTGTGTTTCTAGGGGCCTCTCCAGACTCCCCAAGTTCACCCGCTGGCTGTGCTGTCTCCCCATCCGTACCCTGGGGAGCCTCTCCTGCGGGTCTGGAAATGAGCAAGCATCAGGGCCTGAGCCCCCTTATGGCCAACCGCAGCAAGGAAGCCCCTCCTGTCAGCGGGGGATCCGATACAGAGAAAAGGACAAGGAGGCCTGACTGCTGAGCCTCGCTGTCTCACTGGTTTGTGAACGTGACCACGTACTTACCCCTTTCTGAGCCTCAGTTTCTCTCTCTGTTACAGCTACAGTAACTACCACTGTGCGAACCGCCATTTTGTACCACTGAGCTAAACTGCTCCATACCTCCTCTTGTAATTACTTCATATACAGGAATTATCATCTCATTTCATAGATGGGGGAAGCAGGGCCCAGAGAGAAAGGCCTGGATGAAAAGAGCTAAGGCCTCTGCCTTCTTTTTGGCTAATGGAATTCCCTCTCCTGGCTGGTCCATGTGCCCAGTGTCCTGTCAGGTCTTCCTCATCGGCCAGGGTCTCAATCACCGCAGAATGCAGGTGAGCCCAAGGTGACACTAATGTCATCTGCTGGAACATGACCTCCCAATGCGAGCACCGTATCTTCATGAAAGTCGTGGCAATGACTTGTCCCAAATCACACAGCCAGTAAGCGGCCAAGCCAGAGTTTGAACGCGAATCTAACCTAACCATTTACTTATTTTTTTTTTTTGCTTCAATTATCATTTGAAAATTATTTATTGAGCAACTACTATCAGACACTATTCTGGGCTCTGAAGATACAACAGTAAACCAAAACCACAAAGTCACTGTTCACACGCAAGCAACAAAAATAGAACTTAAAATCATCCGCAGGTGAAAGAATAATTTTAAAGAATGACAGTTTGACTCAAAACACACCAGCGGTTACACCTAACCATTACCTTATACTACAAAACCCGTAATTATACATGCCTTAAGGTCTCACTGTGGGTACCCAGCTGTGTCTGACGTACTGCCAAGTACTCGTCAGGGGCTCAATAAAGTTAAGCCCTTTCTCACTTTAGGAAAACTCAGTACAGAAACCTCGAAAGCTGTCACAGAGAGGATGGAGGCGTCATTATTGGCAACAGACAAGAATTAACAAGGAAACCCTGAAGTGCCCCAGTGCTGTTAGCTCGGAGATCACACAGACTCACCAACGTCCCCGGAGACTAGAAAAAATGAAAGCTAAGGTGTTCAGTGCCATCTCCTGTCAAAGACACATTCCATGTAAAAGCAGATCTCTGCTCTGGAAATGTCCCTGGGAACAGCAGAGTTAACGTACATTCCTGCCTGGGCACGCTGGGCAAATTTCACTTCCCTTCCACCTAATGCTGGCAGACTTTTCCTTTGTTTCTATTTCTATGATTAGAACATTACTAAAAAACATATAAAAGTCTGGAGAAAGGTTCCTGGGGCCGAAGCTCCTCACCATGCATGGCATCTGATGGTATCTGATTTCTGACATCACTGCCTTTTCTTTCTTTTTTTTTTATTCTTTTTTTTTTTTTTTAAGATTTTATTTATTTATTTGACAGACAGAGATCACAAGTAGGCAGAGAGACGGGGGGGTGGGTGCGGGGGCGGAGCAGGCTCCCTGCTGAGCAGAGAGCCCAATGCAGGTTTCGATCCCAGGACCCTGAGATCATGACCTGAGCCAAAGGCAGAGGCTTAACCCACTGAGCCACCCAGGCGCCCCCATCACTGCCTTTTCTAGTCTGTGGGTTTGCTTTGCCTCATCCGCATTTCTTCTCACTCCCTCTCTGAGGGGATGGGGCTTTGCCCCAGAACCTCAGGAGCCCGCCACTCCCGACGGCAAGACCCAAACAGACTTCAAACTAGTCTGAACCTTCCCAAAATATCCTTCTCTTAGGCAAAATGCTTTTTTCATTCCTGTGTTCATGGATCCTCGAAACTGTATTTTAAATTGTTGAAAGGAGAAACCTATTCGTCCACAATCCCACCCCTCTCACGTGTGAATACTTGTCCTTTTTCTGGTGCTTCCGCATCTAAAGCAGTCATGGGCACACATATGACTTACATCCCCAGGGCCCAGTCGGACATACTGTTTCTATTCGTTTTCCCTTAACCTTCCATCACGCAGCTTTTTCCTGTTTTGCTACAGCCCTCGTATCGATCGCTCATTGATGCCCAGTGTTTCCACAAGCAATATTCCTATTTTTATAACGTCTTAATGAATTTGGTACATATTTTTTCTCTTTTGAATTACTTCCTGAGAGTCAGCCAGGAGAAAGAAAAGCAAGCACATGGGCTTAGGAACAAGCCAGGAATGAGTGGCCTGAATTCCGGCCTTCACTCTTTGGGCAAAGTCTCTAAACCTCAGTGTCCCTTTGTGTAAATCGGGGAGAACGATAATCTGCCAACCTTATCTTAGTGGTGGGAGGTGTGGAGAGCTCTTAGCATAGCGCCTGTTCTAGAACCACGGACCCACCACGATTCCCGAGGCCCTGTCTATGCCAGAGATATTTTGTGTGTTTTCACGACACGGTAGGTGTTAAGCACACAGCCCCTGGAGCTCAATTCCCAGGTTCAAGTCTAATTGCTTTGCCGTGTGACCTGGGGTGAGGGACACAACCTCCTCAAGCTTCACTTTGTTGTTTTTAATCTGCAAAAGGAGGGTGGTCCTAACAACACCTCATGGAGTTTCTATGAGACTCAGAGAACAACACACGGAGAATGTTCACATGATAAGCACCTCGAAAGTCTTAGCTGTTATAATTTTTGCATTATGCCACCCCCATGGCATGCCGCGGTGGTCCCTTCTGTGAGCATTCTTTCTGTGTGATTCTTAGATTTTTTGGTGCAGTGAAGAGTTTTGGACGCCAGGAGAACACTAATTCTGTCCCCCCACCCCCGGAAAAGTCACTAAGTTCTGCAACCCTAGGCACATTAGTTAACCTCATGAGTCTCAATTCCTTCCTATATATAAATAAGAAACGGGGTACCTGGGTGGCTCAGGTTATGGTCTCAGGGTCCTGGAATCAAGCCCTGCATCGGGCTCCCTGCTCATCGGGGAGCCTGCTTCTCCCTCTCCCACTCCCCCTGCTTGTGCTCCCTCTCTCTGTGTGTCTCTCTCTGTCAAATAAATAAATAAAATCTTTATAAATAAATAAATAAGAAACTACCCCATGAAGTTACTAGGAGGATTAGGACAAATATAAGCTCCTTAAGAGCTGACTGCACCTTACTCACCCCTGTTCCCTGCAGTTAGGACGGAGCTGGGCATAGAATTGCAGGTCAGTGAGGAGAGGGAGGAGGAAAGGGAGTGAACAGCACCAGCATCCATGCCTGGCACCACGCAGGGGCTCCGAAGAGGGCCAGCTCAGCCGGAGTTAATCAAGTACTCATCTGCATGGAGCTACGAGCCAGCCTTTCTAGAAAGCAAGCAGAGAGATGCATTCTTCATGATATGAAGGATGGGTTGACATTTTTTTTTTTAAGATTTTATTTGAGAGAGAGACAGCATGAGCAGGGCAGGGGGTAGTTAATCTGCATCATGTTCTCTTAACCCTGGAAAGTACAGGATAGAAGCTTTCACAATGGAGAAAACTGAAAGCTTCAGAAGGAGAGGGAGAAGCAGACTCCCAACTGAGCACAGAGCCTGACACGGGGCTTGATCCCAGGACCCCGACCGAGATCATGACCCGAGCCAAAGGCAGATGCTTAACTGACTGAGCCACCCAGGCATCCCACATTGACTTGTATCTTAAGTAAACATTTACTGAGCACTGACTTGTGCAAGACACAGTCGGCAAAATGCTTTGTCCTGGGCTAAGCCCAGATAGTGACGACACAGGGGGAAATCTTGAGAAACAAAGAAAGAAGCGTCAAGTAAACATGTAAAAATGAGGCCGGAAAAATGTGTGCACTTGTGCACATGTGGGTAAGTCCCCCGTGAGGTGCGGTTATGCTGGTTCTTTGTGGAAGGGAAACCGCCATCTCCTTCCTTACGACCTGATGTTTTTAAGTGGGGTAGCGATGGCCCGGTTTAAAGGAAGCAACATCAGCTTTGGTGCCGTAACTGACCTCAGGGTGGATAGTCTCGCTACATGAGCCATTACGTGTGACTGAGCCCACTGAGGGGCGGTTTCACTAAGAATGAACTGGGGAAGGGCGCCTGGGTGGCTCAGTCGCTTAAGCATCTGCCTTTGGCTCAGGTCATGCTTTCGGGGTCCTGGGATCAAGGTCCACATCGAGTTTCACATCGGGCTCCCTGCTCAGCGGGGAGCCTGCTTCTCCCTCTCCGTCTGCTGCTCCCCCTGCTTGTGTGTTCTCTCTCTCTCTCTCTCAGATAAATAAAATCTTGAAGAAGGAGGAGGAGGAGGAGAGGAGGAGGAAGAGAAAGAAGGAGGAAAAGATACTGGGAAAGACCCTGCCTATAGGTTTACAAGGTCATGGATTAAAGAGACTGGACACAGTGGGCGTGTTGTTGTATACAACTTTGTTTTCTTCTCCTATGCCATCCTCATGGGGAGGGGGGAGAAGACAGGTCTTGGAAGCTACTAGGGGAAAACAGGAAGCACAGGGAGCTCAAAGCACCTTTTGTTTATTGAGCTTTTATGACATGCCAAGGCCCTGTGCTGACCTTTATACACTTTATTTCATTTAACCCTCACAATATCCTAGGAGGTGGGGACTATGCATGGCCCCACTTTACTGGCAAGCAAACTGAGGCTCAGAGAGCTTACCTCGCTTGATGAGTTCATACATCCCAACTCATGGAAAAACCAATTCTCACCAAGCCTTTGGGATTCCAGAGCCAGAGCTGTTAATGATTGGGTTGACGACCGCAAACTCCCCCTACTGACAATTATACCCGTGATTGCAAACTGTAATATGCTATGCAAATGGAAGGTGCTGTTTTATTTGAACAGCAAGCTTTCAATGTTGAACCTATTATAAGGAAAATCATGCCTGTAAGTAAGTAGCTATGAAGTCCTGATGGTGTGTTAGGATGTCAAATTTGCCAAAGTAACTGGCTAGCGGGGTTCCCTCCCCAGTGGTGGGGCCAGATTGAGTTTGGAAGCTGGGGAAATGATTTGAGATGAAGGTACACACTGCACCAAGGCACCCCCGCAGGAAGGAATGCCCATGGGCGTCCTCAGTCAGCCTGTTGCCAAAGTGACATTGAGGTCCCCATGGCAGCCAGACACTCACTGCCCCCGGGACAGTGAGCTCCCAAGAATGGCAGTGTGGGTTGCCACCCCCCACCTTCCCCACCATCAAGGATCCGGGATGACTTGACCTCCTGAACTTCTTTAGGTAGGAAGTAGGGAAGGTGAGCTAGCATGGACATCTCTCGGGTTTTCCTTCTAACTCTAGGTTTGGGGAGGCAAGGAGGCAGCCTGGCTTCAAAATCAGAATAATTTGTGTTCCAACCCGGTTTAACACCGGATATTTGGCCTGGACACGGTAACTTGGCTCTGAATCTCAGCTTCCTCACTTGCAAAAAGGGGACAATGATACCAAAGGTCCAGAACAAGAATGAAACGAGGCAGCATGCATGAGCAGTTAGCACAGAGCCTGGAAGACACGGTTTGGTTTATTAATCTGCTACCCAGTTTCAAAGAAGGGGGTCACTTTATTAAGAAAGTAAATAACCAGTTTGAAAATAACTCACTCAGTCAGCCTGACGTCAATTACCAAAAGTGATTTCAATGTAGTTTTCTTCTTCCCTCCCATTCTTTGCTTCTCAAAAATGATCTATGTGTCAACGGATAGTCTCCAGGTACTATCTATAATCATACAACTTTCATGGGACTTTTTGTTTTCTAATCTCTCGAGATCATGAAAACCTTTGCACAAAACCCAGACCCACAGGGAGTCCCTTTTCTAGGTTGCTCTTCCCTTGGACCCCTCTGCGGCCCTCTGGGCCCTGCTGCGCGCTTTCCCGGCGGGGCTCCAGGTGAGGCTTGCACCTGGCGTGGGGTGCGAGTCTGGGTGGGCAGCTCTCCCTGCTCCCAGCACCACCTCGGCTGTGCCCAGTGAGGTAGCCAAGAATGCCCAGCCACCTGGGCACCCTGAGGAAACCCCAGTGAAGCAGAGAAATAATTCATTCTTCTAATCGCAGCAAAGTTTTCAAACTTGAAAACAGAGCCTTGATTAGAAGAAAAGCTGTGTTGTTGTTTTGGGTTTTTTTCCTAAAAGGCTGGCATTTCTGAAAAGTTCCCCTACTCTACCCAAACCACAGCAACCTCAAAAACTCTGCCCACTGCGTTGAAAGTAAAAGTTCATGGAGACCAAAACCTCTCTCACAATAACGGCTCAATCTTCTTTCCAATGCTTGAGAGTTTCAACGATTTAACTGAGGGCCTCTAGCCCTCTGGGATCTCTCTTCCATGTGGACTCCCAGGGCTTTCTCAGCCAACGTTATTTATTTTGTATGAGGTCAAATAATGCTTTTATAGAGAATCTACTTCTCTTTCATAGAAGAAGTCATCAAGCAGAAGAAATTAAACTCCTAGAAACAGAGATAATATAGCCTTTTTCGTAGTCACAGAAGGATGACACAAAACTCGGTTTTCTTTTGGGTGGAACAAAAAATGGGCACATACTAATTCCTAATTCCTCCCCCACTCTAGATGTATTATCAGCAGTGGAATGGAACCCTGCCACGAAAACATGACAAAATATTTAAAGTTATTGATATCACATCATAATTAAGTTTGAGTGTGTGCCCTGGTCTCAATTCTGGAACTTTATAAAATCCTAAAAACTTCACTAAGAGCCCAGCCTACCCATGAGCATTGAGAATCAGTACACAAATTAGAAATCCATTATGCCCCCCATGAACACCCCAAACCTAGACTAATCATTCTGAAAAAGAGGACGTGGGACTCAAAAAAAAATCGCTCGTGCTCATCTTTTTAAAAAATCATACATTCAATAACTGTAACGTTCCAAGAAATACCTCTTTCTTCGAAAGTCTAATAATAGCGGGAAATGATTTCGCAGCCATCACAAGACTCAAAACAAACACGCTGCCGTGATTTTCTTCACGAAACGCATCTACGTCTCAAAAATCAGATGCTGCTGGTGTAAATCAGCAATCGCTCGTCACTCTCCAGATTCTTCAAATGACAGTTTAAAATCTAGTTCAAGAGGAGTTCACTTGTGTTGACCAGGTGCATTTTTGCCAACAAGATGGAGTTAGGGGATCGGCGCTTCCGAAGCGGTCATGCTCCATTCTGAGGAAATAAAAATCTGCCACGTTCATCCAGCTCATTTAGGCCGCGTCTGAACAACACTGACGTTTAGCACAACGGGCTGGTCCGAAAGCACACAGGACACAAAGTGCGAACTGACCTTCCCTGGGCTGCAGCCTTTGCAAAGGCTCTTCTTGTTAGCCCTTTAAATTAAACAAGACCCCCACGGGGATGGAAACCCACCGCACCCAGGTTCACCTGTCTACTAATAACGACTGATTCCTCAGGGGCAGATCACACTTTTATGTTTCATTGGGGATTAACCACCCTCACAAGTGGAAACCACATACATATCTGGAAGTTACTCTGCTCTGAGGATCCCATCTAACACAACAAACAAAAACCGGATAGTCTGCTGGTACAGGGCAATCCAGTCCTGTTCGCCTATGTTTGGATCACAGTCAACTGAACACCTAGTGGCCGCGTTTCATTCTTTTCTGCTTTTTATGATCTCTCGCTTTCCCTTAAAAAAATTGGTTCACATTTCAAAAATTTAAAAATCACAACATAGATTTAAAAAACTCACGATAAAGGCAGAGACAGACAGGCAAACATTTTGCCCCTTGCATGAAAAGAGTATGCAAGAAAGGCAAAAGGAGGAAACTCTTTCTGTGTATCTTGTTCAACTGAGTTTCAGAGAGTGGCTCATTTGAAACAGAATTTGCCACTTCCTGAAGATCAAGTGTAAAATGGTTGTCTTTAAAACGGTGATGCCTACAAGCAGAACGGGGGTGGGGGGCAGGGACGGAGAACGTAGGCCTTCCTATTCCAGGATGGGAAGGGTCTTGGGAGTTGGGGGGGGCGCCTCCGGCAGGGGGGCAGAACGTAGGTCTACTCTGAGGGCCCCACAGAACTTCCTTCCAGGGTTCACATTCCAGCGAACATGTGTTCTCCCTACCAAGACACATTTCCTACTTCCTTTAACAAGCTGGACAACACAAGGATGAAATCGTGGCCAACGGGAGCACTTAAGATGCCTTCTTCATGGAAAGGTAGGGAAACGAGGATGAAATTAATCCCTCCTTCTAAACTTGAGAAGAGTGATTTATCTTGACATTAGAATCAAGGTTGTATCTACGCAGTAACAGAAAACATCTCGCTATGCTGAAACAGTCCACGTTTGTTTCAGGATTCTTACCCCTTTTCCAAACTAGACACACAGAAGTGGGCGTAGGAAGACCAGATAAATATTTTTAATAATGCTATCTTCCACTTACTGAGCAATTTCTAGAAGCCAGGCTTAACTTAATACGTGTGATCTCATTACATTCTCTTAACCCTGAGACGTACGGTGTAGATGGTTTCACAAAGAAGAAAACGGAAAGCTTCGGGAAGTTAGGTCATTTGCCCTGGGTCACACAGCTAGAAAGCCAATGAGCTGAGACTTAAACCTTGGTCTGTGTGATGGCAAAGCTTATGTTCTTGTCACTGTCAGACCACATTTGCCTCCAGTCATAGGTTAATGCATGTCTGTGAATGACTTCTCTCTGCAATACACTGTTGGATAAGTCACCTGAAGACCATGTTTATTCACACATGACCTAATGGCTGTTCCCTCTTTAGTTTAATCTTATGGAGGTATGTCTGCATGTGAGCCTGAAGAAAGCTTTGACATTCTCAGGGACAAAGCAAATGTTACGTTCAAATGAATCCCAAAGACTAAAGTACATTTCACCTCTGTAGTAAAGATATGAATGCTTTATCTCCCTATTTTTGCCAACAATCGTTACAAAATGTTGCCTCCAGTTTAATGGACTACCTGCCACTTTCATATAGGGACAAAAATAACAAGTCCTTTGCTTTCACTAAAATGATACATGCCTCATTGCACATCCTTTCCAACACAACCCTCTCCCTCACTAGAAGAAGGAGGGGGAGGAAGAGGAGGGGAGGAAGGAAGAGGAGAAGAAGGGGAGAGCATGAGAAGGAAGAGGTAGAGAGAAGGGGGAACAAGAAGAAAAAGTCATCAGTATAGCCTTGTGACTCAGTAAGGACCACACGCAGGTTAGGCTACCTACTCCCTTCCTGGGTACCCTTTTTGCCCCAGAAATCACTGCATATAATGGAGTAGATCATAACAGTACCCATGACATATATTTTAAAATGCGAACAAAAATGCATTTATTTTTTTCAACTAATAATGCATTTAAAGCACTTAGTTCATGCCTGGCATGTGAAAGGCACGTAACAAAGTTTAAATACCCAAGTGCGAAGCGAGAGTCGGCGCTTGCACGCTGCATCAGTAAAAGTCAGACACACACAGTGGACATGGCTTCTGGTGCAATCACATTCCATCTCACCAGCCCAGCTTCTAATGCTCAGAAACTCACTGAACACTTGACAGCTCCTAGCTTTAAATTTTGTCTCTAGCTTGTTGGTTTCCCCATTTACACTGCGAATGATAACAGTTCCTTCTATATATATAGGGTTGTTGTGAGCATTGTGCAGCCAATGCATTTAAACAAAAATGCTTAGTAGCACAGTAGAGATATGTACTGACTGTTTCGTATGGCCATTTTCACATTTTATACAAGGGCCCTTTCAGATGCTTGGATCAGTTCCATCAGAACACTGGGGCTCATTAAAGTAAGCTTCCAGATCAAGGGCATCCAGCTTTATGGGGCACCCTGAAGGTAGCAACCTTCCCACCACCATGCTCTACCTTCTTCACCCCAGGGAGTGGTTTTTCTCTTTATAGTGCTTATCACACACTGAAATTACCTATTTTGTGTGTTTGTGTATGTTACCTTCTTTGTCTAGAATTTATGCTTCAGAAGAGCGCTGCTGGCATTTTTGTAAGCCTAGCATCCAGGAGAGTGCCTGGCACACCAGAGACATGTAGTTTTCTTGAATGAATAAAGCAAGCTAAAATGTGTCCAAAATCATCACTCAACCACAATGATCCATGGCTTTCCATCACAGCCATCCATTAAAATCCTCTCCAAATGAAGAATCACATGACTCCTTCAGAGACGTTTTCTCTGGGGGCCAAGACTAAAACTTTCCATGATTCTCCGCTTTCGTTCACTTCTCTCTAAGTGGAATTCAAATCCATCTCAAGGCCAGAAGCGTCACCAACCCTGCCAGGCTAGCATTCTAGCGGGGCCCATGGGAGGGGGACTGGCTGTGGCGAGGGGCAGGCTTTCCCAGTCTGGTCTCATAGGAGCTGTGACCCCACACAAGTTCCAGACGCTCTTTCATCCCACGAAAGGGATGCCGCGGAATTATGGTAAGGTTTACTTGACTAGTGTGTGAAAATGTGCCTGTGACGGGGCTGACCCATAGTGGGTTCTCGACAAGAAAGCACGTCCTCTCCTTCAGGCTCCAAGAAGCACCTATTTCTATGTCCCCTGGCCACTCACGGCTCTCAGGGTGTCCACGCCTTCCCTTCTCAAATGCACTGCATTTGACGGCAGAGACTGTGACCTTGTCTCTCCTGCCACCCAGCAGGTGCTCAGTGAGTGAGACTGAACAAAACCTCCAATAAACTCACGAGAAGTATTTCCTTTTACTTTTACCTGAGGCTTCCAAATCATGTTTGAGTTCACTCTCTCTCCTCCAGCCTTAATTAAAACTGCACAGATATCTCAAATAGAGTGGAAGGGGCAAAAACAACATTCGACATTTCCTGCACCTTTTCTACCCCGCAGAGCCCTGGAGGGGCAGCTGAAGGGAGTCCCAAGTGACGTGCAGAACACATGGGGTTGGCTCTCAGGGGCCTGTGAAAGTGGACACCTGCCTGTCCGACACCCCCCCCCATGCTGGGATGTCACCATTCTATGCTTTCTCAGCCTTTTGGGCGCAGACACCAAGGCGCACACACACACATCAACTTGACTTAGAAGCACCACCTTACAGCATTAGAAATGGAAGAGAAACCCTGTGCTTGGTGCAGGTCACAATTATAGCCTCTCTTGGGGTGCTTTTGAGGATCAATGTCTGGAAAATGGCTTTACAAAGTATGGCAGATTCCACATACATAATACAGGCAGGTAACCATATGGAAAATTTTAGGTGGGCCCTAGCCATCTTTACAACGAGTGCACTCAACTATAAATGAGGTAACAGGGTGTCAGGGAGAAGGGAAGGGCTCCTCTGCTCGAATTATCACCAGGAGGGGTGGCTGTGTGAGAAGACCCTCTCCCCTTTCTAAAAGCTTGAACAAGGGAGAATGGAGTCTGGCTTTCCTTTGATTGCAACATTTCCCTTCTTTGGCCAGTGTGTATCCGTCTCCCACACAGATGAGGGTCTGTGATACTGGCTTCATCCTCCAGATGCATTTCAGTGTTTCCTAAACTGATGTGGGTATCGCCCCATAAAATTCATGTCTTCAGAAATGCACCTTAGGTATAATTAAGAAAGGAAATTATAGGCCTTTAAAAAGTGGTTATCCAAGGTCCTTGACTCTTAAAATCCTTGTACTTGGCTCACTGAAACATTTTAGTGTATCATTAGTGTGGGAAGAGAGGCACTAACTGTGCAGTGGGTCACAGTTCAGATGGTGGTTACCGGCTCCCATTTGCTTCCTGGGTTCTACAAGTAAAGAGGTTTCCTGGATTCTATCACGGAGAGGTTTGTATCTAATTTATCAGAAAATCCCAGACTGTAAGCTGCCTAAGGTTTTATTAGATTTTCAAATGAAAATCTGACAAAGCTCTATAAGATTTACCTAAAGTAACATTTATAAGCGGCTGAGTTGGAATTATAACTCAGAGCTTTCCCACTGTGCAAAGGAGAAAAAAAAAAAAACCTGGACAGGATCTCCCCGCTCCCATACCCCCCCCCACCCCAGATTTCAGACCAGGAGCCTCCTCCTCTTCTCTTTCCCGCCTTATCCCATTCCCTCACCCTTTTAAGAATGATTTTGAGAAGGAGCAACGAGAAATTCCTCCTGGGTGACCTACGGGGCAGGAGGGAAAGAAGCCTGAACCTCTCACGTTGGTGAGCTTGTGGCTCGTGGGGGAGGCGGGCGCACTGCCCAGCTGGCGCCTAACCTGGGGATGGGGAGTGAGGCTGCAGGAGAACCTGGAGAAGAGGTGTGGGAGGAAGGGCGCACAGGGGGGCAGAGAAAAGGTGTAGCTGCGGGAGGGAAATTAGAGACCTCGGCGCCTCTGGGGAGCAGGTCAGTCCAGCTCTCACACAGCGGCGGGAAGGCCCCGAGCAAACTCCTCTCTCCAACTCGCACTGGGTCCTTTGTTGTCGGCCTCTGCCTCTGGCTCCCGCTCATGCCCTCCGGTCCCCCGCCCCCCATGAAGTCACCCCAACTGCACTCATAATATTTTGCTTTGCGCCGGGTCTGTTTTCCACCACCAACTTCCAGCGGTCACCATGGCGACGCGCCGGGGCGGGGGGAGGGCGCCGCTAAGGCAATCCTAGGGCCTAGCGGCCCGGCGGCCCGGCAAACTTTTCCGGGTCTCCGGATCCTGCAGGCCGGGTGGAAAAGCGCGCTGTCACCGCCGCCGCGCGGAGTCGCTTGCGGGGCTTCGCGGACCTGTCTTGAGCGCCGCGTCCGCGTCGGCGAGGGCCGCAGCCACCGGCCTGGGGACCCCAGGACCACGCGGCTCTCACTTGACCCTGCTGCCAAACTCACAGACCCCGGCGCTTGGCAGGTGGCGAGGGAGGGGGCGCTCATGACCCCCACCCCTTGCCGGCCACACACACACTCACACACACAGGCCCGGGGAGGGAGAGAACAGCCTGATGTGGGCGCAGGAGCAAAGGGCAGACCCCCGGCCCTCTGCTCCCTTGAGCCGGCAGACAGGTCCCCCCGGCGGGAGAAGGCTACTCCTTGCCTAGGACCGTGGCCAGGAGAGGATGGAGGAGCCCCGGGCCCTGTTCCCACCCGAGCGCTCTCCGTCCCGGGGTCCCCAAGCCAGGGCCACTGACTGTCCCCACCTGGGGGCCCATGGGGCCAGGTCAGGCCTTGTGCTGAGCCGGGGCCTGTAGGCCAGCGTGCCTCCCCGCCGCTGTGGCCCGTGGTGCTCAAATCCCACTCCAGGGGTACTTCGGCCTCTCCAGCTCTGGATTCTGGATCTCCGGGCAGAAAGTGGTCGAGGCAGAAATTTCCAGTTCGGGCTGGGCAGTGCCCCTTTCTAACGTGCCATCCCGTTTAACAAGAAACGACCCCTCTGTTGCGTAGCCGACCAACCCCGCCCCGGCCCACTTGGCACAAGTTCTCCGTGGCCTAAAATTCTACCTGCTTTTCTCCCTCGTTCTCGAATTTCCGGCTTGAGTCACCGAGCAACGCTCGCCTGGACAGGGCGGCCCGGCTCGGACCCACAGGGCCAGGCGCGCGTGGCCGCCGCGGTCGGCTCTCAAGGCGAAGGTGGGCCGGGCGGCCGGGTGCCGGCGGGCGGGCAGCGTGCGGCGGCCGCGTGGGACCCGCGCGCAGGCCGGGAGCGGCGTGCGCCCGCCCCAACCTCAAACCGCGCACCGGCGGGGCGGCGCGTCGACGGCCCCACGCGCGCGCCTGCGGCCTTCGCCGTCCGCCGGAGCTCGGCTGCGCCGCTGGTCTCCTGGGAGAGGGGCTCGGCTTTGTCGCGCTCCGCCGCGAGCGCGCGGAAGGCCCTTTGAGGCGCGCGCGCCGGTTCCGCGGCCTCCCCCGACGGGCCCATTGTCTTAGCCCCGCACTTGATGAGTATTTGGGGAAAACTGGAGGAATATATTACCGACTCGGTGCGCGGAACAAAGGGCCGCGTTTCCTCAGGTCACGCTGAAGTGGCCCCGAGGCAGACCACTAGAGCCCCGGCCCCTGCAAAACGGTTCTCCCGGGCCCGAGGCACTTTGCGGGGATTTTCCTTTTGAGAGTCGGGATCGGAGGCCTGGCTCCAGCACTTGCTGCGAATCGGTTGCTCGAGCCCTTTGAGGATGAGACAGTGATCATCACACTCGTGGTTCCGGTCGCACGCAATCTGCTGTAAAAGGAGCAGAATCGAACTGCTCCTTGGAGCGCTAGTCTCAGCGAGCGGGGAGAAAGGACCTTTACATAACAAGGGAAACTCTGAAGAAAAGCTAATTGGATTAAGTTCTCGGAAAGGGAGGTGAGGGGAGGCTCCTGGACCGGACCGCGCGGAGCTGCACTTTCCTAGTCGTCGGGTTTGCGACTGTGAAATGTCACCTGGTGCTCCCCGTGTCATTTCTTCACCCTGACATTGCCCGAAACGTTTATTTTGATTTCAGGATGGCGATCTGAGGATGTCTCCGATTTTCGGAAAAGAGAGGGGAGTGGATGTGGAAAAGATTTCTGTTTCAGAACCCGTTTGGGGTGTTTGCGGTTGGGGTAAAAGTGACCAGATGCCTCCACGGCCACCAGCTACATCGAGGACAGGAAACAGAACGTTTTCACGCCCCATAAGCCTCCCCCAGAACGCACAAGGAGGTCCCGTCAAGTGGAGAGGGCACTTAAAAGCCCAAACTGGGGCTTGGCTGGTGTGGGATGTGGGGAAACCCCAAGCCCCTACGTGGTTCCCCTTGTGAATGCTTGGCTGCAAACAATGCAGACGTGGGTTTAATTTTATTCAAGGGTATTTGCTTCTAAATTTGGGGTGTTCGGGGTGCGTGCTGGTGCAAGCGCTCTACATAAAAATATAGAGGGCTGGGCTTTTTTTTTTTCCCCTTCTGTGGTGCCTTCTTTGCCGCCAGCAGAGAGCACCCCAGCGGGGCCCGCCGGGTACCTGCAGGCTGGAACGCGCTGCAGGCGACCCCTCTCCTTGCCTCGGTTTATACAGTAAGGAAGACTGTGGGGCTCAGCCTTTCCCTACTCCGAGGGGGCCCACACTCAGTGGGAGAGGGACTTGACTCTTGGGATCAGAGATAGGCAACTACCCAGGAAAACCGAAGATCCCCCTGGCCCGAGGGAATGGGTGTCCTGGCCACTAGGGCCTCGGCAGAAGCCTGCAGAGGCTGGAAATCTCTGCGCAGACCGAAGAAAGACCATCTGGGGCGATGCCCAGATGACCTCTACCCCCATCCCACATCTATTTCCAGCCTGCTTCGGGGACGGTGAAGAAACATTCTGGTGGTGGTGGTTTATTTGCTCGGGGAAGGGACGCGAGTGTGTTCAGGGATGGCAGCTGCTAGAAAGCACTTGTTGCTCCGCTCTGCTCCTAGACCTCAGCCCCAGGATCTCGTCAAGCTGCGGCCTCGGCCCGGGCTGCGCTCACTGCCCGGCTCCTGCCTCTCCCCGACCCTATCTCCCCAAGAATCCCAGAGGCTGCATCCGACTGGCGATGGGAGTGGATTGGTTAGGGACTGTGGTTGGAGAAGGAGATTGGGGGGGGGGGGGCTTCCAGGGAACTTCTTCCACCTGGAACGAGCCTAGGGAGCATAACTTAGATCTAGAAGTTTGGCGGCTCCTCCTAGGTGCTGGAAGAGGAAGGTGGAGAAAAGTCTACTGGAGAACCAAGACGCCGGGCTTTTTCGTTGTAAGAGATTCCTTGGTTTCCTTCCTCAGTTGTTATGCACCGCCGCCACCCCAAAACCTGACGCCCACAGCCTCCAAAGTGCCGAGGAGTTTTGCAGACCCTGAGGCCAGGCCTCGCCGGCCGCACTGCGTCCAGCCCTTCCTCCAGCGCAGTTACAGCCCCGCAGCGGAGCGCGTTGTCGGATGGCCCTTCCGGGCAAGGAGGTTACACCCCGCCTCGGACGGCCCGGGGCTCCCACCTCCGACCCGGCACGGATTCCCCAGGACCACCGTGTTCGCCGCCGCCACTCCCTCCAGCTGCGCGTCTCCACCAGTCGGAGCCTCCGTCCCCACCTCCCAGGCGCTGTGCGAAGCCCTCGCCCTCCCCCGCCTCTGGGGAGTTCCGCTCGGCTTCCTGGCCCTAGCCACCAGCCTCAGAGCGCACCGCTATTCCGGGGCCCCCAAACCCGGGGGAGGAGCCGGGCCCGGGAAGGGGGCGGTCGGCTCGCAAAGTTTCTGCGAGCGGCACCTCGAGCTCGCCGCGAGCCAGAGAATCTTTACGTAACTTTGTGTTCAGGGCAAGCAAAAGCGCGCTCATCAGAGCGCGCGCGCGCGCACACACACATTTACACACACAATATCACGCTCACACACACACACTTCCACGCATCCACTTACATCGCACATTGCGATGGACTGAAAACTTGTGCACGCTCTCCGCTATTTCCTAGGGTTCCACTGTCAAGTTGACCCTTCTGAACTTTTTGCAACTCTTTCTGAAGTTCCCCTTCTCCCCTTTCTTTCCCTCCCAATGTCTCCCCCCACCCCCCACCAGTAGGACTGACCTGTGGAATCCATGTCGGGTTCCTCCAGTAACCCACAATGCATGCTCTTCCCATGGACAGCACGGGCGCTCCCCAAAAGTCCTGATGTTTGGGGATCCCCTGTGCTAGAGATGCCCGGGGAGGAAGGGAATCGGAAAGAAAAAGAGACGTAGAGAATGCAAGGGCAAAAGGATAGAGGAGGAAAGGAAAAGAAAGAGAAAGAAGAAAGAGGACAGAGAGAGAGGGAGAAGGGAGAGAGAGAAAGAGCGAGTGGGCGAGGGGACACTCAGTAATCCAGCCGGGCAAAGCCAAACCCGTCAAAATGTTTGCGGATGTTTCATGGGAAAAAGCATCATTTTATAGGAGCCCCGATGGGAGCAATGTCATTGATAGGCCAGCCGGCCTGATGAATGGCCGCTCGTCAGATGGGGCCGTGGCGAGGCGCACTGTGAAGCCCATTGTGGGCCTGTTTTGAATAAGAAAAGCCGCCTCCGAAAAGGGGGGCTCAGAGCGACGCAATCCCAGCCCTCCGACTTCCCCCTTCTATTATAGCATTAGCAACGTTTTTCTTATTTAAAGTTCCAGAGGCCTTCTCCAGCCTTCGCCCGGCACTCATTATAGGCGAAATCAAAATTGGCTTAGATGTGGCCCCCTCCTCCCTCCCCACCCCTCCCCCGATCGGGCCAGGCGGGGCGGTGGGGGTGGCAGGGGACTCCGGGGAGCCTGGGGAGTCGCCTACGCGGCCGCGAGTGGGCTCCTTTCCCTCTCCTCCTGCGCCCCTCTCCCGGTTTGGTCCCGGGTCAGATTTTGAGTGGGGGCCCTGGGAATGCGGGAGGAGGTATGCTTCGACTCCCTCACACGCGGATCCGCGGACACGCGTGGAGGAGTAGAGGGAGCGGAGGGCGAAAGGTGGGGGAGAGAACGGCAGCCCGAAGACCCCAGCCCCCAACCTGGGCGGCGAGGAGGCCGCCTGGCGGGGTGGGTGTGAGGGGCGGACTCGTCTCCTCCAGAACTTTCTGTCTTTCCCTGGGTTTATCCATCTCCTTCACCGAGTCTCTCCCCCTTCCCTGCCTCGCTCTCGCTCTCTGCTTGTCTCCCAGTCTCTGCCTCTCACTCTGTCCTTCTCTCGTCCTCTGTGTCCCTCTATTTCTCCTGTGTTGGCTGCCAGTATTTCTGTCCAGCCCCTGCCCCCACGTCTCTTTGTCTCTCCCTAGGACTCTGCTCCTCTGTCTCTATCCCCCTTGGTCTCTCTGACACCCCCCTCCCCGCCTCTTCCCGTAACTCTGTCAGTCTGTCTGTGTCCCAGACCCTCCCTCCCTCCCTCCCTCCTCCCGCCCTCTCCCCCGCCCCCCAGCCAGCCGCGAAGTTTGTGAGAAGCCCGGCGTCCAAGTGGGGACGCGGTTTTCCCAGGGACCCCCTCCCCGGCTGAGTTTAAAGTGCAGAAAGAGGGGGGCGAGGAGCTGGGGGTCTGGAAGTGGAAGTGGGGGGGCAGGCTGCGTCTCTGAGGGCCCCGATAAAGTGGCCGTTCGCGGGCCGGCAGCGCTGTGATTAGAATATGAATGGGGCTCGGCAGGCGGAAGAGAAAGGCGGATTACCCCGGGTGCTTTGACCATGGACAGAGGCAGCGCCGGCCCGGCCGCGGAAGGGGCGGGGCGCGCGGGCGGGGTCCCTAACGCCTGGCGAGGGGGGTCTCTAACCCAGGACCCCAAGCTGGGTGCGTCGTCCCGCGGTCCCTCGCAAAGCCCCCCAGTCTGCCCTCCAGGAAGGGCTAAGTGGGACAATGTGGGGGGAGGCGCAAGGGGCCAGCACGTGCCGAGTTAAGGTCACGGTGCGGGAGAGAGGAGGCGGCGGCGCCGAACGAGGGCTGGACAGAGCCCGGGTTTGGCACATTTCAGAGCACTGGGTTCGAATTCCGGCGCGATAAATTCCTTCATCTTTCTGGGCCTCGGCTTCCTTGTCTGTAAAATGGGGCAAAGATGTCCACTCTCAAAGTTAGGGGGGAGAATCAATGAGGCAGTGGATGTGGCAGGAGTCGAACATTTACTTGCTCTTTACCACCTGCCCCCCACCCCAAGCATGTCGCCCTGTGGCCCGCTCCTTCCCACCACCCGGGGCTCCGCTAAGGGCTGCCTCCTGGGAGTGGCTGAGCCTCTCTGCGCGGGTCCCCTCTGACTCGGTCCGCCGCCGCCTTCATTACCCGTTCGTTTCTGCGGAAACTTTGTTCACAGCCGCAAGCAAGCCCAGGCCCCAGAACAGAGCCAGGCGTTCTTTCCAGCTGCGACGGCTGACGACCGGAAAACCGATGACAACCCGTGGCGACCGAAGGTGGCGGTGGCACGTCGTCGTGGTGTGCCTGGCGGTGAAGACAGCGGGATTCGGAGTCCGAGGATTTGAGCGGCTGGGTCTGCCTCACGCATCCTCGATTTCTCCCTGAGCGGAATGGGGCGAATGATAAAAGCCCCCTTTGGCCGCCTGCAGGCCCAGCCGGAGGTGGAAGACTGGCCAGGAGCTCCATCAGGTGCTTGCAGAGGGCAGCCGGAGCTGCCACCACCCGGAGAGTTGGGGGTCCGCGGGACAATTCTTAAGGGACGCTGCGGGGGGGGCGAGGTGGTCTGTTAATATTATTTTAATTATACACGAAAAATGGAGGTGGGGTGAGGTGGGGTGGGTCTGGCTGGAGAGTAAAGTGAAGAGAAAGAAGTCTCAGGTGGGTCGGGCTGGGCTGGTGCACGGGGGGGGGGGGGGGGGGAGGGGCTGTCCTGCCCTGTACTGTCTAACCTGGAATGGCACTAGCTCTCCCCACTGACAGTGCTGCAGCACCCAGGAGCTGAAAGAAATGCAAATAAGCAGGCATCATTCATTCCTTGGCAAATTTTTATTGTGCACCTACTATGTGCCCACAACTTGTCAGTCTAGGAGCTGGGGATACAGCAGTGAAGAAAGGAAACTTAAAAAAAAAAAAATCCCTGCCTTCCTGGAACTTACACTGGAAGGAAGGGAAATAGCTAATAGGTAAAATAGATAATTAGATTATAGAGGTTGTCCAGTGAGGAGTGCTATGTAGCAGGTGGGACCAGGGAGGACCTCTCTGAGGTGATAACATTTGAGTTTAAAAACAGTGCTATCCTAGGGGCTAGTAACAAGGGTGTGTTCACTGGTGGAAATTCACTGAGCTGTGTACACTTAGGATTTTATGCATTTTTCTGAATGTATTTCAAACCTCAATAAAAAGCTTGTTCAGGTTCAATAACGTAAGAGGAATAGCTACCATGTACTCTTCATGCGTGGGTTGTGCTTCCACTGTGGTAGGCATTTCCACACATTATCTCATTTAATCCATACAATACAACTAACATTAAATATCGTTTTCGTCTCCACTTTTCAGAGGAGGACAATTGGGATTCAGCGTGGCTGTCGTCCCCTTGGATACAATCACGAACAATGCAGCGCTGAGTCTCCAGAGCTCGAAATCGAAAGCGAATATAGCAAGGCCTGCAGTAGGGAGAGTGTGGGTGCGATGGGGACCAAGGGAGGAGAGGAGAGGGGAAACTGAGTCTGGGAGGCTGGTGGTGTTGAGGCAGGCCCCTCGAGGAAGCGGAAGTGATGACAAAGCCAGGGGCCAAACTCAGCAGGCCAAAGGGTGGAGGGTGTTCCCGACAGCTGTAAGGACATGAGGAGGGCCTGTGCAGTATGCTTGAGGACTAGAACCTGGCACGGCTACACATGCCATGGCAATTTCTTGGGGAGGTAGGTGAGGATCAGATAGGGAGGGTCAGGCTAAGAAATTTATGCTGAAAGTGTTCTGAGCATACAGGACTTGATTTGTGTTTTGGAGATGCCAGTGTGGTCATGGTGTGCCCACATGGTGTTCCCAGAGGTGGAGGTCATTGAGAAAGAGATCATGGTGGTCTGGGATAGAGACTTGACAGTGGGGGCAGGGAGAGGTGACTCATCCACCAGCTTTGCTGGTGACTGGGTGTGGCCAGTTAGGGACACAGAAGACGGATGTCCAATTTTCTGACTTGGCCTATTTACACCCTTCCCACAGATCATCGGCCGGGGGGAGGGTCAGGGGGAGGTGGTGGGAATGGCAGGATTAGAGATTTGGCAGCAAGGAAGAGGTGACTTGAAGAGCTCATAAAGCTTCCCAGTGGCCCACTACCAGGCAGTCCCACAAAAGCATGGGGTTGGCACCGCTTGGATAGCCCTGGGAGGCTGCTGGAACCCTCAGAATGGATGCATGAGCCACACACAAAGGGAAGGTGCAGGACTCCTCCCTTTCTGTCATCTGGTATGTTCTGCCACCACAGCTGCACTCTCCATGGTGCCCTGTACTTGCTAATCCTAAAGTCTTGGAATCGTTTGCTTGTCTGATGTTTTATTTTGTCTACACAGCTTACCACCATCTAAAATTATTTGTTTGTTTCCTTGTTCATTGTATGCCTCTCCACATCAGAATGCAAGCTTCAGGAGGGCTGGGACCTTGTCCTTCTTGCTCACTGCTCTCATCTCTGTCTCTGGACAGCATTTATTTGCCACCATGAACAACCCATCCACTGGCCTGATTGGAAGCAGGTGACACAGACCCACAAGAGCACAGGTGGATTTCCTTGTGCAACAAAGTCGCTGGACACAAGATTTGCACTTTGCATAGTACTGAAAGATTCTTAGTTATTCTAAGTGAAAATCAGAGCTCTGTTCAACTGATTCTTTTTTTTTTTTGTTCAAGTGATTCTAAAAATGAAATCTATGGAAAAATATCTTGTCTTTAAAAATCTCCCAAATACGCATACATTGTATACATCTATAGCTTAGAATTGCATTACGGGTGGGTCTAAGCCTGGATCACCTTCCGTAGAGAAACCTCTACAGAGTAAGACTTTTTCCTCCTCCCTTCCTCCCTCCCCACCTCCCTTCCTCCCTCCCTCTTTCTCTCTGTCTTTCCTTTTCTTTCTTCCAATACTGAACAACAAGTCATGTGCCAGGCTTTGCCCTAGGTAGAGGTTCAGAGGTGAACAGGATAGTCAAGTGTCCTCCTCTCTCCTCCACCTCCTGGAGTTTACATTCTATTGGGAGAGCTGAAAATAAACAAAGAAACTAAGAGATACAGCAATCTTTCCTTCATGGATCTTATATTATAGTAAAGACATGCGCCCCAACCTTATGTGTGTTAATGATTCATTTTCTAATTAGCTAAGTCATTATTTCAATAATAATTGAATAATAATAGTAAACATTGCCTGAGCACCTTCTATGTACCTCTGCGAGTTGTGGGCGTAAATAGTCTGATATGACTGTGTTTACCTTAAGTCGTGCCTCAGTGAAGGAGAAAGTCAAGAAGAACTATAAAACAGCTGGATAAGTACTGTACAAGAGGGGTACCTGGGATAGCCATGGAAGGAGGGGACTCCCCCAGCTCACTCAGGAAGCACCTGAAGGTTAAATTAATTTCTGCTCACAACTGTTTTCTATAGCCAGAAAATGCAAAATGCAAAAATCTCAAGTGAAAGTTTTTTTTACAAAATCACTATCATGTTACCATTATCACACCTAAAATATCAACAATAATTCATTCCATAACCAAATTTCACTGTTCACATTTGCCCAACTGCTGATAATTTTTTTTTAAAGTTGGTTTGCTTGAATCAAGATCCACAGCAGATCCACACAATGTATTTGGTTGCTATGTCTCTGAAGTCTCTTTGAATCTGGAGATTTTCCCTCCGTATTTCATTCTTTTTCAGTTATTTGTTGCCAAAAGCCAAGTTGTCTTTCCTGTTGTGTGCCCACCATTTTGCAATATGTTCATTGCATCCCCACCGTGTTATTGAACATGCTCTTCTGTCCCCTATAGTTCCTGTAAATTGTTAGCTGGGTCTAGAGACATGATCAGATTCAGATTCAAGTTTATGGCAAAAATAGCACATTGGTGGTGATGCGTACTTCCTGTTGTAGCACGCAGGAATTCACATAGTGTCCCTCTGGGTTATTAAGAAGACGAGAAGTTCAGGTGTTATCAGGCTCTACGTTCTTTCCACTTATGCTCAGCTTCCCGCTTTTCTTGTCTTCTGCTACTAAGGACATGATCACAAATTCATTTATTCTTCATGATCACAAAATGGCTATAATTGCTAAAGTACCACAGCTTCCCTCACACATTTCTCAGAGACTGGAAGGAGAAAAGACAGGCTGTCCCTTCCCCCATCCTTTAAGAGTAAGAAAACTTTCTCAGAAGCCTCTTGGATAATTTTTCCTCCTGTCCCATCAGATAACTGATTTACCTGTCCATCCCTTAACCAGTAACAAAGGGCAAATAAATACCATGGGAGGCTAAGATGAACTAAAATTCTCCCCGAGGGCTAAAGAAGGGCCCACCTTCCTCTAAAACAGACAGACATCAGGTACATGAACCAAATCTGCGTTCAGTTACCAAGGAAGAAGGGGAGGCATGAGTAGCCAGTTGTGTCTGCTATACCATTCAATAGAGGATCAGCCTTGCATAACTTCATGCTGTGTAATGGGAAGGGCTCTCTGCTCAACTAACAAAACATACATCTTGTCCGTGAATACCTTCACTCCAGGTCCTTGCCTTGCGGGAGCACATGACCTCCATGCTCTCCTGTTTGATTCCATCAACAGTTCACGTGTGAGAAATAATGTTCACTGAGGATGGCAAAAACTTAGCACCCCACCCATTACTCAAGATGGGATCTTCCAAACTTGGTTCCCTGGTTGGGTTTGATGGGTGTAAAGAAAACCCATGTCCCCCGCCCTACAAAAACTTCTCTCCCTTCTTGTTCATGAGAAGAACTGATTTACCAGAGTGAAATGATTTACTCTCGGGAGCCAGGGCTCTCCATTCTCAGGAACTATACACAGAGCAAATGAATGAATGTATGCTTTTAAAATATATAAATAACTTGGAAGAAAATATTTACATACTTAATGCAATTCCGAGAGAAATTCCAATGTGGTTTTATTTCATCTGGAAGTGTAAATCAATGCAACAGGTAAGAAAGTGTTTATCTTTTCAAAAAAATTATGTTTGTCTTTGTTAAATAATGAGGTAACATGTATGCTGTATGACTCAAATTATATGAAAGTGCATTAAAAATTAATCATCTCTTTTCTCTCCTATAATCCTATTGTGATAACATACTAATGATTTGGTATATGTAACTCCATACCTTTCTCTAGGCTCGAACATTAATAACTGGATAAGAACATTTCAGTTTGGTTGTGCCGTAATTTCTGCAATCTCCTTTTGAATGTGATTTGGGTTGTTCCCAGGTTGTTGGATTTTTTTGCCATCAATTATGTTACAACAGACCATCCCTGCACATATGTTCTTAAGTACTGGCACTTTTATTTCTATCAAATAGATTGTTATGAACGGCAATGTGAAGTCCTTTAATATTTTAATGACTTTGAAGGACTGCTTTCCCCAAAAGTTTAACAGTTCACACTTCTACCACCAATATATGAAGGAGGCAGATTCTGCAAGCCCATACTTGCACTGAATGTCATTACTTTAAAAGATTTTTAGCCAAATGTGAAGTAAAAATGATGAATAATTGCTCTTTTAATTTATATTAGTGGGGTTTAGTGCCTTTTCATGTATTTATTTAGTTTTTGCTTTTTGTCCTTAAGGAATTGCTTACTTCTGTTCTGTGTTAAGCAGCCTTTAAAATGGCTCCCAGGGACCACACCTCTGATATTCATGTACTTATGCCATTCTCTCTCCTTGAGCATAAGCTAAATCTAGTGATTTATTTGTAATGAATAGAATTTGGTAAAAATGATGGGATGTCACTTTCAGGTTTTGTTTTCCCCCACTCTGTGGTTTGTGCTTTGAGGGTCTTATTTAAGAAATCTTCCTGTTGTCCCCAAGGTTATAAAACATGTTTTCATTTTTCTTTCATTAGCTTAAACTTTTGACCATTTCATCAGAGATGTTTAATCCGTCTGCAGTTCATCTTTGTAAACAATTTTTTTTCAATACAGTTAACTCCCCCCCCCCGCAAAACTATTGTCTTAGCCAGCTTAGGCTGCCATAACAAAATACTAGAGATTGGGTGGTTTAAAGAACAGAACTTAATTTTCTCACAGTTCTAGAGGCTAGTAGTCCAAGATCAAGTTCTAGTTGACTTGATTTCCTGGGAGGACCACCCTTCTGGCTTGCAGATGGCCAACCTTCTCTCTGTGTCCTCACGTGGCCTTTCCTTGGTGTGTGTGCCTACACAGATGAAGAGATCTTTCTCTCTTCCTCTTCTTGTAAGACCACTAATCCTATAGGATTAGGCCCCCACGTTTACGACCTCATTTAACCTTAGTGACCACCTTAAAGATCCCATCTCCAAGTATAGTCACATTGAGGGTTAGAGCTACAACATGTGGGTTTGTGGGGAGGGGGAGGGGGAACACAATTCAGTCCATACCAACTATCTATTAAATAATCCATACTTTCCCCAGCGTTTGGTGGTGCCCTCACAATCATATTTTAGTTTCCTGTACTTGTACTCTCTAGTCTTTTTCTGTCATCTTTTTGCCTGTCCCTGCCCGGCGCCACTCCGTTTTTATCACTATGGCTCTCTAACATTTCTTTATATATGTGCTATATAAGCAAGTTCTCCCATTCTTTCTCAAAATTTAGCTACTCATGGAACTAATGATTTCACATATATTTTAAAATAAATTTATCAGATTTACTAAAACTTCGTGAGATATTTTAAATGGACTTGAGTTAAATTGAGTTGAATCCGCACGTTTACATGTTATTCATTCCACATATGAACATCGCATAATCTCTCCACTTACTGAAAAAAGTCCCATGCCCTTTAATTGAGTTTCTTGATAAAGGACTTTGCTTTGGTTTGATTCATTCCAGGAGGCTTTATGGTTGGGTTGCTGTTGTGCATGATATCCTGTCTATATTTTATACGTAGCTATTGCTGGTACAGAAGAACACTCTTGGGTTATTTTATTTAAGGATGGGACAGACTTGGGGCTGTGCCACTAAGGTCTCCTTCAAGGGAAACTGCTCAGGCAGTGAGGTTGACTGGCATATCCTCTGCTGCTACCACTCTGAATCCCCCTCTCATTCTTGTCTACAGGGGCCACACTTCAATGACTGGGCACAGCAGGGGTGATAGAGCTGGTTCATTCTTACGGGATGCAGACTCTGCCTTGAGGTCTCCCTCTTCTCCTAACCGCCTAACAGAAACACTCTTAGAACCACGTGGAAGTCCAAGAGTATTTTACTCAATTTCCCTTCATCCTCTCCTTTCACAGGTATCAAACATGCCCTGCGGTGAAGAGTCTCCCCACCTTTTTCTGTTCCATTCCCTTTACTCTTTATGGAGATTTTACTCCAATAAATTTCTATTGTGTCCAATCTTGTTTTCGCTCCTACTTCTTGGGAGACCTGCACCGAAACAGGAATAATTTACATACGATAAAATGCTCAGATCTTGTGTACAGTTCCATGAGGATGAGAAATGCTTCTCATGCTTGTGTATCTCAGTCTGCCAACTACACTTGCTGACTCAATTCTTTCTTTCAATGGTCATTAGAGGACCATTTTAATGAGAATCCTTAGGTGAGTATATGATCACTTTATCTATTGAAGTATGTTTTATAAAAATATAGCATCCTTTTGGTCATATCTATTTGTTCTGATAACATCGCTACATTTTTAAAAATTTCGTATTTCTCTCATTTGACTTTCTCCATCCCTATGGTTTTAATCTTTTTATAACTTTTTGCTTTAAGGCTTTCTCTTGTAGATAAGTCCTTCTGAGTCTTCAGACTTTTATACGGAGTTTGATCTATTTCTACTTACTGCAATTACTCTTATATTTAAATTCTTAAAAAAAAAACCCATCAGTATTTTTTCATGTAATCTATCTACCATACTTTCTTTCTTTTTCTTTTTTTTTCCTTCCCTGTTACTTTCCATTACAAAGGGGAAAATTAAACCAAGTTTGGGTTTAGTAGTTATGAGTAACCACCAGGAGAATAAAATTGAATGTATAATTTCAGGCAAAAAAATTTCAATATATCTGACCAATGTTTTAAATTTTTTTAAAAGACGTATTTGTTTTATTATTTTTTGAAACTTTTAAAAAAAAGGATTGTTTATTTATTTGAGAGAGAGAGACATAGTGAGAGAGTGAACACAAGCACGGGGAGTGGGAGAGGGAGAAGGTAGACTTCCTGTGGAGTGGGGAGCCCGATGTAGGGCTCAGTCTCAGGGCCCTGGGATCATGACCCCAGCTGAAGGCAGATGCCTAAGGACTGAGCCACCCAGGCACCCCCTATTTATTTACTTTAGAGAGAGGGAGAGAGCATGGCCACAGGGGCAGAGAAGAGAATCTTAAGTAGACTCTGCACTGAGTCTGGAGCCCAACTTGTGGCTTGATCTCAAGGCTCTGAGATCACGACCTGAGCTGAAGCCAAGAGTCAGACACTTAACCAACTGCACCACCCAGGTGCCCCGATCTGATCAATCTTCGTTACTGATTGCTGTATACGTAAAATTTCTGTTTGCTTATTTTGTGATGGTTGCTGACTTTTACAACAGTGACATTTACTGAATTATTTCTTTGTACCTCCATATTCCATCACCCTCCCTCCCCTTCCCCCAGTGTTTTCCCTTCTTGCTGGACCACTTCTTCTAAGAATGTTTTAAAAGAGGGTCTTTGCATGGTAAACAGTAATTATGTTGACATCACATTTAAAGGAAAGTTTAGCTGGCTATGGAATTTTAGGTCCCAAGTTCTTTTACTGAAAATATCGCTATTTGGTCTCCTTGCAGATGTTGCTGTTGAGAAATAATGTTGGTCTGATTCTTCTTCCTTTATAGGCAATTTGCTTTGCATCTAGAAGAGTTTAAGCTTTCTTTTGTCTTTATGTACTTAAGTGATACAAAGATGTACCTACGTATGTTTTTCCTCATCTGTCTTATTTCTTTAAGTACTTGTATTTGTAATTCGAGGTTTCAAAACTTTCTCTAATCTGAGAAAACCTCTGTCATTATTTAGCTAAATATCCCACTCTCTCTTTTTCCTCTTCTTCTGAGACTTCTATTATTTGAATGTTGACGCTTCTATTTTCCATGTCTCTTTTCTCTCTTATATTTCATCTCTATAACCCATCCTGATACTTCCTGTAACAAATCCTCCACTTCTTCGATTATTCTGTCTTTTTCTGCTATTCAAACTATTGAATCCTTCGCTTCCTTTTTCCCCCCATACTCAGGAATTCCTCTCAGAGCTCCTTTATGCCTTTGCCTTTACAATCATTTCTTTTTGCTTCGATATATTTATTTTTCTTTCTTGATCTGTTTGGTCTGCTGAATTTGCTTCATCTACATTTTTTCCATGTGTTTTTTTTTTTCATATCCCAGTGGCCCTCCCAACAAGCTAATTGTTATTATTATTTTTCCTATGAGGTTGCATTCAGGGGAGGGGATGCAGTATTAGAACCGGGCTACTGGCTTCTAGGGAGTGGTGGCCAGGGATCTCCTGAAAACCCTACCAGGTACCGGAAATCTTCTCACAATAATAATTTATCTGCCCAAACTGTCCTTAAAGCCAAGGA
Organism: Martes martes; assembly: GCF_963455335.1. Lineage (NCBI taxonomy): Eukaryota > Metazoa > Chordata > Mammalia > Carnivora > Mustelidae > Martes > Martes martes. The sequence goes on from NC_137895.1 coordinate 15,803,474, forward strand.
AGAGAAGTTCTACCCTAGAAGTATTAGATGTCTGAGCTGATGAGAAGGGCCAAAGCATAAGCCCTAGCTTCTATCTGTCCTGATAAGTTTGACTCGGGGTTTGCAGGGAGAGTGAGAACCCATCTCGGTCTATGATGGTTCAGACTCATTCTTCTTCAAGAACCGTCTATGAAGCAGGAGTCACCATAAAGCAGAGTGGGGCAAGCAAGGAATGCGAAGGGGCTGGCTAGTCAGTTTGCACACACAGTTAACTAGTTCTTAACAACCCAGCTTGGCTAGCATGTCCACTGGCAGTCCTGGCAGTACAGGGCTGGCCACTGTGTTTTCTGCTTCACTGTGGCACTGGGCTGGGCAAGGTCTGCCCAGGACAGTGTTAAAGAGCCCAGGTGCATCTCAAAGTCTCCGCAACCCAGCTGCCCCTGGTCTCCATCCATGAGGTTCAGCCATGAACCTCTGGAAGCTCTGGGCTTCCATTTCTCCCTCACACCGGGACCTAAACACCTCCCAGTGCTCCAGAGAGTTTTCACAAGTTTACCTTCGTTTCACACAACTCTCTTCTGATTTTTGTGGCATTTATGAGGGGGGGCTTGAAGGAAGGCATTAGGGAGGCTAAGCTTATCCCTCATATTATCAGAGACTGGAATGCCCAAATTATTTAGAGTTTTAAAACTGTATATACGTGTGTCTTGGATAAAACAAAAATTAATTTTAAAATGAAAAGAACAACAAGAAACTGAAGAAACCGAGGGAATGTGCAAAAGTTACCATTTGAATGTGCCTGGAGAATGAGTCAATACAGCTAGAATTAGGTTCAACTTGAGTAGGAGACCCAAAAGAACAGTGGTTTATTCTAGATAGATACAAGTTTATTTCTTTTATGTGTGTGTGTGTGTGTGTGTGCACGTGTGTGTGTGTATGTAGTTATCCTGTCCTTCATAACCTACATCCCTAAGATTACTTCATAGTTCAAGATAGTTGCTTTAGCTCTATTTACTATGCCTCTCTCGCAGGCAACAGGAAGAAGAAAGGGAAAAAGAAGAGGCAAAGGGCATATGATAACTGTTTTTTAAGGAATGTGTTTCTGTTTTCTAATGCAGCATCACAAACCACCCCAACACTTAACACAAGTTAACATTACTATTGTGGCTTAACACAACAGTGATTTATTTTTTTTCTTCTTCTTTTTTTCACAACAGTAATTTATTATAAATCATGATTCTGTGAGTAGAATGCACAGTTCTTCTGATTACATGGTGTTGGCCAACATTTGGGGACAGCTGATAGGTCCAAATAGACCTCAGCCACATACATGGCCGGCAAGTCGGCACTGGCTGTTAGCTAGGAGCTTAGATGGGGCCATGGCCTGAAACCTCAGTTCTCCTTCCTGAGGGTTTTTCCTCACAGCTGCTTGGGCCCCTCAAGGCATGGAAGCTGCATTTGAAAAGGACCGGGCCAAGTATGAGTGTCCCAAGAGGAAGGAAATTATAGCTCTAATCCTCTTAAGGCCGAAGCCGGGGAGTCCCTGAATGTCTCTCCCACTGCGTTGCACTGGTCAAAGCAGCCACAGGAGCAGCCCAAGGAAGAGGTGGTGGTGGACGCGCTGCATTTCCTGATGTGGAGTGGCCTGCACGTCCTGGAGGGTGGAATCGTTGGGAGACATCTTTAGAGATGAGCAATCATAGAAATTTCCTGAAAGTTGTCATAGGACACCTATGCTCACCTCCCATCATCCAGAACTAAGTTTAGATTGTATGACCATGCTTAGCTACAAAGGAGGTTAGAAAACAGACTTTTTAAACTGACATTCGGGTACCTGGATAAAAACTGAGGGTTCGACTTCTGTGAGAGAACAAGTTGAAATGAGTCATCAAAGGTGCCTGGGTGGCTCAGTTCATTAAGCAGCTGCCTTTGCTAAGGTCATGATCCCAGGGTCCTGGGATCGAGTCCCACATGGGGCTCCCTGTTCAAGGGAGCTTTTCCCTCTGCTCCTGTCCCCCACCCACCCCATTCATGCTCTCTCTCTCTCTTTCAAAAATAAATAAATAAGATCTTTTTTTTTTTTTTTTAAAGAAGCAAATCATCAAAACATAAACAGCATGGAGTGGCTAAAGGGAACCCAGATACAAAACTGAGGGGCAGAAGAGGCAGAAATACTAGCAAAAAGAATGCCAAGAGAACAGAAAGACAAAACAGCTCAGTACAAGAATATAGTTAAGAGGATCTAATGACAAAAGATACTCTTAGAAGTGATATTTTATTCATTATTTTACCATTGATTGTCAAACACTTACCTATTCCCCACTACAGTCCAGGTCCTGGGCTATGTTCTAGGCATATGACAAGAATAAGACATTGTTCCTATACTTGGGGGTAGATGCAGGGTAAAGGCAAAAAGGAAAGACAAGGCTTTCATGCCTCTTCCTCCACTGCCTCCCAATTTAGGAGAACTTTCACTAATGTCACATAAGGGTAGAAGCAATAAAAGGCACCAGGAGTCTTTATTTGGAAGAGCGGTAAACATTTGCATATTTGGTAGAATTTTCTAAATATTTCGTCTTAAGTTCCACATTCCCAAAATAGCCACTCCTGGGCTTCCAGACTAGGCTAAGCCCCGACTATAAACATCTGTAGGTTTTGCACACTCAGCATCTCTCTATTCACACTCATTCTGTTAAAAAAAAACAGCTCTGTTTTTCTTTGATACCATCTGCTTTGGTCTCTGTGGCTGACCTATATGGAACTGACTCCATTCCCATTTCAAGGGGTGGGCATTTGGCCCAAACATAGCCTGGGCTCTTGTTAGAATTCTTGGGAGAGTTTAAACAGGAAGGGCAAATTACAGGTTCTGCCGGAGGTAGACTAAGAGGAGAGGCTGCCCAAGGCTAAGTTCTGGACAGATAGAAGCAGAGCCAAGGAAAGATAGGACAGTCCCAATGATCCGATCCAACCATGCCTGAAGGATGATCTCCTCTTAGACTTTTCAAATGAATGAACCAGTAAATTTGCCTTCTTGCTTAAGGCTGTTTGAGTTTGGCTTTTGCTACTTGCAAACAAGAGAGTCCCAAATAAATGAATAATCTCTATGTCATAGACTTTAATCATACCTGTTCTTCTCCTTTGAGAGCTTTGGTCAATGTCTTTTAATCGCTATTTCAATGTTCATCAATGATGGAGAGGGTCCGTCTCCTCTGACCATGTGCTTATTGAGTAGAATGGTGAATAGGACTTCCACACTATTTACATGATGTCTTCCTGCTTGCCTCCCTCTTCCTGAACATAGGGCTGAATTCTCCAAGGTAAATATACATGTGTACTGCTTCCATTGTCCCACCCTTCCTTCTGGCAATAGTAGATGACTGCTGCTTTGCCACTTCTCAACACTCCTCAGGGTAAAACCATCTCAGCCATGTTCTGTCACTTAGAAAAGTGCCTGTCTCATAATACATGTTCAATAGGTATTAGTGGTATTAACAACAATACCACAGTAATAATTTAAAAGCATAATTTAAATTCTTCTGTTCTTTTCTTTTTCACTTAACAATGTATGTGGGAGCTCCTGACATATGTATATGGAGTAGCCTTGGTCTTTAAAAACATTTTTTATGTGTTTCTTTGTATGGATGTTCCATAATTTATTTAATCAGTTCCATCTTTGTTGATATTAGGTCGTTTCTAATTTTTTTTAGTATAAACACTGCTACAGTGAATTTCTGTATATGTTCGCTTTGCCTATATGTGCAACACATGTAGGATATGTTACTATAAATAGTATATATATATATTTATACATATAAATATATATATATTTATATATATAAATATTCTATTTATAAATACTATAAATAGAATTGCTGGATGAAAGAGAACAAGTATGTTAGAATCAGTTTATCAAGTGCTGTGAACATCCTGCTGGGAATGTGATTGGAAATTTCATTGCATCTAGAGGTCATTTTGGGGAGCACTGGCATCTTTATGTTATGTTTATGTTATTATGTTATGTTTATCTTCCTGATAATAATAGATCTTCCTGAACATAATAGATTTCTTTATTCAGATCTTTATTGTCTCTTAATTTATAGAGAAGAATAATAAGCCCAAAGAGGTCAGTATCTTCTAGAGGAACAATGTAGGGCAGAGAGACTTGTCCTGTCAGCAATTAGGACTTACGATGAAGCTATGGTTATGAAGAGAACATGGTGTAGGAGCAGGGATAAACAATTTAAACACTGGATAGAGCAAAGATCCCAGGAACAGATCTACTTATCTGTCATGGAAGATCGGTGGTGAAAAGAAGTACTATTCCACTAGTGGATCTGAAAAAAAAAAAAAAAGTCATTCATATTGGTAAAAAAAAAAAAATGGAATTTATCCCTACCTCACACCATAGTTAACCCAGATAGATCACAAACTTACATGTCAAGAGCAAAATTTTACAAGTTTTGATATAAAATACAGGTAACTATTATTTTGAGAGATAAGAATATCTTAAACAAAAAGTGTTAACTATGAAAGAAAATATTGATAAATTTGTCTCATAAAATTAAGAATTATTCATCAAAGACACTGAAAATAGAGTGAAAATACAAGTTAAGGCTGTCTGTTTGCTACTGCTGTATCAACTTTTTTTAAAAAGATTTATTTATTTATTTATTTGACAGACAGAGATTACCAGTAGGCAGAGAGAGAGAGAGAGAGAGAGAGAGAGAGGAGGAAGCAGGCTCCCTGCTGAGCAGAGAGCCTGATGCGGGGCTCGATCCCAGGACCCCAGGATCATGACCTGAGCCGAAGGCAGAGGCTTTAACCCACTGAGCCACCCAGGTGCCCCTATATCAACTTTTTGATTAGCACTTCCTTGGTATATACTTTTCTTTCCCTTTATTTTCAATCATTATAGGTGATTTACCTTTAGGTATATAATTTGTAATTGGCATATAGCTGATACTAAAGATCCAATTTTATAGTCTCTCTTTTTTGTTATGGTAGGTAAATTAACCTGGGGAGTGGGCTGAATGGTGACCCCTAAAGATATATGCCCTTCCTGACCCTCAGAGCCTGTGAATGTGATATTTGGACAAAGGGTCTTTGCAGAGGTAAAGATGAGATCATCCTGGATCATCCAGATGGACCCAAAACCCAAGGACACGTGTTCCTATAAGAGACACACCAGGGGCAGACACAAGAGAGAAGGCCATGAGAAGGAGGCAGATTGGAGTTACATAGCTACAAGCCAAAGGTGGGAGCTGCAAAGGAAGGATTCTCTCCTGACCCTTCAGAGGGAGCAGGACACTGCTGACACCACCTGGATTTTGGATTTCTGGCCGCTAGAACACTGAAAGAGTAGATTTCAGCTGTTCCAGACTACCGAGTTTGTGGTATCTTGGTAATAGCAGACCTGGAAAATGAATAATTCTATTTATATTTATTGTGGTAAATAGCAGAGTTGGGTTTATTTATATTTAACACCTATTTTTGTGTTTTGTTTACCACTTTTTAAAAAAAAGGCTTTATTTATTTGACAGAGTGAATGAGAGAGAGAGCAAAACCAGAGGAAAGGGCAGAGGGAGAAGGAGAGACAGGCTCCCCACTGAACAGGGAGCCTGAAGCGGAGCTCGATCCCAAGACCCTGGGATTATGACCTGAGCTGAAGGCAGATGCTTAACCGACTGAGCCACCCAGGTGCCCCTACCACGGTTTTTTTTCTGCTTAATTTTCTTTCCTGATTTCTGTTGGATTGATAAGGTTTTCTATGTTCTTTTACTTCCTTATGTGTTGACTGTATTTCTGTCCTTCTAATGGTTGCACTTGAAGTTTTAACATAAATAATTAATCTTATAAAAAGCCACGTCACAAAATAAGAATCTCAACAGGCTTTAATATTGCCTCGTGAACATAAACCCCACCTAATATTGATTCCTATACTTTGTTTCACTTTTCTATACATAAAAAAGTTAACAGTTTTTGTAGTCTATAGTCTGCAGTCTACAATTAAATTCATGCACACATTCATTAATTGCTGTATTCATCATTTTGTCTTGAACCCCACAGTTTTCTTCCTTTCTTCTTGCTAAAGGACACATCTGATGTACAATACACTCTTTTAGTCTTTGTGTTTTGGAAACTGTTTTGTCATCACTCCCCTCCCCTTCCCCGCTTTCTTCACAATCCTACCAGCCAGCCCAGTGGACCTACCTGGCTCCCTCACTCCTGAGCCGGTCTTATCTGGCAATGTAGGGTTCCTGCCCCATGGTGATATTGAAGCAATGGCAAAGAGGCTGCCAAGCTGTCAGTGGACAGCTTGATTTAATTCCTGGTCATAAACTGTGCTGTGTTCTTTGCTTCCCAAGGACCACAGCTTCACACAAGCCTCGTACCAGGCACAGTTGGCAATGGCTTTTCAGCCTCCTTTCCTAAATGGAGGAACCCTGGTACAGCCTCTGTTTTCTGGTGATGACCCTGGCCGCATATGATCATGCTTAGACCCTGTGACCCTACAAAAGGTAAGCTCCCAGCTGCCATGGCCGGTTCAGAGCCCAGTGTCAGTAGCTCGGGTTTTTCACCTCGTGTTACTGTCCTGTTTCCTAGTGCATGGAGATATTTAATTTGTTTTTGAAACTGGCTCTGTTTGTCTAATTTTCTGTTTGTGTATTTTGTCCATTATTGGTGTTTGAAATAAAAAAGGAGGGAAGTACCTCAATGCATGAATGTTCAAAACTGTTATTCGTTATAATTTTCCAGAAAAAAATTTTAAAACATTAGACTTCCTTAAAGTTTTGGTTCAATTCCATGTGGGAAAACACATCAGCCTTTTTTTGGTGGATGATAGCTGACTAAATCTTTAAAACTTAATTTTTTTCTAAATAATGGTCCGTATAGATTTTTCTCTTTTCTAAGGTTAGTTTTAGACATTGTTTTTTTTTTCCTGGAAGATCATCTTATATAGTTTTGCAACTAAACAAATAAGACATGTAATTATTTTAATTCACTCTAAGTCTGAGGTTATTTTCATCATTCTTCTTTATTGTGTTTTTTGTGCTTTCTCCTTTTTTTTTCTTGATTAGGTTGTTTTTATCCTAAATAACCCTGCTTACTTTTTAGTTAAAATCTTTTCCTTTCTAATACATTAAAGTCTCCCATCAGTTTTTCTTTCTGCTGTCCTCATATTTATTCCATTATATTCTAATTTCTTGAGTTAGATAATTTTTCATTTTTTAGTATTTATGTTTTTTAGTAATCTCTACACCTAACATGGGGCTCAAACTCACAACCCTGAGATCAAGAGTCCCATATTCCTTGACTGAGGCCTCCAGGGCTCATTTTTAAATTTATAAGTATCCATGTCTTTAGCTCTGAATTTTTCTCTGTATGCTATCTTAGTCATATCTCGTAAGTCCACATACGAAGTGTTCTCATTACAGCTATTTCCTAAAAATTCTATTTTTGTTACAGTTTTTGATTCAACAGTTGTGAGGTTGCTTGTTCTTCTTTGTTTTCTAGTTTTGTCATTGATTATGAGTTTTTCTGGACAGTGACTGGAAAATGTTTTATCTTGTGCGGTTCTTGAGAAGATACTGACTACCTGTTCTGTGAGCTTAATGCATAAAATATGTCTTAACTATTTTATGTAGGTCTTCCCTCAGCTTATTTATTATTTTATGAACTTTACTTGTCATCAGCTCAGGTAAAGTCTCCTACTCCTACCTCTTCTTTTACCATTTTGTGTTTTTGCTTTGTGAATTTGAACGGTATCGTAACTGGTATATAAATATATATCGGTCTTCCTTATAGTATTCTCCTTATTATAAATTGTCTTTATTTAACCCCGTTTAATATTTTTTGCCCTGAATTTTATTAAGCGACCATTTTTGCTCTTTTTGTTTATATAGCCCAGAGTTTTACCCTGTATTTCTGTTTTAAACGTCCTTCATTATCACGTTTTGTTATCACTGCAAATAGTTGACTTCTGCTTTGAGATCCAGCTTGGGTACTTCTTTTTTTTTTTTTTTTTAAGATTTTTTAAATTTATTTGATACAGAGAGAGAGAGATAGATTACAAGCAGTCAGACAGGCAGACAGGGGGCGAGGGGGAAGCAGGCTTCCTGCTGAGCAGAGAGCCCGATGCCGGGCTCCATCCCAGGACCCCGAGATTATGACCTGAGCCGAAGGCAGAGGCTTAACCCACTGAGCCACCCAGGTGCCCCCAGCTTGGGTATTTCTATTTTAGTAAGTTTATCCATTTGAATTTATCGGTAACAACTGATACATTTGGTATTTTTTTTAAGATTTTATTTATTTATCTGACAGACAGAAATCAGAGGTAGGCAGAGAAGCAGGCGGAGAGAGAGAGGAGGAAGCAGGCTCCCTGCTGAGCAGAGAGCCCGACGTGGGGCTCCATCCCAAGACCCTGGGATCATGACCCAAGCCGAAGGCAGAGGCTTTAACCATAACACTGAGCCACCCAGGTGCCCCTACATTTGGTATTTTTAATAGTCTCTTATGTTACAATATGTACTGCTTATCCCTTTAGAAATCTCTTTATTATGTGATTTGTGGTTTTTTGTATTAATTTTGTGCACATATTTCCTGAGGATTTGAAAGGTTTTAAGTTGGCTTTTAGTTATTTCAATGGCTAGTGTTTTTAAAGTTATTTTAGTGGTTGAATTTTATATAATTAACCTTCTTTCTCTTCAAGTAACAATTATCAACTCTTGACTATGTGCAATAAAAGTTAGTATGCTTCTGCCTCTTCCCACCTCCTCTGTCAAATTTCTCCCCTCAATGGTAACTTTCAGTTCCCTGTGTTTGTTGGTTCTTCTAGTATTTATGTTTAAATATCCTTTATACCTTTATATATCTTTATATAACTTTAAATATCTAAACTTTTAAATAACTTTCTGAAGTCTTTTAAAAAACTAATATATCCTTTTATATCTGTTTGTTGTAATATCTCAGCTTTAATACCCTTCGAAGTCAGGTTGTCAAACAGGAGCTAATCAGTACATTTTTTAAAGGAGAATTTATTTACTTACTTACTTATTTATTTATTTGAGAGAGAGAGATAGCAAGAGAGAGCATGAGCAGGGGGCAGGGAGAGGGAGAAGCAGACTCCCTGCTGAGCAGGGAGCCCGATGGGGGTGCTCGATCCCAGAACCTGGAGATGATGACCTGAGCTGAAATCAGATGGTTAAAGGACTGAGCCACGTAGAAACCCTGGTTTGTTCTGTTTTAATTCTGAGCAGTATTCCATTATATAAAAATACCAGAATGAGGGGCGCCTGGGTGGCTCAGTGGATTAAAGCCTCTGCATTTGGCTCATGATCCCAGGGTCCTGGGATCGAGCCCCACGTTGGGCTCTCTGCTCAGTAGGGGGCCTGCTTCCCCCTCTCTCTCTGCCTGCCTCTCTGCCTATTTGTGATCTCTGTCAAATAAATAAATAAATAATCTTAAAAAAACAAAACAAAACAGAATTTGTTTAGCCATTCACCTATTTGGGTGGGGTTACCAGTTTGGGGCTGTTATGAGTAAAATTTGTATGGACATTCATGAATAAGTCTTTGTGTGATCTCTTGAGGAAGCGCCTAGAAGTTAAATTGTCGGACCATATGGTAAGTGCATGTTTAACTTATACTAAAGAGATATCATTTCTACATTTTCATCAGCAATGTATGAGAGTTCCAGTGTCTCCACATCAGTGCTAACATCATATATCAATGTTGCCAATCAAGAAATTTTGGTCATTCTCATGGGTACATTGGTATCTCCATTATAAATTTCTCTAATCTTTTCTTTAAAATTTTAGCATTCACTATTGTTTTGCTTACTATTTCACTGGCATGCAGAGATGAAATATAAATTTAAATCATTCTAATTGCAGTTCTAAGGAATTCTCTATAATTTTTTAAACAATAACTTCTTATTTTAGAACAATTTAAGTTTACAGAATAGTTGCAAAGATCATACAGAGAGTTCACATATATCCCGCACCCATGAACACTTATTATTAACATCTAACACTAGTATTTTGTTCTTCTTTTTCAGGATTGTTTTGCTTATTCTAGATTTTTTGGTATATTTAGACAACTCACATTCAAAGTGATATGCTCTATTCCTTGCATTTGTTCTTTGTTTCTTTTTCTTTCCTTTTTCCTTCTGCCTTATCTGGTTTTAACTAAGCATTTTATATGGTTTTATTTTATCCTCTCTGTTATGATATCAATTATACTTCTTTTTAGACTTTCCTTATGGTTCCCCTCCTGTTTCCAAAATACATTTTTAGCCATCCCAAGTCTACTTTCAAATCGCACTCTATAGCTCATGCGCAGTGCAGGTGCATTCTAACAGAGTACTGTGAATTCCTCTCACTCATCCCGAGGACATTGCTGTCATTTACTTCATTCACTCATATGCTATAACCACCCAACACATCATCATCATTATTATTACCTTAAACAGTTATTAATACTAGGAAAAGTAGGGACGACTGGGTGGCTCAGTCAGTTAAGTGTCTGCCTTCGGCAAGGGTCATGATCCCAGGACCTGGGGATCAAGCCCCATGTCAGGCTCCCTGCTTAGTAGGAGGCTCCCTCTGCCCCTCCTGCCCACTTGTGCTCTCTCTTTCTCTCAAATAAGTAAATAAATAAAATCTTTTAAAAAGGTTAAGAAAAATAAAAATAAAAGGCTTTATTTTACCTTCATTTATTCCTCCTCCTTTAAGTGGATGCAAGTTTCTGTCCTATATAATTTTCTTCTGCTGGAAGAAAATGTTTTAACATTTCATGTAGGGCAGGTCTGCCAGCCATGAATTCCCTCGGTTTTTATTTGTTTGAGAAAGTCTTTATTTCTTCTACTACTTCTACTTCTAGAAGTACTTCTAGGACTCCTATTATTATCCCCTCTATTGAGGGATAATTTTGCAGAATATAGAATTCTAGGTTGGTGGCTTTTCTCATTCAACATCTTAGATATTGCATTCTGCTTTCTTTTGGTTTACTTGCTTTGCGATGAGAAGTTCACTGTAATTCTTATCCTCTATAGGTAAGGTCTTTTCCCTCCCCTCTGAATTCTTTCAAGATTCTCTCTTTGTCTTTAGCTTTCTGTAATTTGAGTATGATAGGCCTATGTATAGTTTTTGGTATTTATTCTGCTTGGTGTTTTCTGAGTTTCCTGGATCTGTGGTTTGGTGTCTGTTATTAATTTTGGATAATTCTTGACATTATTTCAAATATTTCTTTTGCTCTGTTTTTCTCCTTCTGATATTCCAATTACATGTCTGTTACATATTTTGAAATTGTGAGATTGTTTCATAGTTCTTGAATGTTCTGTTCTGGTTTCTTTGTTTGTTTTGTCTTTGCATTTCTATCTGGGAAGTTTCTATTGATCCATTTTCAAGCTCACTGATTATTTCCTTGACCATGGTGAGTCCACTCATGATCCCATCAAGGGCAATCTTAATTTATGCTAGAGTATTGATCTCTAGCATTTCCTCCTGATTCTTTTTTAAAATTTCCATCTATCTTCTTATATTTCCCATCATTTCTTACATGTTGTCTGCTTTTCCCATTAGAGTTCTTAACATGAATCATGGTTATCTTAAAATCTCGGTCTGATAATTCCAACATCTGTGTCATATCTGAGTCTGGTTCTGATGCTTGATCTCTGCAGCCTTTTCTCATGCCTCTGGTGTGCCTTGTAATTTTTTGTTGAAAGCCAGACATGTTGTATTGAGTAACAGGGCCTGAGCCCTTAGTGTGAGGATTATGTTAATCTGGTTAGGATTTGGACTGTGTTTCAGGTTTCCTGCAGCTACAGGTGCCAAAGGATTCAAATTCCTCTTAGTGTTCTTGTTTTTGTCTTCTGTCTTGACTTTGGGCTTCCCTAAGTGCTCCTCATCTGTGAAGGGAAGGTCAGTGTCTTGCAGCTCTTTATGCTGTATTCCACTGTCAATATATTGTAGCTCTGTTGGAGTGGTGGTAAACTATGGCCTCATTCAGAGCTCAGTGTTCCTGTGAGCTATGCCTCTGGCTGTGACCTCCACAAGTGATTCTCTGTTGGCATAGATTTTCTTCCCTAAGTGAAATCAGAGATTAGAGGGGGCTGAAGGAGGAGCACTGCCCTTCCCCTAGGTGGGATAATGCTCTGGTGTAGGCTTTTTCCCTGGAGTAGTCTTTGTTATGGACAACACTCAGGGGTGAGTAACAATGATTATTCTTCCCCTACCCCTGCCAGAGCCATCAGGGGATTTTTATAGCATTTTCATCTGGTAACCTGATAGGGTTACTAAAGGTAAAGTGTGAAGGCCTCCCAAAATTGAAGGTCCCCAAAGTTTCTCATTTTCAGGCTAGTCCCCACTCATCTTCCAGAAATTCATCAAAATTACCTTTAAAGTTTCCTGTTAGTTTACGGTTCCAGCAGCTTCTGCTCCAGGTAAGCCCATCTTCGATGTGTCTCTGGATTTTCCCGTCTCTCTGGATTTCAAGGTGGCAGTTTGCTCTGCTGTTATAAACTGAGTATTGGTGCCCCCCCCACCCCCCCGCCAATTATATGTTGAAACTCTAACATCCAATGTGATGATATTAGGAGATAGGGCCTTTGGGAGGTGATTAGGTCATGAGGGTGGATTTCCCATGAATGGCATTAGTGCCCTTATAGAAGGGAATCCAGAGAGCTAGCTCACTTGTCCTCTTTCCATTGTGTGAGGACACAGTGAGAAACTGGCAGTCTGCAACCTGAAAGATGGCTCTCACCAGAACCTGACCACACTGGCACCTGGTTTGCAACTTCCAGCCTCTAGAACAGTGAGAAATACATTTCTGTTGTTTGTAAGCCACTCAGTCTACCTGTTATAGGCTGTTATAGCAGCCTACTGGCAGACTTTGTTCTCTGCTGGGTTCAAAAAAGTTAATTTTCAGCTAACTTGGTTTTTTCTTTTTCTTTCTTTCTTTCTTTTTTTTTTTTTTTGTTTTTTTGTTTTTTTCTCACTGGAAGAATGGGAATGACAGTCTACAAGCTCTTTATGTGTGGGAGCTGAGCCTGAAGTCCCCTAATCGTTTCTACTGCTCTGATCACATCTTTATCATATCAAGGATCATAGATGAGCTCCGTAAATGTAACCATTATATGGAAGGGACTGGGCTTTTTTGAGTATAATTAAAAAACAACCCTTTCTCCCACTGTCTCTGTAGATATGCCCATGCATGAGTTCTTGTCACAACTCCAGGTAGAATCTCAGGCAGGATAACTTTCTGGCTCGTATTAGGTTAAAATTTTTGAAAAAATGGAGATATAATTAAAATACCATGAAGTTCACCTTCTGAAGGTGTATAAATCAGTGGTTCTTAGTATATTCACAAGGTTTAGCAACCATCACCACTATCTAAGCCCAGAACATTGTCATCATCTCAGAAAGAAAATCCATACTCATTAGCAATCACTCCCCAGTTACCCACCAACGGTCCCAATCCCTGACAACAACTAACTAACTGACTTTCTGTCTCTGTGCTTTTTCCCATTCTGGACATTTCATATAAATGGAACTATACAATATGTGGCCTACTGCGTCTGGCTTTTTTCACTTAGCATAATGTTTTCAAGTTTTTCAGTACTTCATTCCTTTTATGGCTGAACAATATTCCACTGTATGGATATATCACATTTTGTATATCCATCATCAGTTGATGGACATCTGGATTGTTTCTACTTCTTGGCAATTATGAAAAATGCTGCTAGAAACATTCATGGACAATTTTTGTGGGGACATATGTTTTCAGTTCTTTGGGGTATAAACTTAGGAGCAGAATTGCTGGGTCATATGGTAATTCTATGCTCAACTTTTGGCGGAAATGCCACTGTTAGATTTTTTGAAGTCCTCTAGGCACTTATAAAAACAGCAAGTCTTATCTTAGTCATTTAAAAGTGTAGAATAATAATTTAAAAATCCAAGTTCTTACCTATGTAGTGTGCCTTCCCTCCTCCAGCTTGGGCTGGACCCCAGCTTGAAGTACGGCAAAGGGGGATTTTATTGTCTTTCCTGGTTCCTCTGTCACTGATGGGTCATGGCTTCCGAATCCTCCGACCTGAGGTCTGGCGGGGAGAGACAGTTTGGTGAAAAGGAGATGCAGCCTTACACGGTGAGTTCAACTACCATCTGTATTGGCGTGGATTCTTTCTGTCATGAGCCACAATGAGAATGTGTTTGGCGATGCCCTTGCTGGGAGCTTCCTTTAATTCCTTTTGACCTGGGTAATGCCTCTCTTATGCCCAGTCTCTTGCCACTCAATTCTCAACTGTGGGCAGTCTTCTACCAATGTGATAGAGACTACTAATTACTCCCCAGTAGCAATTTTACCCTCCTTCCTCAGAAGTAGAGTCCCCAGCCAGCCGAACACATGACAAATTGGCATAATGAAATTTCCCAGCCTGCCTCATAGCTGGACGTGGCCTGTAACAACCATGTTCTCACCAGTGGTATATGAGAGTCTTATGTGCAATTTCTGGGAATTGTCCACAGATCTGGAGAGACTACTTTTCTCCTTCCTCCCAGTTGGCTGCAATGCAGAAGGGATGGACAGACGGAACTCATGTCGGGACCTCTGGTGTAAGCTATGTGTTGAGTGTAGCAGAACAAGACAAAAGGATGCTGGATCGCTGATGATTTGGGAACCACCATATCAGCTCTGGTCTGCTTACATTTACCTGAGAGAAATTAACTTCTTCCTCCTTTAAGTCTTGTTTGAGAGAAACTAACTTCTTTGTCTTGCTATTGTGGGTTTTTTTCCTGACTTGCATCAAGCTAAATCCTCACTAATATAGTCCTACTCTGACTTTCGTGAAGTTGCATAATATCTGGAAGCTGTTCTCTTGGCTGGTGTCCCCAAGAAATTGTGCGAGGCAGCCTCACTCCTGTGAGTCCAGCAGACCCTTGGGGAAACTCACGCAGCCTTGTCCCTGTCATCTGTGAATGTGAACAGCCCTGTCCCTCTATACTTACTCGGTCCCATGCCCTCAGCCTCTCACTTTTGCTTTCTTAGGCATGTGTCAAGCTTCAGATCCAACCTTCCTTAAAGGGAGGAAAGAATTGGGCTCCCCACGAGTCCCTCATATGTGAAGGGAAGGGAAAATGCCACAACAATCCAATTCCTCTCTCCAAAGAAATCTTCCCCTCTGGCCTCTCTAACCACCTCCCTTTGTGAGCAGAGGTGGGTGATTCTTGATATTGACAGAAGAGGCTTCATCTCAGCATGCCCCACTAGGGTGTCTAGTACCTCAAATTAGGAAGTCTCACCTTGGGACCTTAGTCAAAAAGAAAAAAAAAAAAAGACAGAGAACCCCAAAGCATCCAATTTTAACTTCCTTTTACAACACAACATAATAATCTCTGGTATGTTCTCATTCAGGAGCCCTCTACCAATTCAGAGTGTAACAAAGGCATGCTTTCTTTACATCATTAGTTCAAAATTTTTGTGGTCACAGATACCTTTGAGAAGTTTATGAGTTGGGCCTCAGCCTCACTCCTGCCTTCCAACCGCTCCCCATCAAGCAATTCCAAGGACTCTTAGAGCAAGTCATGTAGAGTATCAGGAGTTCTCAGAATACGGTCCATGACCAGTTGACTTTGGTTACCTATCCAACAGTCCACGTGTGTAGTGACAAGTGGCAGAGCTGGGTTTCAAACCTGGGCCCTCTGGCCCCAAAGCTTCACTCCTAACTTCCCCTACAAACATGTAAATGAGGCCTTCTTGGGCCCTCTAGCCCAGCCCAGCCCAGCCACCAGCTGGACGCATATGGCATGAAGATGAAGAACTGCGTGGCCAAGCCCGCATGTGTTCCTGACCCACAGCATCATGAGAAATGAATTACTGTTTTAAGCTGCTAAGTTTTGAAGTAGTTTAAGGCAATACTAGAAACACTTTCCACATGAGCATCCAAAACAATTAGAACTACCAAATACATGTGAGTTAAAATTTTCTGAGTGAAATGGAATAGCTGAGGGGAAAAAAAAACAAGACAGGACTCATGGAGACACTTGCCTAGGTCTCCAGCCATTCACCATCGTTACATATAAATCCTGGGTGAAAAATGGTGAATATCATCCCTTTCATAGATTTAAAACAAGAGGGAATAATTTAAAATACTGTTTTTATTGTTTACAAAATGTATTGAAACTCTGTGGAATGCAGACTAAAATTGGTGGACTACATAAGTGTAGTGTTTCACTGATGGATAAAGCCAAAAGTCCAAAAAGCATTGCCATGGGGATCTTCCCACAAAGCTGGTGGGCATCAGATGGTATTTCTAGAGCACTGGGGGAGGGGGACACAGCTCCTGGAGTATGAGGTGATAAAAGGCAAGCTACAGAATAGCATGTAGTATCTGGTCTCACTGACAGACCCATTTGCTCCACAAATACTATGGAAGGGCCTCATGGATATAACGTGCATGAAAAAATCATGTTGGAAAAGTATATGTCGTATGTTTCTATTTCTGGAGGAGGAGATTATATGATATATTTTAAAAACAATAAAAATATAAATGTAAAAAATTTAAATTGTTACCTATAGAGAATAGGGATAGAAGCTAGACTTCATATAACACAAAATTAAATTAAAAATCCCTAAAACCCAAAACCAAATGAAAAAACGAACCTAACTTTATATGCTATCAGTGGAAACCTCAGAGAGAACAACTCTAAATTACTGTTCAACTAGTAATTTAACTCTATATCCCTGGTGAGATAGACTGTATAAAGAACTCTAAGACCACAAGAACATTAAACTCTCTTCAGTAATCGTGTTGGTGTTAGTTTTGCTATTCAGAGACTGGTGCATGCATTCTGGGATAGTGAGTTACTATACCGATGTTGTTAAAAGCTGGGTACTGGGAGTTTGGTATGGAAATAGATGCAAGATTGATGAAATTAAGAAAACCTTGTAGTCCTGAATTGAAAGCATTCCCGTGAACTTGTGATACACTTTCTCTTCCTTCCTCTCTCTCTCCCCCATTCCCCCTTCTTTCTCTCATTGATCTTAATGTTAACTAGCAAAAAGACCTAGAAACAATTACCTGCTTAGTAATAATCAGTGTTCCTAACACCTGGATTGTGGTCTGGAAATACCATTCCTCACACACACACGGAAAACCCGTGCTCCTTGGAGAAATTGTTCAGTCCAGTCCTTGGACAGGAAGTGTACAATAGGAGACTGGAACATTATGGCATGAAAGCAAGCAAGCTTTCAAGGGCTACTGGGTTTGTATCAAAAAGACTCAGGAGCTGACATGAATAGTTTCTCTTGGCCAAAGATGGGTCACAAGGAGCATCAGAAAGATAGTAATGACAATGGGTTGGGACCTATGAAACATGTTTAGTCATAATAATATCCCCCCCAAAACTCATTGAGTCCCCTCATTGAGATCTCATTGGTCTCACTGAAAGAATGTTTTCATTATTTTGAAAACTGGTAAGTAAAGGAAAAGAATCAAGCACATATCCAGCCCTTACTAAATGAAATATACCGCTAAGTAGCAGAACAGTTGATGAAGGGGGGGGTCCTCTAAATGGGTGTATCCTAGCTAATAAACGAGGAAGTGATAGAATCAGTAATATCACCATTCCACAACTTCTATGGAAGGAATGGAGCTTGGAGCACCAATGGCTGCTGACATCACAGAAAGAGAGACAAGATGTACATGCCTCCCACTGGAAGACCACAACCATCTATGAATGAGCCCTCTTACAAAAATCAACCTTGAATCCAATCAAGACTTTCTATCTAATGCAAACTGACAGAAGATACAGAGGACAGACAAACATGATAAATAATACTAAGGAAATACAGTCAGCAAAGTCCAGATTATGGGAAACTAGAAGATGAATGCCCCAGCTCTTCAACAAACAAATTGCAACTTAAAAAAAGAGGTAGGGGGGCACCTGGGTGGCTCAGTGTGTTAAAGCCTCTGCCTTCGGCACAGGTCATGATCCCAGGGTCCTGGGATTGAGCCCCACATCGGGCTCTCTGCTCAGCAGGAAGTCTGCTTCCTCCTCTCTCTCTGCCTGCCTCTCTGCCTACGTGTGATCTCTGTCTGTCAAATAAATAAATAAAATCTTAAAAAAAAAAAGAGGTAGGTACATGGGAGATCATAGCGAGTAGTACACATTCCAGGAGACTTAAAAGATCTATTAACTAATGTCAATTACTTGGATTCCAACTGAAACACCTGGGAAAAATATTTATGAGACTATTGGGAGATCTGAACACTAACTGGATATTTACTGATAATAAGAGATTATTTTTACCTATAATTGAGTGTGACAATGGTACCATGGTTATAGTTTTTAAAAAGAGTTCTTTTAGCGGTTCATACTGAAACATTTACGGGTGAAATGATACTTGTAAATCTGTAATTTGCTTCACAACAACCTAGGTGGGGAAAGTGGTTGGGGTTATGGATACAAGATCAGTAATGAGTTGATAATTATTTAAATTGAGTGGTGGGTACATGGAGACCACTATGCTCTTCTCTCTAGTCTTGTAAATATTTGGAATTTTCCATGATTAAAGTTCAAAAAAGAGATTGCGCATGCATGTGTATGTGTGTCTGCCCTTGTATAACTATATATAGAAAAAAGTCTAGAATACTAATTGGTATTAAGACACCTTTCCCATCACATCTGGTTAGAGGTAATAAAATGGGGGAAATAATGCCTACCTAGCAGAGTTGGGTGGTGGCATAGTTTATACAAAGGGGCTAGCCCATAGTAGGTACTCAATTTAATTTCCTTCACTAGCAAGATTGATCAAGTTTGTCAAACTCAAAACTGTCAAACCTGTGAGGAGAACATCAGGTTCTCATATCACCCTCCTTGTCCCTTTTGATCATGAATCCAAGAGCCCCACTATGGTGGTGGTGGAATGGGGTAGGGGAAAGAGACCTCTAGCTGTCTGCCCACTTTGTTCCTCTCTCACTGGCCTCATACACTCCTCCTGATCTCTGTGCACCCCCATTAGGGACCTGAGAATACAGGTGAGCAAATCTCATCAGTCATGACACTGATCAGGGTGTTCATTAGTTAATGCATTCTCCCAGAGACCTGCCTGCAGGAGTCCGATGGTAGGGGTTTCAGGCGGACTGATGGAGAGAGAACTCTGGGAAAGGGTATTGAAACATATAAGAGGATCCTCAGATGCCAGGGTGTGTCCTTGGTGTTGGTCCCTATGAACCACTAAGTAGGAGGGAGACTAGGAGCTCCATTGCACCCTACTGAATTGCTACCTTCCACTCACCCTCCACCTCTGCAAATGCCTAGCTCCTTCATGCCCTTGAATCTGCTGTCATAGCTTAGGATACCTTCAAACTTCCTCTTCCTGATCCTCTTCCTGTCTCCCCAGTGCCCTACTCATGATCCCCACTCTCGTTTCAAAACCTGTCCTTCCTTAGGTTGCTGTACACTTTTTGGGGGGGCTTTGTTTCTGCTTTTTTCCATGCCCATCCATGCATGTTGGTGTCTCTGAGGTTCCATTTCTGGTCCTCTTCCTTCTGTACGTCTCTGGGGAGGATGTCACACTCATTCCAGGGCCCTCCATCACTGGTGAATTCCTAGTCTGCCTTGGCCGCTCCTGCCTCTCATCTCCAGGCACGCTGTTGACTCAGGTGTCCCACAGGCACCCAACTCAGCCTACTCTAAATGGAGCACATCATTGTCCCTACATCACTGGCTTTTGGTCTGCTACTCAACTTGGTTTACTTAGTTTGCTACTTGGGTGTCCAAGCCGTGACTTCAGAGCTCCTCCTTGATTCCTTTCTTTCTCTGACTTCTTAGAGTCCTGTCACTTGTACTTCTTTGCTTTCTCCACCTGCTGTCGTCGTCATCACCGTCATCCTTCTTCTCCTCCTCCCCATCAATTCCACTCAGGTTTTCCTTCCATTGGCTAATGTCCATTCATTCTTCCAAAACCAGCTCTGGCAGTTGCCTCCTCTGGGAAGGGTATCCTGACTGCTCGGAGGCTTCCATTTTACGATGTCACAGCGTGGCTCCCCTTCTGCGGTTATGATAGAGGAATCTGGTCTCACTGGGGAGTAGCTAAAGTGAAAACCCCATGAAGTCAAAATTACCCTTGAAGACAATTGAAGCCACTCAGCATTGGAACAGTTGGCTCTTTGGCTGAGCACCCAACAGGACGGTGTCTTAAATTTAGGGTCCATAATGTACAAAATACAAAGCCACCACCTACAGTCTTCTTAATTCTAGAGACTCACGCTACAGCAGAGAATCTCACACTGCGAGGGGCCGGAGCAGACAGCAGATGATACTCAATAATGAGAGCGGAGATGAGAGCAGAGTTGTCAGCTTTGTTTAAATACTACCTTCCTCTTGTTTTCCAGTGCTGAACATGTAGTTGAACTTGCCACAGCTACATATATGAGTGGAAGCCTCGACCCCTTGTACTGTAGCTTCTCTGTCTTCCCTCCCAATTTTGAACATCTGACTCATGACTTCGTTCCCAGGACTTGCAATGCCCTGCACCTGGAGGAAACAGAGAACGCTGGTTGAATGGATGAATGGTTTATCTTCACGGACCTCTCCAGCGATGGGGAATTCCACAGATGATGAAACAGCACATTATGCCATCTGAGCAAATGAAGTGAACTCATTGGGTAAAGGTCTCTATTGGCTTATCAGGATTCTAACTGGAATGAATGCTCTAAAGGAGGGCTCCCGAGGGAGAGCAGGGCTAAAAGGCTCAGAGGCCTCCAGCCCAGCTGATCAGCAGACAATATGTCTTTGAAGCCTCTTCTGTGGCTGGACCAACTCATCGATGGGCTCTGGCCGTGTTCCGACTGCTGGCCTGCTTGCCTCTCTCTTCTCTAATCCAGGTTTAACGAGATGAGCATCATTAAGAAAGGCAGGGCGGTTATCCTTTAAGTGAACAAAGTGACTCTTCACAGAAGGACTGATTTTAATAACCCAGCGCAAGACCCCCTTTAAGGTACAGAATGATTCTGGCACATCAGTTAAGTGTTACACAAAACAGACATGAGTATTCAAAATCAAAGGCGTTTTTCATTCATGTGAAAAAGGGATCAGTAAGCTGCATGAAAACTGGGGTGCATAAAAGTCCCCGGGGCCTCCGTCCACAGCAGGAAAAGCTCAGAGCATATTGGACCCAGGGGGAGGCAACCTTGGCCGCCCATAACTCAGATAGAAGGCGGCGATCTTCAGGCGCTGCCTGTGTTTCATGTGCGGGCTCCTGCCTCTGATCTTTCAGCGGCTGCCTAATTGCCAGTGACTGTTTCTGTGGACACGAGGGTCTGCGAAATGTGTAAGGCCTGTATTTTTCCGAGGGAGACTTTTTCCTTTGCACGTAAGCCAAAGATTCCTTCATACACGAATTCTTTCTTACGCAGGTCATCGGATTCTTACTTGGGGGGATGCTGACGGGAAGTTCAGTGCACACGGCTGAATCTAAGGGTATAGACACGATCTGGTAACTGGAGGGAGTGGGGATGCTGGATGGGAAGCCCAGCGATGCCCTGTGCATTGCCTCCCCAGGTGGAGACTGAGCTCCTAACCCACTGCGAGGTAAATCAGCGGTGGAGACTGAGCTCCTAACCCACTGCGAGGTAAATCAGCGGTTCCTTTTCTGGGAGTGCCCGTGGCTGCACCCTCAGTCAGCCTTGCCCTTCAATTCAGTCTCCGTTGCAACACACATCATAGATGAGCACTTATTATGCGGGTCACATGCATTGGTGCCATTAGCCCTATGAGTAGGTACTACTAGTGCCTCATTTTTACAGGGAGGAAACAAGCAAAACACAACGCCCCAGATCATACAGCTAGGAGAAGGTGGAGCGGGATTTGAAGGTAGGCAGTCTGGCTGCAGTCCTCTCTCTCAACCCCGGCACGCTCTTGCCTCCTGGCTGATGGGTGACGGCTGGTTGAGCTGGGGGTTCAAGGGTCTGAGGCCAAATTCAGGTTTAGCCAAGTAGCCTGCCTTGAGTAATGAGGGAACAGCCTAAGGGGATCCAGACACAGACTAGAGGCACATGTACGGGTATTTGCCTCCCTGACTTTATTTCAAAGGTCCTACAGCATCTGTACTCTCAGAACTGTGCCTGTCTCAATCTCGACAAATATTTACTCCTAGATTTTTGTAACATCTGACACTGACTAAGTAATCAGAGCAATTCTCCCTGTAGGCAGAGCAGGTAATGAATCACTAACAGCCTTCTGTTGCATTTTCTGGACCAGCATTGTTATATTTCAGGTCCTGACAGATTGTAGACCTACTTGGAGTATGCAGGACCCAGAGTAATGGGGAAGGAAACTGTCCGGTAACTCAGAAAGACAGTTGCTGCTACTGAGAAATCTGCTCTGGGGACCCTACTGCATACCTTCAAGCTTGCTAGGAGGGGGTTATGGCCCCACTGACTTCTGGGGCTGTTGTGCCCCATTCAAAGGGATGACAGTCTCTGGCTTTGGGGTGGACTGGGGGCAGAACAGTGCCTGCCACATGGGAGGCAGGTGGACAGGTGCACAGCCGAGGTTTGATTAGGTAAATGATGAAAATCAGGGAGCGTCTTTGAAGAAAAAAAAGGTCCGATCTAAAACATCAGGCTGTGGGCAAATGTGAATAAAAATGGAGATGATAACGACCTTATTTTTTAATCATTGTAACATTATCATCAGACATACAAAAGCACATTTTACAATAGGGAACGAAACTTATTTCACTTGATGACCCATATGGCTGACGTCAATTGTCTCTTACGCCACTCACAGCCGGTGCGTTGAAGAGAAAGCAAGGGCTGTGCCGTGCTAACGTGAGTCACTCAATTACCCAGAAGCACGGCAGCTGTCCATTTCCTGGGAACCAATTCATAGCACTAAACCCAAAAGCAAAGCTGGAATGGTTCTTGTTGGCTTTGCAGTTTACACCACTCTCGTTAGCATCGTCTAGTTCCGTGGTTCTGTCGCAGGAGACGTGCGGCAGTGTCTGGAGACGCTCTTGTCGCGGCTGGGGCATGTTCCTGGCATTTAGTGGGGGAGGCCGGGGGTGCTGTTCAACAGCCCAAGGTACACGGGACAGCATTCTACACAAAAATATTATTCGGCTCAAGATGGTAACAGAGCTGAGAGGGAGGAACTCTGGTTTAGTTTGAGGTTTACAGGTACCAGGGGAGGAAAGCTAACTTTTCCTGAGGCTAACCTTTCCTCGGGGCAGGCAGTGTTCTCCGTTCTAAGGCCCCGTTCACCTGCGCTCACTAGGACTTGTCCCAGCAAACCTACGGGGAAGGTACTGTTCTTAGCCCTACAGGCTGGCGTGGGGGTGGACGAGGCAGGTGGGGAGGTTACACCCCTCCTGAACGCTGAAGACGAGACTCCTGCTGTTAGGGGAAGACTTGGGCCTTCCAGTGCCAGACCAGGGCACACAACACAGAAAGGGCAGGGTGGCTTCCGTCTCTCTGCTGATGACACCTCCACCCATTCTTTGTCGGGAGAGCAGGTAAGTCGCTGTGGGGGCTCCCCGACCCTTGCAGGCACAGCAGGTGGAAAGAGTTGGAAAAGCACAGCGCCGGGCCACCTCCACAGCCCCTAAGGAAGACTCGCAGCACCGAGGGCGTCTCTGCTGACTCTGTGCTTGGCTTCGGAAGAGGCGACCGTGCTCTCCCTGCGAGGACCTGCGAGGGCAGACCGGAATGACCAGCCAGGAGACAGACAGACATCGGAGCTTTCCGAAGAGTGATTCTAGAAGGGCCACTCTGGATATGGGCTGTCTCTGTGGGACCGGCGGGCAGCGCAGGGAGGGCGGAAAGCCGAAGCAGAGAACAGAAAGCTCCAGGCTGGAGCCAGAACCCGGTCAGCACAAGTGAGCGGCAGCTGGGGAGGAGCTTTTCTGGTATAAATCTCGCCTTTTGATGGCAGCGTCCTCTGCGTAGACTCTCCACTGGCCATGGCAGAGGTCGGGGAGGAGCAGGGGTGCGGCTGGAACCTGTAGGGGGAGCAGTCCAGCACAAGCTAGCGCTTACAGAGGAGGTTAACGCTGGCAAGAAAGAGGAAAATGGGCGGCCGGTTCCCAAGAGGTGGGTTCTCTGGCACCCCTAAAAATCCAACGCTTGGCTCTGAGACAGGATGGGATCCCAAAGCTCTTCATGTAGCTTACAACGGGGGGCCTTGGCTTGTAGGCTGCATTGGACGTGTTAATACACAGACAGCTGGTTGTACCCAAATTTCTCAGAAGTTCCCAGGTGATGCTGATGTTGACGCCCCCACGAACCACACTCGGAGAGCCACTGTCCTAGAGCGCCCCCGTTGCCAGGCTACCCGACCCTCCAAGATCTGTCATCATTCCTTCAACTGCAGAGGACATTCTCATTCCGGATTCTTCAGAGACGGGGCTCGTGGACGTCGCTGTTTCACGTACAGCAAACCAAGCCTTCACTCACGTTCTATTCAGAACGTGAATGTAAACTTCACCCCCACATCCAATACGAAAGAATGTGGATCCATCATGTTTTAATTTATAGAAACTGTTCCTTGCCTCCAATAACGTGAATGATTGGGAGTTAACCAGACTTAAAATTTATTGCGCATGGAACGAGGGCTATTACCTGGACTTGAAAAATACTTTAACTCCTTTGACCACGGTCCGAGATTTGAGACTTGGGAGGGAAAATGGGAGTTTTGGGTTGTTCTGAAACCTTCTGCCATGACATCCTGGTCACAGTGAATCTGATTTGCTGAAGCAAACCTCTTAATTGCTCCTGAGGCCCATGTCTGAGATCCAAATTGGTAGCTTGGTCTTGGCAACGAACAGTATACACTTCCGGATTGCCCCCAGTTTTTTTTTTTTTTTTTTTCCCCTTCCATTCGAAAATGGCCTAAACTTAAAGCTTGACTCTAATTTCCCACCAGCCTTGGCCCTGCAGGACCGATGTAGTAAAACTCCAACTTTTGCTCAGCAAATGAAATAAACTGTTTTCAAGAACATATGGAGTAAATATGGACGGTAAAGAGGTGCTACTTTTACAAGTCACTTCTCCGACCATCCGTTTCACAAATTATTTACAGGTCTCTCCGAAACTGGCTTCTCTGTTACTCCGCCGGCCGAGGGGCAGACAGGCCCAGCCACCAGCCCTAACGTGCTCATTCTCATGTGACTCATTACTGCAAATAAAGGTGTTGGCCCCAAATGCTCCGAAGCAGCTGAAAACTATCCCATTATGTAGCACCCAATCAAGGCCTTTTTCTTCTCTTTTCTTTTTTTAAACCCTTTTCTTGACTCTCACCACATGGAAGCGTTTTGAGAACCGGTTCTGAGGGCTCCACGAAGCTATTCTGGGACTCCCGTGCCGACGACAGGCCTCGCTTTGATGTCTGTGGTAAATGGCTGTTCTGGGGAAGTGCGTTCTCCGATCCTCCCACCCTCCTGCTTTCCTATCACGGCCGAGCAAGGCGGCTTTCTCGAATAACAGCCCGTGCAAAGGCCTGCAGTTTCTGCACGTGGTCCTAGTTTCCGAACTCCTTCCAAAGCAAGCTCAGCGCCTGCCTGTCCTCTTTCCCAGCGAAGCGGCCGAGGGTAAGGCCCGTCCTCGCGGTGCTGGCAGGAGAACAGTATTAGCAACGAAAGCGTGACAAACGTTGGTGAACACCTGTTGGGGGCCAGGCACTGTGCTGAGCCCTTATGTGTCATCTCACTGAATCTTAAAAACGGCCCTAGGTGCGAGCACGGTTATCATTCCCATTTTGAAGATGAGAGAACGACTAGAACAAAGAAAGAATATTCTACCTGGGGTGACAGAGGTACTCAGTGAAGAGAGAAACACTGGTTTAGAACCCGTATCCTTTTTTAAAAACTCAATGTATAACATACTCAGAAAAATGAAAAATCCTGAGTGTATACAGCCTAGTGAATTTGCATAAAAAAACCACACCCATGTAACCAGAAACTCAATCTCCCCCCTCACCCCGCAAAATACCAGCAGCACACCCTACCTGCCCCAGTCATTAGCCACCCACTCTGCACAGGGAACCGTTATCATGACTTCTTAGATCTTAAGATTAGTTTTGCCTATTTTTGAACTTAAATGGAACCAATACAGCATGTATTGTTTTTTCCTTTTTTTTTTCTTTTTACCCAATATTACAGTTGTGAGATGGATCTATGATAGTGTAAGTTTTTTCATCGCTGTCTACAGTGTTCCATGGTGTGAACATAACAAGATTTATCCTATTATTAATGGGAAGGGGTTATTTATAAATTGGGGCCATCACAAATAATGCTGTGAGGAGCATTTTGGGACATGCCTACTGGTGACACACGTGGGTACACTTGTGCTGGGCATACATACACCTAGGAGTGGACCTGCTAGGTACATTCAGCTTGAACAGATACTAAGAGCATTTCAACCTGTGCATTACTCTAGTTGCCAAATGCCTTGAGGGGTATTAGTCTGAACTGTGTCCCTCCAAAACTCATACGTTGAAGCCCCCAACTTCCAACGTTGACTGTTTGGAGATGGGGCCTTTAAGGAGGTAGTTCATGTTAAATGAGGTTACAAGGAGCCCTAATCTGACAGGCCAGGCATCCTTTCAAGGAGTCGAAGAGACACCAGCGCTCGCTCGCCTTCCTCGCACACACCAAGGAAAGGCTGTGTGAGGACACGGTGGGAAGGTGACCGTCTGCGGCCAGGAAGGAACGGAGTCCTCACCAGAAAGCAAACCTGTCAGCACCCGGATCTTGGATTTCAAGCCTGCAGAACTGCGAGGAAATAACGCTGCTGTGTGAGCCACCCAGTCTGCGGTATTCTGTTGTGACAGCCTGAGCGGACGAACCAAGAGTAAAAGTGGTGGAGAAGTTGGGCTCACCTCAATGAGCTTTCTTTCTATGTGGGATCTTGGCTTTTCTTGTTCTGGTGTCTTGGCAACTCTGAGCTCACAGTTTTGTCTCCCCAGCTCGCTGACTCTGCCAAAGCTCAGGTCGGGCTGTGGCCTCTCAGTGGCTTTGGTGTGGCTTTTCAGCCTCTCATCCTTGTGCCACTTCCAACACGGCAAATCCTTGAGGGGAAAACAGGCTTTGAGGGTGGCCTGAAAAAGTTTACTCTGTCATTACTGAAAATAGAAATCTAATTGGTAGTTGTTAAAACAAGGAACTTACAAATAACTCGACAAAATAAAACTATAGGACTAACTCAGCAATTCTGGCCACTTTCTACTGCGGTGTTTCTCAGAGTCAAACACCTATTCAAACGTCCTATCTGCTGGTTTCTGAAATATCGACCTGACACAATTTTTTCCTCCAAGGATGTCACAGTTTGGAACCCACACTTCCCAGATCTTGCTAACTTAGAGAACTGAGAATTTCCTAGAAGGACAGGCAACTCTCCTCAAAAGAATCGGAATTGCCTGGAATGGTTTTTGAAAAAAAGATGTTTAAGAAGCACAACCATTCAGGGGCACTTGAGTTTAAAAAGAAAAAAAAAAGTCACATTTGGTGAATGAAAAATACAATCATGGATGAGCCCAAACAAAGCACTCAGAGTAAGGAAGCCTGGTCTCGAGGCCCAAGCTGTTCCCTCATTAGTGGTGTGGCTCTGCGGGTCAGCCACGTGGTGCTTCCATTTCCGCAGCCAGAGAAAGGGAATATTCCCATTTGTGAAGTGTTTCCATGTCTCCGAAGCACAGGTGACCTGTGCCTCAGGAGCTCCCTCAGCTCTATCGGGCTGAATTCCTAGCCCTGACTGTTGGCTCCTTCACTGGGTTAGGAGCTCTGGGTGGGGGTCCTGTCTTGCTCTCTTTCTGTCCTCAGTACAGGGCAGGTACAGAACGATCAACGATGTAGGCCTCATAGCTTCTTCCCACACTGGCCCTCCAAGTGTGCACCGGCCGCCCCCCTCCCCCAGCAAAGTGGGTCGGTGGAGTTGTCCTTTGATGGGAAATAGCCAAAACCCCTTGAATGGCTCATGTGGTGCAGAACAGTGTCCAGTAGCGCAATTCTCAGGACCAACAATTTTTTTTTTGAGGGAGAGTGAGAGCAAGTGCACGAAGGGGGTGGTGGTGAAGTGGGGGATAGGAGGGGTGGGGGGAAGGGGCAGAGGGAGAGGAAGAACGAGAATCTTGAGAAGACTCCCCGCCCAGCATGGAGCCTGACATGGGGCTCGATCCTACGACCCTGAGATCATGACCTGAGCCAAAATCCAGAGTCGCATGCTCAACGAACTGAGCCACCCAAGAGTCCCAAGGCACCATCAATTTTAAGAACTAGAAAGGAAGGAACAATTGGCAAAACCAAAGATCCAGCATTTAAACCCCTCTGCCTCTTTAACAGCTTTCGAGCCCCTGAAATGAACGGAGACACGTGGTGATGGCTCAGGAAGGCCTGTTCACCTACGCTATGTCCCTCATTCCTTCTGCTTTTCCTGTTAAGTGTCTAGACTTCTACTTCTGAATTAGAGCTTTTTATTGTGAAGTAAATGAAGTGATGTTGAGGTTGAGTTCTCAAGGCAATGACTAGCCTGGCTCCCAGAACATCCCTCTTTTGGAGGAGTCTCAGGATAGGAGCCTGGTAAATAAAGGCTTTGAAAAAGTTCCTGGTACGTTTACCTTGGTTACATCCAGTTTCTAAACCTTATTCGATACTGGAACTTGCTTCTCGTTGGTGTTTGATACCTACTGATGTTCTGTGAAACACGTCAATGCGACATGCTGGAACTGTAGCCTTAGACCATTACTCCAAGCTCTTCTGACTTATTTTACAGACAATCCTTAATACAAGTCATTCTCTGCCTTCAGGGTAGAGTAATTAAGAACAAATTAGAGTTAAAAGTGAAGAAGGTCATCAGATTAAAAAGAAAATGCATAGCTAACATCCTGGCAAGAATGGAAGGGACCAAAATAAACAAAACAAAAATCACAAAGCACCATGGAATTATTTTCAGATGTTCAACAAATATTACTGCATGGTCTGACTGTGGAGGTTCAAAGGAGTAGCAATCAAGTCCGCAAGAAAAGAGGACATCCTTGGTAAACCTGCTTAAGATGGTAGGAATTTATTATATCTCCCAGTACCAGGTAGGAAAGGCATCCCTTCATCCGCTGCTCTCGGCCTCCCACGGTTCTCTCCCTCCACGCGCTGCTCCCGGCACCATGAGGAATTTAACGCCAAATGTCTTTTAAAGGAGGAAGATCTTTCTCACGAGTAGATTTCAAGATACCAGAACATAAGTAAAAGTTTGCTTCTCTTTTAGGTCACATCCATTTGTGAAGCACATTCAGCCCAGAAATAGGAGACTGCATCCTGGTCCGTGTGGGCAGCATGTCTCCTATAGCCCGAGGCTCGAGGATCAAGGCTGCGTTGTCCATCCGCACGGCAAGAAGGCCTCTCCATCTTTCTTTCTTGAGGGGGGCCATCGAGGGAATCAGTCACAGAAGCAGACGTGGTCCTCAATCCCCTGTTTTCCACTGTGTTGGACCTCTCAGTGTTTCTCTTTAAATGCTGACCTTTTCCGTCTTTACTCATTGTATTTGGACAGTTTTAAGCGGGGGATGATGTTCATGGACTGCAGCTCCTGGAAGAGCAGCTTGCAGGCGTATGGGATGCGGAGGGAGGACACGTGGCAGGACGACTTGCAGTAATGGCACCTGAAACCCAAGTCGGCACGTGTTAGAGGGACGATCGCTCGGAAAACAAGGCCTGCGCACGGATCCTGCCACCATCCTACCGGTTCCATTCCATTTGTCAGCGTTCAGTCTCACTATCAAACATGTACATACGTGCCCCCCACCGCCCCACCCCACAAAAAGCAGCATCCAAGGGAGGCAAAGGAAAAAGCAAAACAACTATTGCTCCTGCAGGTTTAAAAGCACGCAGTTTTGGGGCTCCTGGGTGGCTCAGTGGGTTAAAGCCTCTGTCTTCAGCTCAGGGTTCTGGGATCGAGCCCCACATCAGGCTCTCCGCTCAGCGGGGAGCCTGCTTCCTCCTCTCTCTCTCTCTGCCTGCCTCTCTGCCTACTTATGATCTCTGTCTGTCAAATAAAATCTTTAAAAGCACGCAGTTTTAATCACTTACTCCCATTTTCTAGACCTCTTTAAAATGCAAAACACCTGCCCATTTACTTGTTCTGAGTGAGGCCCAGAAATCTGAGCCATCTCCAAGTTACTCAGATTTAGATTTTTTCAATGTTGAAAATTTGTAAAATCAATTCACTCTACATGTATCTGATAGAAATCTATTATACTATACTCTTCAAGGTAAGACGCTCAACAATTACAATTTGGTCTGTAACTGAGACACCAGAAGTGTGATGGAGGACACAGGACTTTCACAGAGAACGTGGTGGCCAACCAAATGCTATTTATTTTTCCAGTGCTCTTCAAGCTTGGCGATTTCTACTAGTAGGAGAAGCTACTGTACTTACGACATGTTCCCCCGGTGTGCATATATTGTCATTTAATCCCTACAACAGCCCGTGCTCCTAACCAATAGGTCTGCTATTCCAATTAGGATCTTCTTTTCTCTTCTTTCAGGAAGAGCCGGTGACCAAACCTAGGTCTTCATCAGTGTCTACAACTCATGAAGAGTCCCCGGGGAGAAAGTGAACAATCCTCCCAGGTTTCAGACCCAAACAGGACCTCACCCTACACCTCAAGAGTCTGGGGCAGCTGAGACTTGGGTGGAAAACTAGGTCCTCCCAGTCAACAGCGGGGGTGAATGAGTTCAAGAGGAACACCAACAGGGGCTTAGACAGTCCCATGCTGAGTGGGGACCGCAGGGGAAGGCCAGTGTGGAGGGCAGTAAGACAGGACGTGTAACAACATAAATGCGTGACAAAAGTGGCAAAGACGAGTGTAAGAGAATGTTCACACTGTTTAGAACAGCACAAAGCAGGACACTGCTGAGACCCAGGAGGGAACTGGTCCTGTGATGATAAGATGTTTATACAGAAGAATGCTGTGCAGTCACTAAACGTGATGATGTAGACCCATATTAATTGAAATAAGGTGACTGGGCCACACTGTGGAGTGAAAAAAGACCTCCCAAAGGAGGTCCTCAGATGGGTTCCCGTAAATATATGAAGCCCCCAAAGTCATATGTAACAAGATCTTTTTTGTGTGTGTGACTATGTATTTCCATTTTGCTGCTATTATCAGAATTTCAAAGAGTTCATTATTAAAGAAAGAAAAAAACAACCTGGTGGGGGGGGGGTTATGTTACATAACTACTGAGCAAACAGATGTCTCAAAAAGAGTCACTAAAATGTGAACGGTGGTCACCTCTGGGTGATGAGAATTAATGTGACAATTTATATTTTTCTTTTTTTTTTTTTAAATAACGTCGAATACTTTATTATAAGTGCAGGGATCATTTTTGAAATCAGCAAAATCAAGCCTTTGTTATTTTAGAAAAGAAAAGCACATGGGGCACCTGGGTGGCTCAGTGGGTTAAGCCTCTGCCTTCGGCTCAGGTCATGGTCCCAGGGTCCTGGGATCGAGCCCCGCCTCAGGTTCTCTGCTCGGCAGGGAGCCTGCTTCCCTTCCTCTCTCTCTGCCTATTTGTGATCTCTGTCTGCCAAATAAATAAAATCTTAAAAAAAAAAAAAGAAAGAAAGAAAGAAAAGCACGAAGAATTTGAGTGTGGTTGAATGACGCTATAGATGTGAATGTCCTGAGAAGGGAATGGGGGAAAGAGGAGCCAGCACAGCCCTGCATGCGCAGTGTGGTGGTCCCCGTGAAGGGTGGCCTGCAGGAGCCGAGGACACATGAGCGGTGCTCGATCCCATCAACAATCACAGTCCTAGCCACACGGTAAAGGACCTCTTCCTGGAAGACTGTACCTCAAGACCTCGCTAAAGCATTATCATTTAAAAACTATGTTTTTTAATGTGCTTGGTTGACCTAATTTATTCAGGAATCATGTTTGTGCTTTAATTAAATTGGAGAATGGTTTTACCGAAGCAACTTCTTGCTGATTCTATGTTATTCTGTGACATTCATCCAAGCTTATTGAAGGTTTCACAATCCAGAAAGCCCACTGACCTTCTCTATTATTAAACATTTCTCGACCATTTAAAATGTTCCAACACATTATACGTGCATACATATAAATATGTATACATATATAACACACATATAAATGATGAGCTATTACATTATCTCACCCTGTGTCTGAATGATTTCAAAAGAAACCTGACCCAACAACTATAAAATAAATTGACTTTTTAGGGCAAAGGCAGCAAAAGGAGGCCGTGGCTTTACATGAGAAATGACTGTCCAGTAAAATGTCCTCTATGAGCTAATTATCTTAATAGGGATCTTCTTTTCTCTGCAGTTTTCCTTCTGGACCTCTCTTTTGTGACTTATGCCCTTCATGTCTCCTGCACAACAACAGTCTTGCTGTAAACATCCCCATAGCAATGCCTTACTAATGTGCAAATCACTGACAAAAGGCCAGTTTCAAGGTTCTGAACTGCTCTAATTACTCAGCCTCCATTGTGCTGTTCATTAAAGAGCCACTTCCTCCCACACACGCCAGGGCTCCCTCCCACACGGCCCGGCGCACACGCCCAGGTAATGATGGCAAAGGACGGCATCATTATGCTCCTCTACCGAGAGCCGCACAAGGAGGCTGCTAGACTACCAGGCTGGATTAGGATTTTTTTCTGTTGGCAACAAGGGTATGAGCAGGCCACTCAAAACCAGACACAGGACAGCCAGGTCGGTTTAATTACAGTAAAGATCCTTAAACCATGTAACCTGATTGAACCCTCTTTCAAAGGATTTCAAACACAATACACACGGAACACACGAGCTTCAAAAGCAGGCACTGCCATCACACGATCTCTAAATGAGACAGAAATGAAGTAGGAAAAAAGCTATGAATGTAACAATAATATTGAGATCGATTACTGCTTTCATTGGTTTCCCTGAATATTCAGCAAAACAGAGGGGAAGGTTTTCGAAGTACGTGAGTGAATCTGGTCTACTGCTTTCTCTCCCTCTCTTTTGGGGGAGGCACAGGAGAAAATGCAGGGAGGATGGAGAAGAAAAGGAAATCCATTTTAAGTTTCATCATCCCTATTTTTAATAAAATGACTCTTCTGTACCATCTTTTCAAAGTAAATGACTTAAAAATCCTTGTGCCAAATTTGAAGATGTAGGCACAGTGGCACTGGTCCCAGGCACCTTCCTCTTATACTTGCGCGGCTGCTGTGTGACACAGCCAGGACAATAAAGGGCAAATTCAATATGCATTTCAAAAGGCGAACAGACATCTCAGAATCGAAACCCCCAGCCCGGTCCCTGACATAAGAAAGCCAGGCTAATGCTTAGAATCACATCACCCACCTCCGCAACCTTATGAAAGAAACGCACTGCAAATGGCCACCTCTCGTCTTTGTTTTTAAATGAAATGACTTCTTCACAGCCAAGTCTCATCACCTCTTCTACACTAAAACCCATAAAGTCATGGGCTCAAAGGCTTTGTCATATACCAAGCAAGGTATACACTATTCTAAGACGCCCACTCACTCTCTAGATCTGCTTTATTCAACCAAGGAACTGGAGGCTTAGGACGACAGGGAGCTGGGACTCTCACTGGAAGGAGGCTTTGAGGGCAGACGCAGTGGGGAAAAGGTGGCTCAGGCAGCCGTCAAGTGTCAAATTCTCGAAAGGGTGGCTCATCTGCACCTAATTTGATCCTCCAGGGGATGGTGCCTCCCTAGGGGAAGGGGGCTGGGAGTGCAGGTGAAGGGTGACCAGGGAGTTGAGGTTGTTTCCTGTCCCTGCAGCCCCTGCTTCAGACCTTGTTAGACCTCATCTCTGGTAGAAAGTAAGTGGAACCTGGCCAGCTACAGGCCCTCTTGCCTCCAGGGTAAGTCAGGGCCCCAGAAATGACGAACCCTCAGCAGAGGAGCCCTTCCTTGGTGGCAGGGTGGAACGCTTACAAGGAGAGGTGCTCCTCCCCCACAAACCAAACCAACAAAAAATATGGAGCTTTACCTTTTAGGCTGGCCTTTGTGTACTGAACTCTGCACAAAAATTATAAGCTTTATGATATACACAATTTACCCACCAGCAATCCTCCATAGGCTGGGTCAGTGTCATCTGGCAATTATTTGTTACTAAGTATCTACCAGGTCCCAGGCAGGAGAAGCAGGGGGAAAACAAGGCAAATGTAGTTAGAATGACCTAGAAGAGAAGAGCCCTGTGAGCAGCCATTCATCTGCCTTATTCTCCACTGTATTCTGGAGCCTAGAACAGTGTCTGGCACTTAGCAGATTCTCAGAAATTGTTTGTTGAGTGAATGACTGGGACAGACCCCGTCTCCACTATAATGCAGTTCACAGTCGGAGTGTAAAGCAGCTTGCTGTGCAGACAGAGCACAGACAAGGGGTCAGGATACCAGGTCCTGGTCCTAGCTCTGCACCCACTTGCTATATGTCCTGCAGCAGCATACCAGGCTCTTGGGATTTGAGGTTAAATAACGGCATTCAACCCAATGTTTTTGAAAAGGTTTCTAGTTACTAATGATGTACTGTATGTTAGCTAAATGGACATAATAAAAAAAAAAATCAGACCTCACTTGAGATTAGGTCTGTCAAAAAAATTAAATAACTTTGTATTTCTTTGATTATTATTGAGGTTGAAAAAAAAAGTTTCTAGTTACAAAATGCTCTACTTATCATACCTAAACAATGAATCTGCTAGGAATTTTCACAGGTGAACAGCGAAATAAAAGGTGTTCGAGATAATATTAAAAAGAAGACAAAGTCTGTGCTCCTTGGGTATTTAAACTCCAGTGGTGTAGAAAGCAGAACATTAGGCAGACAAACTAAACGGGCATATAGAAAATCCCCAATTCCAGGAATGCGTGGATGGCGAAGGCTGGAGAGTATGTGGGTATGATCCAGGGTCACCTCGTGAGCTGTGATTTAAGAGGCAAGGTGTGTGTATGAGAGACATATGGTATCCACTTACCAGCCAGAATACCCCAGAAGTCCACACTGCCCACAGACATCAACCTCAAAGGCATCACTTGAAATCATTAGTCTCTCCAGTAAAAGCATACTGGCTCCATAACCGATTAAGCAGTCACGTTCCATTTCTCCAAGACGCAAACCGCCATCACGAGATCGACCCTCTGTGGGCTGCCTTTGAAACAAATCCGACAAATGTGTCGTTATTAGATTAAACCAACAAAGGGGCAGCATCCCGTGCTATGAGCGCAGGGCTGGATTCAAATCACTTACTGGTCAGGGACCAGGAGCAGGACGCCCAGCCCGCCCCTGGGCTGCATTTGCAAACTGTAAAATTTAAGGCTCCCAAAGAGCCTCCCTAGTTGTTGCCCCTGTTATTAAGTGGTAATAATAAATGATTAATATTATCTGACGTAACAATAAATCCTTCCCCTCAAACCTAACCCCAGTAGGGTCTCACCACTGGGCTCACCGGTGCCCTGAGAATCTCGACTTCTCTTCCCTCCTGCAGTTGGGAGCACATGTATGTCTACCATTTCAACAGGCACGTGTGTTTGCTCAGTTTTAAGTGGTCACGGGACTGAGTCATCTACACCTCTCCCTTGGTTTTCAAAAGTAAACTTGGATGCTTGCCGCTTCATGCCCCAACCTTCCCCTGTACTGGAACATTTGAGTCTGGAGCATCCCCCAGGGATCGGCACTATACACATTTTGTATTTGAACACTGGACATTCCCCAGAATGCTGTGAAGTGGGCATTATTGTTGCCACTTGATGTCTGAGAAAAACCAAAGCCGCGAGAAGCTAAGCGATCTGTCCAAGGCTCACGGTAAGCTATGAGGTGGAGGGGAGCTCACATCCGTGTCTGTCTGGCTCCAAGGCCCATGTTCCCTCTTCTGGCCTGCAGTTCCTCAACCTTGATGCAAAGTTCCCACTGAGCTGGGTAATTCTCTGTGGTGGGGGCTGCCCCGGTGCCCTGTAGGGTCCTCAGCAGCATTCCTGGCCTCCACTCACCAGATGCCAGTAGCCCCCTCCCCACCCCCCAAGCTGTGACATCCCAAGACGCCTTTGGACTTCATCAAATGTCCCCTGGAAGACAAAACTGCTTGTGGTTGAGAACGACTACCCTGAACTATGCTTCTCCAACTGAAAAATGTAGTACAAGAACATGTGACACTTAACATTTGTCATTCCATTTCCAACAATTATACCCACGCATTCATCAACATGTAGACACTGGGCTTGGAGCTGAGAACACCCTGGTGAATGCCGCCTGCATGGACCTCCTGGAGCTTATTCAGGTGTGCATGCAGGTACAGGTGGCCTTCTGCTCCAGTAACAGAAGTTTTAGAAAATGACAGCTGTGCTTTGGGCTCCCAAATAACGTATGCATGTGTTTTCTGTGTACACACGGGAGCACGCAGATGTACCCACATGTATGTATGTAGTGGGGATGTAAGTGTGTCTACATTCTTACATATGAACCTTTTTGAATAAGCCCGCATTTGTAAACAGTGGTCAGGCGACCACTGGCAAGACCTGGGATGGGCCTCCTGTGCCTATGGAATGATTTTTAATCGGTTGCTACTGTTTCATGCTAACCACACATAAAGGATTTTTGTCGATGCCTAACACTTCAAATTTTGACATCTCAGGGAAACGGAAACTTTGCTGAGTCTGCTTATTGCTGTATCTGGGGAATGTAAGGTAGACTCGAATGCATTTGAAATTCTTTCTATAAATGCTTTTCTCTTACCTAGTAAGAACAGCTCGTGGTCCCCGGGCCCGGGCGTGCATCTTATCCAGCACCATGTGCTTCAGTTTCTGATAATACACTGGGCCAAAATAGATGTATGCTTCCAAGGGCTCGCTGAAAGAAAGGTCAGAGTTTTGGGCTAAGAAACCAGGTTTGGGCTAACACGAGACAGCCTTCTCCAGGACTCCTCACCGGCAGCGCCTTGTTTGTTTCAGAACAGGCTTATGAATGAGTGAGAGAGAAGGATTTTCAGTCACTGAATAGAAAGGCTAGATCTGAAAACAGAAAAACACCACGGGTACCCTAGAAGACACCCTGTTTACTCAAGAAATAAAAACTTAAATAGGTGGTGAGAACGTATGTGCAGAACGGTCCTTCCTTCACGGCTCCTGCCCTAGTCAGGCCACCGTCCTTTCTCACCTGGACCCCTTCTGGCTGCTCTCCCTGCTTCCGCTCCTAGCCCTCAACAATCTGTCTTTCACAGGATGAACCAGAGAGATTCCTTCTAAAATGTAAATCATAGCAGGTTCTTCTTCGGCTCTAAATTCCCAAAGGTTTCCTACCACACTCAGAATCTGTGTCATCCAAATTTTGTATCACAGCCATAAGGTCTCACGTAGTCTGGTTCTTGCCCAGCTCTGACTCATGCCCTGTTCCCTTTCCCCACTGCTCATTCTACTCCAGTAACACCAGTCTCTTCGTTGCTCCTCAGATGGAGCAAGCCTGTCTACCTCAGGGCCTTTGCACTTCCTGTTTTTAAAAATATTCTTCCACCAGGTATTCACATGGCTATCAAACATTTCACCTCCTCACAGACCTCCCTTTCCCTCATCACCTTATCTAGAGGAGTTCTCCTCTCATCCCCCCATCACCGAGCCCCCACACTGTCTCAACTCTCATCTTTGTCTTATTTTCTTCAGAGCACTTGCCACCACTTGATATGATAACACAGTTATTATTTCCCTGATTATTGCCCATCTCCCCAGCGGAAGCAAACTCCTCGGGGTAAGTAAGCACTTTGTCTCCAGCACTAGCAACCCTGCCTGGCTCTGACGGGTGCTCTGTATAGGTCTGTTAAAACACAGCTGACTCAATGAACCAAAAACTGTAGTAAGAATTGTAAAAGACAGTGACTATTTCACAGCTTTGACAGAAGAAACCTTTCTCCTTTAGTCTGGAGTGACAGTGGGCAGGGGATTCACACCTTTAAAAAAATCTACCTGCCCCAGAAAATCCTCAAAAGTAAGGAGGAATCTGCCCTGGGCCATTTAGTCCATAAACCATCCAGGGAGGGACACACCATCCTGCCTCTTTTTTTTTAAGAGGAAGGAATAGGCCCAGCGGGTCAGGGATGTTAATCAGAGCTGGTGAGCTGTGCAGGGAATCCAGGGCCCCCCCGGCTCAAACGCAGTGTGTTTGGGCCACGGCATGAAGCACGAGTGGAAGGAGCAAAGGCAGTGAGCAGCACAGCAGAGGTGCACAGAAGCACTTGGTCCCTGCTTGCCTGCCTCACCTTATACCACGCTCAGCATTGCCCGCACAGGAGTTTGCGGCCTTCAAGCCACTGTGCTGGCTTACAGACAGCCAGATTCATGGAAGACACAGAGCGGAGTGCAAGGCACCATGGATGGGGTGTTGGGAGACACGGGTCCTGTCCCAGCTGTCACGCAGTCATTACGTGACCTTTTTATCCCAGTTTTCCTAGTTGTACAACAAGAAGGTCAGACCAAGGTTCTTCCCAGCTCTGATCATCGAGGATTCCAATCCTTCTCAGTATGGCTGCTCCTGGTACAATCTAGGGACCTCTGCCCCCTAATGCCATTCCATCAACCACTGAAGACAGCCACGTGCCATTTTCTTTCCTAGTTATACTCAAGAATTTGGCAAGGGTTCGTGAAGCTGGTAGGTGAATGTGTTGGCAAGCCCTCTGGGAAACTTTCAGCTGACAAGCTAAACTCGTGTTTCTCAAACTCTGCCACTGAGATAATTGGCAAAGGCATGAGAACACCAGCTGGGGCACAGAGGAAGGTGGTGGAGACAGAACGCAAAGCTATCTGTGGGAAGCAGAGCATGACCCGTTCAAATCTTTCAGTGAAATTATGTTCAGAAGGCCAACCAAATTCATTCACTGGTTCTGCACATCTTCTGGTCAACTTCTGTATTATTTCTGGGTACGGAGCGAAGACCAAGACCGTCCGTTTCGCCGTGACAACCACAATTTTTGAAGTGGACCTCAGCTACTTCAGTGAGTCACTTTTGAAATAGACCATTACTCTTGTCCTGTAATGTGAGTTTCTAGAACATCTCAGGTGTGATACATCTGTGGAAATCTATGTTATCATAGTTTGGATAGATCATTTTACTTACTTTAAAGATTTTATTTATTTATCTGAGAGAGAGATAGAGAAAGGCCCAAGTAGGCAGAATGGCAGGCAGAGGGAGAGGGAGAAACAGAGGCAACCGCTGAGCAAGGAGCCTGATGTGGGGCTTGATCCCAGGACCCCAAGATCATGACCTGAGCTGAAGGCAGATGCTTAAACAACTGAGCCACTCAAGCATCCCAGCACCCAGTTTGTTTTTTGTTTTTTTTGCCTATTTTTCTTAATTTTTAATTTCTTAAATTTCTTTTCAGTGGACCAGAATTCATTGTTTATGCACCACACCCAGTGCTCCATGCAATACGTTCGCTCCATAATACCGACCACCAGGCTTCCCCAACTTCCCACCCCCACCCCTTCAAAACTCTCAGATTGTTTTTCAGAGCCCATAGTCTCTCATGGTTCATCTCCCCCTCCAATTTCCCCCAACTCCCTTCTCCTCTCCATCTCCCCATGTCTTCCATGTTATTTCTTATGCTCCACAAATAAGTGAAACCATATGATAATTCACTCTTTCTGCTTGACTTATTTCACTCAGCATAATCTCCTCCAGTCCATCCATGTTGATACAAAAGTTGGGTATTCATCCTTTCTGATGGAGGCATAACACTCCATAGTGTATATGGACCACATCTTCCTTATCCATTCGTCCGTTGAAGGGCATCTTGGTTCTTTCCACAGTTTGGCAACTGTGGCCATTGCTGCTATGAACATTGGGGTACAGATGGCCCTTCTTTTCACTACATCTGTATATTTGGGGTAAAAACCCAGTAGTGCAATTGCAGGGTCATAGGGAAGCTCTATTTTTAATTTCTTAAGGAATCTCCACACTGTTCTCCAAAGTGGCTGCACCAACTTGTATTCCCACCAACAGTGTAAGAGGGTTCCCCTTTCTCCACATCCTCTCCAACACATGTTGTTTCCTGTCTTGTTAATTTTGGCCATTCTAACTGGTATAAGGTGGTATCTCAATGTGGTTTTGATTTGAATCTCCCTGATGGCTAGTGATGATGAACATCTTTTCATGCATCTGATAGCCATTTGTATGTCTTGCTGGAGAAGCCAGCACCCAGTATTTTTTAACAGATACCAATTCTGACCATTTTAATCCCATCACGATAGTCTGCAGCACCAAATGAAGCCCTGGGTCTACGCCCAGTACTGCCTGAATACAAGTGAAGCCTCAGAAAAACAGTAGAAACACCATGTCCCAGAGTTTTATCTGGAACAAAATACAATGTGCGTCTTAACTTAAGCAACTGATTTGATCCTTTAAAACCACGTGTGAGTCAAGTTTCAAAAGCCTGTCATTTCTGAGAATTTCCGGGATCCGGTTCTCCCCGGAGAGGAGAGGGGAGCCAACACTCTGCCTGTGAGAACCTTCTTTCCTTCTGCAGCCTCACCTCAGGTGAACTGAGGTCTGTCCCTTGGAAGGTGTCAAACCCAGCCTCTCCTCTGCATCAGTCTTCAAATGGTCTATTTTTCTCACCCTTCCTGTCTCCGCCGAACCACCCACCACCTCACAGAGGTCTCCTAACCCATTCTTTGCCTTCATTTCAGTGAGAGCTATTTGTACCAATCTGTTCTCATTCCTTTACTGAATAAATATTTATGGAGTGCCTGTGTGTGCAGATACTGGAAATAAAACAGTCAACAAGACAGACAGGCCCTGCTCTCACGGAGGAGACAAGATACAGTATTAGACAGCATTATTACTCAGGGTATTTGAGAAGGATGAATGCTACAGAGAAAAATAAGGTAGGAAATGGACAATATGGGGTTGTAGTTTCAAGTTATGGAGTCACGGAAGGACCTGCTGAGGAGTTATTTTTTGTCTCATTTTTTAGTAAGTCTAGTAACAAATCTCACTGGTCAGCTGCACACCTCAGGGACCCTGTCCATCTCGCTCGCCATCACACACTCAGGGAACGAGTATGCCCACATCAGGCCTCTCGGGCCATCAGAGCATGTACTGTCTGACATTCATCCTCTTAATACAGAGCAAGTTCAAGGGTGATGGGATTTTGCATTATATACAATCAAAGTTGCATAGAAACCCTACCTTGGTAAGTTACCTTGTTTCCTTCTTAAATAACAGCCTCACCAGTAAAACACCACTCCTTAATTTACCAGTTCTGTGAATCTGGATTTCCTTTCCCTCCCAGTTTTATTGAGATATAACTGACATATAACTGAGCAAATTTAAAGTGTGCGATGTGTTGATTTGATAGACTCACGGAGGCCAACATGATGGCCACTACAGCAGCAGCTAACACTTCCAAAGTTAGATTTTCTTCTGCCTGATTTCTTACAAGAGAACAGCTCATCTTACAGTACGCTTTAAGGACTCTTACCACTTATTGTAATAAAATCACACTTTTTTGTTAAAGTGTCTACCAACGTACTCACCCTGTGATACCAGATGTAACATAGTCTTTCCCCAAGTAGTTATAACCATGGCGAACGAGGTCTTCACACACATCCTTCACTTTGCTGCCTCCAAACGCAGTGCCGTAGTGGAACCTGCCGTCCAACACGCCGGCCTTGCCCGCCAGCAGCTCGATCAGCTTCCCCACCTGTGGGATGGAACAACCCAAGTGAGCACCTCCTCGTGGTCCAGGAAGTCTGTTTAGTTAGGTACGGCCTACTCCCCGCAAAGACCAAGACGACTACTATTAATAAGAGTGGCACACTAATAGCAGCAAATATTTATCGCTCCCTTACTGTGTGGCCCTTGGAAAAGCTTAACATGTGGGGATCAAGTTTCTGCCCCCAAAGCCCCACAGGATGTGTGCTATGATCTCCCTCGCTGCACACGAGGGAACTCAGGGACAGATACGTTAAGCAGCTTTCCTAAGTCATACAGCTGCTAAGCGGTGGAGCCAGGATGCCAGACCATGGGACTGGAGATACGTGGGGGTCAGTTCAAGGGGTTCTTTTTGCTGAGGGGTACGTTCTTCCCTCAGAAGACTGCTCTCAAGGGAACAGCAGACCCGCTCCACACTCCCTCCACACGGGAGAGTAACCTAGCCCTGTCAGGGGCTGGGAACCTATTCATGCAGCAAGAGGGTTAAGAGACCTTTCTGAAAATAAATTCCAGGGTCCCAAGGCCGGCACCGCCTACAAACCCACTGCCCACTTTCTTCCTTACGGGCAGTACCTCTGATAAACGTACTGACCGTCATTCGCGACGGGAAGCCGTGCGGGTTCATGATGATGTCCGGACAGATGCCAGAGTCACAAAATGGCATGTCTTCCTGCGGGACGATCAAGCCACAAACACCTGGGGGAAGAGAAGACCTCATGTCACGTACAGCATGCCGGCAGAAAAGACGACTACAGGACTCAGTCGGGATCTGCCCCCGGCTCTCGCGGTCTCCTTCTCCAGTCTCTACCGAGTAACAAAAGCAATTTCCAACGATCCTGCCGCCAGAGCAACCATTTGAGAACGGCTGTCCCCGCAGAGAGGCATCGCGGCCTGTGACCGGCCTGCGGGCATGACGCACGACGGTGCTGTCTGACTGCTCCCGCAACCTCTCCTGCCATGGGGACCCAAGAGCAGCGCCTTTGCAGGGTCCCGGCCCCACCACCAACCTTGAAGCTTCTAGGCCGAAGCAGTTTTGCTCCTCGCCCGCTCCTCTGGGATCTGCTACCTACTGTACCCAAGTCAGGGGGCTCTGACTCTTCCATCAATCAAGCACAGAACTACCTGAATGACAGGTGTGCTTCCACTGTGGTTTGAAACAGCTGTGACAATAAGTCTTCGTGGGTGGCTGGTGTGCTAAAACGGCGACCAGAGCGCTGGCCGGCGGGCTGGCTTTTGCCAGGGCTTCCCTGGCTGGGCCTAAACGGCCTCAAGGAATTCTAATTCCTTTTGCTGACAAGACATTAGAAAAGTGATCTTTGATGGAAGTTGTAAAGTTGAACAAGAAAATTAAATGTCAAATTGTTCTTGAAAGAAAAGACTAGAATGAGAAGCAGAATTCTAAGAATGGAAACCGAACAAAACAAAAACCTCCCAGCTCTATGAACGCTGCTGTCTCTTAAATTAACTGTATTTTCTTACTCCCTTCATATTACTTCAACCTGTAGGGGATTTTGTTGCTTAAGTTGTTTTTAATGCTTCTGATTTCTTTTTCTTGGTAGGAGGGACAGGGGCATAATTTAGACTTTTAACCCCAATTTATATAATTTAAAATGAGAAAACTAATGTACAATGGCATTGGATGAAGAAATAAGATCCTTTTATATCTACTAAGATCAAATTCTTTTTCCCTTGTATATAAAGTTATCAACTATCTGTACCTATTGAGAAGAAACTGCTCTCCCAGAAAGTTTTCATTCCTCAGTTTGATTTCTACAAAATCAAACCGTTTTAAAATAAAGTAAAATCTTTGTGATGTGTTATAATCACCAAGAGCTAAAGTCTAAAGAAAAAGAAAGCCATTTGCTTATTTCGGTATTGGTTATTGACATTCTGATTTCTAGTGGCTACCAATGATACGGTAATTAGGTTTGTGGTGTTGAATTCAAGAGCACGTAGGTGCTTTAATTGGCTTTTTGGTTGAGATTGTACTGTTTACCATAAAGAACGTATGCTTTCCTACATGAAGCACAGAAACAGTCGCTCAGTTCAGTTTATTTCAAATTCAACTACAATGTCTCAGAATTTAAATCAAGCCGAGTGTGTGACCCTTTCTTTCTTCCCTCCCCAAATCCATCTTGTCCACACTGAAATTATCTGACAAACACTCGGGCTACTGGGAAATCGTCTCTGAAAGAGATCAAATTGTAAATCTAGGTGCACCGACAACAACATTGTGTAACAGTGAACAAAATGTTAAAAACGGCAGTTCCTGCAGAGGCCGGGCCTGGGATGTGCTCTGGACAGAATGTCACTTTGGCTGGTGAGGACGTGGAGGGTTTGGCTAGATCCTTTAAAAACAAAACCAAAGGAAGACCTCGACACCCTTCAGCGGCAGCTCACAGGGGGAAGCTGGCGTCCGCCCCCCAACTTGAGAAGGTGGGAGTGAGGAGGAGGAGGTACAGAAG
Source organism: Martes martes (assembly GCF_963455335.1). Taxonomy (NCBI): domain Eukaryota; kingdom Metazoa; phylum Chordata; class Mammalia; order Carnivora; family Mustelidae; genus Martes; species Martes martes. Next base: position 15,847,621 of record NC_137895.1, read on the forward strand.
CTGGGGGGGTGGAGAGGAGCAGGGAATACTATGGGGGGAGGGTAAGCAGAGAGGGGATTTGCATCTTGTATTTTCAGTTTTCGTTGACACATTTAATCAGGCCAATTTAACTTTGCTATTAAAATGAAAGCAATGCTCCTTCCCCTGAAATTTAAATCTCTAATAACTTTGCTTGAAATGGGATTAAAATGTAGTAGCGGTTTCCTTTTGGGGAAGTAATTCTACTGGCCTCTTTCTGACACGGCATTTAAAAATACAGACAAGTAACTTTGGGAATTTTTCATTCCATTATAGGAACTGCTTTGGCCACATCCGAATCAAGGGCACCTGTAAGCCAAAAATTAAATCTTAGCTAACTTAAAATTACTTTAGGCTCTGAAAACCCTTTTATATGCCAAGATGGTTCCCATAGCAGACAGCCCTGTGTTGTTTGTTTTGTGTGAAAGTGAATGATAAAAGATCCATGAAATCGACACAGAAAGCCAGAACAGCAGAAAGAACTGAGGGCTCTCCATCACTGGGGCTTCTACCCTCTGCTGACTCGCGGAACAATGGGAGCTACACATCCAACTGCAGATCTAACACAGCTGTGCATTTCATTAGATGAAGAGCACTAGTGACACAAGTAAATAATTAACTTATTCTGGTCCGCTGGCTGTGCTTATGAGACCAGTCATAGCTGACAGATTTTAATACAAGTTAACACAAAGAAACCATAATGAGCTTAGAAGTTAAAACAAAATATTTAGACAGAATTTGATGATCTTGAATCTCAAATGAGACAGATGATTTTTAAAAAGTTCGTATTTTACGGAATTCATTAGGGGGGAGAAGAGAGCTCTTGGTCTCCCAACCAGACTTTTCTTTTTTTAAAAAAGGTATTTCTTGGTTTCAGAATCATTCAGAGCCTTCATCAAAGCCGAGGAAGGTTCCTTTTCTTATTTTCACGTGATACGTTAAAACTGTTTTCTCTAAGGATGGAGGCGTAAAATCTCTCCCAAGACTTAGAACTCTCAAAAGTTACAGTCACTTTCCCTAATGCTGGTTTAAAAATGTAAATGATATGCAGCCTGCTCTAGTGTGTTAACACTCCCCTGGACCCTTGAAAAGAGGACGGACTACAAATAAACCATATCTAATGGAAGCTGTTATTGAAACAATTACTGATTCATACCTTAAATGCTTACACAGCATTTCAGATTTTAAAATAAAATTTCATCCCCTGGCTCATGCTGGTGTCTCCACCCCATTGTTTATAGCACAACCTCCTGGCAGCAGAACGCAAACACACCCGCTGAACAGGCCCCCAGAGGCGTCAAGGACTCACAGGGGCCGACCCGGAATCAGACCACAAGCCACTCTGCGGACCTTCTAAGAAATGAAAATAGGCTAAGGAGGACAAACCAGAACACAGAATGAGCAGGATGCTTCCACAGATACCCAATAGATAATATATTACTCCATTAACAGCAATATTCGTTTCAAATTGTAAAGGCGAAGAATTTAGGGAGTCTAGAGCCCCAAGCCTGACCGCCAAGCCACGCAGGAAAGGCACATGTGGGGACCTACTGTCACAGTTCTCTGTGTGTCAGGCTCTAGACACTGGAGGATCTTAACGCCAATTTGTTATTTCTATTTCCGTGCCCTCGCAGAACATAACATAAATCATTTTAAGAATAGGTTTGCCCAGCGAAAGTTTGGTTAATCTAATGAATCATTCTTAGAAAGTATTTCTAATTATAAACAGCAAATGACTTGTTCACCAGTCATTTCTGGCGTTTTTTTTTTTTAAAGTAGTTTTAGTGTAATGGACCTATCCTAATTCAAACAAAAAAAAAATTAAAAGAAGGTTAAAAAAAGAAGAAGAAGGAAAAACGAACGCATTCTCACACCCTGTCAAGACAGAAGAGGAGCAGCAACTGGCAGAAGAAAACTGTAAAGAAATCGTTAACTCAGGAGCTGTTTTTGATGTGACTTCAGTGTGCTGAGCGCCGACGAGTGAAGGGTTTGCATCTATAACTGGTCTCATCTGAGTAACACACTCTGTTTCACTTTTTAATTGTTGTAATTTTTACGTAGCAAGTCTAACCTTCTCTGTATAACCACCGTTGGATTGGTGCAGCGTCCCCAGGCTCACCCATGAGGGGCCTCTTTGTTTTCTGGGTGAGGACAGCCCTTGCCCTCCCTTACCAAGCACCTGCTGGAGGTGGGGCAGGGAGAGGCTCGGGACCCAACTCCACGTGAGAGGTGTCCTGTGCTGATTAAAACAACTGAGCGTCGACAACGAAAACACAGACACCATTCAGCGTGCCACCTTCAAATGCTCTAAATTAGAGGCAGACAGATTGGGCAGTAGGTTCTCCTGAAATGATACTAATTGGGGGCTAACGGATCTACTTTTATCTTCTGCAGGTGCTTACCTTGGAGACAAGGCTGTTTATTCTGTAAACTGAACAGTTTCTGCACTAGTGAAGGGTGAAAGGCTGCTGTGATTTCCCTCTATCGGTCACAGTGGAAGAAAAGTGTGGGTGTTCAGTGAAGGAGTGACCACTTGGCCACGACTGGTGTTAATGAGGTTCGTGGATTGAGGAGGGTTCCATCTGCAAAGGGCTCACAACCAACCCCCCCTCCCCAGACTCTCAGATCTAAGTAAGGCAGGATACCAAGTAATCAGGCGACCTTAATTTGACTCTCTGCCATTCAAGTGACATTGTGCTGCTCTGGCTGCAGGGAAAGCACCACTTTCTGGTGAGCCTTAGTTGTTTGGTCTTTGTAATGGGAATAATTAGCACCTATCTCATGAGGCAATTGTGTTAGAAGAACAGATGAGCTAATGTCTGAGAGGTACTTTAAGGTCCTTAGAGAAAGGCAGCATCTAAATACAAGGAATTATTATTATATAAGAAACCTAATTACTCTCAGCAGGAAGCAAACTAGCAAAGCAGAGACCAGCCTAATGAACAGAAGAGTGGCCGAAAAGCTCGCTGGGGCCTGGCTGTTCAGACCATCTCACATCAGCAGGACGGGGTTCCCGACTAACTTTACTACCCACAGGGCCTGGGTTGCAGACTTCTAGGGCCAAAGAGTGGACTAAGTGATGAAAGCAGGGGTAAGCAACGGGAATGCTTTCCAGTTTGGCTGTTTGTATCAAGGAAGAAGTGTTTTGCTTTGAATGAACTCCTCTCGATAAGCCTTTCTATATTCAGAAATGTAAATCTCTCAATCAAAAATGTGAAGGCTAACACAGGTGGCTCCTCCTTTCTTCCCTCCCGCCTTTCCAGTTATTGAATTAACCTTCTTTTATTTTTCACACCAGCACCTTAAATAATCCCCAGGGGGAGGGGAGGAGACAAAAACTGTTGAATCATATGAGCTTTGTTTGGCCGTTGAATCACTTCCAGATCTATCACATCTCTTGCCATATCCCGGTTGACATAATTTTAATTCGGCTCTTCCTTACATGTTAACAGATAAATAATGCATAAGAAAACTTGATTAGCTTTCTTATTAAAACATCACTCTAAATGAGAGGAGGCGCTAGAAGACAATACAGTTTTTACACGGCTTTCCCATGAGCAGTTGAATGGTTTGATGTGATAAATTTGCATAGTCTGAAGCACACAAAGGGCTGATTAATTGAAACCCTTACAATGCTTCTGGAAGCAGCTATTGTAAAACAATAACCATAGGAACTTTACAAAATACACACGGCTGAATGTGTCAAGAGCTTAATAAAATGTGTTGAGGCTACACTATTTGGAAACAGAATTGGAGATTTTTATTCTGGGCCATAAAACACTAAACACCCTAATTTCAAAGCTTTAGTTGGGTATTTACTGAAAGGTCAGAGGGTTACTAACTAGCTACCAAAGACCAAAATTTGTTCTTAAAAAAAGTAAATTAAAAAAAAATCTTACAATTAAGGGGTCCATGTGGACAAAATAATCCTGATTTCTCACATTAAAGAGTTCCCAGAATTTGTTTTTGGACCAAAATTCTGAAGGGTCACTTGGCATCCTACCCCTCGTCCCGGGGCTCCCACTGTTCGCTCCATCGACCCCCTTCTCCCCTCCCACTTAGAAACTTTCATTCAAGCAGGATCAAGCAAAATAGGGAGCCAACGACACGCAGACTTTGAAGCTCCAACTAGCAGAGCGGATTGGAGGCACCTCAAGTGCCACATGTGTACAAGGTGCTATTAGTATGATGATATCTTCAATCAGAGCCTTTTCATTCTCTCCATTTTAGAAAACAGACTCCAGAAAAAGGAAGTACATGAACACCTGGAAAAAGCAAAGTTTTGCACCGAAACTGACTGAACGAACTTCCCTCTCAGCTTTTCTGGCACACAAGAATTGGCATTTTCTTACTTCCCACAGCCTCTTTATACCAAACGCGTAAGGATTCGGTAACGTGCTGGGAAGTCAGGGTCGGTTTCCTTTTCTTCTAATAAACACTCAACCAAAATCTTAATGTAGTAACTCAGCAACTTGTTTTGCTGAATAACTTTAATGCATTAATTCAGCAACTTGTTTTACTTTGGAACAACTTTTATCAATGCGAAATAGAAGCAAGTCGCCTTCTAACAAACTGCCGTTGACACGAGAGGGTCAAAGAAGAATCTTTCAAACCATTTTATTTGTAAATACGTGATCCTTAGGAACCACAGGTACTCGGAGCCGGTCCATGAAAACACTGTATTTTGACAAGACTATACTTCCATTTTAAAACAAAAGTCAGCTTCGCTCTGTTTAGACTGGCTGAGGATTTACGGGGAGACTCTGAGGAGCGTAGGCCTTTATCTCAGATTTGCAGTTATTAAAAAGCTTCTGTTTGCCAGGACAAACACTCTTACTCAAATACAGTTTTTCCTCTCCTTAGGAGTACTATTTGGTATTGCTGCCCGATTCTGTGATCTACAGGACCTTTGTTGGAGGTGCTAATCCTTTTTCACATGAGAGACTGAGAAATGTTCTTTCAGGGAAGTGATATATTGCTTTTTTTCCCCCCACATCAAAGGAGTCCACTTTTTCCTCCCTCGTTGTGAAGGGCACCAAAGTAGGAGGAAATCTGGAAATATAATAATTTGGTTTGTCTGCACTCTGAAGGGAAACTTAACCTGGGAACTCCTTAGGCTGACAGATAATTTCTGTTAAACATTCCTTTTTTAAAAAAGAGCAGGAAATCCACTCACCCTTCTCATGAATGAAATAACCATCAGAAAAAGCAAGGCTCAAGATAAAAATGTTTGCTTTTGATGAGTTCCCTTCATATAGAACTTATACCAAAGATCGAGAAGCAAGAATATGTAATTTTGACTTTAATAAAAAGTCTCGTTTGACATGACTCCAATCACATTATATGTGAATGTCTTCTTCTACCTTCAACTCTGTGTACAAACTGAAGAACAATATGAAGACAAAACATAAAGAACATTCTAGACCCATGTTCTGCTCTGTTTGCCCCCATGCAGCATCACTGTGCCTCTACTG